>NC_136067.1:926883212-927483212 GCF_964261635.1 Lissotriton helveticus | reverse complement strand
ATATAGTACGACAAAAAGTGACCAAGATAATTATTAATTGAAAAGTTAATCAAAAAAGTCATACTTTCAATAAAATTGATTGTGGAATGTTATACTGTGTATTGTAAAGAACAAGTTTCCTAAGGGTATCATGGCACTGAATAACAGATGTTTATTGTTACCTAGCTCAATGGTACTCATTTTATTGACCTCAGAAAGATGGAAGGCTGAGTGGACCCGCCAGGATTTGAATCTGTGACCACGAGGTCGAACACAGGCTCCTAAAATGGACCTATTAGACCACTAAGTCACCCGACCCAGCCTCATACACCACCAGTTGCAGTTACGAGGCAACCTCTATATTATTTCCAGACTCAGCACTAAAGAAAATGATTGCATGGAGGTGAAAACATAACCTCCAAACACTTTGGGGGTTATTCACTAGTACTCAACTCCGATTTATCCCCACCTTAACGCATCAAATGTGGAGCTAGATTTATTAACCCATTCACGCGTTGGTGCAAACTACAGACATCGCCTGTATTCCCGCGATAACTGCCCCAAAATATATCTCCATGTTGGACACGACCAACTAACCCTAATAAGAGTAGGCTTTCCCATGCAAAAACACACAAAAAACCACAGCACCACTTACACAACGAACTGCCTGATTTCTGATGCGAAACAAAAACAGGCGATAAGCCGCGGTAGCAGCACGGAATTAACACCTGCCTCTTGCTGGTGTTAAGCAGGACGACTACATGCAGCATAAAAGGGAGCCCAGCCAAGAGCCACACCAGAGGACCCCAGATGCCATGGAGACAATGATCATGCACCGCGGATACACATCAGGGCCACAACACCCACCACAACAACCCCATGCACCCCCCGGTTCCCCTCCCTGGACATACACATACCGTGAAAGACAGAAGGGCCACAACAAACGCATGATGACACACAGTGGCAAAAGAAATAAACACATGTGTGGCCAGAAGAACTAGAAACAGTCACACAGCACTGAAGTAACAACTAAAAACTTTATTGAAACACAACACAAAGCAGCAATGCGGAAAACTCCTGTTGGGCCCTCCAGGGACAATCACGACGTTGCAGCCTGAAAAAGAAAGCACAAAAACAGGACGTGGATCATGCACACATCAAAGGTACGAGACACAGAGAAACAGAGAAAGAAAGTGAGCCAGAGAGAGAAAGAGAGTGAAGGAAAGGAAGGGAAGGGAGAGAGAAAGAGGGAAGGGAAGGGAAAGAGAGTGAGAAAGAGAGAGAGGGAAGGGAGAGAGAGTGAGAGCGAGGGAAGGGAGAGAGAGTGAGACACCGCCATCCCTGCACACACAGGCCCCACTGTTCACCTGCTGCCACTGGTGTTTCTATCAGTAGGCACATCACATGCCTGTGAGAGCTCCAGTCCCCGGTCATGCCACCATGGCATGGTCCACATCATCTGGGCCTGCTCCGCGGCCCAGCAGGTCCCACACATGACGCTGAGTCCTGAGTCATCAATGGCGGAGACCACATCAGTGCAATCGTCGGCAACGCAGGCCACTAACCCTGTGCTACGCCAGTCAGCTTTATGTGGTGGTAGGCCTGTGTCGGCCGCAAGGCCTCAGGTGCCACCAACCCTGTGCTACGGCAGTTAACGCCACGTGGTGGTAGGCCCGTGTCGGCCGCAAGGCCTTGGGTGCCACCAATCCTATGCGCAGCAGACCATGGGCCCTTTATGATTGAGCACCGTGGAGCGTCCATCATCCAGTTCCCACCAGCAGAGGGTAATATGACGTTGTCGGCCCCTTAAATTTGCGGGGTCACATGGCCTGTGATGCCTGTGCCGGAGGGGTGTGGTGTGTGAGCAGTCCTGCACTCAGGGAGTTTCGATGACATGCTGACAACTAGACCAGTGACCAGCACACCACCAGCGAGTACGCCTGTGACAGGTAGCTATGTGGGCCCCCCTGAGAGTGTAAGCGTAGTGGTCTGGCCTGGCATACCCCGGACCAGTGCAGGGCTTGCAACAATGACTCCATGTCCGGACAAGGAACTGACTAATGCGTGTGTCCCTGTCGTAGTGTCCACGGCACCCAGATCACAATAGGCAATGTAGTAACTGGCATCCCACTCGATGAGCATCATTGGCGTAAGGGAAATCACTGTCCCTACATACATCCACACATTCATACATGAATGATGTAAGACATGACAGAGAAGTGTGTTACTGGATGTTTATTGCACATCCAGTGGAGTTTAGCAGCTGGAGCGGTACAGGACCATGCCAAGCAGACCACACAATATGGGCCTGTGTAGGGCCAGGCAGAGTCCATCCAGGGATGACAGGTACTGCGGAAGAGGAAGGGTTCAGTCCGCTGTCTGGTCAATGTGTCATTGGTCATCAAACAGGATATGGCAGTCCATGTTGCGGTCCAAAGTGAGTGCAGCGGAGTGTATCGGGGGTCAGTGGGAGGTCATGAGGCCATCTGCGGCACCAAGCAGAAACAGGCCAGGTGGCAGAAATGAATGTAAGTGCCTCCTTCTGACAACATCCCATTCACGTCCTACTGCTCGTATGTGTGCTCTGCCCCACCTGTGGGTGTTGCAGTACCGGCTGCGGCACTGTGTGCCACTGACACATCAGGGGCCAGAGGAGGATTGTCGGCCGCACTGTGTGGCAGTGGTACATCAGGTGCCGGAGAGGATACGCCTGCCACACTGTGAGGCACTGACAGACCAGGGGGCGGAGATGTGGACGGTGTAGGGGCAGCAGCATTCATCAGCGCCACTCCTTGTTGCAGCAATGCCATGATGAGAATCTGCAGGGCATGGAAGATCCCAGCTACATCTCACTGATCTGCAGCGGTGGCTGCCATCTTTTCCGCCTCCATCCACACCATGTCCTCCATGAGCCTCCGCATGTGTGCCAGCTCATGGCGGGAATCGCTGGAGCCAGTCTGAGCGGACAGGTGTTCTTTTCTCCACGTCATGACTCCAGCGATGTCAGTCAGGGCTCCTTGGAGACCATGGAGTGGGCCGAGGGTGTCCGTTAGGGACTGGAGCTAGTCCATGATGGGATCTAGACACCCATGGATGGCGTCCAGTTTAGTAGTCATGATGCCGAACCCCACCTGCACCTGCTCAGCCATATCTCTCTGGCCCTCCAACGCACGGCATTGGAAGGCCATGTTTTGTTCATGGGGGTCTTGAGAGACTGCTGGGGCTATGGGTGCTCTGGGTAGTCGGTGGGGTCTCCTCAATGCAGCTTGGCTGCCCTGATCCTGGAGGTGAGTTGCGGATTATGTCCATGATGTGTTGGAGGGCTTGGGTGTCGATGCAGGTGGTGTCCTCCTCATCATCAGTGAAGAGTCGCTGGGACTGCTATGCAGGAGGTGTTGACGGTTCTTCTGCAATGTGAAGGGGAGATGGTGTATTACAATATGTCCACATGTATTTAGCCGCATGGTACATGATGACATTCAACAGCATGGCGTTCTACATTGTGACAGTGTGTAGATCAGGGGCATGACCCAGAGTCAATGTGGGTGTGCACTGTGCTCTGCTTGACTGTGCATGTGTGCCATTGTGGCCCTCTCCACCCGTCCCCCAGTACCTGGTGGTCACTCACCCTGTTGCAGTTGTGTTGTGTCCTGTCGAGCAGTGTCCGGTCCCCAGACTCCGGCCACAGTCTCCACACTGATGACTGTCAATACCAGCTCCTCCATGTCATCCTGCATGAACTGTGGCACTGGGCTCCCACCTCCAGTCTGCATTGCTGCCTTCTGGTTGGCTGCGAGTTTCTCCTTGGTCTTTCACGTGATGTCAATCCATAGCCTCTTGGCCTCATTCATTGACCTCTTGTGCTCTCCGACGGCATTCACCTTGTCCACGATGTGCCGCCATATTCCCTTTTTGGTGCCCAATGACACGTTGGTGGTGACGAACAGTTGTTGATGCTGTTCCATCACCTCCGTGACTAGGATCCTGTTTTCCTGTGGACTGAACTTTGCCTTCCTCTTCCTCTTGTCCTTGCCCTTCCCTTTCCCCGAGGTCCCAGGCTGGTCATCCGTGGTGCGTGTGGAGTTGCGCTCGTCCTCTGTGCCAGCTCCGGCTGCCTACATGGCGCTTGGGTGTAGGCCAGTTTGTGTTTGAGTGTTTTTTCTACTTTTATAGTGATTTTGCCCGCCTGCCCTGTATGTGTTGCAGGCCTGGCGCTGCTTGTCCCATCGCGCTTTGGCCCATCGCAGGTTTTTTCGTGTTGGGGTTTGTGTTTTTATCTCTTTCAAGGTTGTTTTATCACGGACATTGGCCTTAATTTCGGCAGACTATTGCATGCTACCGCCTTGTTGTGAATTCCACGTTAACACTGGGTTATTTTCCCATGATAGGCTGCGATGTGTAAAGGTGCGTTCAATCAATCAATCAATCACGAAATTTGTAAAGTGTGCTACTCACCCGTGAGGGTCTCAAGGCCCTGGGGGAGGAAGTGCTGCTAGGGCACAAAAAGCCTGGTCTTGAGTAGCCTTCTGAAGGTCAGTAGGTCCTGGGTCTGCCGTAGGAGGATGGGGTTCCATGTCTTGGCGGTGAGGTGGGAGAACGATCTGCCGCCGGTGGTCGCTCTTTAGATGCGAGGGATAGTGGTGAGGTTGGCGGAGCGGAGCTGGCGTTTCGGGGTATAGAAGGTGAGTCGTCTGTTGAGGAATGCTGGTTCGGTGTTGTGGAGTGCCTTGTATGCGTGAGTGAGGAGATTGAAGGTGATCCTCTTGTTGACAGGAAGCCAGTGCAGGTCTCTCAGGTGGGGTGTGATGTGGCTGTGGCGGGGGATGTCGAGGATCAGACATGCAGAGGCGTTCTGTATGCGTTGTAGACATTTCAGGAGTTTGGCCGAGGATCCTGCGTAGAGGGCGTTTCCGTAGTCCAGCCTGCTGCTGACGAGGGCCTCGGTGCCGTTCTTCTTGTTTCGGTAGGGTTCCACCTGCAGATCTTGTGGAGAATGCGGAGGGTGTTGAAACAGGAGGATGAGACGACATTGACTTGCTTGGTCATGGAGAGTGTTGAGTCGAAATTGCGTGTGTGGTCGGTGGGTGTCGGTGCTGCTCCCAGTGTGGTCGGCCACCAGGAGTCGTCCTGGGCTGAGGGTCTGGGGTCGAGTATAGGAGCCTCCGTGTTCCCCAAGTTCAGCTTTAGATGGCTGATCTTCATCCACTCGGCGACAGCTTTCATTCCTTCATGGAGGTTGGTTTTGGCAGTGAGGGGGTCCTTGGTGAGTGAGAGGATCAGCTGGGTGTCGTTGGCATAAAAGATGATGTTGAGGTTGTGCTGTCGGGTGATGTGGGCCAGCAGAGCCATGTAGATGTTGAACAATGTTGGGCTGAGGGATGATCCTTGGGGTACGCGCAGATGATCTCGGAGGCTTTGGAACGGAAAGGGGGAGGCGGACGCTCCGGGTTTCTGCTGACAATGGAGGAGGTGGTCCAGTCCAGAGCCTTGTCTCGGATCCCTGCGCTGTGGAGGCGTGTGGAGGCGTGTGCATAGGGTGTGGTGGCAGACAGTGTCGAAGGCGGCTGATAGGTCCAGGAGGATGAGGGCTGCTTTTTCGCCACTGTCCAGCCGTGCCCTGATGTCATCGGTGGCGGCGATGAGGGCAGTTTCAGTGCTGTGGTTGCTGCGGAACCCAGACTGGGACGGGTCCAGGATGTTGTTCTCTTCTAGGTAGCGGGTCAGCTGTCTGTTGACGGTTTTCTCGATGACCTTCGCCGAGAATAGGAGCAGGGTGGATGGGCCGGAAGATCTTGAGGTCCCTCGAGTCTGCCTTGGGTTTCTTGAGGAAGGCGTTGATCTCAGCATGCTTCCAGCTGTCCGGGAAGGTCGCGGTCTCAAAAGAGTTGTTGATGACCTTGCGGAGATGGGGTGCGATGGTGGCGCTAGCTTTGTTGAAGATGTGGTGCGGGAATGGGTCTGACGGAGAGCCGGAGTGGATGGTGTTCATGATTTTGATGGTGTCGTCGTTGTCGTTTATGTTGGTCCAGGTGAGCAGGGGGTTGATGTGGGTGGTGGCCGTGGGTCTGAGGTTTCGGTGGCTGTCGGGGTGGTCAGATTGTTGAAGCTGTCGTGGATGTCTGCGTCTTGCAATGGAAGAAGGTGGCAAGGGAGTCACACAGGTCTTGCGATGGTGGGATGTCGTTGGTGTTGGAGCTGAGGTTGGAGAGTTCCTTCATGATGTGGAAGAGCTCTTTGCCGTTGTGTGCGTTGTTGTGGGAAACATCCTTTACAACGAAACTTTTACCACGCAGTACCTTTACAACACAGGTATTACAACTCAAGTCGTTACAACGACTTGCGCTGTAGGGCGCCGTAGGATAGGGAATAGTTTAATTTACTATCCAAAACCTTCCCTACTATCCACGGGGACTGGAGTTGGACTAGTAAATTAAACTATTCCACTATCCAGCGCCCCCCAACTCAAGTCGTTGTGAAGACTTGCGTTGTAATACCTGCATTGTAAAGGCATGCGTGGAAAAAGCATAACGACATACATCCGTTGTTGTTAAGATGGTCCTTGAAGGAGGCCTTTGTGGCGGATCTGATGAGGCGATGGTGTCTGTGGATGGCGTTCTTGTGGGCTGCGTAGCTATCCGGTTTCTGTTCATGGTTCCATTTCTTCTCTACTTTTCGGCAAGTTTGCTTGGAGGCCTGCAAGGTCCGCGGTGAACCAGCTGGCTTTCTTGATAGTGTGTCTGTTGGAGGGGTTCTGGATCTGGGTGAGGGTGTTGGCACAGTTGTTGATCCAGCGCCTGAAGTTACGGGAAGCGGTGTTGGAATCGGAAGGGTCGGCGGGTGGACTTCGGGCGAGGGTGGTGTTTAGCTGGTCTTCAGTGATTTTGCTCCAGCTGCGGTGGGGGATCAGTTGAGTGCGGTGGTGCATGGTGGGTTTCCGGAAGGTGAAGTGGATGCAATGATGGTCGGTCCAGTGTAGTTTGGTGGTATGGCTGAAGGAGACGTAGTGGCTTGCAGAGAAAATGGGGTTGCGCGAGTGGCCGGCGTAGTGGGTGGGTTTTGTGATGAGCTGTCTGAGACCAAGGTTGGCGAGGTTGTCAATCAGGGTGGTGGAGTTGGTGTTGTTGTTGTTCTCGAGGTGGAAGTTCAGGTCTCATAGGGTGATGTAGTCTGTGGAGGCAAGGGTGTGTGTGCTGACGAAGTCGGCGATAGAGTCGCTGAACTGAGGCCGGGGGTCTGTAGACGAGAGTTCCTCTGAGGGATCAGTGTGGACCTGGAAGTGCAGGTGTTCAGCGGTGCTGAGGGTGTCATCGGTGCTGGTCGAAACCCTGAGGGTGTTCTTGTGGATGATGGCGATTCCACCTCCCACTCCGTTGGTGCAGTCCCTGCGGGTGATCTTGTAGCCGTCCGGGATGGCTCTGGAGATGTCGGGTGCCGAGGAGGCGTCCATCCAGGTCTCTGTCAGTAAGACGATGTCCGGGGATTATGTGTCGAGCAAATCCCAGAGTTCGACGGTGTGTTTGCGTGCGGAGCGGGTGTTCAATAGTATAAGGTGGTTGCGTCCTGTTACAATTGGTGGTTTAGCTGCTCGGAGGCTGGTGAAGCTGCACCTCCGGCAGGAGAAGGGTCCTTTGGTGAGCTTCGGGGCAACCAGGAAGCAGGTGTGCAGTCGTCCAGTGTTGAGCACGTGGAGGGTGTTGGCCCCGTAGCGACGATGGGTGTTGTGGCATTCACGTGGGCCAGGGGGTCTAGCGCTGGGCGTGGTCCAGGCACGGACAGGCACAGACAGGCTTGCCTTAGGCATGGCAGCGTGGTGGCTGCCCAGCGGCCACCAAATAAGGGGATGTGGGAGGGAGGAGCAGCTGGGAGGTGGGAGTGGGGCAGCGTGTGGGCGATCAGGGGGCTGGGCCGCAGGGACACAGCGACAGGAAAAACGAGAGGGATACAGAAGGCAAAAAAGGGAACAAAACAGAATAACATTACCAAAAGAGGAAAAAGGCAAAAACATAGCAACCACAATGCAAGAGCAGACAGCACAATCACTGCAGGACTAAGAGGGAGAGAAGGGGCAGAGCGAGCGGAAGAGCTTGCGGCCTCGAACCTACAACTAGCAACAGCTGCTGGCTCAGGGACAGCGACACACAGGTGGTGCTGTGCGGCGTGGGGAGCGACCTGCCTGAGGACAGGGTCAAGGGTCGATCTCCTCACCGCGCAGCGGCCACCATTTATAGGTGGGTGGGAGGGAGGAGCAGCTGGGAGGCAGGAGCGGGGCGGCAAGTGGGCGATCAGGGGCGGGGCCGCAGGGGAGGCAGCGGCGGGGTAAATGAGAGGGATACAGAAGGCAAAAAAGGGCACAAAACAGAATAACATTACCAAAAGAGGAAAAAGGCAAAAAAACAGCAACCACAATGCAAGAGCAGACAGCACAATCACGGCATATAAGGGGAGTATTTTTTGTGTTAGCATTTTTTGGTGATGTTGAGCACACGTTCTTGTGAATATATCCCTTTGACTTTGCCGATCTTCCTATATTTTGGCCCTGCTCAATAGCAAACTGCAACTGAAGTCTCAAGCAGGACTCACTGCCTTGCCAGATCATTGTTCTTGCTTGTCAAAATACATACCTTTTAAATTTCAGAGAGAGCAGCTCAGGTATCTTTTTGTTACAGTCCGAGGTGGTGAGATTAAACTGGTGTTATTTGTGTGAAACCTTTAGGCATAAAAGGAGCACACTGCTACATGCATCAGAATTGTGTCCAGCACAATCTGTCAATAGACAACAGAAGTCAGGGTATTGCGTCATTTGTGCCAACCACCTTGCTGACGGTGAAGCACGCGCAGGGCAAGAGCCATCTTGCTCATGTCTCTCAGGACTGAAGGCATGAATTGATTTTGACATGGGTGTCCATGGGATTTCTTTTGTTGTCACTGAATAAAAAACAGAATTGACAGACTGAAGCACGGTGAACAGCAATGCGAATGAAAGAATATATAAGGAAAAAGGAGCTCTAAGAAGCAAGATTGCACAAATTCATAGGCTTATTGGAAAAATGGTGCCCTCAGTATAAATTTCCACTTTATATTTGCAATGTTATTTCGTGATCTACATTGATAGACAGGGACAGAGTAAAAACATTGGAGACGATTCAGATGCTGTATTTTGAAGTAAAGTAGTACTCCTGTAGAACAGGTAAAATACTACAAAATACAGTTTAGCGGTGTTCTCTGTTTTAGCCTCTTCTATTTTTTCTATATGATGATCTCAACCATGTGGGGGACTTGCTGCACACCTTGGTATAGAATTTAGTGGGAAATGTGGGAGGAACAATGGGGAGTGCCATGAAAACGGGAAATAACTACTACAAATGAGTAAAACAATTACTATTTTCAAAATAATCCTCTAGATCTAATGCATTCTGAGAGTGACAATGCAGGTCCATTTGTACTCTAGCCAAGCTTTGGAGTAACTCTAGGGCAATATCTGGCAGTGCAATCTCATAGAATTCAATGGATTAAGCAAATGTGAAAATAAGGAAATAGGTTGAAAATATGTTTAAGACCTTACCATTTTTTATATATATGTTGAATGCAATAATTTGTAAATAATATTTTTTTTAATAAAAAATGCAAGACTTTTTCAAATTAGAAGAAGGTCCCTGCATACAGAACAGACCTGCTAACACAATAGGAAGGAGGTAATGACTCAGAATTCCACCACCGATCTACAGGGGTGAAACTTGTAGTACCAACCAATCACATGCAGGCCGACTACGCAAGAACTTAACTCACAAAGCAAGTAACATTTTTGAGTTCATTATGCCAGTGGATGTCTTTGTAGCTTTGCCCCTCCCTTTTAAGAACTATTATTTGAGAAGGAGAAAGAGGCTTTAAAGTAGGAGTAGGCGAACTATTTTATTCCACCTGCGGAATTGGTGGAATTTTGGTGACTCCTTGTTATTCTCGCAGATTTTCAGCCAAATTCCATCAATCACTACAAGGCAGAATTATTTCTTGCATGCAGCTCTATAACAGTAAGTAGGTGAGGGCCAGCAAGATTTGGCATCCCACAGAGTATTTTCCAGTGTTTAGTTTGTAAAATAATAAATGCCAGGGCTCTGACCAGGAGGCCACTGAAGCTTGCACCACACATCGCCCCTGGCATCGCTGCCAAAACAACTACTAACCACCGCACTTGCATGTAAATGTTACAGTTCAGATTATTCAAAGTCCCTAAAGCTACAGGAATGGCTGGGGAGGCATGTATTAGCACTATTTTAATGTATTCCTCAACAACGGTTGTTCTGCTCATCTCAAAAATTAGATGAGCAGCACCACCATGTGGTAGACTGTCAACACCATACTTAGAACAGTTAGGTGCTGGTGCTGAGCACCGGAAACCAATTAAAGTCCGTTGCTGAGCACCGGAAAGCACCAGCTCACATTAAGAACTGGTGTTTTCCAGTCTCTAGGATGACATCCAGTGAGATTTTTCAAACACAGGCGGGAACAACCATTCACAGTCAAGCCTGACGCTCGAGTAGAATATCTACTTGAGTGGCAGCAAAATTGACTCAAGTAGCTGTTCCCCCTGACATATTGTGTGGTGCATTTTGAGCTAATTTTCAAGTGCAGAACATGGTCCCGTCACAAAATCACAACACAAGCAGAGCAACATGCCTATTTCCATCTGTTGCTGGTACTCCGCTGAAGTTATGGGAGTCTTTATGTACCTCTGTGGAATTGCACGGAGTCAAATTCCGCAAGTTCCGCCCTCCCCTAGTTTAAAGGCAAAGGATCAACATCTTGTGGATGTCCAGGGAAACAATGCTTGCTACATACCCCTCCTCCTTTGAAGAGAACCCAAGCATGGTTTCAGACTTTAAGCAGGATGTTGATTTATCTACGAAAATGTTTGAGCCATACCTGCCCATGTTAAATTACAGGCTGAACTCTATTTCCTTCGCCACATGGTCTTTCCTTAGAGTTAAATCTGACAACAGAGGCATCTCACAGGCAAACCAATCTCAATGTTTGCAAAGGGTACTGAGAAGGAGCAATAGCAGCAATGTGCACCAGTTCATCACCACTACAGTCAATGGTGAAAAGGTGAAGAGTGATACTGGAATTAGATGCCTTTACCTACTTCCCTAGTGTATAAGATACCAACGATTGCCCCCATGTGACATCTTAGGCACTTCCCCATAGGGAATCCTTTTACATAGCAGACACCACAGAACGTCAACAACACGCACACTAGTAGCAATGCCAGGGGCTGAGTCACTAATGTGTCATTGCCTTTCCAAGAAGACCACATGACAGCTTGATCTATCATCAGTCATCTCTTGAATGTCCCTTTCTTCCTGGGGATATCAGTGACGTGGCTCATGGGAAAGTTTCAACACCTGACAAGTAGCTGCTTGTGAATCTGGGGGGGAGGTGACATCTCAAGCATACTTACTAGTTACTCACAGGAACAGAATAGAAACACATTACACTAAAAATTACTGTATGCATTTATGGATGAAGTAGTAAAATAGAACCAAATCTTAAGACATATCAAATGTATTTCTTGCAGGTGGTGCTGACTATGCTCTTTTTCCAGCATCCAACAACGCAGCCTGAATTAAATACAACTGCGCACCTGTACATATATGAGCCATCACTGAGTACTGTTTTGGTATCCTTAAGTCATGCTTTAGATGTCTTGACCCTACCAGAGTGCTCCTGTACTCCCCTGAACTTGTGTGACACACAGTAGTAAGGTGTTGCCCACCACTGTCAGGCAACTGCACTTATATGTAGACATCAAGCCTGAGCTATGTCTTCATCCACATTCCCTGGATAAAACCCAGGACTGGGGCCAGAACCTGGAGGTTTGAGATTGATTAGCTGCATCGTTTTTCACGAGAGTTATTACTTTGGTTGTTTCATTATTGTGTTTGTGCAAATATTCTGCAAGTGATGAATGGGGGGGGGGCAACAACATATCATCAACATACACCATTCTGAGACAATTCTGTTCCTTTGATCTGTTTATAAAGACACACTCACCTCACTTTCACGTTCATTCAACCTTTTTTTAAATTTTCATAATGGATTTTTTTAAATGTTCATAATAGAAAAATCATTGATCCAGTTTACACAATTATGTGCAGATACTTTTTTAACCTTAAAATGTGGTTTCTTATTATAAAACTCAGCTCCCTTTCACATGTAACCGCCTCCTCTATATTTAGGGAGACCTCAACAGGAAAGGCAGAGACCTCCATACTCTGGGCGGAGGCCTCCATGTGCAGGGTGGACACCTCTGTATGAGATATGGAGACTTCTATTCTCAAGATAGAGGTGTCCGCCTACTGGTACAAACAGCAGATGACATAGAGGAGCAGGAAGTCAGTCTTTTTCTGGTCATTTTGAGCCATCAACCCATCAAAACACCTTCCCCCTTCATCCCCAAAATGGCTGAGGGATAGAATAGAATAGAATAGAATAGAATAGAATAGAATAGAATAGAATAGAGACACAATGTGAAGGCTCCCAGCTCAACAGATAAAGGATTTGTGATTATTTGTGGAGGTCTCATCTAGAAGTATGCTCAGCTCTGTGAGGATTGTGAAACCCAGCTGAGCACTACAGCATGGGCCCTGATTTGGAGGGAGATCGACATGCACTGAAGAGCGATGGATGTCTACATCTGCAGAGGGAAGGAGTGCTGCAAGTCCTAGAAGCACCGTAGGGCAGGGTGCATGTAAAGGTCCAAGATGTGCTTGGCTGGTCTCCAACCCATTTTTTTGACACCCCCAACTGACAACACTACCAAGTCAAGAGGGCCCTGAGATGAGGCTGGCCAACCCTCCATGCTCACCTGGAAGCATTTGAGAAGCAGGAAGGTGGCAAGTGAAAGAGGTGTCTAATAATATAAGACTGAGTCTGTTTGCCCAGTGATGTCCAGTCTTGTCTCCAGTTTAATGTTTTTTATTATGTCCATGTTGTCCGTACCATGTGTTGTCCAGCAAATGCAAATGATTGAATGGTTGTTTTTTGCTTTCATGATATTCTTTTATAATCTCATTTATGTTAAAAAGTAATAATATGTTGGCACAAAGGAAATGTATTGAGATGTCATTATATTGCGAGTGTTCTCCATTAATTAATATAGTTTGTACATAGAGCTAAGTCAAAAGATAAAATTTTGCCAGAATAAGTGTATGGAAGGCTGACACTGTAACTTCTAATCACTATCCTACAAACAATAGTTTTTTTGCAAAGTTCAATGAGCTTTTAACACGTTTGTTTTGGCTCAAATAATTTTCTTAAGTCTGTGGGCCGGATTAAATGTGTTGGTGCCTTTTTTTGCACCTGGTAAACAACACCACCTCGAGATTGTCACCTATCGGATGTGATAAAAAGCACTTATTATGAGTTTCTGGGGACAACATGCGAATGTTGGTGGACCCCGATGATGAAGCATGTCACCACTAGGTTGGTGAGTGAGGGGTTTCTTACAAAAGGATGAATTCTTCCTTTTCATCATTGAAACCCCCCCCTTAGGAAAACCTTCAGCTTTTCTTCGGGTGATACTCCTCCATTTGTTTTACTAAGTCTTTGACCAGGGGAATAGGAGTATTCTCCGTTCACCACAGGTGAACACCATCCCTTGCTCTCCCCCTTGTTTCTCAGTTTAACACACCAAACCTGCATGATACAGTAATTACTGTATGGTTTTCCTCTGCTAAATTTCCGCAGGTTTGACCTTTCGAAAACTAGGAAGGTGAAGTTATTTAGTGCACCCGATAATTATCAGATGCATTAAACAGGAGCGGCCTTAGGCATGTGCAAGCAGTGCACCTGCACAGGGCTGCCAAACCCCAGGGGCCACCATGTCAAATATATATCCTTAATATAATAATCCTCTGAGGATGGGTACATATTTGCGTGGCGGCCCCTGGCAGGGATTTGGCGGCCTCCGGCTCTGTTCCACTTCCAAACACCCTGATCCCCCTCTTCACTGGCCTCCGCGCCTGTGTTTCTCCAGGGGCCCCCTACCTACGCCCCCTGCCCAGGGCCGCCATGAGCCTAGAGCCGCCCCTGCATTAAATACCTAACAACTCATATTTTCGTCCCGTGTGTGAACTGAGGTTTACGCACGGGACGGAATTTAAAGAGCAACTGGTAATCAGGACCTTGATGTTCAGTTTATATATGCAAAGAAAATAGGGCATTCTACTACTAAATCTTTGCCATGGTTGGCTACATGCTTAGGGGATTGTTACCTGAGTTGAATTGTCTGCCATGACCCAATTGTGCATAGCTGTCTCAATTCTGAATAAAGGTGTCTTGTATTGAAATTTTTGTTGAAAGTTTTCAGTATCATGGCTGACTATTTTACAAATAAATGGCCATACCATTATCACTGTGACAAATGAGAAGCTTGCATGGCATGGTAAAGAGTAGTCAAAGTTTCACAGTGTCAAGCTTTCTCTTATGTAATGTTGTAATTTCCTAGAACAATATTTGTATGCCTGTGATGTAATGGACATATGCACTCACCATTTCTTCCTCTTGCTTTCATTCATTTTCAGTGAATAGAGCTGACCAGCCAACACCGGAACAGAATACGCATGAAAGAACTACAAGATCCTGAACTGCAAGGCAGGCACAACAGCTTACTACCACCAGCAAAGAGGAGGAACCAAACACCAGCAGGATGAGTGCATCATCCAGGATACAAACTAACTGAATGATGAAAAGTCTCTTGGTGGAGGCTGTTGATACCACCATGAGGGTGGAGGTAGTGGACACCACAAGCCAGAAAAGAGGGGGACATGGGCTCCTCAGGGCGCAGAAGAAGATCTGGCCCTCCCAAAGCATCCCCTGTTTAACCTACTTCTATTTCACTGAGACAATCAGAAGTTAAGGCACACATTCGCTGCAGACATCCCCGAACCTCCATGTCTAGGCCCCACCTCCCCCTCAATCTGTCTCAATGGCTGCGCTCAAGAATACCATTAGGCAGTAATCAAAAGGACTGTGCTAAAGCCTATTTGTTATATGAGACTTGTAACGCGCTCAATAACTCATGAGTGTCCTGGCGCGAAATGAACTGCAGACTGGTGGAAGAAGAAAGATTAGATAGCCTGATTAAAAAGATGGGTTTTGAGAAGTTTCTTAAATCGACAGAAGTCCTAGGTGTGGCGCAGAGAAACAGGAAGACTGTTCCAGAGAGTAGTTACCTTGACCGAAAGTGTCCTGGGAAGTTAGGGCCATCTGACAATATTATCTACCCAACCTATGGATTTATGTTCCCTCCTAGCCTTCTTGGTTGCAGGAATTGCAACTTGTCTAACATGCAAAAATTGATGAGAAGAATGCAGGGAAAAAGAAGATACACCTCACAGGCATGGCCTAATTAAAGCCCAAAACATTCTGCGGTTGCTTGTGCTTCCTCCTCAACGGGGCCTTGCTACACAGTGCAGGATGGACTGTTCTCATAAGAAACAGGATCAGCACTGATATGAATAAGGCAGGTCTCTAATCCGAGTGGCACAGTGGGTGACAAACAATGGGTTGGAATTCTACCCAGTCATGTAGACTATTTGGAAGCATTCCTCCAATTACCTTTTGTGCTTGGTGTAATGCCCTAAGTTTGGCCAAGGGTATGCCCAAACATGGGTCCCTTGTTTGCTGTGCCATAGGATCCACGCTATACCTCACCAATGAGGTCTAATAGGGCTGATACCAGTTAAGGGTTGACTGTGTACCTTTCTGGAGGGAGTGTCACCTAGCAGTTCAAGATATACTGTTCCCATAAGGAACAGAGTCAATAATGATTTGCATAATGCGGGTCTCTGACTAGAGTTTCACAGTGGTTGACAAACTATGGGTTGGAATGCTATGCAGAGCATTGCCAGTAGTTTAGACATTTTGCAAGCATTCTTCACATCACCTTTTGTGTGTTAGACTATATTTCGCCTGTCTCCATAACACACCCCGCTTGCTGTTGTCGTGTATCCCACTTCATCAGTTCTAATTGTTTCTCCTTTTACAGATGTTTATCAAATGTGGTAGTGCTCAAGAGCGAGCCTGGGGATTGCCAGAAATGTTGCCCCCAAACTAGGATCTTTGTGGTTTGAGGGAGTGTTTTTGATTGGGTTTAAATATATGACTTTTTTTAGGACTTTTTAACTATGTGTTTTGATTTTTTATGTTGGATGTTCCATTTTATACTTTATGCCCTATTGCAAATAGACTTCATCCCTAATGCACCCAGCATGTTTTTATAATGTGCCCACCCTCTCCAGGTGTAACTATCACCTCAGAATGAATTTGCTGTTTTTTCCCCAAAATTTTTGTTAAATGCCAAGGACTGTCTACATTATTTTTTATCTAAAATGTGAAAAAATATTTTCATTCAATTATACTCAAATAAAAAAAAACGTCCTTAATGTTCTGTTTATATTTTTTAGCGTATGCAGTTGTGGATATACTATTATGCAATTATCTGACGCAATTTTGAAGTGGATAGGCATATACATGACATAAAATTACTTCATGCATATTGACAGCATAAAAAATTAACAGGGAAACACTCACATTAAAACTTACATGATTTTAGGTTAGGTGTGAAGTTTTAAAATGTTTATTTTCAAAAGTGCTTAGAAGTTATATTTTTACAAGCCTTGGTTTGTGAATGGTGCAGACAAAACTAAGTTTAAATGTGAGTTTGCTTGAGGTGTTAAGAGAGGAGTGAATTAAACTGCGAAATGATTTTAATGTTCACAAGTGCTTTGGCAAGTCTCCAGCTATGCAATACTCGTTGTGCTTCTGATTGTGGTGGTATGATTCTTGTGGTATTTAGTGTAGTAGTGTTTGTGGTTTTGGTGAATGAGATGGCGGTGTTGTATTTGCGGGTGCTGCAGGGGGATTCATGGTAGGATTTAAGAGTAGTGTTAAGTCCGTGGACAGCAAAGAAAGAGGTGCATCAGCTGAGTCCTGCTCATGACTTGGTCCTGCAGATTAACTGTGGCACTTATTTGTTATTTCCTCTATCCTCTTCAAGCTCAAGGCATTTTGACTTACACTCTCTTCCCTCAAAAAGTGAAAAAGGTCAGAATGCAGCTTTGCATATCATTATACAATTGCACAATGAGCTCCAGGGCACTGCTCTGCTTTGAGCCATCTGTACGAGTCCTTTTCATTTGTCCCCAATCTCATGCAGTCACCCATGTTACAACTATCCCCTCACAGAGTGGACTGCTTTAGAAAGATTGATCCTCAGAGAGGATAGAATTTGGTCCTGCCAATCCCCCATGTAGTGTGTGGCCATCTGGCAAAGCCAGCAGATCTTCTGTCACAGTGAGTTTGCCATCTGTGAGGGTGTGGGAGGGGAGATTGATAAAGAAATGAGCGCACCCCCGCACCAGGTTAGCCCTTTTCCTTCAGCTGATTGAGAGGAAGACCAGAGATGCACTTGCATGTAAGGAGTGTGGCAGCAAGTCAACTGAGGTAAGCATAGGTTTAGGGCTGTGTAGGGTTAAGTCCTTTGTAGACTGGACAAGCACCAGAGGCTACTTAGTTGTTGGCCGGGCACTAGCAATCCTCAAGAAAGACCACAGAGGAAGTTTGCTAACCAGCCACAAGGTGGTCTTGGCTAATGGTTTCTGTGAAGTGCCAACAATATTATTATTTACCTCCCCTTCTATTCCCCTTCCTTCTCTTTCATCATTTAATTTTCCTCTTCCTTCACCACCTCCTGCTCCTTTTCCTCTTGTTCTTATTCAGTGGTATCCACAATGACAGCTGCTTGGAGAAGGACTGTTTTTTCTCCTTGTATTGCCCACTATCCTCTGTTTGTAGTTTGTGCAGCATCATTGTAACACTAAGGGGTATATTATGATAGCAGGCGGATTGCCACCGCCGTATCGGTGGTGGGCACCACCGGCCGGGCAGCGGCAATCCGTCCACTATTTGACTAATGATTACCCCGCCATATTATTATGGTGGGGGCCACGCGGCAGACCGTCTGCCGCTTTTCCGCCCGTCGACGAGTCGACCGGGCGGAAAAGGGGTTTAATATGGTGGCGGTGTCTGCAAGACACCGCCATCCATTTCAGCATGCAGACAGAGATGTGCCTTTCCATGGAAAGGTATGCAGTGTCTGCATTTGGGAGCCCTTTGCAGGCCCCCTCACAGTCTCAGGGTGAGGTTAGCACTCTAGTCATTACGGCAGTCCCGCCCACTACCTGCAGCCAAACGGGAGTGCACAGAGCAGACACACAGCTGACAAAAGACACTACGAGGGCAATAGACCAGAGTCCTGACTCGCCTACAATGACGTCCGTGCTTTGCTTGTTTTTAAAAACTGTTAATACAAAACTTCTTTTACCTATTTGGTTTTAAAATTGTGCCACTTACCCCGCATTGATTGAAGTCTCCCCAGGTCCGCCCCGGCTGGTGCCGTTTGCGCGGAGGGGACCGACTCCACCATTTTCTCCCTCACAGTCTCACGGTGAGGTTAGCACTCTAGTCACTGGGGCAGTCCCACCCACTTCCTGCAGCTAAAATGGAGTGCTCAGTGCAGATGCCCAGCTGACACAAGACACTACGAGGGCAACAGATCAGAGCCCTGACTCGGCTATAGTGACGTCCGGGCTTTTCTTGCTTTTAAAAACTGTTAATACAATACTGCTTTTACCTATTAGGTTTTAAAATTGAGCCGCTTACCCTGCATTGATTGAAGTCTCCCCTGGTCCGCTGCGGCTGGTGCCGTTTGCGCGGAGGGGACCGACTCCACCATTTTCTCCCTCACAGTCTCAGGGTTAGGTTAGCACTCTAGTCACTGCGGCAGTCCCGCCCACTTCCTGCAGCCAAAAGGGAGTGTGCAGAGCGGACGTGCACAAGGAATTATTCAAAATCATGAAGGAATTCACCCCCCCGATACTCTGGCACATACCGTCTCACAGGAGTGGGCGGACTCACTCTCTACCTTCTTTGTAAATAAAATAAACGATATTCACAAATGTTTTCCACAAGTCACCGACACGCTGCATAGTCAGAATAAATCCCTTCCTCGGAACACCTATTCTTTCAAAGAATGTAGGAAATTTACAGGATGAAATCTGGTTCACCAACTGACCCCGCATTCACACAGATTCTATCCAAAATTGGTCAAGCACTCATCCCCATCTTAACCTATATCTTGAATCTCTCACTTTCAGAATCTGCTGTTCCTGCACACTGGAAGAAAGTGATTATCAGGCCGATTCTAAAAAAGCAACGGCTGATCCCAAACAACTCGCCAATTACAGACCTATCTCTCTCCTACCCCTGTTTGGCAAAGTAATGGAAGCGGCAGTAAACCAGCAATTATCAACATATCTGGAAAGCAACAATTTACTGGACTCATCCCAATCAGGCTTCCGGTCTTATCATAGTACCGAGACAGCTCTGGTGGAGATCATTGATAACATCAGGCTTTCCCTTGATGACAGACAGTCGGGCATTCTCATTCTTCTCGACCTGTCGGTGGCCTTCGACACCATCTCTCATGGCATCCTCCTGGAGCGTCTATGGGAGCTTGGTGTCGAGGGCCCGGCTCTGCCCTGGCTAAAAAGCTACTTGACGGAATGGTCCACAAAAGTACACATAGGGGGTTTCTGCTCCAAAAGTCAAGTCATTGATAAAGGCGTTCCCCAGGGATCTATTCTAAGTCCCACACTTTTCAACCTTTATGTGTCGCCTCTGTCCAAAATTTTTAGAGACTGTGGCTTTGATATAGTATTCTACGCTGACGACAAGCAATTGTTGATCACTCTCGATCCAGATCCTACTGACACACAACGCAGATTTAAACAGTGCATGTCATCAGTAAATGAATGGATGTCAACTAATCACCTGCTCCTTAACATGAGAAAAACAGAAATGATGCTCTTTGGAGACACACAACACATATGGACCTCGGACTGGTGGCCTTCCTCACAGTGACCATGCCCTCCGCCCAAAACAACAGTTCGTAATCTGGGAGTTATCATGGACAATAAACTCTCCATGACGAACCACATCAACTCCATGGCCCGTACAAGTTATGGATTAATGCGCTCCCTAAGGAAAATCTTTAAATTGATTCCTCTCTGCTCTCGGTTGCCACTTGTGCAGGGTCTAATCATCAACCAATTGGATTATGGCAATGCGCTGTTTGCATCCATAAATGAAAGACTCCAGTCGAAACTACAAGTGCTGCAAAACACGGCAGCTAGATTAGTCCTGAATCTGCCTTCCCGATCCCCATCAGCTCCTAGTCTTAGGACACTCCACTGCCTACCAATTAAAAAGAGGGTCTCCTTTAACCTTTGTTGCTTGATTCACAAAACCTTGAACAATAAGGGACCGGTCTATCTAGCAAAGAAATTGGTTAAACATCAGTCAGGGCGCTTCCACCGCTCATCCAACAAGCATTTTTTAATGATACCCAAGGTTCATACTGTAAAAAATGGGGTCAGGTCCTTTTCCAAAACTGCACCGGAGCTATGGAACTCATTGCCGCTTCGACTTCGCCAGGAAACGGACCACAACAAATTTCGGAGAGATCTCAAAACATGGTTATATTAATTTCAGATTTGTTTCCCTTTCTAGTTTCCTGTGTTCAGCAAAGTGCTATGAGACCTAAGGGTGAAATATGAGCTCAATAAATATCTACTACTACTACTGCTACCAGTATAATAGTGACAGAATTAACTGATCAACATAGGGTAAAGGCCCGAATTGCTGCTACCAGGATGTCCTCTGTTGTTAACTGTGGTGTTGGTCATAATGTGGTTACCAGGGGCTGTTGTCGTGCCGTGGCTGATAAAAGTGGCATATACAGAGTAATAAGAAATCCACAAATGTATATTCTGATGGTACAGTGACATGTTGGATTCACAGAAAAAGAAATTAACAGTGTCCTCTCTTGGATGTTATTAACTGAGCTACACAAACGATTATGGAGCTTGCATTGCAACACCATTTCATTCCACTAAGAAAAGTGTCAAAGGATGTCATAGTCAATATTTTAATACAATGGGAACATGGGCGAAAGTGTGACAATTGACATATACCTATACTGTCACTTATGGTGAAAAACATATGTTGTGCCCAATCCCACTAGAGCAGACAGCATTCATACCAATCTTTACCATTAACTCACGGTGTTGCCAGTCCCAATTTTCGTGCAGCATTAAGAGCAGGTGGTAGAAGGTGGTGGATGGGATGGCAACACAGGACTTTAAAACCAATGAAAACAAGAAGTAGGTGAGCCTAAATGAAGCACCAAAATAAAACTGGTAAGATCCAAAAAACAGAGATATACCAATTAGGGGTGTGCGAAATTTGTCTAATTTCCTTTTGTGTAATTACGTGAAATGATGGCAAAAGTATGCAAAGTTATGCATACTTACATGAAATGCAAATCTGTTAATAGCATAGCATAGTGAAACACGTGTGTATTGTAGGGGTTGTGATGAGACAGGTAACTTGTAAGGATAAAGAGGGGATTTTTTTAATACTTGCCCTTGCATTAGTGTTGTCTGTAACAGGACTACCATATAGCTGGTCAAGGCGCATTGTAAAGAGGACACACTCTTCATGGTTGGTGAGGCAGATATGGTATCCAGTTCAACCTACATGAATAGGCTTTGCTACTTACATCTAGTAAACTTCTCCTTCACCCACCCTCTCCTGATATTTCTGTTTAATGTTCCTCACAGTGCGTTCCTCCTCCTTCAATGCATTTATAGATTTTTTGACCTTCTGATACAAGTTTGGTTTCTCTGCTACATTTAAGTTGTATGTAGGCAGATCATGTACTTTTAAGTAGTGTTTGACTGCACATTTTACTACATGGACTTTAGATTCCTCAGCTAAGTTCCACTTCCTATTGAATGTTGTAGTCTGCCTCCTGTAAGCTGGAAGTGTTCCTGTTGATCGCAAAGTCACACAATCCAAGAGTAACAGGGTAGGGCCTAGGGTGTGAGCAGTATTTATGTATTTTTAAGCAAATATGTGTCAGGTACCTGTGTGTAATTTGGGTATACTATTTCTCTATTTTATTTATTTATTTTTAAGGAGTTTTATATAGCGCGAACTTGACCCGGTATCAGGTATCAGAGCGCTTTACATAGCACCAGTTACGGTACATGAGGATACATTCATTTTTGTTAGGCACGGGGAGATTAAGTGATTTGCTCAGAATCACAGGATGCACAAGTAACAGGTTTATAATTTCTCCTTACTGGTAACCAAGCACCCCATTGTAGTGTTTGACTCTCTCAGGGAAACAAAGCTGAGCAATCCAATACCTACTTAAGGGAGGTGGTGTGGGCTACTAATCATCATTCAGACGTGGGTCCTTGCTCACTTTGCCACTGGATTCAAGCTAGCCTGGCTGCTGACGGCTGGTTAGCCAGAAACCGGTCCCAGGATGCTTGTTTCCGGTCCAGGGAAGACAGGGCTTGGTAGTTCAATCTGGACTATTCCCATGAGGCACAGGGTCAGACTGATTTGCATATGGCCATGTCTGAACTGGGGTGGTGGAGTGAGCTAAAGAATGATGATGGATCAAACCCAGATCAGTCGACTGGGGGTGAGTGTTTGATTTGCTCAAGCGCTCCGTCCATCATCCCCTTTGGTATTGCTTTATATTCTATGAGTCCTAGAAAATACCCAGCAATTTGATCAGTTCACCACCATAAGCTAGTGGAATAATATCTGGTTTTACAAGTTTAACTTTACCCTTGAGCATATTGAAATAAAATGCATTTGAGGCAATAATGATTTTGCGCCTGAGTCAAATAAAACCTTGGTCCACTCTCCCTCAACTAGAATGATATCAGACGGAGAGAATTTCTTGCAAGATGAATTTTGAACTTGGACGACAATTTGTCCACACTCAAAATCACCTGGACTGACATCAGAGTTACTCTCTTCATAAACTTCAACCTTTTTTACTCTGGGTATAGGTCTAGTTTTGTACACCGATGAAGAATTTCCTTTCTTTTTGCATTTGGAACAAACGTGACCCAGTGCAGGACATTTTCTATCATTAGCAAGATGACCTGGTTTATCACATCTAAAACATCTCCAACACATAGTACTTTCATTGGATTTTTTGTTTTCTAAACTTTACTTCTCCCTTTCTGTAACTTTGCTCTTTACACTTCCATCATTGATAACTTGAACCTTAATATCCTTTGTACTTTCTTTCTTTATGACAGCCACACATTTCAAAGAATGCTCTATTCTTTTAGCAATAGAGAGCACTTCTTCTAGGGTAGGCTCATCTCTCAACCACAGATCTTCCCTTACTTTCTCCATGTTACACCCCAACTTAAATTGATCTCGAATATGCATGCCTGTTCAATTTTCAAATTTGCAAGTGGACGCACGTTTCCTTAAATCAGTTACATATGCCTCCACCGTTTCCTCATCCCTTACTCAGCTGGTGGATGAGATCCATTAAGAAGAATGAACTGCATATTCAACATCTACTGGTTTCTAGCTTATTTATCCAGGATACTACACTGGCGTAGTCGGCAGTCCAAAAGGATCCAACACAGAGGAACTTTCCTTGGATGAAAAGCAGTTCTTGGAAAATATTTCGCAACGTGGATAAATCGGTGAGAGACAACGTAAATATTAATCTCTCATCTCATCTATATCACCTTCGGGATATTCTAAGATTAATTCTGACTCCTTCTATCCTTCACAAAAATAGATCACCAACACTCGTTCGGAGATTAGGAGCGTACTCGCCCTACTCTAAGAAAAAAGGGGTTGGGAGTTTGAATTCTCTCATCCTTAATTGTAAGAGTGGGACCCTGCATTACTAAAGTGGGGTTTGGCAAGGTGTCATTTTTAATGTTTTAATTGGGAGACTTGTCACATACTCAACGGCATCTTCTTGACGTGGCGAGAGCGGAATATTTAAACGTAAACAAATACCTCTGAGTTCTCCGCTCTACGCCCATTGTTTTGCACTCCATCGTCGCCTTCCTGTTGTCAAGGCTGTACATCACTACTTTCGCGTCATCACGCAACGTCAAGTGGCCATTTTGGGAGGATTGTTTTCATGCAAGATGTTTAGCAGTACATCCATCATACAACGTCATCACGCAACATGAAGTTGCCATTTTGGTGGAATTGTCTTCGCTTGTTGTTTCGCAGTCCTCTCATCATTTGAGTCACGTTACCACGTATGTGAAGAGACCATTTTTGGAAATAATTTTGTGTGTGTTACTTGGCAATAATCTTGTTATGAAGCGTGTACCATTTCAAGAGCATGGAACTTTTTATTTTGTGAGAATTGCCTTTGTAGACGAGTCAATGTCTCAGTGATCCGCACGTGCCACACCTCAGGTACTTGTGACATCAATGAGGCATATTTATTCAAGTTGGATTTCTTTGTTCAAGTTTTTTTTTTTAATGCGGATAACCTCAGTGTCTGTTACTTCTTTGGCAATCTACACGTCCATTCACGCTACACTGCTTTCTGTGTAGAGAGTCCTCCTATCGACTTTTACACTTCAGTACAGATTGCATTAACTTTAGAATTTGGATTTTTACTGTGCTCATCAGTGATGCGCACACCAAAGTAATTCTGAACAGCTTGATATATTAAAATTTGGATTTTTACTGTGCTCATCGGTGATGCGCTCACCAAAGTAATTCTAAACAGCTTGATATATTACATTATATCATTAGAGTGACATCATTTTCTTAATGTTGTTTTTATAATTTCATTATTTGAATTCTTCTATTTTTCGTATGTTTGGTTCAATGCAGAATGTGACAGCAGCTCCTTTCTTTCTAGCTAGCTCTGGTGATCCTCCTATCAAATGGAAAAAGTGGAAGAAAGTTTTTGAGCGGTATGCAAGGGTATGTGGTGCTTCTCTGAGTGCAGAGAGGAAGACATCTCTTCTCCTTCACCCCCTAGTGGCTGAAGGAAAGGACGTCTTTGATCATCTTCCTGACCTATCAGCTGCAGAATCAGATGGATTGAATGATTATGAGATAAGCATCCTCAAACTAGATAAGCATTATCTTCCCAAGGTAAGCACTATCTTGGAAAGATATAACTTTGGTAAGAGAACACAAAGGGATGAGAAACCAGTAGAGGTTGAATTTGCAGTTTATTCTTCTAGGATCTCATCTACCAGCTGAGTAAGCATTACCAACTGTCTCCAAATCCACAGCTTATCTGAACCTCTTGCACTATGACATATACACATTCTAACTTGTGATGAGGGAAGAGCATTGAAGTAAAGGGGATAGAAAGGATAAAGGTAATTGAGAGATGGAGTACAGGACAGGATATCACACTGTGCCACTCTCCTAGCTGTGGAGCAAAAGCTTTAGAGTTGGCAGTGATCTAAAGAATTAGGTAACAATCCTAGAGGGTCAGGGATTCCATGACCCCACAAATGTAGGGCCAGAACTTTTAATACTTCTTTGGAGGAGTTACTGCACTCCTGCAGCCACCCAGGCTTTCTTTTTATTGTTGGTTCTGCTGCTGCAGTCCTGGGACCATCACAAGTGGAGGAAAACATATACAAACAGCCCCTACCAGGACATTATTTGGCACTCCACCTGGAGGAGCAGTGAAGATTTTATGAGCAGCTCTCCTGCTGTGCCAGGGAAAGCCACTTTTGTTTTTTGCATGCGGCCTCACGCACCTCCTTTGTTCGTACTTTTTTTCTTGGGGGTGCTGCCAACGTTGGGGGCAGCCCAGAGAACCCACCCCTGGCTGACCCGCTGGCTCCCATTTGGCAGCCTTTCTCCCACTGCTGAGATTCAGGCAGCTATTTTCTCCCCTGCTCACTCCTGTGGGCAGGAATTTCCTTTATGGAAGTGGCTGCCCACTCCCTCTAGACACTGACATGTGTAGCAGAGTAGGGCCACCAATACCAGGAGAACCACAGCAGCACTCTTCTTGCACCAGTCAGGTGCTGGAGACCAGGCATTGGGTCGCAAGACCCTCCTCATGCACTTGGAGGAGAGAGAACAGTGCTCTCCTGCCTCCAGGAAACAACTGGGTATGGAGTTGGAATCCTGGGCTCCTTGATAGCCAGGTCCCCACGGCACAGAGTGGGGTGGGGTTTGAGATCCCCAGGCCTACATGTTCCTGGGAGGGGGCCATGCACGCACCCTCCCAGGTCCTGAAAATAAAAAATTCTCATTGTATGGACCCCCGGCCCAGGCCCACCTCGAGGTAAATTGACCAAATGCGCACACCCCCACGAGCTTTGTTGCTTGCAGGAATCAAAGGTGGACATTCTTGAGAATATCATAACTCAGGCCCTGTTGGGCTGATTTGGATGATCTAGGGCTTATTTTACTCCTCGTGATGGGCGCAAACCACCAGGAGCAGTTACAGCAGATCTGCTCCCTTCCAACATGGTCTAATCTACAGGGAGCTGGTTCCACTGTCTCCCTGCACCAGCTTTCCTCCTGGTCTTTGTCTCTGGGAGTAGAGGTAGAGGGCTTTCCTTCAAATGGTCCTCAGGAGATCCAAGGGGAGCAAACTTACTGGCCCTTAGGAAGACCCACCAGTCCTGGTGTCAACTGGGGCAGAGTCCTTTTTGGGCATCAGGGGTTCTTGCTTCCAGTTTTCCATGTCTGTCACAGTCCCAGGGTTCAGCAGTGAAGAACACAAAAACACCAACACCAACACCAACAAAGAAATAGTCTCCCCCTTGTGCAAATGTTTTTAAAGGGAGGGAGATGGTTCTAGAAGTCAGGAACCACTGGCCAATCTTAGGGTGCCACATCACCTCTCCAGGCCCCACCTAACTCTCCTGCACAGCATGATGGGAGCTCAAGAAGGGGTCATCCAGGAGTTAATGGTCATATCTGTCCTTGGGGTCTCAGCTCCGCCCTGCACTGACATCACTGCCAGGGTCTTTCTCACCAAAAGTTTAAAGAGGAAACCCCTCCTGTGTTGCCTTCAATTGTTTGTGTTTCCTTCTTTGTTCATTGAACCTGGGCGATCCCCAGTTCTAGTGAAGTCTGATTGTTAAGTAACAGATGCAGATTTTTGATCCCCAGTATTTCCTCCTAGGGAGCTTAGCGAAGTACTGTTTATTACTCCTTTTGTCTGGTGTGGCCTTTGTTCCTGCTGCTGAAGAGAAAGCAAATAACTTCATACAGCAGGGTAAAAAAAGGCCAGTGCCCTGAACTAGATCTGAGTTAAAGAAATATCACAATTTTGGATGACCCATAAGATGTACAGATATCCTCTTGGAGCTCACAGATTTGATTTTCTTACACAGGTCCCACCTCATTTCCATATGTGGCAGGACTTTGTAGGCCACAGGGAAGCAAAACAGCACTCTAAGGCAGTTTTCTCCCTACTTGTATAATCAAGTATCACTACAGACAAAACAGTAAATCATGCTGATTTTCCCTATGACTGTACACTAACAGGTCAATATCTAATCCTGTAGAGTACACTTTGCGCCAGGCTACCTGTGCACAGTTACCGGGCATCGCACTGTAGTCTTAAACATGCAGCCCTCATACATGTGTACATGTGTTCACGTGCAACCAGCCTAGTGCCCCTAACCCTAGCTGTGTCGCAGCAGCTTTTTCTTAAATGGCTCACACAGGTGGTAAACATTTGCCATCCATTTTCCAGGTGATTTCCGTGGGTGAGACACGTGTAGTGAGTAGGTTTGGGTAGAACTCACAGAGTTTCACTCTGCTGAATTCTGCAGTTAGAGAAATACTCAACGAGATTCTGTGGAATTCCATCAAAGGGCGTAAACTATGAAGCTTGCACTGCTCACGCTACAGTTTAGTGACGGCATATGTGATAGCGTGAAAAAGGCCACTTTAATGAAAGAGGTCCCAAGCTTTACTCCCCAAACCTTAGCTCTACGCCTCACATACTAAAATCAGTCTGGCCTCACTATACATCTTAATAATTATCCAAATCCCATTCCCTAATAACCATTCCTAATGAAACCAACCAAAATCCATCACAGCTCTCCTCACTCACAATTCCCACATTCAAACCTCGGGCATACAGCAATTTTGCCATCTCATTCCATTCATAAACTCCCCCCTCTCTCCCCAGAAAACTTCAACTGGGTCTCAACATGGTCAACGTTTCATGCAATAACTTTTAAAGTTGTACACCAAACCACCAAGCACCTGGTAATCGAAGCAACAACATGGCATTCAAACAAGAGAACCCCTTCTTCTACACACCTGCCTCATCAAAACTAATATCAGGGTGGGTGGAAGGGTAAAATATAAGGATTGTTGATGCCAACCGGGGTGTGCCCGAATCTGGAATGGCATTCTAAGCCTAACTGACAGGTCCCTAGGAGGCTATGTAAACCCTGCCCCAAGACCAACCATGATACCCCTCACTCCTGGACCCTATCACCAGCTCGAAAATTTCAGTAGGGTAAGGTTTTCTGCCCACCCCTCAAAACCCACATTGTGCGAGATGGTGTAACCGGTGAACAGCCTGTACGACGCGGCTGTTACACCGCCGTGCCGTTACAACGCGGTCTTTTCCCAACACAAGTCGTTACCACGACTTGCGCTGGAGGGTGCTGCAGGACAAGGAATTTTTTAATTTACTATCCAACACCTTCCCTACTGTACGTAGGCTGGTGTTGGAATAGTAAATTAAAAAATTCCTAAGTCCGCACCCCCTCCAACGCAAGTCGTGGTAACGACTTGCGTTGAAAAAAACGCGTTGTAACGGCACGCGTTGTAAAAGTACGTGTTGTAATGCCGTACATCCGGTGTAACCAAGAGTGATAGTGTGAAAACGGCAGCTATAATGAAGCAGGTGCACAAGCTTTACTGCCAAAACCATGACTCTATGCCTTAAACTCTAAAATCAATCTAGCCTCACTATACATCTTAATGACTGTCCAAATCCCCTCCCTCCCCCCTAATCAACCCAATGAAACCAACCAAAATCCAAACACAACTCTCCTCACTCAAGCTCCCAGCATTTAAACCTTGTGCATACTGCACTGCTGCAATCTCATTCCATTCATAAACTCCCACACTCACCCAAAAACTTCGACTCGGTCTCTACATAACCAACAATTCTTGCAATAACTTTTAAAGTTGTGAACCAAACTGCCCACAGAAAAACACCGGAGTTTTTCTGTCTCCACCGCACACAAAACTGAAACTCACATTCCCACTGGCAAATGCAGCATTTACACCAAGACATTCTGTACCTGCATTAAATATAGCTCAACCTTAAAAATGGACAGATGTACCCCATCCTTACTAAAAAACATCAACATCTCCTATTGGATATCAGTTTTCCAAAAATATCAAAGCTTCCCCTTTGCAAAACGTCTGCAGCTCTCTGTTATCTTTCCTACGACCCTGTCGATCATACCAGGTTTTGTCACCCTCCCGCCAAACTCTTGTACCTGACAGACCAAGGCCCCTTATTATTCAATAAATCCTGTTTCATGCTCTTCACCAGTGCCAACCTTTTTAACTTGACTAAATCAATTGAGGCGGTATCACCGTCTTCTTCTCGTTGGCCCATGGTGCTTGCCCATGGAACCTCGTCCACTGAAAACAAGAAAAAGCACCAGCAGTCCCATTGCTAACTCCAGCATTGTCGCACTTTGTAAGTATAATTTGCATGCAAACACTCCAACACAAAACACGTAACAATTGCCAGACCTTTGGATTACCTGCAGATTGACAGTTAACAATGCTCACTACGGACATTTTCATCCACGTTGAAAAAACTGCCTTGTTTGCAAATTGGCCCCGCCACAAACAAACTGCAACCACCAGTGGCAAAAGCTCTGGGAAGGCAATATTCCACCCCACTCCATTCCACTCTTCTGGCAATTCATCTGCACACCACTGACCTTTTCCATAATATGCCAACACTGTGACCATCCACTTTGTCTGGAACAGCTCAATTGACCATTCCATCTGCTCCCCTAGCCCAGCAAATGGAATACCATTACATTTACAACGGACCATTCACCAAATGTGCAAATCCTCCCTTACTCCCAATTTGAGGTGCACCCTGTGGAGTGGGAGGGATGTGCCAGCCAGGGCTCAACCAACCCTCCTGCAAATCATCCTACCAGCTCCTACACGCATGCAAACAAAATTCAAATGAGCAAGCAGAGAGTGTATGTCCTGCACCTTTACCTTAACCAACATCTTGTCCAGTTGCTCTATGCAATGTTGCTTCTTCTTCTCGGGCAATCTAATTTCCATCCTTACAGAATCCAACTCAATACCCAAAAACATAAGCACCTGAAGCAGCCCCACTGTCTTTTAAGGTCCCAAGGGAACACCCAGGTCCGTAATTAACTCCAGAAACAACAACAGGCTCTCCTAACATTCCATAGACTGCTGTGCTCCAACCATGAAAAGTTGTCTAGATAGTGCGTCATCACCTCTCTACCTACCATATGCATAAAATCTCCTGCACAAAGGTACTAAATGCCTCAAACAATGAACATGAAACAGAACAACCCATTGGTAAAGCCTTGTCCACAAAAAAACTTACCTCCAAACTGTATGCCCAACAGCTCATAATCCTTTTGCGTCAGCTGGCAAACACCAAAAAGCCGACTTCACATCGCATTTTGCCATCAACACTCCTTGGAGCACTGCATTCACCAGCTGAACAGCCATATCCGCTGAGGCATAGTGCACCCTACAGCACTCCGCAGGAATTAACTCATTCATCTACAAGCCCATGTCCAGGACAGGTCATGAATCAAACAAAACTCTCCAGGATCCCTCTTGGGGTCCACCCCAATTGGAGAGACCCTCAGATTATTCAGATGCCGGTTGTGAAAAGGTCCTCCATCCTCTCTTCTTTTACCTCCTTCCACAGTTTGCTCCAAAGCAATTCCTCTTGCCCCATCACTGATTCCACATTTTCTGCCCTCTGCCGTACCCTGGTACCACCATAACATAAACGAAAACTGAACTGAGACCCTGATAACAACAACTCCCTTTTCTGTGCCTACTCCAAAAAACAAAGCCAAGTGCAACCACTCCACCTTAACTGGTGTACGCGTTTTCTGACCACCTCTGCCCCTACCATGATCACTGGAACCTAGCCACTGACCTGCATTGTTCCCTTGCTGTCCGAATACACACCCTAGGGGGACGCTCTGGGTTAACGTGGGCTTCCCACCGCAGTTGGAACATTCATGGAAATATTTGCAGTAGTCCCGCAAACATTGTCCCCTGTTATATGACCAGCACGCACCTCCACTCCCTGCTGCTGTGGTACCCCCTCGAAAGGGCTTGTAGATGACCGGCCAGCCACTCGCCATAAAAGTCTGCAACAACAACTCATTATCCAGCTGTCCCCAAACACTCTCCTCCTCCTCCTCTGAAATTCCTCATTGTAAAATACCCAGGCACAACCTCCAAAAGTGACCTTCTTGGTATTTCTCACAGTAGACACAGGCATAGAAGAGAAAAGCAGCGGTATAGTTCTCTATGTTAACTGGCACCCTAGGTCTGTGGGGGAATTCATATTATCCTCTTTGGATCCTTCCTACCTTCCTACGATATGCAAAAGCTTAAATATTTCAAAGTACTTCCCTTTCCAAATGTACTCCTCGAGTTTCTGAGTGTGTTATTCTGATGAAAGTTAAGCTGAAAATGGTAAGATACTCCTTCTGCATTACCACTTGATATCCCTCCAATAAGCAGATTCCGGGAGTCAAATAACTAGGCCATCACGACTGACTGTCATACTACCATGTGAAGGAAGAAGGCTATAAATTGCAAGTTTAAAAAACGTGCTAAAAAACAAAAGCTACTCTCTACAAGTTGGCCTTCATAACCCTGACTGTTTTTGTACGTCATCACCAAGGGTGTTGGGTGTGCCATATGTTACTGATCAGATGTGTTTTTCGTCTGAAATACTGTTTATCACTATGGTTTCAGATAAGATGAGTTATACAGTACTATAGAAGGAAAGTGATTAATTCATGTGCTAAAAACATATATCAATGGCCTATACTATTTAAGAAAAAAAAGTTGGTGGAAGGGCTTTCAGAGTGGCTGCCTTCCAACTCTGGAACCCATTCCTCTAAAGAGTGGCACTTCTCCTACCTTCTTCATCTTTCGCAAACAAATTGAAGCACCAGTTTGTTTAGCAGGCTACAAGCATACACTCATGTATACTGATCCTCATAGTGTCTAATTAGAGTGGTCATAGTGTTATAGTGTTATTTAGCAGTGACTATAAGAAAGTGAAAGCATGCCTAAAATATACCCTTTTGATGATGATGATGATGATAATAATAATAATAATATGTTTTCTCCAGGCGGTATTGCTCTTTTCATGCAATTCTTGTATTTCTGCATATGCTTCATTTATATGGAAATGATGTGGGTATTAGCCTATACTTGACAGCTTGGTGAAAGAAATGACAATGAAATCTTACAATTTTCATCCTAACCCATGGTAAATTGGACTAACGTCAAATGACCTGCAAATGCATGGGTCAACATTAGCTTAACTTAACTTTCCCATGTTTGGGACCTTCAAACGCCACCATTATTAATAGCTTTAAGGTTTTATGACACCTTTTTGATCATATGACCTTTTGTGCATATACTTTGAGAAATTGCAAACTAAAATAAAAGAGAGAACAATAAAAATTAGAATGAAGAAAGGAAGGAAAAATAAAAAAGTTAAAGTGTAGGTAGTCTTCAAACTTATGGCCAGATCACTCAATATACATATTTAAAACATGATTTAATGATATTTAAAGTGATATTTGTAATGGCCGTGACCCTTGGCTACAGAAACAACCAATGACCTACTGAACCAAAGCTCGATGTTTGGGCATCACTTTTCCAATCTGATGTTACTTTGTCCAATTAAGCCTTAATTAGAAAAATGGAAATATATGACATTCTCTTTGTTGGGAAAGAATAATTTGATCAAATAAATGGGACGGTAAGAGCCCTCGCAGGTCATGTAAACTTCACATTAGGAGGAAGAATGGAGACTTATGAATGGAGACTAGTTCGGGTGACTAGATAAGTATGCATGTAAGATGTCTTTATTCTATTAATTTACAAACAGGATAGTTGATCAATTGTACACTAAATTATATTCCTAAATATTTCTTTAAAAAATTTTAATTCAAGATACTAAGTAGCTTGGGGAACGTATAGAACGAGATTACGTATGTATTGCATATTCAGCAAGTCCATTCCTTAACTCCACTTTTCGGAAATGCTGATATTTTCTGGGATAATTATTTTTGTAAATGGCATGAATTGGCGTTCACTAAACAGAATACCTGTTCCATAACAAACATTGAAAAGTTTTCACTTACAATAGAATGAATTTATTTACAGAAAAATAATAATTGTAATAACCCCAGATTAGACTTGCTTGAAGAAAAGACTATGATTCTTCCATTATACTAAACAACATAATTTTGGGACTTCCTTTGCCCCAAAAACAGTGCGACAGCCTCTTCTTAAAGTGCATTTGCATTCTGTTATTTTTTTTCTCCTCTTTAAATTCATTCGGTTTTTTATATACTCCATTTTCAGTTATTTCCGCTTCTTATGTCCATCTCAAAGCCATGCAAGATAAAGTGCCATATTTTCATAGTTTCTCATATTCAAGCGGGCCCATCATACTCCTCTTCATGACAACGTACAAAAGACACCATCCTTCTCTTTTGTCATTAGCAGTTTATTGTTGGCCCAATGCATTTCGGACCCCCACGGGTCCTTCGTCAGGGGAAACTAGAAATAACATCAAAAACATCTTTTGTAAATCCTTCACTTAACATTTGCTCATTTTTAAAACAAAAGCTTATAATATATATATTTACTCGTAGCTAACATTCATCTTAGGCTCAGTAGTAATCGCTCTGTGGCAATCACGTTCTCATAACCGTTACTAACCAATGATTGAATCAGGGCCGGCTCTAGGCTCATGGTGGCCCTGGGCAAGGAGCGTAGGTAGGGGGCCCGGAACAGGGGGTCTGGGCGGGGCGTAGCGCGCAGGCCAGTAAAGAGGGGAGGGGGTCAGGGTGTTTAGAAGTTGAACAGAGCCGGAGGCCGCCAAATCCCTGCCAGGGGCCACCACGCAAATATATATCCATCCTCAGAGGATTAATATATTAAGGATATATATTGGCGTGGTGGCCCCTGGTGTAAAAAAAGGTCAAGGACAACCAATATTTGCCCGGCGGTATCGCCTCTTTAACCCACAAAATATTAATCAATGAAGAGGCAGGCGCTGGAGACTGGAAGGCAGGAAACAAGGTTTATTCTCTCCGGAGGAGAACACATCAGTTCGGACAGCCAGTATCGTCACGAGGTGCTCTACCCGCATCTCTGAGGCCTGGCCTCTTATACACAGGTTTATGAATTTTATTGCAGGTAACACATTCTTGCAATGCTTTGAAGTATGAAAGGACATCCTCGGAATCTCCCCTTCAGGCCCGTTCCCACACACATTTACAGTTGAAGTCCCCACCCCGGTCACAACAGGTGATGATTATCGCGCAGCTGGACATTCTGCCGATTCACGGAATGTGGGGGGTTGATCGGATCTCATAGGGTGGGGGCTTTGATCAACTCGAGGGTCCTTTAATGGGGGAAGCTTCCTACTGTACGGGGGGGCAATAAACAGAAATCCGCAGAGCCAGGTGGCGGCCTGGGAACGAGGAAGACAAACGGGCACACAGGAAAAAGGGGTTTGTATCAAAGGGCCTGGGACCATGAAAGGAATGAAGGGAGGTGTCGCGCAGGGAACAGGATGGGATTCCGGGGCAGAGGTGCGCTGAAGAGGGGTTTACGACCCAAGGCATGTGAGAGCGGGGGGGTTGTCAGCGTGCGGGGGGATGTGAGGGCGAAGGGCTGTGCTGGGGGCCAGTGGCGTGCAGAGGGTGGTTCTGATCGAGGCACCTAAAATGGCGGGTGCGTATGACAAAAAGTGTGGCATCAGGGGAAAAGGCAAGATGGCGCAGATAATGTTTACCAAACCGTACTAATTTTCCACAGTCCTCCCTTTAACATTCCCAAGACATCTTGCTGGCCTATTTCCTATCCATGTCTACTGTGGCGGTCATAAGTAAAGAAGTAGGAACCCAGGTGAAGGAGCTATAAACATTACATTTAAAATCTTTCATCTTAGGAGGCGGGCCTATCGATAAGCTCGTTTGCAGGAAAGTCATAGTAATGCAATATCGGACAAAAATGATTCTGTAGTGAGAGCGTTGGGTACATTTAATAGATGCTTATAGTCATTCGGAATATGAACTGATAGGTTATTACATATGTAAGTTCTTTTCGTATTCGGTTGGAGCATAATCAATACAATGGTGGCTGGGAGAGAAATGAGACGTAGTAAAAACGATGATCAGGGGTGTCATTGTTCGAAGGGGAAGTCTTATTGTCATGGACCATTATTAGTGAGTTCTCAGCATTCTTTGTCGTCTTCTGTTGGCACTGTGGAGCACCGGCGGTGGAGCTATGTGTCCAGCTCTATTCTAGGTCCCGCGTTGCAGGGCATGACCTTTTCCTCGCTTTCCTGGTCAAAAAGGTCCTTTTCGCCCTGTGTCCTTTCGAGTCGATTGTCAAAGAGTTCAGGTGGAAGAAGGGGGTGTGTGAGTAGTCCTATGGGTAGGTCGGAGGAAAAGGGGATGGAGCAGGGCCAGATCGGGAACAGACCAGGGGGACGGAAAATTTTAGGTAGGCGGGCCCATGACCGAGTTCAGAGAGCGGGGACCTTTCGGCACATGTCGATCATCGAGCAGGGGCATCAGGTCGGCCCTTTCGGAAACAGTGCCTCGTCCTGCGACTCCTTACTGTTGCGGTCTCGCCTTGGCCAATGTCGCAGATGTTCCACGATCTGCAGTCAGGCCGCATGCTCCCACATCCGGTCTCTCTCTCCTCCGACAGTGGTACCCTTAAATGAGTTTGAAAAGACAGTCTTTAGAGAATTGGCAGAGGAAGGTAATCACATAAGTCTATTTCTCTCCCAGCTCCAAGCAACTGAGAAACATCCGTTACATTGGCGTTTACAACCAACATATAAATAATTGATGATGGGCTTGCTGGATTTCCTATAACTTTCCTTCGTAACTATTTCTTTGGTATTTGTTGGTGTTACATTCATTGTCGTGGTACGAGATCTGGTACCTATTCATTGCATTTTGTTTATTACAGTCACGTCAGTTCTTCTGGCAGAGACCCACTTTCCTAGTACGAGCCTTACGAAGCTATACCGTTCTCCAGGGCTTTGTATTTTACGAAAAAGTGCAACGTGCTATCACCATGGTCTGATAGGTATCTTTCTGAGGAACGAACATAGGCTAAACAATTTTCCATTCTATCAATGCATCCTACCTTTCAGCTAAACATTTTACTTTTAACAGGGTTTATTGCAACAATTTCTTCATTTCGGTCTAATCTTAACTTTGCAAACATCATTCTAATTTCTACATAGTCTCTTACAACCTGACTACTTCATTAAAAACCGGGGGGCTTGCGATAACTATCCGACTCATTCCTTGGGGTGACCGGGGTCTTATGGAAAACAACTAGGAACATAGCAAACTGGGGTGAGGGACTATCGTCTTGCTTTGTGTCATGAGGGCGTTATCTAGCAGAAGGCCACAGTTCAGTTGGTAAGCGTTCAGTGACATTTCTCGAATTCTAAACTCTGTAGCTTGCTCATCAACAAATCATTTCTAGGAACAACGGCTGGCCTGTGTTAGTTGTAAGTCGACCCATCTCTTACAACCGGGGGTGAGGGACATTTTTTAAACTCTCGTCCGGGGCAGCTGATACAAAACTGGGGGCGTTCTGGGGAGATGGGGATGTTTCGATCACTTTTACTGTTTGGGTATTGAGACAATTCGGGACGGGGAAGGTCGCGTTATCTGAGGCATTTTTTTTATCATAGAAGCCACTGACATGTAGTTCCCTTATTACGGGTCAGATTAGGGAACCTCAGTCGTCTTACCTGTCCTTTCCTTTTTGGCCAATTCTAGGTTTCATCAATATTTGGCAGAAAGGAGAGGTAGTGACACGGCATCAAGGTGATTTTATTTAAGACAAATTTGTGCAAATACTTGCGGTATTTGGAGCCAATTGGGTGGTGCACCAGGGGTGGCGGTTTGCCAATTAGGTGCTAGTCGTTCAGAAGAGTGAGAGTGTGGAGGAGAGAGAGAGAGGGAGAGAGAGAGAGAGAGAGAGAGAGAGAGAGAGAGAGAGAGAGAGATGTGCAACAATAGGCTAAATAGTACATGTGCGACATGGGGAGTGGCCGTGTATTAAGATAGGCTATTCAGCGCATTACACAACATGAGACATTACGGGTCTGTGTTAGAATTTCGAAAGCATGCAGTTTGGGACGGACGAGCATTAGGCCGGGTACAAGGGACATACATTGAGTAAAAGGCACCATTGTGTCGCACTTCTCGCACTCTCGGTCCTTTGACTAGTTAAGTCAACGCTTCAGTCGCATAAAAACATTTTCTCATAGTTTCAGACATACGTGACATGTGCCCATTCATGCAACACGGATTAGGGGTGATCGTGTTTCATCATATCATACAACTTATTGGCTCTTTCGTTACAAGAGTAGTTTGTGGGTGTCCTTAGGTGCCACCTTGCAGCGTTAGTCCGCTTCATGTATCAGACATGGCGAGGCTTCAGATCTTCGCCATACCTCAGTCGTGATTCCAATGTAACCTGTAGAGGGAGGAAAAGAGGGGAAGGGAGGGGGACAACATTCGAGCATATCAAATGCATGGGCACGAAAGTCCTTTACTTACCACATACTCGTCTTATCTCCTCGGGATAGAATCCCTGGGGTCTTGGTTTCTGAAGCCAGGGGGGGGGGGGCAGTGTGTCCTTATAGGCCGTGTGTAGGGAAACGTTAAAAATCAGAGGCGCTTAGTGCGAAGTATCTAGTTTGTAGATGTATCTACCTATCGGGGTCCTTAAATCTTTTCCAACGCTGTGATGTTCTAAGGCATGTCAGCTCTTCGGCCAACTCTGTTCCCTAGTACCTTTGAGTGCCGTACCTTTATAACATTCTATCATTTACACCGCTTCACTTTACCCGTCCTCAGAAGTCGAGGTCCTTCTCCATGCGTTAGTTCCTGAGCCAGTCGCATATTTGGAGGCAGAGTATCGTGTCTTAGATTCGATCCTCCATCCGGGGCTGAGAAACCATCTTCTAATAACCTTAAAAAGAGAACAAAGCAGGGCGCACAGAAAAACTCTCCCGCTGATCCCACATTTTACAAAAGCATGCAATACCTGTTCATAGTTTGGAAAACCTTTATTTGCACAATCGTTCAGCATGTAGATATGAGAGTGCAATCGTATTTGGCCGGACACGGCGATGGCTGAAGCGCGTACAGTAAGGAGGGGCTATTTTGCAGCATTAAAAACATTTAAAAGGGTTTATTTAGTCATTTGCAGGAAACTAAAAAGGTCTATCAATAGGCGAGGGATCAAGGGCATTCATTTCATAATTGGAAGCACAGTCAGACTAGTTGCAATCAAATTTCCTAAATGCATACCGTGGGCGTGTGTCACAAGCGAGGTTATGTATCAGTTACAATAATATCATAATAAATCGTACATTGAAACCAACATTTTTCACGGGATCCTTTTACATGTTCGTCGAGTGAAACCTCCCTCTTTTTCGTCAAGTGTACAAAGGATCATATACATATCTCAGAACATCAAGTCTTATTAGCAAAAAACACCACGAGGCGTTCGTAAGTTCTTATTGACACCGGCGCCATTTTGGGCGGGGCCGGGTTAGTCCGGAAGTAGCATCAGGGACAAAATGTTTCCCACAACCGGCGGTTGGACCAGAGTCCCTTTCGGCAGTTCAAAAAAACTCGTGCTAACAGAAGGGGTGGCTATGTCGTGGTTATTTCGTTAGCGACCAAGGCAGTTGTTCCTCACCGGAAGCCTGCAGGGGCCGAGGGCTCCTGGGACTTTTTGTAGAATCTTCAAGGCTGAGGGGATGCTGTCGGAGGTGGGGGCTCGTGCCCCGGTGGGCAAGCGTCCGAGTTACATTGCTGGTCAAAGTTACTCTAGCGGCCTAGACCCGCCTTCCAGGGGGCCCAGACGCCATTTTGAGACCCCGCAGCAGCCGCCCTTCGTCGAGTCTGCAAGAGTGGAAGAGACTTTTTGGGGTAAAAAAATGGAACACCGTGCCGTAGGAGCAGGACATTCGGCTAGGGTGCAGCTGTGGCGCCCCCACCTGGGGGGGCGAGGGAGACTCGTTCGCGCTGCCTCCCTCTCCCAGTGCACCCCACGCCGCCCCTTTTCACGGGCATACATGATGGCCACCCCACATCCCGTGCTCCACAAGTACACTTGAGGGCCATCGTATGTCTTGTGCTGCGCAAGTATGGTCGCCGCCATCCTATGTCCTGTGCTGCGGAAGTATGGCCGGCGGCCGTTGCATGTCCTGTGCTGCGGAAGTATGGCCGCCGCGGTGCATGTCCTGTGCTGCGGAAATATGGCCGCCGCGGTTGGAGGATTTCGGCGCCGGGCCAGGGCTGGGAAACCTCCTATCCGGGGAGGTGGGAGAGGCTCGTTTGCCTCGCCTCTCCCTCCCAGCCCACCCTGTACCAATTCTTCAGCGGAGGTATTTGTGATGGCCGGACCAGGAGATACGAGGGAGGGGGTCATCTGCATCCGCCCCCTCCCTACTCGTGGCCCGGGGGACGCCACCCCAGGAAGAAGAGGATGGGAAGGCCATTTCATGCCGGGCCCGTGGTGCCTCCTGGACATCCCACTGGCGATCTTTTCGATCGATGGCTGTCAGCAGGCCCCGCCCCACACGTGCTGTGTGTTTCACCTTCCAGATGGGCGTGACCGGTGACCTGCGGCATTTCGGGAACTTCAGGAGTGGGGGTAGGTATTTTGTTTGGACAGGCATGTCTGGGTAATGGGGGGTTGTCTATGCAGGCCTGTAATTGCTCCTTTTTCACAGAGTGGGGGGGGGGCAACAGAGAGTAATCAGTCCCATTGCACTCGGAGTTTGAGTTCATTAATGGAATGTATACTAATCTGTCCGAGACTACTCTGTGTATTGTTTCTGTAGGTTATCCGAAAAGGGTGGTTTTTGTGTTCGGGAACAGTAGCGGTAGTACGGGGTTCGTCACCGGGTAACTTAGAGCTAGACTGGGTTTCCCGTCTTAGCGTTGTTCGATCTATGAGGACTCAAACATGTCGCTGAAATCGGTCTGGCGAAATCTGTGCCATCGGGCATAATCAAACGTGGTGGTTCTATCTGGCCTGTCCGTGTCAGTCTGATTCATCTTTGTCTCACGCCTTTTCCCTTTCTGCCGGCCTGTTATTTCTGTCGGCCCTCTGCTCTTACCCTTGTTCAGTAGAGTCGGGCATTGGGCTTTCCAGTGCCCGGAATATTTACAAAAAGCACATTGGTTTTGCCCTAAGTCTGGTCGTCCTGCGCGTAGTGTCGGGGGATTACTTTCAGGTCGTTGTGTCTTGGGGTTGTCCTGTCGATATATTCCTTTACACCGTTCCCTTCCTGCGTTTACTCCTTGGAACCGTGTTGCCGCTATCCCTTCCTTTTGCCTACCAGATGCTTGGAAGGTTGTCTGTCGCGTTTCTTTACCTACTCTGACTTCGTCTCTTTTCTTTCGTTGCATTGCTTCTTTGCGCCACATACCGAGACTGTCGAGCATAATAGGCGTTGTCTTACTACTACAAAGGTCTATTTCTAACGTTTCTAGTTTATCAAGATCGAAGGATCCTATCAGTGGCCACTGTTTCTCTTGATTTTCTTTGGTATACTTGTGCCACAGCTTACTATAGGCTATGGTAACTAATCCATACTTTGTGAACATGTCTTTATTAGGGGTGCCTTCCAGCGGAGCTAGATGGTCCACCTCTAATAAACGGTCCGGGCTGAACCAACTACCAATCAGTGGGGAGAAGACAGACATGACGGCTCGCAACGAGGACAAAAGTCAGCACTGCCTATCTTATCACTGCGTGCAAAGACTAGACAGAATATTTCTATTCTACGTTGTTTGCAGGCAGTGAATACCTCATGAACCAATATCAAACAGTCAATATTCGGTCAATCAAACAATCAGTGGGGAGAATAAGTAGGCCCGCAAAAGGTCTGCGTCCTCTACCCTTTCACTATCTGCAAAGAGGAACCTGTTCTTTCCTGTTTGCAGACAGAGAATCTCCAGAAAACAATCCGCGAACAGTAGTTCGGGGTCAAAAACAATTAATCAGTGTGGGAGAGGGAAATCTCCCGAGAACAATCCACGAACCGTAGTTCGAGTTCAAACAATCAATCAGTGGGGGAGAAAGATAGGCACGATGGCTGCGTTACCTATCCTTCACTGTTTGCAAAGAGAGAGAGCCTGTTGTTTCTCCGTTTGCAGACAGTGAATCTCCAAACAAGTCAACAAAGAGTAATACTAGTATTTTCCGAACAATCAAACAATCATTTCGCAATTCGTCGTGTTTACACGACCTTACCCGGACCGTATGGACAGTTTCTTGTCTTCCGAATCCAGCGCCCGATCGTCCTCTTTTCCTCGTATTCCTCGCGGCACTCCTGATGGTTCCCAGTCAGGACCGTAGATCACTCGAGAGAGGTCTGTTCGGAACCAGTGAAGTTCGGATGATCGGCTGCCAGACGAGGGTCTATTGGGCAAGAGCTCTCCCGATCGTTGCAGTCGTTCACTCTGTCGTCAGGACCTCTCCCACTGGATCCACGTGTCGCTGATGGGCCCCACGCTTGGGACGCCAATTGTAAAAAAAGGTCAAGGACAACCAATATTTGCCCGGCGGTATCGCCTCTTTAACCCACAAAATATTAATCAATGAAGAGGCAGGCGCTGGAGACTGGAAGGCAGGAAACAAGGTTTATTCTCTCCGGAGGAGAACACATCAGTTCGGACAGCCAGTATCGTCACGAGGTGCTCTACCCGCATCTCTGAGGCCTGGCCTCTTATACACAGGTTTATGAATTTTATTGCAGGTAACACATTCTTGCAATGCTTTGAAGTATGAAAGGACATCTTCGGAATCTCCCCTTCAGGCCCGTTCCCACACACATTTACAGTTGAAGTCCCCACCCCGGTCACAACAGGTGATGATTATCGCGCAGCTGGACATTCCGCCGATTCACGGAATGTGGGGGGTTGATCGGATCTCATAGGGTGGGGGCTTTGATCAACTCGAGGGTCCTTTAATGGGGGAAGCTTCCTACTGTACGGGGGGGGCAATAAACAGTATCCGCAGAGCCAGGTGGCGGCCTGGGAATGAGGAAGACAAACGGGCACACAGGAAAAAGGGGTTTGTATCAAAGGGCCTGGGACCATGAAAGGAATGAAGGGAGGTGTTGCGCTGGGAACAGGATGGGATTCCGGGGCAGAGCTGCGCTGAAGAGGGGTTTACGACCCAAGGCATGTGAGAGCGGGGGGGTTGTCAGCATGCGGGGGGATGTGAGGGCGAAGGGCTGTGCTGAGGGCCAGTGGCGTGCAGAGGGTGGTTCTGATCGAGGCACCTAAAATGGCGGGTGCGTATGACAAAAAGTGTGGCATCAGGGGAAAAGGCAAGATGGCGCAGATAATGTTTACCAAACCGTACTAATTTTCCACAGTCCTCCCTTTAACATTCCCAAGACATCTTGCTGGCCTATTTCCTATCCATGTCTACTGTGGCGGTCATAAGTAAAGAAGTAGGAACCCAGGTGAAGGAGCTATAAACATTACATTTAAAATCTTTCATCTTAGGAGGCGGGCCTATCGATAAGCTCGTTTGCAGGAAAGTCATAGTAATGCAATATCGGACAAAAATGATTCTGTAGTGAGAGCGTTGGGTACATTTCATAGATGCTTATAGTCATTCGGAATATGAACTGATAGGTTATTACATATGTAAGTTCTTTTTGTATTCGGTTGGAGCATAATCAATACAATGGTGGCTGGGAGAGAAATGAGACGTAGTAAAAACGATAATCAGGGGTGTCATTGTTCGAAGGGGAAGTCTTATTGTCATGGACCATTATTAGTGAGTTCTCAGCATTCTTTGTCGTCTTCTGTTGGCACTGTGGAGCACCGGCGGTGGAGCTATGTGTCCAGCTCTATTCTAGGTCCCGCGTTGCAGGGCATGACCTTTTCCTCGCTTTCCTGGTCAAAAAGGTCCTTTTCGCCCTGTGTCCTTTCGAGTCGATTGTCAAAGAGTTCAGGTGGAAGAAGGGGGTGTGTGAGTAGTCCTTAGGGTAGGTCGGAGGAAAAGGGGATGGAGCAGGGCCAGATCGGGAACAGACCAGGGGGACGGAAAATTTTAGGTAGGCGGGCCCATGACCGAGTTCAGAGAGCGGGGACCTTTCGGCACATGTCGATCATCGAGCAGGGGCATCAGGTCGGCCCTTTCGGAAACAGTGCCTCGTCCTGCGACTCCTTACTGTTGCGGTCTCGCCTTGGCCAATGTCGCAGATGTTCCACGATCTGCAGTCAGGCCGCATGCTCCCACATCCGGTCTCTCTCTCCTCCGACAGTGGTACCCTTAAATGAGTCTGAAAAGACAGTCTTTAGAGAATTGGCAGAGGAAGGTAATCACATAAGTCTATTTCTCTCCCAGCTCCAAGCAACTGAGAAACATCCGTTACATTGGGGTTTACAACCAACATATAAATAATTGATGATGGGCTTGCTGGATTTCCTATAACTTTCCTTCGTAACTATTTCTTTGGTATTTGTTGGTGTTACATTCATTGTCGTGGTACGAGATCTGGTACCTATTCATTGCATTTTGTTTATTACAGTCACGTCAGTTCTTCTGGCAGAGAGCCACTTTCCTAGTACGAGCCTTACGAAGCTATACCGTTCTCCAGGGCTTTGTATTTTACGAAAAAGTGCAACGTGCTATCACCATGGTCTGATAGGTATCTTTCTGAGGAACGAACATAGGCTAAACAATTTTCCATTCTATCAATGCATCCTACCTTTCAGCTAAACATTTTACTTTTAACAGGGTTTATTGCAACAATTTCTTCATTTCGGTCTAATCTTAACTTTGCAAACATCATTCTAATTTCTACATAGTCTCTTACAACCTGACTACTTCATTAAAAACCGGGGGGCTTGCGATAACTATCCGACTCATTCCTTGGGGTGACCGGGGTCTTATGGAAAACAACTAGGAACATAGCAAACTGGGGTGAGGGACTATCATCTTGCTTTGTGTCATGAGGGCGTTATCTAGCAGAAGGCCACAGTTCAGTTGGTAAGCGTTCAGTGACATTTCTCGAATTCTAAACTCTGTAGCTTGCTCATCAACAAATCATTTCTAGGAACAACGGCTGGCCTGTGTTAGTTGTAAGTCGACCCATCTCTTACAACCGGGGGTGAGGGACATTTTTTAAACTCTCGTCCGGGGCAGCTGATACAAAACTGGGGGCGTTCTGGGGAGATGGGGATGTTTCGATCACTTTTACTGTTTGGGTATTGAGACAATTCGGGACGGGGAAGGTCGCGTTATCTGAGGCATTTTTTTTATCTTAGAAGCCACTGACATGTAGTTCCCTTATTACGGGTCAGATTAGGGAACCTCAGTCGTCTTACCTGTCCTTTCCTTTTTGGCCAATTCTAGGTTTCATCAATATTTGGCAGAAAGGAGAGGTAGTGACACGGCATCAAGGTGATTTTATTTAAGACAAATTTGTGCAAATACTTGCGGTATTTGGAGCCAATTGGGTGGTGCACCAGGGGTGGCGGTTTGCCAATTAGGTGCTAGTCGTTCAGAAGAGTGAGAGTGTGGAGGAGAGAGAGAGAGGGAGAGAGAGAGAGAGAGAGAGAGAGAGAGAGAGAGAGAGAGAGAGAGAGAGAGATGTGCAACAATAGGCTAAATAGTACACGTGCGACATGGGGAGTGGCCGTGTATTAAGATAGGCTATTCAGCGCATTACACAACATGAGACATTACGGGTCTGTGTTAGAATTTCGAAAGCATGCAGTTTGGGACGGACGAGCATTAGGCCGGGTACAAGGGACATGCATTGAGTAAAAGGCACCATTGTGTCGCACTTCTCGCACTCTCGGTCCTTTGACTAGTTAAGTCAACGCTTCAGTCGCATAAAAACATTTTCTCATAGTTTCAGACATACGTGACATGTGCCCATTCACGCAACACGGATTAGGGGTGATCGTGTTTCATCATATCATACAACTTATTGGCTCTTTCGTTACAAGAGTAGTTTGTGGGTGTCCTTAGGTGCCACCTTGCAGCGTTAGTCCGCTTCATGTATCAGACATGGCGAGGCTTCAGATCTTCGCCATACCTCAGTCGTGATTCCAATGTAACCTGTAGAGGGAGGAAAAGAGGGGAAGGGAGGGGGACAACATTCGAGCATATCAAATGCATGGGCACGAAAGTCCTTTACTTACCACATACTCGTCTTATCTGCTCTGGATAGAATCCCTGGGGTCTTGGTTTCTGAAGCCAGGGGGGGGGGCAGTGTGTCCTTATAGGCCGTGTGTAGGGAAACGTTAAAAATTAGAGGCGCTTAGTGCGAAGTATCTAGTTTGTAGATGTATCTAGCTATCGGGGTCCTTAAATCTTTTCCAACGCTGTGATGTTCTAAGGCATGTCAGCTCTTCGGCCAACTCTGTTCCCTAGTACCTTTGAGTGCCGTACCTTTATAACATTCTATCATTTACACCGCTTCACTTTACCCGTCCTCAGAAGTCGAGGTCCTTCTCCATGCGTTAGTTCCTGAGCCAGTCGCATATTTGGAGGCAGAGTATCGTGTCTTAGATTCGATCCTCCATCCGGGGCTGAGCAACCATCTTCTAATAACCTTAAAAAGAGAACAAAGCAGGGCGCACAGAAAAACTCTCCCGCTGATCCCACATTTTACAAAAGCATGCAATACCTGTTCATAGTTTGGAAAACCTTTATTTGCACAATCGTTCAGCATGTAGATATGAGAGTGCAATCGTATTTGGCCGGACACGGCGATGGCTGAAGCGCGTACAGTAAGGAGGGGCTATTTTGCAGCATTAAAAACATTTAAAAGGGTTTATTTAGTCATTTGCAGGAAACTAAAAAGGTCTATCAATAGGCGAGGGATCAAGGGCATTCATTTCATAATTGGAAGCACAGTCAGACTAGTTGCAATCAAATTTCCTAAATGCATACCGTGGGCGTGTGTCACAAGCGAGGTTATGTATCAGTTACAATAATATCATAATAAATCGTACATTGAAACCAACATTTTTCACGGGATCCTTTTACATGTTCGTCGAGTGAACCCTCCCTCTTTTTCGTCAAGTGTACAAAGGATCATATACATATCTCAGAACATCAAGTCTTATTAGCAAAAAACACCACGAGGCGTTCGTAAGTTCTTATTGACACCGGCGCCATTTTGGGCGGGCCGGGTTAGTCCGGAAGTAGCATCAGGGACAAAATGTTTCCCACAACCGGCGGTTGGACCAGAGTCCCTTTCGGCAGTTCAAAAAAACTCGTGCTAACAGAAGGGGTGTCTATGTCGTGGTTATTTCGTTAGCGACCAAGGCAGTTGTTCCTCACCGGAAGCCTGCAGGGGCCGAGGGCTCCTGGGACTTTTTGTAGAATCTTCAAGGCTGTGGGGATGCTGTCGGAGGTGGGGGCTCGTGCCCCGGTGGGCAAGCGTCCGAGTTACATTGCTGGTCAAAGTTACTCTAGCGGCCTAGACCCGCCTTCCAGGGGGCCCAGACGCCATTTTGAGACCCCGCAGCAGCCGCCCTTCGTCGAGTCTGCAAGAGTGGAAGAGACTTTTTGGGGTAAAAAAATGGAACACCGTGCCGTAGGAGCAGGACATTCGGCTAGGGTGCAGCTGTGGCGCCCCCACCTGGGGGGGCGAGGGAGACTCGTTCGCGCCGCCTCCCTCTCCCAGTGCACCCCACGCCGCCCCTTTTCACGGGCATACATGATGGCCACCCCACATCCCGTGCTCCACAAGTACACTTGAGGGCCATCGTATGTCTTGTGCTGCGCAAGTATGGTCGCCGCCATCCTATGTCCTGTGCTGCGGAAGTATGGCCGGCGGCCGTTGCATGTCCTGTGCTGCGGAAGTATGGCCGCCGCAGTGCATGTCCTGTGCTGCGGAAATATGGCCGCCGCGGTTGGAGGATTTCGGCGCCGGGCCGGGGCTGGGAAACCTCCTATCCGGGGAGGTGGGAGAGGCTCGTTTGCCTCGCCTCTCCCTCCCAGCCCACCCTGTACCAATTCTTCAGCGGAGGTATTTGTGATGGCCGGACCAGGAGATACGAGGGAGGGGGTCATCTGCATCCGCCCCCTCCCTACTCGTGGCCCGGGGGACGCCACCCCAGGAAGAAGAGGATGGGAAGGCCATTTCATGCCGGGCCGTGGTGCCTCCTGGACATCCCACTGGCGATCTTTTCGATCGATGGCTGTCAGCAGGCCCCGCCCCACACGTGCTGTGTGTTTCACCTTCCGGATGGGCGTGACCGGTGACCTGCGGCATTTCGGGAACTTCCGGAGTGGGGGTAGGTATTTTGTTTGGACAGGCATGTCTGGGTAATGGGGGGTTGTCTATGCAGGCCTGTAATTGCTCCTTTTTCACAGAGTGGGGGGGGGCAACAGAGAGTAATCAGTCCCATTGCACTCGGAGTTTGAGTTCATTAATGGAATGTATACTAATCTGTCCGAGACTACTCTGTGTATTGTTTCTGTAGGTTATCCGAAAAGGGTGGTTTTTGTGTTCGGGAACAGTAGCGGTAGTACGGGGTTCGTCACCGGGTAACTTAGAGCTAGACTGGGTTTCCCGTCTTAGCGTTGTTCGATCTATGAGGACTCAAACATGTCGCTGAAATCGGTCTGGCGAAATCTGTGCCATCGGGCATAATCAAACGTGGTGGTTCTATCTGGCCTGTCCGTGTCAGTCTGATTCATCTTTGTCTCACGCCTTTTCCCTTTCTGCCGGCCTGTTATTTCTGTCGGCCCTCTGCTCTTACCCTTGTTCAGTAGAGTCGGGCATTGGGCTTTCCAGTGCCCGGAATATTTACAAAAAGCACATTGGTTTTGCCCTAAGTCTGGTCGTCCTGCGCGTAGTGTCGGGGGATTACTTTCAGGTCGTTGTGTCTTGGGGTTGTCCTGTCGATATATTCCTTTACACCGTTCCCTTCCTGCGTTTACTCCTTGGAACCGTGTTGCCGCTATCCCTTCCTTTTGCCTACCAGATGCTTGGAAGGTTGTCTGTCGCGTTTCTTTACCTACTCTGACTTCGTCTCTTTTCTTTCGTTGCATTGCTTCTTTGCGCCACATACCGAGACTGTCGAGCATAATAGGCGTTGTCTTACTACTACAAAGGGCTATTTCTAACGTTTCTATTTTATCAAGATCGAAGGATCCTATCAGTGGCCACTGTTTCTCTTGATTTTCTTTGGTATACTTGTGCCACAGCTTACTCTAGGCTATGGTAACTAATCCATACTTTGTGAACATGTCTTTATTAGGGGTGCCTTCCAGCGGAGCTAGATGGTCCACCTCTAATAAACGGTCCGGGCTGAACCAACTACCAATCAGTGGGGAGAAGACAGACATGACGGCTCACAACGAGGACAAAAGTCAGCACTGCCTATCTTATCACTGCGTGCAAAGACTAGACAGAATATTCCTATTCTACGTTGTTTGCAGGCAGTGAATACCTCATGAACCAATATCAAACAGTCAATATTCGGTCAATCAAACAATCAGTGGGGAGAATAAGTAGGCCCGCAAAAGGTCTGCGTCCTCTACCCTTTCACTATCTGCAAAGAGGAACCTGTTCTTTCCTGTTTGCAGACAGAGAATCTCCAGAAAACAATCCGCGAACAGTAGTTCGGGGTCAAAAACAATTAATCAGTGTGGGAGAGAGAAATCTCCCGAGAACAATCCACGAACCGTAGTTCGAGTTCAAACAATCAATCAGTGGGGGAGAAAGATAGGCACGATGGCTGCGTTACCTATCCTTCACTGTTTGCAAAGAAAGAGAGCCTGTTGTTTCTCCGTTTGCAGACAGTGAATCTCCAAACAAGTCAACAAAGAGTAATACTAGTATTTTCCGAACAATCAAACAATCATTTCGCAATTCGTCGTGTTTACACGACCTTACCCGGACCGTATGGACAGTTTCTTGTCTTCCGAATCCAGCGCCCGATCGTCCTCTTTTCCTCGTATTCCTCGCGGCATTCCTGATGGTTCCCAGTCAGGACCGTAGATCACTAGAGAGAGGTCTGTTCGGAACCAGTGAAGTTCGGATGATCGGCTGCAAGACGAGGGTCTATTGGGCAAGAGCTCTCCCGATCGTTGCAGTCGTTCACTCTGTCGTCAGGACCTCTCCCACTGGATCCACGTGTCGCTGATGGGCCCCACGCTTGGGACGCCAATTGTAAAAAAAGGTCAAGGAAAACCAATATTTGCCCGGCGGTATCGCCTCTTTAACCCACAAAATATTAATCAATGAAGAGGCAGGCGCTGGAGACTGGAAGGCAGGAAACAAGGTTTATTCTCTCCGGAGGAGAACACATCAGTTCGGACAGCCAGTATCGTCACGAGGTGCTCTACCCGCATCTCTGAGGCCTGGCCTCTTATACACAGGTTTATGAATTTTATTGCAGGTAACACATTCTTGCAATGCTTTGAAGTATGAAAGGACATCCTCGGAATCTCCCCTTCAGGCCCGTTCCCACACACATTTACAGTTGAAGTCCCCACCCCGGTCACAACAGGTGATGATTATCGCGCAGCTGGACATTCCGCCGATTCACGGAATGTGGGGGGTTGATCGGATCTCATAGGGTGGGGGCTTTGATCAACTCGAGGGTCCTTTAATGGGGGAAGCTTCCTACTGTACGGGGGGGGCAATAAACAGTATCCGCAGAGCCAGGTGGCGGCCTGGGAACGAGGAAGACAAACGGGCACACAGGAAAAAGGGGTTTGTATCAAAGGGCCTGGGACCATGAAAGGAATGAAGGGAGGTGTCGCGCTGGGAACAGGATGGGATTCCGGGGCAGAGCTGCGCTGAAGAGGGGTTTACGACCCAAGGCATGTGAGAGCGGGGGGGTTGTCAGCGTGCGGGGGGATGTGAGGGCGAAGGGCTGTGCTGGGGGCCAGTGGCGTGCAGAGGGTGGTTCTGATCGAGGCACCTAAAATGGCGGGTGCGTATGACAAAAAGTGTGGCATCAGGGGAAAAGGCAAGATGGCGCAGATAATGTTTACCAAACCGTACTAATTTTCCACAGTCCTCCCTTTAACATTCCCAAGACATCTTGCTGGCCTATTTCCTATCCATGTCTACTGTGGCGGTCATAAGTAAAGAAGTAGGAACCCAGGTGAAGGAGCTATAAACATTACATTTAAAATCTTTCATCTTAGGAGGCGGGCCTATCGATAAGCTCGTTTGCAGGAAAGTCATAGTAATGCAATATCGGACAAAAATGATTCTGTAGTGAGAGCGTTGGGTACATTTCATAGATGCTTATAGTCATTCGGAATATGAACTGATAGGTTATTACATATGTAAGTTCTTTTCGTATTCGGTTGGAGCATAATCAATACAATGGTGGCTGGGAGAGAAATGAGACGTAGTAAAAACGATAATCAGGGGTGTCATTGTTCGAAGGGGAAGTCTTATTGTCATGGACCATTATTAGTGAGTTCTCAGCATTCTTTGTCGTCTTCTGTTGGCACTGTGGAGCACCGGCGGTGGAGCTATGTGTCCAGCTCTATTCTAGGTCCCGCGTTGCAGGGCATGACCTTTTCCTCGCTTTCCTGGTCAAAAAGGTCCTTTTCGCCCTGTGTCCTTTCGAGTCGATTGTCAAAGAGTTCAGGTGGAAGAAGGGGGTGTGTGAGTAGTCCTATGGGTAGGTCGGAGGAAAAGGGGATGGAGCAGGGCCAGATCGGGAACAGACCAGGGGGACGGAAAATTTTAGGTAGGCGGGCCCATGACCGAGTTCAGAGAGCGGGGACCTTTCGGCACATGTCGATCATCGAGCAGGGGCATCAGGTCGGCCCTTTCGGAAACAGTGCCTCGTCCTGCGACTCCTTACTGTTGCGGTCTCGCCTTGGCCAATGTCGCAGATGTTCCACGATCTGCAGTCAGGCCGCATGCTCCCACATCCGGTCTCTCTCTCCTCCGACAGTGGTACCCTTAAATGAGTTTGAAAAGACAGTCTTTAGAGAATTGGCAGAGGAAGGTAATCACATAAGTCTATTTCTCTCCCAGCTCCAAGCAACTGAGAAACATCCGTTACATTGGGGTTTACAACCAACATATAAATAATTGATGATGGGCTTGCTGGATTTCCTATAACTTTCCTTCGTAACTATTTCTTTGGTATTTGTTGGTGTTACATTCATTGTCGTGGTACGAGATCTGGTACCTATTCATTGCATTTTGTTTATTACAGTCACGTCAGTTCTTCTGGCAGAGACCCACTTTCCTAGTACGAGCCTTACGAAGCTATACCGTTCTCCAGGGCTTTGTATTTTACGAAAAAGTGCAACGTGCTATCACCATGGTCTGATAGGTATCTTTCTGAGGAACGAACATAGGCTAAACAATTTTCCATTCTATCAATGCATCCTACCTTTCAGCTAAACATTTTACTTTTAACAGGGTTTATTGCAACAATTTCTTCATTTCGGTCTAATCTTAACTTTGCAAACATCATTCTAATTTCTGCATAGTCTCTTACAACCTGACTACTTCATTAAAAACCGGGGGGCTTGCGATAACTATCCGACTCATTCCTTGGGGTGACCGGGGTCTTATGGAAAACAACTAGGAACATAGCAAACTGGGGTGAGGGACTATCGTCTTGCTTTGTGTCATGAGGGCGTTATCTAGCAGAAGGCCACAGTTCAGTTGGTAAGCGTTCAGTGACATTTCTCGAATTCTAAACTCTGTAGCTTGCTCATCAACAAATCATTTCTAGGAACAACGGCTGGCCTGTGTTAGTTGTAAGTCGACCCATCTCTTACAACCGGGGGTGAGGGACATTTTTTAAACTCTCGTCCGGGGCAGCTGATACAAAACTGGGGGCGTTCTGGGGAGATGGGGATGTTTCGATCACTTTTACTGTTTGGGTATTGAGACAATTCGGGACGGGGAAGGTCGCGTTATCTGAGGCATTTTTTTTATCATAGAAGCCACTGACATGTAGTTCCCTTATTACGGGTCAGATTAGGGAACCTCAGTCGTCTTACCTGTCCTTTCCTTTTTGGCCAATTCTAGGTTTCATCAATATTTGGCAGAAAGGAGAGGTAGTGACACGGCATCAAGGTGATTTTATTTAAGACAAATTTGTGCAAATACTTGCGGTATTTGGAGCCAATTGGGTGGTGCACCAGGGGTGGCGGTTTGCCAATTAGGTGCTAGTCGTTCAGAAGAGTGAGAGTGTGGAGGAGAGAGAGAGAGGGAGAGAGAGAGAGAGAGAGAGAGAGAGAGAGAGAGAGAGAGAGAGAGAGAGAGATGTGCAACAATAGGCTAAATAGTACACGTGCGACATGGGGAGTGGCCGTGTATTAAGATAGGCTATTCAGCGCATTACACAACATGAGACATTACGGGTCTGTGTTAGAATTTCGAAAGCATGCAGTTTGGGACGGACGAGCATTAGGCCAGGTACAAGGGACATGCATTGAGTAAAAGGCACCATTGTGTCGCACTTCTCGCACTCTCGGTCCTTTGACTAGTTAAGTCAACGCTTCAGTTGCATAAAAACATTTTCTCATAGTTTCAGACATACGTGACAGGTGCCCATTCACGCAACACGGATTAGGGGTGATCGTGTTTCATCATATCATACAACTTAATGGCTCTTTCGTTACAAGAGTAGTTTGTGGGTGTCCTTAGGTGCCACCTTGCAGCGTTAGTCCGCTTCATGTATCAGACATGGCGAGGCTTCAGATCTTCGCCATACCTCAGTCGTGATTCCAATGTAACCTGTAGAGGGAGGAAAAGAGGGGAAGGGAGGGGGACAACATTCGAGCATATCAAATGCATGGGCACGAAAGTCCTTTACTTACCACATACTCGTCTTATCTGCTCTGGATAGAATCCCTGGGGTCTTGGTTTCTGAAGCCATGGGGGGGGGGGGCAGTGTGTCCTTATAGGCCGTGTGTAGGGAAACGTTAAAAATCAGAGGCGCTTAGTGCGAAGTATCTAGTTTGTAGATGTATCTAGCTATCGGGGTCCTTAAATCTTTTCCAACGCTGTGATGTTCTAAGGCATGTCAGCTCTTCGGCCAACTCTGTTCCCTAGTACCTTTGAGTGCCGTACCTTTATAACATTCTATCATTTACACCGCTTCACTTTACCCGTCCTCAGAAGTCGAGGTCCTTCTCCATGCGTTAGTTCCTGAGCCAGTCGCATATTTGGAGGCAGAGTATCGTGTCTTAGATTCGATCCTCCATCCGGGGCTGAGCAACCATCTTCTAATAACCTTAAAAAGAGAACAAAGCAGGGCGCACAGAAAAACTCTCCCGCTGATCCCACATTTTACAAAAGCATGCAATACCTGTTCATAGTTTGGAAAACCTTTATTTGCACAATCGTTCAGCATGTAGATATGAGAGTGCAATCGTATTTGGCCGGACACGGCGATGGCTGAAGCGCGTACAGTAAGGAGGGGCTATTTTGCAGCATTAAAAACATTTAAAAGGGTTTATTTAGTCATTTGCAGGAAACTAAAAAGGTCTATCAATAGGCGAGGGATCAAGGGCATTCATTTCATAATTGGAAGCACAGTCAGACTAGTTGCAATCAAATTTCCTAAATGCATACCGTGGGCGTGTGTCACAAGCGAGGTTATGTATCAGTTACAATAATATCATAATAAATCGTACATTGAAACCAACATTTTTCACGGGATCCTTTTACATGTTCGTCGAGTGAACCCTCCCTCTTTTTCGTCAAGTGTACAAAGGATCATATACATATCTCAGAACATCAAGTCTTATTAGCAAAAAACACCACGAGGCGTTCGTAAGTTCTTATTGACACCGGCGCCATTTTGGGCGGGGCCGGGTTAGTCCGGAAGTAGCATCAGGGACAAAATGTTTCCCACAACCGGCGGTTGGACCAGAGTCCCTTTCGGCAGTTCAAAAAAACTCGTGCTAACAGAAGGGGTGGCTATGTCGTGGTTATTTCGTTAGCGACCAAGGCAGTTGTTCCTCACCGGAAGCCTGCAGGGGCTGAGGGCTCCTGGGACTTTTTGTAGAATCTTCAAGGCTGTGGGGATGCTGTCGGAGGCGGGGGCTTGTGCCCCGGTGGGCAAGCGTCCGAGTTACATTGCTGGTCAAAGTTACTCTAGCGGCCTAGACCCGCCTTCCAGGGGGCCCAGACGCCATTTTGAGACCCTGCAGCAGCCGCCCTTCGTCGAGTCTGCAAGAGTGGAAGAGACTTTTTGGGGTAAAAAAATGGAACACCGTGCCGTAGGAGCAGGACATTCGGCTAGGGTGCAGCTGTGGCGCCCCCACCTGGGGGGGCGAGGGAGACTCGTTCGCGCCGCCTCCCTCTCCCAGTGCACCCCACGCCGCCCCTTTTCACGGGCATACATGATGGCCACCCCACATCCCGTGCTCCACAAGTACACTTGAGGGCCATCGTATGTCTTGTGCTGCGCAAGTATGGTCGCCGCCATCCTATGTCCTGTGCTGCGGAAGTATGGCTGGCGGCCGTTGCATGTCCTGTGCTGCGGAAGTATGGCCGCCGCGGTGCATGTCCTGTGCTGCGGAAATATGGCCGCCGCGGTTGGAGGATTTCGGCGCCGGGCCGGGGCTGGGAAACCTCCTATCCGGGGAGGTGGGAGAGGCTCGTTCGTGTCGCCTCTCCCTCCCAGCCCACCCTGTACCAATTCTTCAGCGGAGGTATTTGTGATGGCCGGACCAGGAGATACGAGGGAGGGGGTCATCTGCATCCGCCCCCTCCCTACTCGTGGCCCGGGGGACGCCACCCCAGGAAGAAGAGGATGGGAAGGCCATTTCATGCCGGGCCCGTGGTGCCTCCTGGACATCCCTGTGGTAAATAAATAAATCATTACCGGATCTATTTTTGACTATAATCAATAAACAGGTAGCTCAATAAATAAGAGTCAAGATACGAGGTAGCTGAAGTTGACAGGCTTTAATCAAGCATAAAGGACAGGAACAGGACAGCCTGTACAGGAATAGGATGGCAGGGCCCAACAGCTGTCGGGGCAGGATCTGGGAATTGGCTAGCAAACTTTAATATCCGTGCACAATATTTATAGTTAAACAAAATACATTGCATTCAATACAGTAGGCGTAGCAGTAGGCGGGGTTTGTAGCAGTCGCGAAAGATAAGGGCAACATGATGTAACAAGAAGGCGTGTACAGGGCGTATACATAGACATGTGATACAACGTAACAGAATATGTCATAAATGGGGCGGAAACATGGAGGGGGCTATCTGAGCAGCTGGGACCTCTAACCTAGTGGTGCGCGCAAACTGACAATGACGTGTTACTAGGGAGAACTGGGGGCTATGACTTCTGCGCTAGAAGAGGAGACTAAAGTCTGGAGTGTCAGAGCGACACGTACCCAGGCATATCTAGTATCTAGTGTTTAGAGTACATGTTGATAGAATCCAAAAGTTATCAGAGTAAAGGCTAACAGACATTAAGACTGGTGCATACATAATCCTATATGTAGTGCGTGTGTGGGGAATATTCTATGAATATTAATACAGTATTTCTCTTACATGGAGACATAAAGGCTAGACCATGACGGAAACTATTGATGCGATTCAGTAACTTAGGAATGCAGAGAAGGAGGGCTGGACTGATAACTAGAAACATAACATACTCTTGGCAGACTGGGAGGCAGAGCCAGGCCGAGCCGGGCACTGCGAGGCATGAAAGTAAGCTAAGGGTCAGGGATACAGGTGGGGGCTGTATCGCTCCTCAGAGAGGGTTCAGGAAACAGGAGCTGAATCTGAGTCCGGGCCCTTTTGAGGCCTAGAAACGGGGATAATTCAATGAATTAACGTGCACACTGTAAAACGTGGCAACGTAGCTTTACATAGGCCTAATATTCGTTGTATTCACGAGGACTGGTAACTGACATACTAGAGATGGACACAACTGTAATTGCGTCTTTAATTGATCAGAAGGGGAATACATGCATATCGATCATGCACATATGACATAACATGGGGAACACGTAGGCACATACAACATGGCAAAATTTACTTTTCCACATTCCCTCCCTGAATATATAACCATATTATCATCGCCTGGGACTGGATCATAACGGCATTCGGTAAGAGCTCGTCTGATATCTGCAACGGACTGATATTTGGGCGTACGCTGTAACGCACGTTCATGTAACTTGACTAACGTTATACGTTTGTGTGACGGCGGGGTACCAGGAGGACCTCCCCCCGCGGCCCCTAAACTGGAATCGTCGACTGATACTCTTCGTGCTGGCAGAGTGACCGATGTAGCGGGTACTTGTACTATGGGCTGGACCGGGGGTACCGTAACAGGTGCTGTAACAGGTGCCCCGGTGGCTGGAGGAACAGGAATTACATTATTTACAGGAGCTGGCGGAACAGGATTTGCATATTCTGGGACTGTGTCGTCCAAATAGGACGAGAGAAAAATATCAGCTGCGGTCGGTTTGTGACGTAGCTTAATCGGAACTAATGGCGGCGGAAAATTACATGGTGCTTCCGGGGTTGCCTTTGGCAAGCCCTCGGCAAGAAGAGGATACATACCCTTAATGAGGGCATTTCTCTGTCTGTCTGACTGTTCGGCTTTAACTCGTTCACCTACTTCGATTAATTCCCTTTCTTGGGCTCTCTCTGAGGATTCTCTACTTAATTCTAACTTTCTGATTTCTTTTTCGGTTCTTTTATGAGATTCTTTGCGCCATAACTCGATGGCAACTTTCTGGGACTGTCTGGCTTTCTTTTTCCATAATGCTTCTTCTACTCGCATGATGCACTCGGCATCCCACGTACCTGATACGGGCCATCTATACTTTTCCTCTAATTGCTTGGTGTACTCCACCCATAAATCTAGATATAATATGGCACTTATGCCATGCTTTTGATACATAAAATGACCTGGACTGTCCCTAGGCGGGACAGGAACTGCTTCCTCGAGCAGACCTTTTCTAGTTTTTAACTGACGTAACTTCGTGAACAGAGGCATAACTTAGGCTGGAGTCTGGACACAATACAATACACGATAAACACAATAATAACTTTAAGAAAACAAATCACTCATACCACGACATTGAAAACACATGAAACAATATTTAAAATAACAGTTCGGACAGAATATTACCTGAAATACTGAGAACAGGACACATGAATTCCTCGAGAACAGAACTTACTTAGAACAGAAACTTACTAGAATTACTGGATGCACTGCTAAAACAGTACGAAACTTACCGGTCCCATAAAGAGACACGTCAGGACCCGCGTCCACCTAGGTGAACACTTCGTGTTGGATTTGCGTACCCAAACCCACGGACCAGAGACAAATTAATTGACCCTGTCTAGATACTACCCCAGCAACGGTACTCACCGGGCAGCAAGAACGGAAGGCCTCGGACTGGACTGGACTGCTACGACGACGGACGGACGAACTTCGGACTTCAGTTACAGGTGGGCCTCCGGATACCTCGGACCTTGGACTCTCGGCTTGGGCTCTGGTCGGGACTCGCCGCGTTCCTCCACCGCCTCGTCTGGACGCTGGACCGCAACCTCCGTCTCCTCCGTGGGCCTGAGGGATACTTGAAGCAGAAATATCTGCACGTGCACGGTATGGTTCCGTCACGGCTGCAGAGGATCAGGGGGCCTGCGTGGCTTCTCCGGCGCGTGGGGAAAGGGCAAGTCCCTGTTCGGGCGCCATTATGTGGTAAATAAATAAATTATTACCGGATCTATTTTTGACTATAATCAATAAACAGGTAGCTCAATAAATAAGAGTCAAGATACGAGGTAGCTGAAATTGACAGGCTTTAATCAAGCATAAAGGACAGGAACAGGACAGCCTGTACAGGAATAGGATGGCAGGGCCCAACAGCTGTCGGGGCAGGATCTGGGAATTGGCTAGCAAACTTTAATATCCGTGCACAATATTTATAGTTAAACAAAATACATTGCATTCAATACAGTAGGCGTAGCAGTAGGCGGGGTTTGTAGCAGTCGCGAAAGATAAGGGCAACATGATGTAACAAGAAGGCGTGTACAGGGCGTATACATAGACATGTGATACAACGTAACAGAATATGTCATAAATGGGGCGGAAACATGGAGGGGGCTATCTGAGCAGCTGGGACCTCTAACCTAGTGGTGCGCGCAAACTGACAATGACGTGTTACTAGGGAGAACTGGGGGCTATGACTTCTGCGCTAGAAGAGGAGACTAAAGTCTGGAGTGTCAGAGCGACACGTACCCAGGCATATCTAGTATCTAGTGTTTAGAGTACATGTTGATAGAATCCAAAAGTTATCAGAGTAAAGGCTAACAGACATTAAGACTGGTGCATACATAATCCTATATGTAGTGCGTGTGTGGGGAATATTCTATGAATATTAATACAGTATTTCTCTTACATGGAGACATAAAGGCTAGACCATGACGGAAACTATTGATGCGATTCAGTAACTTAGGAATGCAGAGAAGGAGGGCTGGACTGATAACTAGAAACATAACATACTCTTGGCAGACTGGGAGGCAGAGCCAGGCCGAGCCGGGCACTGCGAGGCATGAAAGTAAGCTAAGGGTCAGGGATACAGGTGGGGGCTGTATCGCTCCTCAGAGAGGGTTCAGGAAACAGGAGCTGAATCTGAGTCCGGGCCCTTTTGAGGCCTAGAAACGGGGATAATTCAATGAATTAACATGCACACTGTAAAACGTGGCAACGTAGCTTTACATAGGCCTAATATTCGTTGTATTCACGAGGACTGGTAACTGACATACTAGAGATGGACACAACTGTAATTGCGTCTTTAATTGATCAGAAGGGGAATACATGCATATCGATCATGCACATATGACATAACATGGGGAACACGTAGGCACATACAACATGGCAAAATTTACTTTTCCACATCCCACTGGCGATCTTTTCGATCGATGGCTGTCAGCAGGCCCCGCCCCACACGTGCTGTGTGTTTCACCTTCCGGATGGGCGTGACCGGTGACCTGCGGCATTTCGGGAACTTCCGGAGTGGGGGTAGGTATTTTGTTTGGACAGGCATGTCTGGGTAATGGGGGGTTGTCTATGCAGGCCTGTAATTGCTCCTTTTTCACAGAGTGGGGGGGGGGCAACAGAGAGTAATCAGTCCCATTGCACTCGGAGTTTGAGTTCATTAATGGAATGTATACTAATCTGTCCAAGACTACTCTGTGTATTGTTTCTGTAGGTTATCCGAAAAGGGTGGTTTTTGTGTTCGGGAACAGTAGCGGTAGTACGGGGTTCGTCACCGGGTAACTTAGAGCTAGACTGGGTTTCCCGTCTTAGCGTTGTTCGATCTATGAGGACTCAAACATGTCGCTGAAATCGGTCTGGCGAAATCTGTGCCATCGGGCATAATCAAACGTGGTGGTTCTATCTGGCCTGTCCGTGTCAGTCTGATTCATCTTTGTCTCACGCCTTTTCCCTTTCTGCCGGCCTGTTATTTCTGTCGGCCCTCTGCTCTTACCCTTGTTCAGTAGAGTCGGGCATTGGGCTTTCCAGTGCCCGGAATATTTACAAAAAGCACATTGGTTTTGCCCTAAGTCTGGTCGTCCTGCGCGTAGTGTCGGGGGATTACTTTCAGGTCGTTGTGTCTTGGGGTTGTCCTGTCGATATATTCCTTTACACCGTTCCCTTCCTGCGTTTACTCCATGGAACCGTGTTGCCGCTATCCCTTCCTTTTGCCTACCAGATGCTTGGAAGGTTGTCTGTCGCGTTTCTTTACCTACTCTGACTTCGTCTCTTTTCTTTCGTTGCATTGCTTCTTTGCGCCACATACCGAGACTGTCGAGCATAATAGGCGTTGTCTTACTACTACAAAGGGCTATTTCTAACGTTTCGATTTTATCAAGATCGAAGGATCCTATCAGTGGCCACTGTTTCTCTTGATTTTCTTTGGTATACTTGTGCCACAGCTTACTATAGGCTATGGTAACTAATCCATACTTTGTGAACATGTCTTTATTAGGGGTGCCTTCCAGCGGAGCTAGATGGTCCACCTCTAATAAACGGTCCGGGCTGAACCAACTACCAATCAGTGGGGAGAAGACAGACATGACGGCTCACAACGAGGACAAAAGTCAGCACTGCCTATCTTATCACTGCGTGCAAAGACTAGACAGAATATTTCTATTCTATGTTGTTTGCAGGCAGTGAATACCTCATGAACCAATATCAAACAGTCAATATTCGGTCAATCAAACAATCAGTGGGGAGAATAAGTAGGCCCGCAAAAGGTCTGCGTCCTCTACCCTTTCACTATCTGCAAAGAGGAACCTGTTCTTTCCTGTTTGCAGACAGAGAATCTCCAGAAAACAATCCGCGAACAGTAGTTCGGGGTCAAAAACAATTAATCAGTGTGGGAGAGGGAAATCTCCTGAGAACAATCCACGAACCGTAGTTCGAGTTCAAACAATCAATCTGTGGGGGAGAAAGATAGGCACGATGGCTGCGTTACCTATCCTTCACTGTTTGCAAAGAGAGAGAGCCTGTTGTTTCTCCGTTTGCAGACAGTGAATCTCCAAACAAGTCAACAAAGAGTAATACTAGTATTTTCCGAACAATCAAACAATCATTTCGCAATTCGTCGTGTTTACACGACCTTACCCGGACCGTATGGACAGTTTCTTGTCTTCCGAATCCAGCGCCCGATCGTCCTCTTTTCCTCGTATTCCTCGCGGCACTCCTGATGGTTCCCAGTCAGGACCGTAGATCACTCGAGAGAGGTCTGTTCGGAACCAGTGAAGTTCGGATGATCGGCTGCCAGACGAGGGTCTATTGGGCAAGAGCTCTCCCGATCGTTGCAGTCGTTCAATCTGTCGTCAGGACCTCTCCCACTGGATCCACGTGTCGCTGATGGGCCCCACACTTGGGACGCCAATTGTAAAAAAAGGTCAAGGACAACCAATATTTGCCCGGCGGTATCGCCTCTTTAACCCACAAAATATTAATCAATGAAGAGGCAGGCGCTGGAGACTGGAAGGCAGGAAACAAGGTTTATTCTCTCCGGAGGAGAACACATCAGTTCGGACAGCCAGTATCGTCACGAGGTGCTCTACCCGCATCTCTGAGGCCTGGCCTCTTATACACAGGTTTATGAATTTTATTGCAGGTAACACATTCTTGCAATGCTTTGAAGTATGAAAGGACATCCTCGGAATCTCCCCTTCAGGCCCGTTCCCACACACATTTACAGTTGAAGTCCCCACCCCGGTCACAACAGGTGATGATTATCGCGCAGCTGGACATTCCGCCGATTCACGGAATGTGGGGGGTTGATCGGATCTCATAGGGTGGGGGCTTTGATCAACTCGAGGGTCCTTTAATGGGGGAAGCTTCCTACTGTACGGGGGGGGGGCAATAAACAGTATCCGCAGAGCCTGGTGGCGGCCTGGGAACGAGGAAGACAAACGGGCACACAGGAAAAAGGGGTTTGTATCAAAGGTCCTGGGACCATGAAAGGAATGAAGGGAGGTGTCGCGCTGGGAACAGGATGGGATTCCGGGGCAGAGCTGCGCTGAAGAGGGGTTTACGACCCAAGGCATGTGAGAGCGGGGGGGTTGTCAGCGTGCGGGGGGATGTGAGGGCGAAGGGCTGTGCTGGGGGCCAGTGGCGTGCAGAGGGTTGTTCTGATCGAGGCACCTAAAATGGCGGGTGCGTATGACAAAAAGTGTGGCATCAGGGGAAAAGGCAAGATGGCGCAGATAATGTTTACCAAACCGTACTAATTTTCCACACTGGGGTTTGGTGGCCCTGTGCAGGTGCACAGCTTGCACATGCCTAAAGCCGGCCCTGATTGAATCTTCCATTATACTACCATAATTTCTTGCAGCTAATATTTGCTAAGAGTATCCAATCTATTTGCGGTCCATATACCTGTTTAGTAGAAACCAAACAGAACGTAGCTCACACTGGGCTGATTTTCCTAGATCAAATTATCCATAACCTTAAATTGTTCTGAAAAATTACTACCCTAACAATAATAGTAATCCAAGTAAAGCCCTCCCTGTATGATTTATATATTACTCCATATAAACACCCAATGTGCTACAATCAGGCCAAACATTGTCCCACAGTTCTTGCACACAAGCTGACACCTTGCATATTTTCTAGCTGCGTTGAAACAAGGGAATTTAGGATTGCTATCGTGCAGAAATGTATTGAAACACTTTTGGTATAGGTTAGCCTAGACATATGCATTATTAATAGGCATCTATCTGCCTAGAGGGTTTGGTTTTCTACTGACCGCTTTACCTCTGATCGCCAAAAACTGGACAACTGGAAAAATAGCTCTGCCCCAACTTTTTATGAATGGTGTCAGGATGTTAACGAAGCTTTCGAAATGGAACACAAAATTGCACAAGTCACTGTAAGTAAATATAATCACCGAGGGATTCAGAAATATACTCGCTTTAGTACTTAAATTATTATCACGCTTCCTTTCTGATGAATAAACTTAGGACTGGAATGTGACTGATTGTCTTTCTGCTTTTTGTATTTGTTATTTGTGCAGCTCAATGTGTTTTGTATTCAGTTGTTTAGTAAAAACAATGCAGGGCCATATTTATCAAGGGTTACATCGCTTTTGTACCATGGAATGGGGTGCAAAAGGGACACAACCCTTGAGAGGCAATTTATCAAGCCACCCAAGGCCAACTTGTGTGCCTGAGTCTCTTGATAAAACCAGAGTAATGCAGCTCAAGTCACTGTGTTGCATACCTCTGCCCAGGGTGGTGTGTGATTGTTCCCACAAAGGAGAGGCATAGCAAAGAGAAATATGTTTATTTCTTCACTTATATTTCATCTTTCTATGTGTGCTGCATTCTGCAGCATACACAGAAATAGTAAAATGCCTCAGGGGATTGTTTTTGTGCAGGAAGGTCACCCTTTCTGCTAACAGCGCAGGCACCCTTGCACCATGGTGCTAGAGCGGCGGCATTAGTGAAAGGCATCCATTGTACACCAGAGCTGGAAAAATGATGCATTGCACTATACAGTGTTAAGTATGGCGCATCCTGCCCTTTTCCTATCACGTTGTGCTACGCAGCAAGGCAACTGGATGCAATGCCTGATAAAATGATAAATATGCCAGCAATGTTTACATACATTATAGACCCTCTGTGCCTTTCTTTTGGTGGTAAGATTTAGCTTTGGGAATCCTTAAAAAGAATAGGGATGTTTCTTCATGCATTAAATGTATGTACTGCATGACCAGTGGTGTAGCGAGAAATTATGCCCCCCCCCCCCCCGTAGAATGTGATGAGGCCCCACTGAGCATCCCATATCTCACATATATTAATTGACCTTGGCCTGACTGGGGGCACCCGGAATGGTTGGTGGGGGGCACTGAATGGGTGGGTGCCTCCTGCACCTCAGGGATTTTAGGGGCTTGTGTTATGCCCCTGAGCATGACCTAAGGCTGCACTATTTTCGGTCCATTCTCTGCGTCCGGCTGAATCATCTCTAGCCGTTCAGTTAATTATTTTCACATCACTCTTTCAAAGAGGCTAACATCCACTTTCAAATCGAAAGATGTTGCCATTTCGTTACAGGGGAGTATCGCATTAGTTACCATCTTGGTGGCTGCACGGTTGGCCTGTAATATGGTCTTATCCACTGCTGTATGTCACCCACAGATGGTTAGTCTGAAATGTGTGAAACTTTAATGAAATTTCCCCGGCTTGCTTCTCATTTCAAATTCTCACTCATTCATCACTTCTAACTCGCAGAGCACACAGTCGTCTGCTCAGCCTCAAATATCTACAGCAACACATTGCCATTCTGTCTGGCTGCTGTGAAGTGTTGAAGCATCATCAAGGTGAAAATATTTGTTTGCACAGCAACAGATTTCTTCCATCAGGCAGAAATTACACCTACATGATATCTTTCCCTCCTTCGCCAAAAGCGTCCGAAACGGCCTGGCACCAGTTAATTCCCATGCCAAATGAAATGCAAATATTATTTTTGGATGATTTCTGCACTGTTTCCAATGAGGGAAACATTCTGACCAATTAAAAAATTCCTTTCGCTTTAGGGACCATTCAAAGAAGTGGACATCAACTCATTAGATAGCAGTGATTGGAGAAAAGCTTTGGAAAATTAGCCTGTGGTAAGCTCTATCTTTGCTAAGAAACAGAGACCCAGGAGCATGTTCGCGAGCCCCCTTGCGTCGCTCTTGCACCACACAACAAAGTGCAAGAGTGGTGCACAAGTGACGCAACTCAAAAATGAGATTTATGAAGCCATGCAAGTCCGCACTGCTTGGCCCTGAGTGGATTGATAAATCTCGAGCAAGCCGATGCAGCACAAATTGCTGCGTTGCCTTACTATGCACCAGTGAGGCGTTCCATGGGTGTTGCGTGTGTGTTCCCACGCAACATCTGTGGATTTTAACACATTCCCAGATTTACCAGAAGTGGTAGACCTCGGAATGCACTAAAAACCTAGGCCTTCCCAGCTGAGGCAGATCTTTATTTCTACTTGTTTTTTCCTATATGTTTGCTGCATTCAGCACACATACAAAGAGAAAAATGCCTCAAGGGATTGATTTTGTGTAGGGAGGTTCCCTTCCTACACAAAATCAATCTACCTTACAATGTAGTCACCCTTGTACCATGGTACATGGGGACCTGCATTGGCGCTATGCAGCCAAACCAGCACCAGCGCAGGGGAAAAGACAGGCATGCACCAAATTCATTTAAATACCATGCATTCCTGCCCTTTTCTGTCACACAGTGCAGCAAAGCAAGTTGATATGCTGCACTGCACTGCATGACTATCTCATACATCTGACCCCCAATTTTCAAATGTTGATGCAACGCAGCACAGTAAGTGAAGTGGCTGCTGTGCATTGTGTGAATAGGAGAGGGCAGAACTGTGCTGTCTTTTCCGAGAAATAGAGCAATTCTGCACTATGCACTATGCACTCTCCCTGTACTGGAGCAGTTTGTGCTGGTCAGCACCAATGCAGGTATCCTTGTGCAATCATGCAAGGGTGACTGTGTTATGGACAGGATCATTTTGTGCTCCAGGAAAAACCTTGGAGGCTTTGACCTTTTTGCATGTATGATGGAGCACATATCAAAAGAGAAAATAACAAGGTGAAATAAAGATATTTCTGCTTGTTACGCCAGCCTAATGATAAAATGTCCAAGCGACATGTTAAAATTGTATCTGAATAAGAATGAATTAGACCCTATTGTTAGGGTGGTCTTTCCCCAAACGTTTTACCTTTTACCTTCTGTGTTGCTGATTGTTTTTTTTTGTCGGCCTTGGGATTCTGGGTACTTTACCACTGCTAACCAGTGCTAAAGTGCATGTGCTTCTCATTGGTGTATACCTGATTGGCATATTTTATTTACTATTAAGTCTTTTGTAAAGTGGCATAACATATACCCAGGGTCTGTAAGTCAAATGTTACTAGTGGGCCTGCGGCACTGATTGTGCAACACACATAAGTAGCCTTTCAAACATGTCTCTGGCCTGGCACTACTGTGCCTGCCTGTGCAGTTTACTGCCACTTCAACTTGGCATTAAAAACTACCCACCAAACCTCAAACTCTTTTTTAAGACATATAAGTCAGGCCCTAAGTAACCCAAAAAGCATGGTGCTATGTAAGTAAAAGATAGGACATGTGCCTTTAGGTTTTGCATGTTCTGGTAGAAACAAACAGCCTATTTCATTTTTCACTACTGTGAGGCCTATTCCTCTCATATACTAGCATTTCAAAGTCTTTAATACACTTTTAAAGATGCAATTCCTGATCAGAGATGAGTAGCTTTATCATGTTTCAGATGTTTGGAATGGTAATGATAAATTCTTCTTATTGGTGAATTTGTATTTAACATTACTGTTTTAGAAATGTCACATTTAGAAAGTGCAAAAGTGTGGATCCCACCTATAGGATCCTTGGACCTAGCTCTAGTGTAGGTATGTGACTGCACTGAATCAGTGTACCTTTCAAGAAAGAAAAATTTCTTTCTAGTGTCCCCTCACTCACCGTGGTTGCCCCACGGTGACATGCTTCATCATTGGGGCCATCCCAGTCCTCTACGAAAAGGGGCGTGCTGCGACTCACGAACTACGCAGGAGCACTTAAGAGTGAATGACTATGTGTGGTGCAGAAAATAGTGGTGGAGTGGGTGTGTGTGAGTTTAAAAATACCATGCTTAGTGGGCCTAACCAGTTTATTTAGCTCCTATGCAGGTATATTAAAAGTGGGGTTAATGTCACTGTAAGGCAACCAATAATGTGGTTGACTCAGTGAACAGTATGGTCGACATGTTTCATGCTACCCCTAGCATTTCTTCGGGACCATACAGGGACCAGCCCTGTATATGCCACTCCTATATCCCAAAATCTGGGAACAGTGAATATACAACAGTAAAATAGTAATCTTAGCATGCATTCATATTAGAAATACATACGTTCCTCATAAATAGATGGTGTTAGTAAAGTGCAAACTGACACTTCATGGTCTCGCTGGGGGGTCAATTTCACTTATGGGACACACTGTTCCTAGCTGGTGAAATCGCACGAAAGTACCTACTCGAAACCTCCCCGGGACCGCATCTTGATATAGGAGTGGCATATACAGGGCTGGTCCCTGTATGGTCCCGAAGAAATGCTAGGGGTAGCATGAAACATGTCGACCATACTGTTCACTGAGTCATGTCGACCATACTGTTCACTGAGTCAACCACATTATTGGTTGCCCTACAGTGACATTAACCCCACTTTTAATATACCTGCACAGGAGCTAAATAAACTGGTTAGGCCCACTAAGCATGGTATTTTTAAACTCACACACACCCACTCCACCATTATTTTCTGCACCAAACATAGTCATTCACTCTTAAGTGCTCCTGCGTAGTTCGTGAGTCGCAGCACGCCACTTTTCGTAGAGAACTGGGATGGCCCCAATGACGAAGCATGTCACCGTGGGGCAACCCCGGTGAGTGAGGGGACACTAGAAAGAAATTTTTCTTTCTTGAAAGGTACACTGATTCAGTGCAGTCACATACCTACACTAGAGCTAGGTCCAAGGATCCTATAGGTGGGATCCACACTTTTGTACTGAACCCTAGGAGGCCGACCTAGTCTCTATAATCCTCCTTCTCCCTCCGTTTCTTACATTTAGAAAGTGGACATTTCTCTGCACTTACTGCTCTGTGTGCCTGAAAGCCTGTTCCAATACATGTCTCGGTGCGTGACAGCTACACTTTGTGCATTCCCTCTAGACAGTCACAACACAGGAAGGATAGGTGTGTCTGAGTATGCATCTACATACATCTGCATTCTGATGACCTTGCCTGGGCAGGATGGAACATTTCACTTGAATAGACAGTGTCCTGTTCCCTGACAAAGGACTGATTATCCCCAGAGGTAGCCTGGTAGACAGGAATGTAGTGAAAGAGATACTTGTTCTCTTTAGAGAGCTGCTTTGAAGTCACTTCCACATCAAAGGCACTTTTGGATATAAGTACTCTGTCTCTCACCCCCTAAAATCAGACACTACTGGACTTGTAACTGAGCTCTGCCAGAGGAACTGAGGTGCTGCCTTAAGGACTCAAATGGACTGCTGATCTGGAAGACCTGCTTTTCTGTTTGTTGCCCTGCTGCCTGTTGCTCTTTGACTCTGCTGAAGGAGAGCTGGACTGTGTCTTCACTCCAAGTGATCTCGATTAGTTTGTTGGCTTGCCTGTGGCTTGTGACTCAGGAATATCAAAGTTTCTATGCCTGCTCTTGTGCCCAGTTCACTAGAGTAGCCAAGATACTTGCATCCTGAAATTCAAAGAAATTCACTGTATGTGGGCAGCAAAACCGGTGCATCGACCCGGTTGCGGGAGTAAAATCGGTGCTTCACCTTGTAACCAGCACTTTGCCACCAGAGGCGCGACCACTACAGCTTGGTGAAATCAACACATCCCCTTGACTGCATGGCAGAATCCGGCATATCGCTTGACGCCTCTCAACTCTAGCATACATCTTTGGAACTGACGCATCGCCTTCACTGCATGGAGAAGATCAACATGCCTGACTGTTTACAACAGGAAAGGTCCTTTGTTCACCGGCGCCTGCGTGGGTCCTGTGCTCCATTGTGGTTGGCCCAAACATTGTCTTCCTTGACTCAGGGGGGGATCCACTTGAAGGTCTTACGGAGGATGTGGAGGGTGTTCAAGCAGCTGAAGGTGACAGCGTTGACCTGTTGGTTCATGGTGAGTAATGAGACAAGTACGATGCCGAGGTTTTTGGCGTGGTCTGAGGGGGTAAGTGGGCTCCCAAGGGTGGTCGTCTACCAGGTGTGGTCCCTTGCAGAAGGGGTGGTGCCGAGGACGAGGACTTTTGTTTTCTCGGCGTTGAGCTCCAGGCAGCTGTTGGACATCCAGGCTGCGACATCTTGCATTCCTTTCTGGAAGTTGAGTTTGGCAGTAGTGGGGTCTTTGATGATTGAGAGGATGAGCTGGGTGTTGTCGATGTAGGATACGTTGTTGAAGCCGTGTTGTTGAACGATGGGTGCGAGGGGTGCCATGTAGATGTTGAAAAGGGTGGGGCTCAGGGATGAACCCTGTGGGACTCCACAGGTGATTTTTGTGGGGTCGGAGAGGAAGGGTGGCAGTCTGATCCTTTGGCTTTTTCCAGTGAGGAATGACCAGATCCAGTCCAGGGCTGTTCCTTGTATGCCTGCGACCTGTAGTCTGACGATTAGTGTGCGGTGGGAGACGGTGTCGAAGGGCGCTCATAGGTCGAGTAGGATGGGGGCTGCGGAGCGCCCTTGGTCCAGGAGGGTGCGGATGTCATCTGTGGCGGCGAGTAGGGCGGTCTCTGTGCTGTGGTTGCTTCGGAATCCGGATTGGGACGGGTCGAGACGGCTTTCTCTTCAATGAATCGTGTTAGTTTCCTATTGATTGTTTTCTGTGCAACTTTGGCTGGGAAGGGGAGGAGCGAGATGGGCCAATAGTTCTTGAAGTCAGTGGGGTCAGCTGTGGGCTTCCTGAGCAGTGCAGAGTAGAAATATCACCGCAAAAATATCGCTGGACAGAAATATTGCCGCAAAAATATCGAGGGGAAGAAATGTCGACAACAAAAATATAGTTGACAAGAATATCCACTGACAGGTAAGTAATATTGATTACATAAATATCGTTGTAGTAAATATCGTTTACGAAAATATAGTTTACAAAAATATCGATTTGTTAATAATTGTATGTATTTTACTGTTTTTAATAATAATTGTAATTTTATTATATGTTTTAGAGTTTACTAAGTATTAATTTATTTTAAGTTTAATTCTACGTTTTTAGTTCCCATTAGGGTTGTGGGTTTATAGGGGAAAAGGGTGGGAAGTAATTTAATTTGATAAAATATATTGAATATCGAATGTGTTAATTGATGAATTAATAATAGTTTAACAATTAGTTGTTAATTAATTTCAATTAGTCAATTAATACATAATTATGTTAATTGTTTATTTAATTTTAGGTGTGTGTTGTGGTGTTTATATGTGTAAATTGTGTGAAGGGTGGTAAGTATTACAAATATTTTATTGATTAATTATTAAATACTTTAGAATTAATTACCATTAATAAATTAGTAATTATTAATTGTAATAGTGTAATTAATTTTAGGTGTGTGTTTTGATGTTAATATGTGTAAATGGTGTGAAAGGTGGTGAGCAATTCATTTTTTATTGATGAATTATTAAATAATAATACATTCATTTTCATTCATAATTAATTAGTAATTATTAAATTGGATTGTGTAATTAACTGTACTGTGTATTGTGGAGTTTATAGTGTTAAATAATGTGTAATTATTTTTTTAATTATCTTTGTTAATAATAATATATTTACATTTATATAATAATTATGTTAATATTGGAAATAACATTTAAGAAAAATGTTGATGGTTTTGTTTTTTATTGTTTTGGGATCCTGCGCTTTCCCTATTGTTGCACTCACTGTTGCGGGAGTAGTTATTTTTACCCCTCTGCTATCCAGCGCTTTCCCTACTGTTGCACTCACTGGAGTGGGAATAGTAATTTTTACCCCTACGCTATCCAGCGCTTTCCCTACTGTTGCACTTACTGGAGTGTAAATAGTACATTTTACTCCTACGCTAACCAGCGCTTTCCCTACTGTTGCACTCATCGGAGTGGGAATAGTAATTTTTACCCCTACGTTGTCCAGCTCTTTCCCTACTGTTGCACTCACTGGAGTGAGAATAGTGTATTTTACCCCTTCGCTATCCAACGTTTTAACTAAAGATAAAAGATAATAGTCAATAAAATGTATTTAAGTAAATATATGTATATGTACATATTTGTTTGTTTTTATATTTATTAAATTAAGTTTATTTGTTATAATTAGTGAAAATGTATATTAAATGTAATTTATTTTGTTAATAATATTAATATTATTTAATTAATTTAATTTAAGTTATGTTATTTATTAAAGTCGATATTTTTTACATCTATATTTTTGAGTCAATATTATTGTACTTACCTGTTTAAATATAGGGAGTCGATATTTTTTCATCTATATTTTTACATCGAAATTTTTTTCATCTATATTTTTGTAATCAATATTTAAACATGGAACCAGTAGTTCGCTCAGAAGTAGGTCATCTAGCACACTACTTCCAAGATCTTAGTCTCCCTCATCTTTCTCCTGTTGTACTTCAGGTGTGGAGTAATCCATTGGTATGAAGGCTGCTGCAAAGTCATCCTGTGCCCTGGGCACCCCCCAACTTTTTGCTGATACTGGTGGTAACTGATTTTGACTGACCACAGGCTCTGCCTAACCAGGCCCAGGACCAGTGCTATGCTGAAGGAGACACATTAGAATACAGTTAGCAACACCTACATACACTAGGGTTCACAATGGTAAGGTGGGGTACCCCTGTGATTGGCATGACCTCCCATATAGGACCATGGTATATAATAGGGCAGGGAGATTGAAACTACCTAGAAGTCCCCAGTACCCTGGGGCATGGCAGTTTACTGGCCAGCAGCCTTTTTCTGCATTTGCATATGTGCACTACTGAAGCCTGAGGTCAGTTTAAAAACAGCCCTGGGTGCCAGGGCTGCTTTTAAAAAGTAAATTGTGCCCAAACTCGACTTTGGTGTTTAGGGCACTTAAAAATGGATCACCTACATTTTTTGGCATTTTAGGGACCCCCAGTGTTTCCCCTAGGTATCCCAGGGTTGGGGGTCATATATTTATAAGGTACACACTTATAAAATGAGTTTTTATATGCCTGGGTAAAGTGACATTTCATATTTCCCTCCCCACATTGTGGTAAAGTGCTACTCAAATTCGACTTTGATGCTAGGAGCACTGTGGAGGGAGATTCTGCAATATTTCTGCAGATTCAGAACCCCTAAAGTCTCCCCTAGTTGCACATGGGGTGGGGTTCCTGTAGATATAAGGCAGGTACATATAAAATATGTTTTGTAAGTCCTGGTGCTGGAAAAATGGCCCAAGTCATTTTTCCTATTGCAAATCCCCAGTTACATAGGTTAACGTGGTAGGAAGTTATTGATTAATAACTCTTGATAGGAGAGGGATAGAAATGTCATTCAAAGATTTCCCAGAATGGTATTAAACAATACAATTATATCATATTGTTGAATTTCTCCTAAAGTGTACATACAAGAAGTTATAAGACTTTCTTGTTTGTAAGTCCAAATTCAGCCTTCCAGTGGTCTGCCCTGATTGGTCAGAGTTAAGTGGATTAGCCAGGTTGCCTTGAAGAGGTGCTAACGAGCCCCTGTGGGTAACCAGATCTGCTGGCTGGGCAGTGTGATGTTCTATAGGAATGCCAGACCAGGAGAAGTAATAAACTATGCTCTTCAAAGAGGAGAGTAGCGGCCATTGTCATTTACAGCTCTGAACTTCCCACCTTAGGCAGATGATAGGATTAGGGAAGGTAGGAGCAGATGCAGGGGGGAGAGTCTAAGTAAATTAGCCATTCTAAGGGTGTGTTTTGCCAGCTCTTACCTCCTTGCTGGAAATTAAGCCATTATGGATTTGGAAAATTTGACACACTGTGGGGCAAAATAATGCCACACAGGATCTGGTCATATATTGGAGGAGTTATCCTGCTCCCATTCGTCAGACATGACCTCCTGCTTTACCCAGAGAACTTGGAATAAGTATCTGAGAGGGGCAGGGCGCTCCAGATCTGCTGCTTGAAACTTACTGAAGCAAGAAGTGCCCTGTTGGGAAGTTTTGCTGTGCAAAGATTTCTAAGGCCTGACCTCTGAAGACTGCACCATCTGAAACTACATCCTTGTGGATTATCTTGCTGAAAAAGAACTAAAGAGTGGACTCCCTGAAAGCCTCAGGTTAAAAGACGCTCATCTGGAACATCACAAACTAAATCCGCACCTTAGAGAACCACCAGTGGATTTGTAAGGGTTTTGTGCCAGTGGATTGTGGGAACTGAAGTCCTCAACTTTCAAAGACCATCTTGGAGTTTCCAGACCCTTGGAGTGCATTTGAGACACGTTGGGACCCCTTGAGGAACTCCAGGAAGAAGTTCAAGAAGTTTGGAGAAATTTGGACCAACTTTGAAAAAAGCTCTATAGAGGGACCGACTCAACTTGACCAGTCAGGCCGCCTGCCTTCAACCGTGAGCCGGCCAAGCCAACCAGGTTCGACCTGCTAACAGCTCCATCGCTCCAACTTCAAGAGATTGACCGGCACTAGAAGAAAACTGAAGCCGGCGAACCTTCACCAGATCCGGTTACATGAGGAGCATCGAGAGATCCTGCGAGAAAAAGCTCCAGAAAAGTTTCTAAGTCCGCTTGTAGAAAAGGTGACCGGGAGCAACTGTGAAAGCCAAGCTGCCTGCCTATCATCGCGTGCCGGGCTGGATTCCTGGGTTGGCCCGCTGAGGCGTTCTTGAGAAATTTTCTACATCCGCTCCAGGGAAGTTGACCGGGACCTCGTCACAAGTTAAGCCGCCGAACCCTCACCGAATTCGGACTGGCCAGAAGCTTCGAGTGTCCTTGAGAAGAAAAGCTCCAGAAAAGCTTCTAAGTGTGAAGGGAAAAAACTGAGACAGGGATCTGATGCGAGCAGTAGCCCCTGAGGGCTCCATTGCACCCAGCCTCAAACTTTGACTTTGACCAGGTATATTGCAAGCAGGTATCACAATATGGTACTATCATCTAAGTGCTATATTTTATTAAATCTTTGAAAATTCATACGTCCGGTTCCCTACATTGGATTTCTGTCATGTTGGTGTCACTGTAAAGATAAAAATATTTCCTGTTTTTGTAAATTAGTTCTGAATTCTTATTATGTGTTGTGTCTTAATTATTTACTGAAATTGTGTTTTTAAATGCTTTACATACCTGTCTGTGAAGTTAAACCTGTCGGCTCGCAGTCACGTTACCAAGGGTTGAGCATAGGAATAATTTTCTAAGACCTATGCTGAGTCCTACCATGTGTTAGTGGCCTTATTGCCAGTGGCAGACCTACATTTACCCCTACTAATAACCCACTTTCCAACAAGTGCAGATTAATTTTGATCATGGTTAATCTCCCCATGTTTTGGGGAAAGAGACTAGTCCTTCTCACTGTGGCAACGGCACCAGCAGTACTGAAAACAGGATCAGTGGAAACACGGGTTACCGGGCAAGCCAGATAGTTTATTGCCAGAGTGCTGAGCACTTGCCATTGGTGCCTCTTCCCAGACTAATACAACAATGGGTTTTGATCAAGGTAGGGCTGGACCATCCGCTCAATAATCATTGCTGGTGCTCCACCTTGCTCGACCTCTTTTGCCTTCACCTTTGCACTCGACTTAAGCCCTGCCAGTAGAAATCACTCAGTTGCAGATTTTGGGGCTGCTGCTCTTGGTTTTGTTGTTGATAGTATTCTTGTTGTTGGTTTTGGCTGCTGCAAGCCAACAGCACTGCCCTCTGGCTCTGAACTTGAAGGCTTCCCAGCAGGACTTGTGCCCTGGAGGAATGGGGCTCTAATTCCTTATTGTTCTTTTGCTAGCTCACTGCCTTGCTCAGCTATCCATGTTTTGTATTTTCCAACATCCCCGTCTGAAAAAGGAATAAAAGTAGACAGTAAGGGTTTGTACCATTGATCAAGAATTGTGTCACAGATGAAATGTTTGGTTGACACAATGGGGTATATTTACAAGAATTGCCGCTTAGCAAATTTGATTTTGATTAGCAGCAATTTTTTTAAGGCTGTCTATCGCCAAAATCCATCGCCATGTATGCGACGTATCGACAATGTGTCGCTACATGGCGATAGTTTCAGCTTGCTGTGGCGAAAAATGCCGCAAACACTACCGTCAAGGCAATAAAAAAATTGATGCTAGAAGAGAAAAGTGACAAAAGGCCAATTAGCGCATAAAAATTCACGTTATGTCAGCCCAACATCACTTTTGAGCATCTAGAGTAAAAAAAAACCTATAAATCCACTTCTCATGAAAAAGCAAAAAGAAAAACAATGGAATGCAGAATGGAGCAGTCAGGGCCAAGAACAGCATAGGTCAACAACCCCCCCAACAACCAGGATGCCCAAGCAGAGTCCCAAGGGAAGAGGATAGGCAGAATCAGGGCCTCATATTTGAAAATTGGTGAATCACTGGGGAAAAACTGTGCTGCAGCACTTTTCATAGCGCCATCCTTGCAACACCATGATGGCCAATGCCTGGAAGCTCAGATAGTCACCGGGGCCCGGAGGCCCCGCTGTGCCTGCGCCTGAGTCCCGAGCGGGAGGCACCGGTGCTGTGGAGTTTCAGTGGCCTGATGGTGGAGGCATTCAATGTTGGGCGCAAGCCTGTGGGCTGTGGCAGTAGACATTGAGGCATCAGTGAGCACCCTTACCTGGTGGCATAGTCTGGAAGGTAGCAAGGAGAAACATTTCTGACCTGGTTGAGAAGAGCAGCTGGCACCACTTGGGGCTGTGATTGGTAGAGTGCTCCTGCCCACCAACGTGGGGAGGTCAGCATTGCATAACACACACCGCCACTACACTAGGGTGCAGAGAGGAGAATGAAAATGGGGCCTGCATGTCTCTGCATCACAGGCCGAATGATGTTGCGCCGTGGAAGGGTGAGACCCTTGAGCTGTGCTGCACTTGTGTGGTGGGAGTGCTGCAATTTCACGCCTAATGGGGCCCTGTTGCGTCACCTGCATCTGGAGGTTCCCCAGTAAACTTGGTGGTGACTGGTGTATCCAGGGTTGTGAAATCCAGCCTGACTGAGACTCCTACTGACTGAGTCACATATTTGGAGAGAGCAAGGCAGATTAATCATCATTGTCCATATCTGGCTCAGGAGAAGGTGGGATGGGGGGGTGTAGTGGGACCTGGGGGTCGACTTGGGCCCAGGCCTAGCACCTGCTGGTGGAGCACACCGTACCCTGAGCAATCCTTGCGCTGCAGCAGACCTCCATTACCAAAGGCACTGCACAAGGTTGGTGGGGGACTCCACTAACTTGCTCTAGTTGTTGGTATTGGCTGTTGGTGGTGGCAGGTGCTAAGGGCACAGGGGTTGTTTAGGCACCAGCCCTTGGGTGTGCTGATCTGTCCTTACTCATTGGGGCCCTGGGGAACACAGAATCTGGTTGCCATAGTTCTGAGGAGGTGACCGGGATGTGCTGCAATTCAATTCAATTAGTTTATTTTGGTTTGGAAATCCTAGGGAGGTCCACAAAAACATATCAATAAATTTAAAAAAGAAACAAACTTTACATATAGTACAAAATTCTTTCTTATACATCGCTACATCCCAAGGGTAATTCTTATATCGGGCATACTGTATAATGTGCAAATAGTACAATAAATAGATAAGACAATCAAGAATCCGACCAGCTCACATAATTTAACATTGGAATAAAACTACTATAAAAAATCTTTTTCCTAATAAATAGACAAAAATGTTTTAAAAAATTGATATATCTTATGGCAAACCATTTCATTTGGGGAGACCAGAGATCGCGCTTCCTGGGCAGAGTGAATATTAAATTTGGTAACAAATGGCTTTAAGAACACTCGCCTAGCTCTTTGCAATTTTGTACATACAAATAAAACACGATTTAGATCTTGAATTTGTGAATGACACATTTCACAGATTCTTTTCTCTCTTGGTATTTTTTCCCAGATACCGGTAACTTATCGTAGAGGCAATAAATGAAGTCTCAGTAGGAGTATCAGCCTTCTAGTCCCATGAGGCATGTTCTCACCCCTGGTATTGGGATCTTGGGTGGGAAGGTGATTTCCAACAGTGCCACCCAAACGAAGATTCCTGGCTTGCAGGTTGGAGGAGAGGTGGTGGCTGGTGACACTGCAATTCACCGCATGTCATACATAGAGCCTGAGCATCTGGCACAACAATGGCCCACCTGCAGATGGGGGCTCATCAACATTTGGTTGCTCTTCATTTACTGGAAAGAACAGTGGAGGATGCCGAGGGCTGCTCCTAGCGTAGCAATGAGGGAGTAGAAGGGGCTGATGTAGTGACATATTCTGAGACATGGTTGCATGACCCACTGCCAGCTGGTACACTCTCCCCATTCTTTGTTGTGGAGTGGGCCCATCGAGTGCTGGAGAGAGATCGTTATGCTGTCCTGGGGGACGTATCCTAGTGGATAATGCAAGAGTCCTTTTCTTCCCGGACTACGCCACAGGGGTGCAGAGGGGCTCGTCTCTAGTGGTTAAGCAATGCCCCCAAGAGTTAGGCATCAAATGATCCCTCTTCTACCTGTAAAGGCTGTGAATGATCTCAGATGTTTGCAAGTGAATCATTGATGCCCCAGAACCGGTCTAGACTTGGCTGCAATCTATTAGTCTCCAGGTGCTGTGGACAGGGAGTGAAGGGTCTGCGCAACAAGCTGTCATTCATGGAGCCAGTCGTACTGGGAGGCGCAGGAGGAGCAGGTGTTCCCTCCACTGCTACAAGCAACCCACAACCTGCAGCCGGCTATACAAGAGAGGCGGAAAGCATTGGATGTGGCAACAATGCGCAATCACACTCAGAGACAGGATCCCAACACTTCCGCTGAATGCTCCCCCAGTGATGTTGGCTCCACAGCGACGTGGTTATCCAGTGCGGAGTACATGCAGCCCCTGGATGTGACTCCTCAGACAGCAGATAAGCTAATTTAATGTTGAATGGTTGTGCGTCTCTCCTTTTTCCACGGTTACAACCAGCCCTGGAGAGTCCCTGGCTTTCTCTGGTTCCTGTGCTCCAGCTTTCTTTTGTTGAAGTTCGGGTCTACAGAGGTCAGCACTTAGAGGAGAATAGTTTCAATTGTCACCCATAGGAAATGGTGCAGTTGTTTGGGAGAGCGATGCATGTCATGGGTGGTGGTGGTGGTCTCCTTGGAGCTCTGAGCTGATGGAATCCAAGGCATTCCCAGGTTTATGGGAAACCGTAAACCTTCAGAATGCGTCAGAATCTAGCACCACCCCAAGAGTGGCATTTGGGAGCTGCTACGTGGATAAATGTTTTATTTATCCTCATTTTTTCACTTTTTCTAGGTTTGGTGCAAGTAGGTGCAAGTAGGTGTCTCTTCTCGCACAACAAAAACCAACTCTGCAACTCAGTTCCCCTTGCACCATGACGCAAAGGTGCCTTCCATCAGTTTAACGCTGCTGGTGCTTTAGTTTCTTGACGTACTTGCAGTGTGAATTTTACACCATGTTGCGCCTTATTTATAAAATTACGCATCTAGGCATATGCGTGACCATGTGAAGCCCTGCGCCACATTATAAAGTGACGCATCTAGGCATATGCATGACCTTGTAAAGCCTTGCACCACATTATCCCTGCATCAGGTAGGATGTATGCAGGTTGGGAGTTCCCAGGCAACAAAGTCTCACAGGACTGGTGCAGTGAGATCTATCAGATTTCAAAGCAACAATTCTAGGAAGCCACTGCGTAAAACCCATATGCCTGTCTCATGGCAGGTGTAAGGGTGACACAGTGTCATAGGAAAAGGCTTGGCGAAGGACGCAAAGGTGCCTGCGTTGGTGCATGGCTGCAATTTTGCGCAAATGTAGGGGAAAAAGACAGGGGTGCTTATTCATGAGCCCCTTCTATCAGTTTAACACTGTTGATGCTACATTTTCTTCACATACATGCATAGTGAATTTTGCACCAAGTTGCGCCTTATTTATAAAATGACGCATCTAGGCATATGCGTGACCTTGTGAAGCCCTGTGCCACATTATAAAGTGACGCATCTAGGCATATGCAGGACCTTGTAAAGTCTTGCACCACATTATCCCTGCGTCCGGTAGGATGTATGCAGGTTGGGAGTTCCCAGGCAACAAAGCCTCAAAGGACTGGAGCAATGAAATCTATCAGATTTCAAAGCAACAATTCTAGGACGCCACTGCATCAAACCCTTATGCTTGCCTCATGGCAGGTGTAAGGGTGATACTGTGCCATAGGAATAGGCTTGCCCCATGTATTGCTGTAGCTATGTCATGCTTGCCACACAACTGCAGCAAAGCGTGACTTTAGCGCCAACAAATATGTTAGGATTCCAGATGAATCTGTCATTGATTGCGACATGGAGCGCATGCATGGTATTACAGCAATGCAACACTTTTCATGGTTGGGGCCAGGAATGCACCCTATCTTATTCATGGGATGCATTTCTAACCTTTCCTTTTGGCGCAGGGCAGTGCAGCAATATTCCTTGCAGTGCTGTCCAGCACTCAAACATCTTGGGCTCGATTCACAAAGGCAATCTGAGACTAAAATATAACTTCAAGACTTTTGGTATTCATAGTGGGCATTTACGAGTTGTGTCGTTACTTCCGCAGTTGGTCTGGAATCTCCGCACCCAGGCCTTACTCTCCGCACCCGAGCTGTACTCTCCGGCTCCAGCCGTATTCTCTGTCTCCAGCGTACACTCCGGTTTGGGCCGGATGAAGTGTAATCAATGGACCAGAATACAATCTTTAACAAAAAGGAGCATTGGGAACGTGTGATAAATGGTAGAGGAGGTCATGAAAATCAGTTTGAGCAGGGAAAATGGTGTGGCTGGACACTACATCATAATTCAGAAAAGTTTGCTCCTTTGCATCATGCCTGATGCAGTCCATGATTTGCGCTCACCTTAGTGTTGAGCAGTCCATGATTTGCCCTCCCCTCAGTGTTGACTGTGGTGTGACACTACAGTCAATACTGAGGGGAGCACAAATCATGGACTGTGTGTACCATGATGCAAAGGAGCAAACTTTTCTGCCACCGACCATATGGTCACAAGTGAACACATGTAGGCCTATGGGGAAAGCACGCTCGCTGAATAGTGGTAAAACAAAATGGACCTGAGTCATATGTCCACAAGAACAAGAGGTTGAGACCTGGAAAACAAAGAACACATGCAGGCCCATGGACACTAACTGTATAAATAATGCCCCACATGGCATGTGGAACAAAGGCAAATGGTGGACTATGGCCAACACACACACACACACACACTGCCCATACAAAGGCGGCATGTTAAAACAAGGAACCCAGCATTTATTTAGCAATTCCAAAAGCGAAAACTAACAGAGCTAAAAGTGTCTACAACAACACACATCCTCCAAAGGCATTACCCCACATATACACCGTTTTCAGGAGAAATAAAAAATGAAATACCCTTAAAAAAAACACATTTTGTATTTTAATCCAATACCACCCAGGCCATAAAAAGCTGTGTCATCCAAAAGACAACACAGAAACAGTTGTTTCATGCACCGATGACTAGTATTGGGGCTACTGGCTGGTAGGCCCAGGGGCAGACTAGGCCACATACAGAATTAAACTAAAAGAATATTGCCCATGCATTATAAAACATGGAGAAAATGTACTAAACTGTGCAACATTTTTCCTGTACAAAATAAGAAAAATGACATGCATATTAAGAACAACCAGCAAAAAGGCATGGCCACAACAAAGACAAAACATGCAGGCCTGTGTCAAAAGCACACTGGCTGGATATGTAAAATGGCCACTAACCACATGGTCACATGAGACAGGAGGCCTAGAAAACAAAGAACACATGCAGGCCTATAGCAAAAGCACACTGGCTGCCTATTCAAAATGGCCAACAGCCACATGGTTACAACAAGAGGCAGGAGGCCTGGAAAACAAAGGACACATACAGGCCTATAGACAGTCCACTGGCATGTGTAGCAAAGGCAAATGGTGGCCAATGGCAAACACACACACACACATACACCGGCCAGACAATGGAGACATGGTAAAACAGAGAGCACAGCATTAATTCAGCAATTCTAAAAACAAAAATTAACAGGGCTCAAAAAAGATTTTCAACAACACAGTGAACACACATTCTTCAAATTCAATACTCCACCTACACACTGTTTGCAGCGGAAAAAAACATGAAGTACCACAAAAAAAAATTGTATTTCAATCCAAATCCATCCATTGCCTAAATGGTGTTTCAAATTCAACAGACACCACAGAAACAGTTGTTTCATGCACCCATAACTATCACTGGGCATACTGGCTGGAAGGCCAATTGGCAGACTAGGCCACATAGTGAATCAAATCAATATTGCAAATGTATTCAAATAGAATGTGCGATGTTACCACGCATACATTTACAACGCATGCCTTTACAATGCAGTTTTTACATCGCAACATCCTTTACAACGCATCCTTTTATATCGCATGCCCTTACATCGCTTTTTCAGAAACTACCTTTACATTGCATTCCATTACATCGCGTTATACCTTTACAACGCATTCCATGACAATGCATACCATTGCATTGCACTTAAGGTAAGTGTTGGATAGTATAGGGGTAATAATTACTATTCTAACTCCAGTGAGTGCAACAGCAGGGTAAGTGTCGGATAGTGTAAGGGTACTATGCATTGTAATGGTATGCGTTGTAATGACTTGCGATGTAATGCCTGCGTTGTAGTGGCATGCGTTCTAATGACATTATTTGTAGTGACATGTGATGTAATGGCTGCGTTGTAATGACATGCGATGTAAAGGATGTTGCGATGTAATGACTGCTATGTAAAGGAAGTGTGATGTAATGACTGCGTCATAAAGGTTGTTTCCTATTAAAAAATTTATAAAATGTGCAACATTTTCCTTTAAAAAGAAGACAAATTAAATACAAACAAATCATTAGGCCTCTACTGAAACAACAGGCCACCCACCACAATAATTATAAAAAATCGATTAAAAGTACAAATAAATCCAGGTCCATAGCCCCAATCAAACAAACAACACCTGCTTTAGAACTTACTTGTGAAATCTAAAATACAAAGTCCTTAAATCCAAGGGGATATGTACCAGACACAAAGAGTGATCCTTCCAGTTCCAAATCCAAATGAAAAGTGACCAGGAGAGAGACAAAGCACTGGAAGGAGCTTGCTGGACAGGAACAGGAAGTTGGAGACTCTGGGGCACTTCCGTCCAGTTGAAAGAAATGAAAAAATAAAAGGACTCCTTGCAACAAAAAAAACCAATGTCAAATTTCCATTCAATGAGGTTTTTAGCTTTAAATCTTCATTTTGTGAAGATTTTGATGCTTCTTGCAGAGAAAATTTTACCCAGATTGCAGTTGCAGTAGATCCTGCGCATTCAGAATTGAGTACAGCAGACAACATTCGCCGGATGTCGCTGGCACACCCAAATGATGTGTTGGCGACTGCAAAATCTTGCGGGAGCATGCAGCCAGCTAGCAAATCTTGTGACACCAGCGTACGCCCCTGAAAATGTTGTGGGCGATCACGAGCACCCAGCAGGTTGCTACCACGTGCACAAAAAGATATTTCGAGCATGCTAACCAAAAAAAAACTCTGCTCCGTTGCAGTACAGAGTTGATTACAGAGTTCATCGGTAACTCCACATTCTCTGAGGAGCACACAGATGCTAAATTCCGCAAATTCAGAGAGGAGAGTTTTAGGCCCTGGCTTACTTGTGTACCATTGTAAAAAATTGGATTATAATTTTGGGTTGGCAATCACCCAACTCAAGGAGTAACAACAATTCTTCTGATGGTGGACCCACAAGGTCAAAAAACAAACCTGAGCTCAACACTTTGGCATTTATGGCACCAAGTAGATAGGCTTAAGTTATGACTATGAGTACAGTAGTTATACAGTACCAAAACAGTACTAAAATAAAAAGCAAAAACAATACAAATGCCAAAGCAAAATGTTAAAACTGGAGTATTATTTTAGAATCAAAATGAAACCAAAATGTCGGAAAACCAATATGGGGAACCAGAGATGTGAATTTGTAAATTTTTATACAAATATATTGCTAAAAATGGAAAATCTCCCATTAGACTGAGATCTAGATCTCACTTGATCAGATACACCAAGTAGATTGGTCCTGCTGGAGCCTGAAAATTGGACATTTTCACAAAAGTCCCAATCAATAAAGGGTCTTTGAAAAAATGTCAGCATTTTTGCTGAAAAACATGTCCCTTTCTGCGTTTTGAGTTAGGATTATTTTCAACTACAAATCCTCAAGCACTCAAGAGATTTAATGTTAGTTCCATGGGGTCAGATTGAATTATAGATTTGTCTCACTCTAAGATTCCCTAACCTCTGAAAAAGTACAAAGTCACTATCTGCATTGGGGTGTAGCAATTTCTTCAATTTCTTCATTAAAAATCCTCAAGAGCCCCTTAGCTTCAGGGACAAACTACTTATCCATGCTCTATGTAACAGTAAGTATTTTAAATAATGTCCCGTCAATTTTTAATAGTCTATTTGCTTCATTATACAGATTCATAAACTTTTAGAAGAGTTAATCCCTCACAAACATGTCAGATGTTACATCATTCTTTTTAGTACTGCAAAAGATAATATGTCACTTTCAGTAAGGTAGATGTGATATGTATGGTGGTTGAGATGAAGTTACCTTTGCCGAAATGCTACACCAAGTCAGAATTCCCAGACTTACATTTCAGACATTAGCGTAGAATCTGCTAAATGTAAGGAATGTTTAATTACGATATGGAAAATATTAAAGCTAAGAATACCCTTGGCTCTGCTCTATAGACAGTAACATTTTATTTAAAAAAAAATTCGAAGCAAAAATGTTTCCTCAAACCACAAAAATTAACAAATATATTCACATTTATAAATGTATACTTGCTAACAACTGAGAATGTTGCTAAATGCCATTTGGTTTTATGTGTGTGTTTTCCATTACACTGGCAAGAATACAATCCACCTTACAGTGAGTACATGATGTGTGATGTATTACTTTTTCAGCTGGGTGTAATCTGTTGCATTTCAAGCCAATTTAATATTAATAAAATATCCTGAAACATATACTTCATATTTTTTGTTAAATGCATATAAACTCACCATGTAGCCATAACACAATGTAGTGTGATGGCATTTCTGGGCCAGAATTATTTTACAGATTTAGCTTAGTATATCATATGTAAAATGTCTCCTTTACGATACTGGAATATATCACTTTTAAATTCTACAACAAATTCTAAAAAAAAAATGTTTTAGCAAAGGTACAATAAATGTATACACATAGAGAAGGACTGCTGTGCTGCTACAAGGAATGACACTGTGCTGGACTGCTTCTCTAAAGGTACTGCCATCCTGATTTGGTGACCTGTAGAATGCTGCTCTCTTGCCTGGGGAGGAAGGACCTGACCTGCAACTTCATCTTCAACCGGGGACCCCAGAGTGACTCAAATGGCTAGTCTGTTGACCTCATGATCTGATCTTCAGGTACATACAGGCTTCCCAAACAGCTTCTGGATCCAGCCACAGCAAGTTCCTGACCTCCAAGTGGTGCTTCTCAAATATTGGACCCTTGGTGTGGCTCAAGAGCTCTTTAAATCAAGTTTTAAAGCTTTTTGTGATCGCAAACGTGCTTGTTCACACCTGAATGGTGCTGCTTGCACCAAAAATCAGTGTGAGCCACCACCAGCTCATCTCTTCACATAGCAAGTATGGATCGCCAAAGCAAGTACTGATTGCCCAATGAGGAACACCAACGCGAAGTTACAGCCCACCCGTCCGTGACGCAAGCCAGCTCTTCGCGCCACACTTACCACCAACAGCGGTGCTGTCCTTGCTCCCTGCAGACCTCTCAAATGGGCCTCTTGGCACAGAACCTGAGAGGGTAAACCTTCAGTAGGACTAATGTGGGACTGTGACTCGGTCCAGGATGATCAGATATCCCCGGTTGATACTTAATGCTTTTAGGTGCTTTTTTTCACTTTATTCTTTAAAAAATCATTAACTCCTGTTCTACTGATTTGATTTTTGTTGTTTTAGTCTTGTTTTATTTATTAAGTTTGGTGTGGGGTTATTTGTGTGGTATTTTCACTTTTTTACTGTTTGAAGTGATGCACAAATACTTTACATATTGCCTCTGTATTGAGCCTACATGCTCTGCGCCAAGTTACCAAATGGTTGAGCTCAGGTTCATTTGGGGTTTGCTTGTGCCTTACCCAGACAGGGATTTTGGTTGCCGCTTGACTAGGGCTCACATCCCAGTCAATCAGTGACCCAATTTCACACAGAAACATTTTGGTGACTTTCTGCCTGTATAACCAAGAGAAACTAGGGATGCTGTCAATGCAGCAGTCGTCCATGTCAAATTGCCAGTCCCGCTCAACATGCTTGTTTTCCCCACCGAAGGAAATCCGACTTCCAGAAAAGTTTCAAAGTCCTAACATAGAGGACTTCACTGGAATTGATGCTGAGTCACACCCGAACAACCTTGAGGCCTTCCTGCACACAGACTTTGCATTTGGCCTGTTCAGAGTTTTCCCACATTTGTCTACAACCTCACAAGGACCATGCACTTCAGCAAATCACCAGCGTCGACCCCTGCATTGGATCAGTTTGCAGCTTGCCGCACTGGTGACTTTACGACAACCACTTTTTATCCATAAAGGTTTCTAAGTCAGAAGGTAAACTCCCCACCAGGACACACCTGGTCCTTGTATCCAGCGAAAAACAGCAAAAACAAGATGAAAGAAAAAATGTATGAAATAATCTCAACCACTGATGTTTGTTCGAGTACATTTTCGAGTACTTCGCTTTCTGTCCATGATGCCATTATAGAGTTAGACTACCATATGCAAACCAGTTTTGCTCCTATTCCAATAGGAGCAATCCAGCTTGAATTTACAGGCCAGTTCCCTTTGAGACGAGAACACAAGCAACCCCAGGTAGATTTCAGCATACTTAGGCCTCATTAGTGAGGTAGCACTAACTTAAGTCCTGTGTCAAAGTGAGTAAGGAACCCTCTGCTGTGTATATCCATCATACTTCAGATGTCAACTACAACAAAAACATGGTGATGCAATTAATGCTTGAATTTGTCTTGGCCACTTTGAATCACGACGGTCCACATCACAGGCAATAATGTTATGCCACTGTGCCATTCTAGACCGAGAACAGTCATATGCAGATCAGTCATGGTGCTGGCACAATAGGGACAAACCAGCCCAAACTGCCAGCTCAGGCTCTCTTCAGAAGGTAACACAAGTAACCTCATACTGATTTTAGCATTTTTAGGCCTCTTGACCAAAGTAGAGCTACAATCCTGTGGCACAGTGAAGTGAGCACAGTACCCATACATGTGCATATCCACTGCACTCAGGACATTGACTGTATCAAAAACAAAGTCATGGAAGGAATGCTTGAATAAATCTAAGCAGCTGATGATTGCTCTGGGCTGGCTCCCAGTCCATAGTTTTTGCCCACTAAGCCACTCTAGACATAGAGTAGCTCTATAAAAACAATTCATGTTCCTGCTCCAGCAGCAGTAGCACTGGCTATGTCCCAGCCAGACAAAAACACTCCAAGAAAATGAGCAGACAGTTCTTACAAGATCTTATGCTTTCACAACTGTAATCTTAACAGCAGCAATCAATAGGTGACAGACAGAAGTGCCCCCATTCGTTTATCCTAGCAATTACTGCAAAGATGTTCTTGTCAGTGTCTTGCTTGACACTTTACAAGTATCTTTATTTAGAGCAAGACTTACACTATAACAGCTGAGCTTCTTCTCATCACATTTCACAAGTGCCATTAAATAGCACTGTAACCTGTGTGATTGCAGTGTATCTCAGTAAGCGAGACTTGCAATTATCTATGTCAGGTTTCCTTAATTCAGGCAGCTGACCTCAAATGCTGAAAGAGGCTCTAGATCATTGCATTGCGATCCTGACTTGAACAGATAACCTGAGCTGAACTTCAAATGAAAATATTACTTTGAGAATCATCAACTGATCAGCAAACTTGAACTGATTGACAGTATTGAAAAGTGGTGGGCTGCAATAATAACTCCTGTAGCCTATCAAAAAGGCATCAGCGAATAGAAAAAAGTTTTACCAGCTTTTGTTGTGTCCAGGCAAAACTGATGAGAAAATAAATACACTAAATCCAGTTTAAATGTATTCTTTTTCTAAATGGTACTTTTGTTACATTTAGGCTGTATGGCTATCATGATCAACAAAATGGATGCATATACTTTTGGAGGAAAATGTTAAAGCGACTGTAAAATGTCACCAAAACTTGCTTTCTTTTCTGACCTGTTTCTAATGTCCTACTTACTGCAGAGTTTCTAAAATTACTGGACATGATTAGAGCTAAAGGTCTTCATATTTCTGTCTCTGCTGCCATAGCTCAACAAGTCCTGCACACAAAGGAAGACAGTCACACATAGATCTACACTTGAAATGTGTGTGTGTGTGCGTGCGTGTGTGTAGCTAATATTAAAATAGCAGAAACATTCTAAGACTGCTGATTCTGGTGCAGAAAAGGCTTTACTGGTGTAAATTCATATTTTGTATTCAGAACATTTACATTTGTTCTCAGAAAATGATTTACTCCCAACAATTTGGTATATTATTATATGTGACCACATTTTCAAAGGGCAGGAGAGTGCGCTCAGGGCGGGCGTGCCTTGGAAAGTAGGTGAACATTCACAATCTTCTTGCAAGCTTGCACATTTACAAGTATTCAAAATACCTTATAACGCTACATATGTTGGAAATGTACCCCTGTCAAAGGAAGAAAAACATTTGAATAAAGGGTGGGATTGAGGAGGGAACACCATTAAATCAGTGCGGGTTTAAGAAAAGTGTATTTGTAGGGAAATAATTTTCCCAGTAGGAAAAAGTGCAATTGCACTAGTGCAGAATATTGACACATGATAATGAACACTGATACATTTACACACATGTAAAGAGCTTTCCATGAGAGATTAAAAAATAATAATTACAGAATTACTCTTAGAAACAGTAACTGTGGTAGATTGCCAGGAGTACTCCTGAATTCCTTAATAAATTCTAAAAAGCCAGAAATTGAATGGATGAGGCGTGCTACAGTCGCCCTGTGAGCAGAATCTGATGTACAATGAGGAAGCACAGAATACCAGTCAATTCAAAAGGCATAGCAGCAACTCAGGCTGTGTACAGGCCTTGTGGGGTAAATTGTGGTACCACGATTGGAGGAGAACTGAACCTCTTGGAAGATTTGTCTCCTATCTGGAGAATCGAAAGGAGAGATGCTGGCAGATTTGCATTTGCCTGAACAGTCTGACTGGGGAACATCCTTTTCAACGCGGATGTTACCCCGCAGTGCGTTTACGACGCGTCCTTTATAACGCAAGTCGTAACCACGACTTGCGCTGGAGAGCGCTAAAGGATAAAGAATAGTATATTTACTATTCCAACACCTTCCCTACTATCCACGGGGACTGGTGTTAGAATAGTAAATTATACTATTCACTATCCGCGCCCAACAACGCAAGTCGTTGTAACGACTTGCGTTGTCAAAGACGCGTTGTAAAGGCACACGTTGAAACGGTACGCGTCGTACCGTCATACATCCGTCTGACTTTGCATTGATTTGCAAAATTCTATGTAGTTTTCATGGAAATCTATGCACCTCTTTGATTTGGATTCCACAACAGTTTCTCCTCCACATTGTCATGCGAGATTGATTTGTGAAAATGCATATTAGCACATTAAACCAGGGGTGGTGCCTCAGTGTGAGCGGAGGAGCGTCGCCCCACTTAAAAATCCCCCCAAGATGAAAAATATAATGGTAATTAATTACCATTTCATTTTTCATTCCCCTCGTCCCGAGCCGAGCGTCAGTACAGTGGCGGGCCACTGCTGAGTGACAGAAGCATGGCACTCAGCAGGGAGGAGGGTGGGTTGGTACGGCACTGTTTTAAAGTGCACATGTCTTTTTGGTCGGCCATCTTGCAATAGCCAGCCACACATGTGCACTTTAAACAGCTTTAACCCAGCTGTATTAAGACAGCTGGGTTAGAGAAAGACAAAGCCTCAAAAATACTGTGGAGTGCTGAGTGAGGGTGCTCCGACCAAACATAGGGCTGCTCCCATGCTCGTGAGTGCAGCCCTGGGATTGGAGGAGGGAGTTGCTGCTTATGCTTCCTGTGTGGAAAAAAGAGGACCGGTTCAAGGACGTCGCTTTTTGTGTTATTTTTTTAAAAAATGACAAACGTTTTGAGGACCTCAATTACAAGAGGCCTGCGCCAATGAGAGTCACTTTTAATGATGCTTCGGTGGTTCAGGCCTCTCAATTATAACTATGAGGCTTTGTAAATCCACCCTGTGTGGCTTTCCATTGCCTCATAGATATGGTGTGAGGCAATGCAGGTAATGTCCCTGCATCACCTCACACTGTGAATGGGAGGCGTGCCATGGGTGTTACAGTGAGTGTTCCCACATAACACCCATGGCATTTGACATATTCCCAAATACAACAAGCTGTAAACCTGGAAATGCGTCAAAAGCCTACGTCTCCCCAGGGGTGGCATAAGGGTTCTTTTTGTGAAGGAAGGTGTTTTATTTAAACACAACCAGTTAATTGCATAGTGGTGAATCTGAAGTAAGGGCCATCTTCCTTCAGAAAGCAAATGCATCAGTGCATGTTAAAGTATCAATGCCCCATAAAGAAGAAGAAACACAAATGTCAGAATATACGCTTACTTAAAATAAAAATGCTTGTTATCCACAGGTGTCAATATATTTTAAAATTGCTGGAATCAACGAAGCAATATTGGAAAAAGGCTGCACATGTTCTGCATAAATGCGTGATAGTGTTAAAATGCTTCAACATGTGCTCTGTAATATCACTTTTAACTGCCCAACCCTTTAGATAAAGCACAATAAAAAATGTAACAAAAGTTTCATTTTAGGCACATTAGTTTTAATAACATTACTTCAGTGTCAATATTGCAGACTTGCCAGTCAATGACTGCTGGTTACATTCTGTTCTTATCACTAATGCATTTTGCAAAAGCCTCCTGCAGTCAGTGTTCCTGCCCGCTACTTTGCAATGCTGTCAATCAGCTCAGGTTTCTTTTTTAGAATTCGTTTTTCAAAGGCACCTGTCCCGATCCATTAGTAATAAAGTGGCAAATCTGTTTCCCGTGTCGTGACCAGATAGGTAATTATTTTAGAGTGTGTGGGTGTGTGTGTATGGGTACATATATATTCACTGAAAAAAATAAAGGATAAAGTGAAGTCTAGGACCTTATTACTGGTCTGGCAGTACACGGACTGCCAGACTCACGAGGGCAAAGCAGTGGCTGTCTTCTGACTGACGTATTATGACCAGGTGGTCAGGCCGCCCTGGGACCACCGCAACATCTAGCAATCAGAGATCGCTGGCAGTGGAGAGGCGCAGCGGTCTTGAGCCCGCAATATGCTTGGCGGAGCCTCTGCAGCCCCACCAAGCATATTACCTGTTTCCTTACCACCATGACGTACCTGCCTCATGGTACTTGGATATGTAGGGCGGCCCTATAGGTGCCATGTCCAAGGCCGAGGGGAAGGAGTGCCTGCTACAGGCCCCCAAATCCGTTTCCACCTGCCTGGTCATGGTGGGTTGATCGCCGTTAAAAGACAGGCGGAAAGGGATATCATTATCCCTATGGCGGTGCCTGGTCATCCACAGAACTGCCGCCGGTCTGAGGAGTGCCGGTGCTACGAGACCAACAAACGCAAAGACAAGCATTCCTGGGCCATGACACATAGAACTGTACCGTGCACAAATGCTGCATCTGTTGGAATTCCTGCCAATGGCAGTGTTGCGAATCAGTTACCATCTGTGTTTCCATCTTGCCTACGTCACCTGCGTCCAGCCCTGGTTCCACTTTCGATCAAGCACATTCGAGTGCCCCATGGAGGTCTGCCTATTCAACGCAACGACAGCTGAATTGGATTATGACCTGACAGAGCACACCCTGTTGGCACACAAACAGGAGTGTCACCGGGATACCCGAGCATGGGATGCACTGATCTTTGGTGTATGTGCCAGCAATTGTGCATGGGAGATTGCACAACTCCTTGTGTGCAGTGATCATATTGAGGCGCTATTCTATTGGGCTGTGCTGCGGATTGGGGAAACGGCGGGGAATGAGCACATCTGTCCGGACCAGTTAATGGATTGGGTCACCCTGGTGTTCCTTGAATCTGACAACAAAGTACTATTGGAACACATTGCCCATGAAGCTGCGCTCGCATTCATAGATGAGTAACTACATTCCTGCAGCCACATTGGATTGTCACTCACAGCACAGGTCCCAACACCTTGTTGCATCGTGGGGAATGCTCACATATCCCACCACAACAGTGGACATGTCTGCCATCGTCTGGACTCAGAATGCATGTGCGAGGAACTATGCGTATGTACACACTACTGTGCAAGTTGAGGCAGTCCCATGGGCGGCGCAGCACAGAGTCGTTTGGCAATGTTCACAAATTGGACATACTGCTGGGGGGAGTACACACATGGCAATGTAGCATGAGACGTGACCTTGTCGGACTCTGCCACCGGATCACTGTCAGCAGAGCAGACAGTCGGCGCAGTCCGGTCAGACTAATCTTAGGCATGAAAGCTTCATTGTCCATACGCACTAGGTGGAAGGACAACCGGACCCCAGATCTTGGTCCTGAATGCGGCTGGCACACCCTGCATGAGATACTAAACCAGCCTCCGATTACTCCCACACTACGAACAGCGCTAACGAAAAACCAACGTGCCCACACCCCACACACACTTGACCCTGCACGACCTACACCTCCAAGGGCTGGCCATGACACACTGGTCAAAAACTACCCATACCTCCAAGCGTTGCACACACATACGACTCATTGCCCAGAGCTGTGGCATGTCATCAACAGAACTGCCGCCGGTCTGAGGAGTGCTGGTGCTATGAGACCAACAAACGCAAGGGCAGGCATTTCCGGGCCCTGTCACGTGGAACTGTACCGTGCACGAATGCTGCATCTGTTGGTATTCCTGCCAATGGCAGTGTTGCGAATCAGTTACCATCTGAGTTTCCGTCTTGCCTACGTCACCTGCGTCCAGCCCTGGTTCCACTTTCGATCATGCACATTGGAGTGCTCCATGGAGGTCTGCCTATCCGACGCCGCAGCAGCTGAATTAGATTATGCCCTGACAGAGCACACCCTCTTGGCACACAAACAGGAGTGTCACCGGGATACCCGAGCATGGGATGCACTGATCTTTGGCGTATGTGCCGGCAGTTGTGCAGGGGAGATTGCACAACTCCTCATGTGCAGTGACATATCGAGGCGCTACCCTATTGGGCTGTGCTGTAGATTGGGGAAATGGCGTGAAATGAGCACATCTGTCCGGACCAGTTAATGGATTGGGTCACCCTGGTGTTCCTTGAATCCGACAGCGACGTACTATTGGAACACATTGCCCATGAAGCTGCGCTTGCATTCATGGATGAGTAACTACGTCCTGCAGCCACATCAGATTATCACCCACAGCACATCATGGGGAGTGCTCACATATCCCACCACAACAGTGGACATGTCTGCCTTCGTCTGGACTCAGAATGCATGTGTGAGGAACTATGCATGTGTACACACTACTGTGCAAGGTGAGGCAGTCCCGTGGGCGGAGCCGCACAGAGTCGTTTGGCAACGTTCCCAAATCGGACATACTTCTGGGGGGGAGAACACACATGGCAATGTAGCGCAAGATGTGACCTTGTTGGACTCTCCCACCGGATCACTGTCAGCAGAGCAGACAGTTGGCGCAGTCCGGTGGCACAGCACTATGCAGACCCCATGGGCTGTGACTCATGTCCTCTGACACAGGGCAATGGGCAGACGCCAAACATCACATGACTCATCCAGCAAGGCAAGGTGGGCTGAGACCGTTACCATCCGTAATGATTTGTGTACATTTTAGCACCGCCATGACTTGCATCGCGACATGTTCCTATGCTGCGTGTAAGTGTCTCAAGCATGTCCCTGCATGGTGTGGCCCTTGCCCTGTATGTGCTGACACACACATGCCAATAAAGTCACCACAACTTCACTACTGTCCAAATGTGATGTTTGTGGGTTAGATGTATGAATTGTGTGCCACAATGAGCATCCTTCCTACACAGGGAGGGACTGAGTGATGCCTGTACAATGGGGGTGGGTCCCTTTTGCCTGCTCCAACTCTGTGAGCCAGACACTGTGTTTGGGATAGTTGCTGGCAGGCCTGTGCACTTACGTGTCTCCAGCAATGTGAGTATGTTGTCAAACCTCTGAACATGTGAAGCAATGTAATGATTCCAAACAGATTGTGTCCACACAGATGTGTGTCAGTAGGTATGCAACGTCAAATTCTGGTGACACGTGATGTAGGACACCACTTCTGGCCTGCTACCGATTTGGTCAATTCCTACACACAGCCCTGTTCAATACAGGGACGTGTGCCTATTTGGTGGGGTAGCAAGATTTTCGTTAATGTGCAACAAGGCCACAGCTAGTACTCACCTTCAATCATTGTCTATACATACATACATACTTTCACACTTGAGTAAACATAGTCATAAAACATCTGTCTGATTTTGAATGTTTTATTCACATTCTGGTGCATTCCATTCCGGAGCTGGAGCTGTACATGGCCATGCCAAGCCAACATTACGTGGGAGCCCAGTAGTGGGCCAACCAGGATCCGCTGGGTATTGGTACGTGATTTGGGAGAGGGAGAGTGCAGTCTGCTGCAGGAATGCAGTGTCATTGTCCACCAGTGAATATATGCCAGTCCATTTCAGTGTCAATGTGTATGTCACTGAGTGTTCTGGGGGTCAGTGGAAGGTGTTGTCCCAGGGCATGATGCATAGGGCAGAACCAGGCAGGGACAGGTCATATGGCAGTGATGGAGGCTACTGCCTCCTTCCTCACATACTAATTACCATCCACATCTTAGCTCTCTGATACTTCCTCAGTGTCCAGTGAGTGTGACGGGTAATGGCTGCACACCTGGGTGCCACTGACACATCAGGGTGCATTGGTGATAGGGATGCATCACTGGGTGCCACTGACACATCAGGGTGCAAAGGAGACAGGGATGCCTCACTGGGTGCCACTGACAGATCAGGGGTTGGAGAAGTGTGTGTCGCAGTTCCCGATGCAGTCATCTGGGCCTGGCTCAGAGGCAGCAATGGCAGGATGATGCACTGTAAGGCATGGAAGATCCCAGCTACATCTCGCTGATGTTCAGCCATGGCAGCCAAACTACCAGCCTGCATCTGCTCCATGGTCTCAATTGTACTGCGCATCTGTGCCAACTCTGTGCTGACATCGCTGGTGCCTGTCTGACTAGGCAGTTCTTGTATCCGAGAGATAGCCCCTGCGATGCCAGCCAAGGATTGTTGTTGAGCATGGTGCAGACAGAGTGTGTCTGTTAGGGACTGTAAGTGGTCCCTGATGGAACTCAAACACCCACGTATGGCATCCAGTTTGTCTGCCACAAGCTCAAAACCCACCCGCAGCTGATCAGCCAACTTCACCTGGCAACCCAACATACGGAGTTGGAATTCCATTTGTTGTTTGTGGGTGTCCTAGGAGACAGCTGTGGTGGTGTGTGTTTCCTGCTGTGTGGTCTGTGCAGGTGGTGGGGTGAGCTTGAGGCAGCTGTGCTGTCCTGCTCCTGGGGGTGGTGGGCGGACTCTGTCCATTATCCGTTGGAGGGTGTCTGAACAGATGTGCAGGGTCTCTTCTTTATCATCACTGATGGCATTTATGGTCTGCTCTGCAGTAAGTGTTGTTTGTCCCCCTGCACTGTTAATGGGAGATGCATGTTAACAGAGGTTCCCATGTACGTTGACGTTTTGCAGACGTTTACATGCAGATTGCATGACAATGCACATTGTGACTGTTTTGGTGATGTGTGGTGGTACCTGTACATTATCATCACAGAGTGTCAGGCAATGCCAGATGTGAGTGGCCAGTTACTATGCACAAGCGGAACCTGTTGTGTTGTCTGTCCTGTGGTATAGGTGTTGCACTGTGTCCGACATTGCCATCATTGGTGATATTCTTTGTTTGCTATGTGTGTGTGCTGCATTGTGGGGGGAGTCGACCCTGCAGCTCTGGGTTCATGGACCCTTGTCCCTTTGAGGTGGTGTGCCTTTGAATTGTGTGCTTTTGGGGGCTAGGATGTTGTCAACTTGGGTCATTTGTGCTCTTGCACAGATTTTGCGGCCTTGTGCATTGTATGTCTGCAGCGTGTATTGGACGGCATGTGTTGTAGGTGCATGTGGATGTGTCAGAGTGTGACCTGCTCCTGTACGGATGTGATCCACACTGGGCCCCCTCCATGTCAATTTGTGCACAAGGGCATTTCTTTGGGCTGCTGCCATGCTATCGGTCATGCAATGTCACTTGCTTCATCAGTGTGGCTCACACAGCCGCTGCTTTTCTGGTTTCAGCACATGTGCATGGATTGGTAGTGTCATTGATTATTCGAAGGGGGCCCATGTGTGCACATGGTGGACGGGGGCCTACTTGGTGTTTCTATGTTTGCTGTACTGTGCCAAGGGTATCAGGGACATGTGCCACTGTCATTGTGCATTGCGGTGTCCTTCACATGATTGTGCATGTGTGGCATTGTGCCCATCTTCCCCCGTCCCCCCAGTCCCTGGTCCTCACTCACCCTGTTGCTGTTGGGTCAGGCCATATTGTGCTGTGTCCAGGCCCCTGACTCCTGCCACTGTCTCCACACTGGTGACTTTGGCCACCATTTCCTCCAGCTCATCTAGCTCCTCCTGTGGCGCAGGCCTCCCACCCCCAGTCACCGTTGCTGCCTTCCTGTTGGCGGCGAGTTTCAGTTTGGTCTGCTTTTGCACATCATGCCAGCGCCTCTTGACCTCCTACATGGACCTCCTCGCCACTCCAACTGCATTGACGGTGGTGACGATGGTCTGCCATATTTCCGTTTGTGTTGCCAGTGCCGCAGTGGATGTGACGAACAGTTTTTGGTAGTGTCCTATCACCTCCGTGACGATGATCCGGTCTATCATTGCCCTTCATTGCCCTTCTCCGAACATAGAGTTCCTGTCTGGTCCTCCTTTGGGCTTGTGGGGTTCGGCGTCTCCTCTGAACTCGGTCCGGGTGCATCCATGGTGCTACGCAGTTTGAATTGGTTTTGGCAAGTTTTTTTGTTTTAGCTTTTATAGTGCGTTTTTCCGCATGACGCGTGGGTTTTGCAGGGCTGTCACTGGTCATCGTTGATTTTGGTATCGCGCTTCGGGGCATCACAACTTTTTGGGTGTTCGTGTTTCGAATTTTTTGGTTAGTCGCGTTGTTTTTTGCGCAGTCATTTGCCGTGTTATCCTGCTACTATTGCATGGTGCCACCGGGGTTGGGAATTGGACGTTAAGACAGTGTTATTTTCTCATGATAGACTGCAATATGCACAGTTGCGTTACGTTACTTTTGCGACGTTCTTGAAAATATGCCCCATAGTGTGCCTAGAATATGATCCTGCACATACAGAACACATTATGATTAAAAAAAAACATTGTGCACATGAAACAATGGATGCATTTTTGCAGCAAGTTACATTGAGGTGGATTTTTTTTCTTTGTAACTTTTTATTCCTATTTTTGATTTTCTTTAATTTGTGCCGTGCTTTTCTTTTTTTCAAATTGCGCCATTTGAACTAACCTGGTTTGAACCTTTGAAGTTCTTTATTCTATAACTGTATTCCTTTCTTGGCAAGCAGCAACTACATTTTCTTGGAGGAAGGTTAAAAGAACAGAAGGGTGAACCTAGGATTTGTTCTTAGGAAACATTATTTACTTTAAGAGGTGAGAATGTTTTAGTCTTGTATCTCAAAGACAGCTCACATCAAAACTGTGGTCAGTCTTTACCCTAACTTAATACTAAGGTACTCTACAGACGGGAGGCATTAAACTCTTGAAGCAAAGTTAGTGCCTTGTTAACTGTAGCAGTCAATACAAACTGGTGAAATAAAGGGTGCATCTACTAGCGCTTGTATGTAATTTTCAGTTTTCTAATCTTTATGGGGAGATTGACTGGATGATACATTAACTAAAAGAACACCCAGCTCCTGCAGAAGCTGGACAAGTAATGTAAACCCCAGGTTTTCTCAGGAAAATAAGTAATTCAAGCCTTAAGTGTGCAAACAACAGAGAGGAATAAAGAGTGGGCTTATCACTAAAATGCGGCTTTGATCATCACTATTTTAAAGAATGTTTACTAGTCTTTCACCAGCTATCACCCAATCTTTCTCATTGAAACTGCTCCTTAAAGGTGTGTGTGTAAGTGAAACTTAGGTGAACAAAAACAGACTGTTTACAATATCCTTATTTACCAAATCGCAGCAGGTGTTTGCACTTATAAATGAAATCTACGCCAATTGATTCATTGCTAGTATGGTGTGAGTACAGATCTACATGTTCAAACGTGGATCTGCCTGTAAGTGTTGAAGATCCTACATGCTCTCAAGTATAGTACATGGATAGTCACAAACATTTAGGGGCAATTCTGATTCGGTAAAATCCCCTACGAATAGCTGTACGGAGCGTATTTCCCGTACGAATCGTGCACGTTCAACGTCCCCGTACGAACGATGAAGTACGATCCGAAACCAAAGCAGATCTTCGTACGAATCGTACCAAACAAAGTACGAGAAAAAAATACGTACAATTTGTATCCGGATCACGCAGTACGTGACGTCCGTATGTAAACAAGCAGCAGTTTCCGGCCTAGCAAATATGATTTGTCTCTGCGATACTCCGTACAACGCTTTTTCTACGGGATCCAAAACATCCGTAAAGGAAGAGTGCGACCCGAACCGCACCCCGGTACGCGACAGACACGCCATGAACCCCATCGTCCGTGTCATCCCAGTCCTGCATGCCTATGACCTGGTGCACAGAAACCGACGACGGCGCACACGGTGAGAACAACGTACCGTAACAACGGAAGTGTACCTGTACGGTGCGTCTTAACCGCTCGCGTATACCACCATTTCAATAGTGATACGAGCCGCACACACGCCATGAATGTTGGGGTACGGTGCATGTCACGCGATGCGCACACACCCCATGAAAGTTGGGGTACGGTGCATGTCGCGTGATGCGCACACAAGCCATGAATGTTGGGGTGTGGTGTGTCACACGCGCTTGGGTATGGCACAATTGCAATAGTGATACGATGCGCACACACACCATGTATGTTAGGGTACGGTGCGTGACATATGAGGGGTGGGTGGATATGACTCCCAGCAGAGGCCAAACATATGAGGGGTGGGTGGATATGACTCCCAGCAGAGGCCAGACATATGAGGGGTGGGTGCAGAGGACTCCCAGCAGAGGCCAGACATATGAGGGGTGGGTGCAGAGGACTCCCAGCAGTGTCCAAAAGTATGGGGGTGGGTGCAGAGGACTCCCAGCAGAGGCCAACAGTATGGGGGTGGGTGCAGAGGACTCCCAGCAGAGGCCAGAGATATGAGAGGCGGGTGCAGAGGACTCTCAGCAGTGCCAACAGTATGGGGTGGGTGCAGAGGACTCTCAGCAGAGGCCAGACCTATGAGGGGTGGGTGCAGAGGACTCCCAGCAGTGGCCAACAGTATGGGGGTGGGTGCAGAGGCCTGCCAGCAGAGGCCAGACATATGAGGGGTGGGTGGATATGACTCCCAGCAAAGGCCAGACATATGAGGGGTGGGTGGATATGACTCCCAGCAGTGCCCAACAGTATGGGGGTGGATGCAGACGACTCCCAGCAGAGATCAGACATATGAGGGGTGGGTGCAGATGACTTCCAGCAGAGGCCAACAGTATGGCCTTAAGCTCAATGCCGGAAAATCCGAAATATTGCTGTTCGGAGGAGCTAAACTATCATGGAATGATACGTGGTGGCCACCGACACTGGGAACAGCCCCCACCCCGAAACAGTATGCCAGAAACCTTGGCATCATGATGGACGACGCACTATCCATGAAAGACCACGTACGCATATTCTGGGGTAAAGGATTTGCAATCCTGAAACTCCTAGCCAAAATCTTCTCCTGGATCCCACTGGACTGTCGGCGTACAATCACCCATGCCCTCCTGGTCAGCCGCCTGGATTATGGCAATGCCCTATTTGACGGGATGAACGAGCAACTGTTCTCCCGCTTACAGGTCCTTCAAAATCAGGCAGCGAAACTGGTATGCAACAAGGGCAAACGAGACTCAGCTTCAGCATGCCTGAAACAACTCCACTGGCTGCCAATGCGCCAGCGAGCCACCTTCAAGCTACTCTGCCACGCGCACAAAGCCCTCCACAAAACCGGCCCCACAATCCTGCAGGAGAAAATTGAGTTTTACATTCCAAACCGGAACTTAAGATCCAACAACTCAGCCCTAGCGAAACCCAAGCGCATTTACAAAACAAGAACGGGTGGACGAGCCTTCTCACACCTGGCGGCCAAACGATGGAATGAATTACCCATGGATCTTAGACACACTACAAACCTTCTCCAATTCCGGCAAAAACTCAAAACTCACCTTTTCCCTAAAAACTAACTCCCCCCGTATAATTTCAGCAGTCCCCTTGTTCTTTTTAGCGCCGTGATATCCCTTGGGATGAGTGTCGCGCTCTACAAATACCAGAAATAAATAAATATGGGGGTGGGTGGATATGACTCCCAGCAGTGGCCAACAGTATGGGGGTGGGTGCAGAGGACGCCCATCAGAGGCCAGACATATGAGAGGTGGGTGGATATGACTCCCAGCAGTGGCCAACAGTATGGGGTGGGTGCAGAGGACTCCCAGCAGAGGCCAGACATATGAGGGTTGGGTTCAGAGGACTCCCAGCCGTGTTCAATAGTATGGGGGTGGATGCAGAGGACTCCCAGCAGAGGCCAACAGTATGGGGGTGGGTGGATATGACTCCCAGCAGTGGTCAACAGTATGGGGGTGGGTGCAGAGGACACCCAGCAGAGGCCAGACATATGAGGGGTGGGTGGATATGACTCCCAGCAGTGGCCAACAGTATGGGGGTGGGTGCAGAGGACTCGCATCAGAGGCCAGACATATGAGGGGTGGGTGGATATGACTCCCAACAGAGGCCAGACATATGAGGGGTGGGTGCAGAGAGCTTCCAGCAGAGGCCAGACATATGAGGGGTGGGTGGATATGACTGCCAGCAGAGGCCAGACATATGAGGGGTGAGTGAATATGATTCCCAGCAGCAGAGGCCAGACATATGAGGGGTGGGTGCAGAGGACTCTCAGCAGAGGCCAGACATATGAGGGGTGGGTGCAGAGGACTCCCAGCAGTGTCCAACAGTATGGAAGTGGGTGCAGAGGACTCCCAGCAGTGTCCAACAGTATGGGGGTGGGTGCAGAGGACTCCCAGCAGAGGCCAGACATATGAGGGGTGGGTGCAGAGGACTCCAGCAATGCTCAGATATAGGGGGTACATCATCATCAGCATACCACAACTACATGGGGATATGTGCACATCCCTAACTTGTGGCTATAATGATCGTGCCATAGCAACACATCACTTACAGCTGTGTCCCACTCCCTGGAGGATGGATTACTTTCACACACTGCGTGACATACCACATGTGGGTGTGATGTCAAATTCCACATGCATACCCACCCATGGAGGTTGCTGGCGAATTACACACCCTACCATCATGACACAATAGTGTATAGTGATATAACAGCCTACCAAAAAAAGAGAGCGAAAGGGAACACACACTGTCACGCACAACCCAGGACTGATATGAATGTCCAGGTGGTTGTCAGACCACCAAGATGTAGTCTATCATGGAAGGAATAGGCTTGAAGCCCCTTAGATACAATGCACAAAACTGTGAGTCATGTGCCCAAATTCCCTGCATAACAATCCCCAACATAGGGGTAGGCTGTGATTATACACATGCATAGTGGTGAACAGGGTGAATGTGTCCATGAAGGCATTTGTACATACTCAAACCACAAGTACAGTGAGTTGCAAGCATGGCACAGACCAATGAGCAGTAGACATCTGTGAGCAGGCATGGCCATTGTTGAAGGGAACCGTCACCAAAAAAGGAAATGTGCACACATGTCAGCACAACAATTGTGCAACTGTCTGCAGTGAAGATGTCAGGTGCCACAGAGAAGGAACACTCCTTGGGACAATATCTCTACCCAAACCTAGCACACACAACCAATGATTAATTGTAGAGACATTGTGATGGCACACAGATAACATGGTCCACCTTATGACCATCAACAAAAAACATCTTTCAGAACCCCAAAGCAGTACCATGACAGCAACTCCAGGTCCCTCATCACCAACATCAAGTACCTGAAATGCAACAGTTTAATAGGTTTGAACGCAAAATAAAATGCTTTATTCAGCAGGAACAAAAAAATAGTGCAAAAATGAGTCCCTGCTCAAATAAGGCCAATGGCCAGACCAGTCAATAGTCATTGTAGGGGCGGGGGACGTTTGGAAAGCCATCTACCCCAACTTGCCTGCACATGGATCACTTAATGGGATAGGGACCCTTGGGGGGCATCATGGGGGGCAGGACCAGGCACCGGAGGGTCAAGAGTGGTAAGGCTAGTTTGGGTGGGTGCAGGGGCGGACACATCCTCCTCTGTGGTTTGTGCAGCGCCGAAGGTGGACTCGTACTCAGCGCTGCAAACTGCAGCCAGTTCGGCCAGCCCAACCCCTACACCCGAGGACACGATTGGAGTGGAGGTAGAGGGCTGTGAGGGTTGCGCACTGTAACTCTGGCTGTGTGTATGCGGTCTAAGCCCAGTCCCCGTGGGTGTGCCTGTAGCCCCCTGAGTGTGCATGCTAGGAGGTGTGCGCTTCGCCTTATGTGGGGGGGTGCTGCCTGTGTCTGTTGGGCTGTGTGATGGTGTCTTCCTGCGTGTGCGTTGGACAGGTATGGGAGAGGGGAGTGTGGATGGGTCCTCCGCTGCAGGAGGGAAACTACTGCCGCTGCATTATCCGACATTGGTCAGACATCGTTGCTGACATGCCCTCCATGAAAGACAACAACTGGGTCAGTATTTCAGTATTTGAGTGCATGAATGGAGGACACTCAGCATCAATGTCTGACCAACATGCAACTGGCGGGGTAAGTCCACAGACTCCGCACTGAGGGCAGCAGGGGTGACAGGGGCAGGGGCTGCGGTGCCGGACCTGAAGGAGACATGGGGTGCTGCACGGACAGAAGGGACGGGAGCAACTGGGAGGGTGGAGATGGTGCTGGAGGGGGCGGGTACAGACTGTGTGCAGCTGCCTAGGGTTGCTGCATATTCCCCCCCCTCCGAGAAGCCAGAATCGGATCCGTCGGCGTGGTAAGATGATGTTTCGCCTCCCAACAGGTCCGCAGATTGGCTCCCCTCACCCTCCGTGCCACTGGCAACCTCCGACTCCTCCACGCTGGTGGCACTGTGGCTGGGTCCCTCCTCTTGGTCCATGCAGCTGTCTCCTCCTGTTTCTGTTGCAGAAATACATCAGTCACCTGTACACATCTGACACATGAGCACAAAATCAATAGGTCACACTACAAATCATGGCATGCATCATGAGTAACAGCCAGATTACTCTGTACATTTTTGAGCCTTGTACTGCCCATTTGGTATAGACAGAATGCTACTTGGACACAATGATCCTTAGGACACACCAGGCCACAACTTGAATGAGAATTACACAGAGGAGCAAGTGTTTGTTTACAGGAGAGCTGATCAATACAATGAAGTGATGCCACCTGAAGTTCACAAAGAAAGAAACAGTAGTGGTGCCCCTCATGGCAAACTAACCCACCTCACTCCCCAAGGTGACACCACACTCAGAGCCCTGTAAGTACATTGGGCAAAAAATAAATGTAAATAAATGTTGGTATCTTGGGACTCACCATACTTTACACATTCGAAATGTATTGAATGTAATAATTTGCCTTATTGTGAAGAGAACACGTATGTGCCTGCATGAAAGATGTATCACAAGGAAATGAACACAAAAAAACATTTACACATTCATTGAAACAGCTGGCACACTTTAAGATAAAACACTGTTTGAAACAAATGGCGTTGCAGATTTGCCATATACATGGACCAACGGAGGTCTTGATGTCTTGACACTCATCAGTTTGTATAATTGACAACAAAGGAGTTTCAAGACCTCAAGACCACTGTGGGGACATGTATATGGAGATCAAGGCACACCATTAATCACTAACACTGGCCCCTTTGAAAAGGTGCCAGCTTCTTTAAAAAAAGTTGAAATGTTGTTTTGTGTGCACTACCTTGTGAGACAACTATCATGCAGGCACATAAGTGTCCTTTACACAATTCGTCCTATTAACACATTCTAAACATGAGCAACTTTTAACAAGTGTTCTGAATGCCAAGGTACAATCATTTATGTGACACAACTTGAAATATGTCAGTCCTCACATGGGCATCCATTCCCTGATGACACAGTTGCTTGCACATAAATCCTACTGGCTGTCATGTGGAGTGGCACACATGTCCCAACTCTGGACAATGCTTAAGCTATTGGGACAGCAATTGTGATGAACAAAATCATTGCTGCATTGTGGACACACCCTTATCCCCAGGCCAAATGTTAACACAGAAGTGTGCACACTAAGACAAAACAGTATTGCATCTGAACTACATACATGTGGCAAAAATGTTTGAGCCTGAATCATGTCTGGAACAAAATGATATAGGCTGCCAAGCCCCAACTGAAATCACTGGCCACCATCACAGGGGCAGTGCATGGTGAATCATTGTTCAACCAATTCTCAACCACATGTCAGACCTGGCAAGGCTAAATCAGGCAGGCCCATGTAGACCTCTCCTGCACAACACCCCCATCCCTCTGTCAATGTGATTGATACAGCTCAAGAAGTGAGAACTCTGAATCAGGGTAACAAAAACTGTGCAGCAACAATTCCAAAAGTAATCCCAGCTCACCTTGTGGGGCTGGCAATACATATTTGTGACAAACAACTATCAACAGATTGTTGTAAATAGGCACACAGGCACTGCCCAGTGTGAGTACGCACAAAACAAATCTTGTGTCCCTGTCCAGTGGACACATGTAGCAGACACAGGAAAAATACAAACTATGCCAGGGACTAATGCCACAGAGGCAGACCCATGCTGAACCCACATAGAATGGGATCAGTGTTTGATGACACACATGATGATGGAGGCCAGGGTGTCTCAGGGGACTGTAGTGGGCACACTTATCCGTGGGTCTGGAATGAGCTGACTGTACCATGAGCAACCGTTATGGCACTTTGCATATCTCCCACTGATGGACATCATGTCTGAGAACACAACATGGGTCATGCATGCTGCAAGGGTGTGCATTTGAAACCTCACACTCCTATGTTGAGTCTCATCATCAGTGCAAACAAATATGAAGCACAAACATAGTGCACAGGTCATGGCACATGCAAGGTCCCAACCCATGTCACAGACCACCCTCCCACATGATGCGGAAATCAATGTGCAGTCTTATTTTCTTGCACCCTATATGAGCATGTGCAAATGTGATTACACACAGACCAGGGGACACATGTTAAGGAGGGGAAGGGATAAAAATGAGCACCAGGTGACTACGGGGAACCGAAAAGACACTGCACATATAACCTGTCTGACCAGACACCCCAACTGTGGGAGTGTAGCCAGGCTTCAGAGCATTTCAAAAAGCAGGTGACACACAACACAACAAACAGCCATGTACCTACCCCCTCCTTGCTGCTGTCTCTCCTGCAACTGCCTATCGAGGTCTAAAAACACCACCGCCAGGACCCGGAGCATGTGGGGGGTCAGGTGACGGCCTCCGCCATGCCGGCGTGGAGGTTCCAGCTTCAGCTGGACCCAGGCGATACGCCGGGTCCAGCACCGGATGTCTTGCCACCTCTTCTGCACGTTGCGCAGCCGCCGGCGGTGGCCCCCCGCAGACCTGACGGCCCTGACATTGTCCATCCAGATTTCCCCCTTCTTGTCGGCAGTTACCTGTCAGGAAGAGACAGTGAAACAACATCACTACAGATGCTCCATGTCCCAGAGACACACACTTGCACACATTAACACACCTTTGATAATGTGAACAGGGCATAGGATGCTGACAGGACTTGCATAATTGTCCATGTGAATTTGCAAGCCCCAATGCACCATATGGCATTGAAAGGCAACAAATGGCGTAAGGGGTGCAACACACTCACTGATCATGGCACACACTGGGCAATACATGCAACACATGCAACTGCAGGGTGTGGGACAGCACGTGCCAAGCAGTCACATATCACACTCCACTTAAGAACCCTCAGCACACCAGACAGACACACCCTGCCACAGGTCACTCGCCTGCCACTGACAACAGCTGATACAACCCTGACTTTGCACATGTGCCACTTGCCAGTGGAGTGTCACAGGTGCCGTGCTAGCTTTGCAAGTCAGGCACACAGCACTGCTTACTTGTCACATCAGATGGCTAGAGCTGCTGCAAACGCCATGCAGCAGTGGTGCAGCACATCACATACACACTCACCCAGATGACAAGGCACATTCACACACATAAATATCCATGAGGTTGTACATATGATTTGGACAATCTCACCACAGGTCCCCTTAACTCATAAACATCTGTGAGTACAGTCACCTGTCACTCCGGGGGGACTACTGTACCACCTCAGGACATTGGCGAATAAAGCCACCAAGGTCTCGCACAGCTGAATGTGTCATTCACTGTTGGACTTGGCCCTTCTGGCAGGTTCACCCGTAAACATTTTGCTTTGGTAGGTGACTTGGTGTTAGTTATTTTTGGCTTCTGCGTACTTTCACTGTGTCCCAGTGTAAAGTGCGTGCGCACTCTGAGTGCATGTTGTGAGATAGGCCTGCCCTCCCATAGGAATGCATGGGGAGTGTATGTGTCCATGTTAGTTCCTGATGTGTGGGTAGTGCAGGCTCGAGTTTGGTATGTGTGAACTTGTGTGATTAAATGCTGCGCAATGATGAGTGTGGCATAAATGTGTCTTGTGTGGAAGTGCCACTTCTAGCAGTTGGCATGTTTGTGTAATAAAGGTGCAGTGACTGTCTGGTTTGTGATTGGCAGGAGCTGGCTGGTGAGCCTGGCTCCAGGAGTCAGATGGGCCTGTCCCGATGGTGAATAGGGAGATTGACAGCCAGATGGGTGGGAGGAGTGCACCTGGGACCTGAATAGGGCTGGGCTTTCCCTACACAATGCTGGCTCCGCCCCCTGTGGTGTGTCTGATGTCCCTAGCCTGGCCAGTGAATGGGGAGAGGGGCTGAGCATAACAGAGTGCTCCAAAACCAGCTGCGACTGCTCTTCCCCCACCCTGCATCCTGAGACGAAGGATTTCTAGGTATAAGAAGGGGCTGTGACCCCATACATGTTGTCTTTGCTGATCCTAACCTGAGGGGGGCTGCTGCTGCTGCTGGGTACCAGGAGGACCGCCACTGGGGACTGCCTCCTTGCCTGGAGGGCCCTGTGAGCTGGCCCCTGGGCACAGCCTTTGCCCCCCTGCCTTCCTGAGGACTTTTTTTTACTGGACTTTGCCTGGGTTTGTGGCTGTTTTTGCTGGGAAGCGCTGTGTTTTGACTTTCCAGGAAGCGCTGGGGGTTTTCATCTGCAGCCCGGAGCTGCACTCACCTTTCTCGAGGGATTCCCTGGTGTGGGGATCCACCTTTTGCTGATTTATGGCGCGGGTGCCCACCACCCTTATCTGCCGTTTTCATCCCCCCAAGCGGGAGCCTACCCTGCGTCTTTTCACTGGTTCTAACCCCTGATAAGTGCTTACCCCACCAGGGACTTGTGCATTTCAACGGGTGCCTACCCCGTGTTTCGCCCCAAGGATCACTGCCGCAGCCTGGCTGAATCCGGAAGTCAGGCAGCCTCTTCCCGACGTGGGTGGGGCTTGGGAGTGACCCGGAAGCAGAAGAATTGCAGGGTGAGGACGGAAGCCCACTCCGCCACCACCCGGCGCGACGAGAAGAAGCCGGTGTCTCTTCCCCGGTGCTCCCCAGAGTGAGGGAGAGCCCCGGAGTGCAGCTTGAGAGGGAGCAGGAAGTTCCGACCCCCCCCCCGCAGCCACCGGGACGGGAGAGAAGCCATCCCGGCAGCGAGGAGACGCCGCCGAGAAGCAGTACCGAAGAGGAGCCCTGCAGAGCCGGTGAGTGGGGTCCCTGTGTTACTTGGAGAAGAGGGGGGCATCGGGGTACATTGCTGGTGCCCGCCCCCCCCCAGTGGTGCTGCTACCGTTTGGGGCCCTTTGTTAGCGAGTCCCCAGAACGGGACTCCAGCGTTTAAGAGGGGCATTGTTATTTTCAAGCCTGAGAGGCTCCCGGGGGCATTCTGCATCTAGAGCCCGAGAGGCTCCTACACCCACATTTTCGGGGGCATTTCTGGAGGTAGAGCGGCCCCGGCTGACAGCGGGCCGCTCCCCCAGTGGTGGCATTATTACTTCAGAGCCCACGAGGCTCCCGGGCACATCGATCTTCAGAGCCCACAAGGCTCCCTCATTTGGCCGCATATTTCTTCGAGTCCCCCGAGCGGAACTCCAACGACGGGGGCATTGTGTTGTTCAGAACCACGAGGCTCCAAGAGGGACATTGTTTTCCCGAGTCCCCAGAGCGGGACTCCCCCGTGATTTGGGGCATTTTATTGCTGAGAGCCCACAAGGCTCCTAAGGGCCCTGTGTTTCATTGAGCCCCACAGGAGAGCCAGGAGGCACGCTGGTGCCAGGCTCAGTTCTCCAGCTGCCCAGCACTTAGTGGGCAGCTGCTACGTTTAGGTCCCTTGCTCATCTACTTTGGCTGCCTGCGCAGCCTGCCCTGACTTTTCTGGACACAGGGCATTTCAGCCCCTGACAGGCCAGTTGGCCTGGGGACAGTTCCATGTGTTGTGCCCTTGCGTGGGGTACGTGTTTATGCCCTATGTGATCTTTGCGCAATTGTGATTACCTGCCTAATGTGATTTCTGCATCATGTATAATGGTTTATGTCTATACCTCTGAATGTATATTTATGCTTATGAGATTGTTTTTCCTAGTATAGGTGATGCTAGTGAGTTCATGGTTCCCTGCGTGATATTTGCCTAAGGTGTTTAGGATTGCGTAGGTGGTACTTACCTTTTACCAGTGGTTACTGGTTGTGTGATACATTTGCTATTTGGTGCTACAGGTATTATATGTTCTATGTGCTAAGCGTTATTCCTACAAAGTGCTAATTCTACCAAGTGCTAGTTCTAAAAGTGCTTATTCCTGACAGTGGCCCACCTGGCCCTGTCCCATGTACATACTCCCCTGTAAATTCCGCCTGTGCCTATGGCACATTGTAAAGTGTGTGTTTCTTATCTAATGTGTTTGGTATAATACAAAGGCTATTTTTATATATAACCTTGTGTGGAGTTTCCTTTGTGGTGGGCTTTGGGTGTTGTTTCTGGGTGTGTCTGTGCGTAAATACTTAACCTACATTGCCTCCGGGATCAGCCTTACTGCTTGTGTCACGTTACCTAGAGGGTGAGCAGGGGTTATCTTTGGCGTGTAACTCCCTTGCTCTGACTAGAGTGGTGGTTTCTGCCTGGCTTTGGCACAAGCCTTAGCCAACCGGAAATCCCATTTCTAACATTCACTATGCAGTGAATGTCATAGTAAGCACAATATAAGTGAGGAGTGGACACACATGAACTACATCATGCTCTGCAAGAGAGACACCACCATGTACACTACCTGGGACTCATTCCAATCCACATTGCATGTCTGTCCCACCAATACACAATGCCTGTTGTGACACTCACACAACAGGTGCACAGTCAAAGGTAGTGAAGTCAGCACTCACCTGCTCCTCTGGTCTCCCATACAGCTTGCTGTACTGTGGTAGGAGGCTGTCCAGGAGGGCTTGGTTCTCCTCCTCAGTGAAGGCTGGGACCCTCTCCATAGTACGAGCCACGAAATGCCAGAGGATGCAGAGACAGAAGCAGGGTAGTCCACTCCAATGTTGTGCAGGCAAGTGCCCTCTCAGGGCTTCTGGCCGCCTTAAATCAGTGCTGCTGAGGGGCTTTCGGTTCGAGGAGTACAGAGTGATAGGTTAGATTCATTTGCATCGTACATTTCCTCCAATCCCTTTAAACATACAAATCTGACACGCATTCGCATCGTTCAAAATTTGAGCTTCAGCTCAACAATCATTTTGCAACATTGTATTTTTTGGGCCAACTGACTTTTGCAGGTCACCGGTTGGACACATAGCTACTCAAAAATCAGTATCCATGACACCCAGGATGCATTCAGGGCCTACTACTGGTCCCCTTCTTAAATTTGAAATCCAAACACGTGTACGGTGCGCTTCACGCACTGGCGTACAGCACCATTGCAATAGTAATACGAGGCGCACAAACGCCATGAAAGTAGGGGTACAGTGCATTTTACGTGCTCGCATATGGCACCATTGCAATGGTGATACGAGGTGCACACATGCCCTGAAAGTAGGGGAATGGTGCATTTCACGCGCTCCCGTATGGCACCATTGCACTACTGATACGATGCGCACACACACCTGGAAAGTAGGGCTACGGTGCGTTTCACACGCTGATGTGAATACAGGGGTATGGTGTGTTTAACACGGTGCTTTTCATACGCTGATGTGAATGCAGGGGAACGGTGTGTTTAACACGGTGCGTTTCACACGCTGTGGTGAATGCAGGGGTACGGTGCGTTTCACACGCTGTTGTGAATGCAGGGGGACGGTGCATTGAACACGGTGCGTTTCACACGCTGTTGTGAATGCAGGAGTACGGTGTGTTGAACACGGTGCATTTTACACGCTGTTGTGAATGCAGGGATACGGTGCGTTTAACACGGTGCGTTTCACACGCTGTTGTGAATGAAGGGGAACGGTGTGTTGAACACGGTGCATTTCACACGCTGTTGTGAATGCAGGGATACGGTGCGTTTAACACCGTGCGTTTCACATGCTGTTGTGAATGCAGGGGTATGGTGCGTTTCACATGCTGTTGTGAATGCAGGGGTACGGTGCGTTTAACATGGTGCGTTTCACACGCTGATGTGAATGCAGGGGTATGGTGCGTTTAACACGGTGCGTTTCACATGTTGATGTGAATGCAGGGGTACGGTATGTTTAACACGGTGCGTTTCACGCGCTGTTGTGAATGCAGGGGTACTGTGCGTTTCACACTGTGCGTTTCACTCGTTGATGTGAATGCAGGGGTACGGTGTGTTTAACACGGTGCGTTTCACGCGCTGTTGTGAATGCAGGGGTACCGTGAGTTTCACACGGTGCGTATTACACGCTGTTGTGAATGCAGGTGTACGGTGCGTTTCACACGCTTTTGTGAATGCAGGGGTACGGTGCATTTCACATGCTGTTGTGAATGCAGGGGTACCGTGCGTTTAACACAGTGCGTTTCACACGCTGTTGTGAATGCAGGGGTGTGGTGCGTTTCACACGCTGTTGTGAATGCAGGGGTACGGTGTGTTTAACACAGTGCATTTCACACACTGATGTGAATGCAGGGGTACGGTGCGTTTAACACTGTGCGTTTCACACGCTGTTGTGAATGCAGGGGTATGGTGCGTTTAACACAGTGCGTTTAATACGCTGATGTGAATGCAGGGGAACGGTGTGTTTAACACGGTGCGTTTCACACGCTGTGGTGAATGCAGGGGTACGGTGCGTTTCACACGCTGTTGTGAATGCAGGGGGACGGTGCATTGAACACGGTGCTTTCACACGCTGTTGTGACTGCAGGGGTACAGTGAGTTTCACACGCTGTTGTGAATGCAGGAGTACGGTGCGTTGAACACGGTGCATTTTACACGCTGTTGTGAATGCAGGGGAACGTTGTGTTGAAAACGGTGCATTTCACACGCTGTTGTGAATGCAGGGGTACTGTGCGTTTAACACCGTGCGTTTCACACGCTGTTGTGCGGTGCGTTTAACATGGTGCGTTTCACACGCTGATGTGAATGCAGGGGTACAGTGCGTTTAACACGGTGCATTTCACACGTTGATGTGAATGCAGGAGTACGTGTGTTTAACACGGTGCATTTCACGCGCTGTTGTGAATGCAGGGGTACTGTGCGTTTCACACGGTGCATTTCACAAGTTGATGTGAATGCAGGGGTACGGTGTGTTTAACACGGTGCTTTTAACGCGCTGTTGTGAATGCAGGGGTACTGTGAGTTTCACACGGTGCGTATTACACGCTGTTGTGAATGCAGGGGTACGGTGCATTTCACATGCTGTTGTGAATGCAGGGGTACGGTGCGTTTAACACGGTGCATTTCACACACTGATTTGAATGCAGGGGTACGGTGCGTTTAACACGGTGCGTTTCACACGCTGTTGTGAATACAGGGGTGTGGTGCGTTTCACACGCTGTTGTGAATGCAGGGGTACGGTGCGTTTAACACGGTGCGTTTCACACGCTGTTGTGAATGCAGGGGTACGGTGCGTTTCACACACTCACGTATGGCACCGTTACAAGAGTGATACGAGGCGCACACACGGCAGGGATGTAGGGGTACGGTTCAAACAAGGATGTCTATCAAGTTCTTGTCATTGCATACTTTCATGTGCAGGCCCTAGGTGTGACAGGCAGTGATATAGCACAGGGCATCTAATCTTGTTGCACAATCGATGTGTGATGACCTGTTGACACATGTCATGTGTGATGGGACACTATGTGGCCCACATCACCTTGACACTTGTCCCATGTGTATCATTATGCAGATTGTGTCCTACACAACAACACTGGGATGGCACAGTCATCACTACTGGCACCTGTCTCCTGATGCCAGGGACCAGGGTACTTTGTCACTTGACATTTCACGCTCAGCCTGACCCTATGTGACTATGTCCGGTGTGTGTCATGTTTAACATTGAGCTTGCTGTTTGTGTTGCTTAAACTGCATCTGCTGTTGGTGCATCTAACATTGGTCTGTGTTGAGATGGGAATGGTTTCACATCTACGCACACCATGCCACATGTGCATTCCCACGGCTTTTGGGTCTGATGGCATCAGGCATTATTTTTCCCCAAGCATACATGTCTGCATCGTGACAATGGCTGTGTTGTTTTATTGTCACATGCACACCTCAATCGCAATGTGTTTGACATGTACATTTGACATTCCATGTGACCTGTGCGTGTGGCTTCCAGTCAGCTGTCTGGATGGGATTACAACCTTCCACTGCAGGTATCGTGACGTGTGTCACACCAGTGATATCTCGGGCTGTTCACTCAGACCAGCCTAGCAGCTCATTTCAGGACATGTCATGTTTATTTGTCAATCAACAGGTTTATCTGGATTTTCGTAGGAGTGCCAGCAAGCTGGCATATGTGTCCTGGATGTTTTGCACACGCCAGCCTCCATAGTGACCTGATGTGTAGTAGCAGTTTTGCATGTGCTATGTACATTGCCATTGATGTTGGCTGACTGTTAATCTCCATTATTCCCAAATATGTCCTGCAGGGAACCGCCTCTACCAAGGCCATTTCCAGACTTGACTACCATGAAGGAACGTGCCTGCATCCGACGTTACAGATTCACTCGACAGTTGATTCAGGACTTGACGAACAAGCTGGCACCACATCTCCAACCGCAACACAGGTATCCTACTGCGCTGACCCCCAAGATAAAGGTAATGGCAGCCCTCCATTTTTTTGCTACTGGTACATTTCAATTAACCATAGCTGATACCGGTGGAATGTCACAGACGATGTTCAGCCGTGTCCTGCGTGGTGTTTTGGCAGCCATGTTGGAGCACATTGATGAATTCATCAAATTTCCAACTCCTGAAGAGTTGAGAGATGTCAAGGGTGATTTCTATGCCCTGGGAGGGAAGTTGCATGTCATTGGGTCCATTGATGGGACACATGTGGATTTGGTGCCACCACAGACTCAGGAGCGGGCTTACCGCAACCATAAACATTATCATTCAATAAATGCCCTGGTGGTGTGTCTTGCTAACATGCTGATTTCCCACATTTGTGCACGTTTTCCAGGATCGGCAAACGATGCATTCATCATGAGGCATAGCAGGGTGCTAAAATGATGCTGCAGCTGCACAACAATCGGGCATGTCTTGTTGGTGGGTAAACTCTGTTTGTCCTGTGTGTTTCAGTATCTTTAGCTCTGACGGCATCTCCTGACCACTTATTCACATGATGTATCTTTGTAGGTGGCTCAGGATATCCCAACATGCCATGGCTAATGACACCTCTCCGCAACCCAAGAACAGCTGCAGATCAGCGGTACAATAATGCACACGGGCAGACCAGGCGAGTGATTGAGCGGACGTTTGGCCTCCAGAAGAGCCGATTCCGGTGCCTCGATAAGCCCGGCGGATCCCTCCCATATGCTTTGGACAAGGTCTGTAAGATCTTCATCGTGTGCTGCATCCTGCTCAACATTGCAGGTGAGAAGGCAGTGCCACTCATCCTGGATCCTGAGGAGCAGGAACATCCACCCGTTGAGGATCAAAGGCTTGGTCATGATGCAAGTGATGAGGAGCAGGAGGATGATATCCGGAGGCAACTCATGCGCAAATTCTTCTCATAATTGTGAGTCACTGGGAATGAGTGTGCAAGCTTGTGGCATTGAGTGGCATGTGTTGCAATGTGTGTGTCCAGCTGACTGTATGCAAAGTAACTTTGATGTGTGTTCTGATGTGTCACGCAAGTGCTGATGTCATGCCACACAGTAATGCGCAATTACTTAGCTTGAAATTTGCATGTGTTCTACATTGTTCCTGTTTCGTACATGCCCATGTCTTTTGAAAAGATTTTTACTGGTGACCCCTTGTGTTTCTGTCATTCCCAGGTTGCTGTGCCTGTTGTCTGTTCGTGTTAGCTTAGTCCTCCTGCTATTCATCATGATGATTGAAACGTTGGCCGAATCACCGTTCCATGCACAGGCATGTGTAAATGTCAGTTCGGGTAAGAGATCCAAACAGGCTGTTTGGGGTTGGTATGGTTTGGGAATTTGTGGGAACTGTTTCTGTGCATGTTGTAGTACCATCCATACATGTCTCATCACCATGAATCAAATTAGATGTTGCACCACTCCCATGACAGGACAGTCACCCTTCTTGACAGTCATCTGTAGTGGAGTGTGGACTCTGGTGAAGGCATCAATGTGTGTAAACCTTGCCCCTGACACATTGCGGATACCACGGGTTGACATTGTGTGAGACATCACAACCACAGGCTCTATGGGGAATTGCAGCCTCGCTGTGTGCAGCAGGATGTGTTTGGCTCATCCACTTAATCTTGTGTGCCAGTACATTTTGCTTTCCAACAACCATGTTGTAAAGGTGTGGGCCAGCGTATGTCCCACATGTTCTGTCAACTGTCCTGTGAGTCTGTTCGTATGGATGCATTGCCCCTTGTTCCAGTATGTCATGTCACTGTCACGTCGCTTTCTCAGGGCCGGTGGAGAGCACTGCTTTGCAAGCCTTCTCGGTAAGTTGATTTTGACTTTCTATTCACATGATGCCAAGAATGTTGCGCTGATGACGTCACAACGTTGGGCTGTAGCAAATGTAAACGCTTCCGTGGCACCAGTCGGGTGCCGTTAATCCCAGGATACTCTTGTGGCGTGCTGCATATCCTGGTCACGTTAGGGGGGTTTTGTGCCATCGCTCATCATTACTCTCTGTTGAGTTCCGGCCCAGCAACTTGTTCTGTTTGGCATTTCAAAGCCCAGTTGGACGAGCCAATGACTGGCTCTTGCGGGGCATCCTTGTGTTTACCTAATTCCCTCCCTCGCTGGATGAGCTTCTTAAGGCTCTTGCGGGGGATGTGTAATTTCCCTTCTTGACCCTCACTGATTCCCAGGGGTAACTATGGATTGTTGGCTTTGTGTGAGTTGCACTGCAGCGCATTTGAATTTCTATATATTGGAGCCTTATTCATACACTGTGATTTTCTGGATTACCGCATGTCTCTAATTGCATTGAAGCAGCCTGCAGAGCGTTATACCCCCTTCATATAGCTGCAATACTCTGCTACCTTTTATGTGTCTCCTGTGAACCCTGTGCTAGTTGCAAAATCCTTGGAATAGGATCATAATATTGGGCAGTTCTTTAACAACTCGTACAACATAATCTTTGGTGTGTTATGGTATTTCATCACCTTTCCATGTGCTATACATCCATGTGGATTGGTCATCTCTGTATTCACAGCAGGGGCTTGTAGAGCTCATCCAGAAGTAAGCTCAAATTTCCCAGTTGCGTGGCAGTTAAGACTTTTTTGGGTATGTTGATAACTGCTGGATAAATACATGTAAACGTATGGAACAGCCTTCTTTGTAAGTGTGTACTAATGTCCTTGTTCGATCCTCAGATCTAGTATCACTTTCATTACTGTGATCCCAATTTGGATACAGTGGCTGTTGTTTTCCTTTACAGGTGTAACTGTTACAGTATAGGTCCTGAGGTATTCTGTGATTCAGTGACAAGAAGTGTTGAATCCTTATGCTTGTTTGCCTTTGTTTCAGATCTCCCTCCCTTCTGTTCCCTTCCTTTCCTTCCCTCGCTTGATCACCCGTTTGAGTCTGTCATTTCTACTCAGACCAAGGGGCTATCGGGAGATGGACCACTTTGAGCTTCGTATGTTTCTGAGGATTCAAGGCCCTGACATTCCCAGGCAGTCCTGTGCACATTGTTTCACCAGCAGTAGCAGTACAGATAAACTCATTGCATGACTGACGTTTTCTTCAGAGCAATGGCACTGTCCAAGGACATTGGCTAAAGCAGCATGGCCTCAACACATACTTGATCTGTTTGTGTAGAAAATGTGTTCACCACAGTACAATGTGCCTCATCACTGTCACCGCAGATCTCTTGCCACTTTGCATGCGTCATCTATGGCATAATTGACAAAGATTGTGCATATGGGAGTATGTGTACTGTGGCAACATGCATGCAGTTTATCATGGCTAAGGATCCCAATTGTGCATGAAGTACATGGTTGTGTATGTATTTGTGTAGGTTGCTACCCACAACGGGCAGGCAACACCTGCTGACGCTGTGTGTCCTGTGCGCAGCTTGGCCTTTTGGTGCCTGATCCTGTGCCCGTCATTTTTGGTGTTTGTTCATCCATTTTCTTTCCGTGACCCATCGGTAACCAGACACTCCTTCCTTTCCATACACCTGTTACATTGTGCCTTTCAAACCTCCTTGTCTTTGTGTGCTAGTTTTTGCATGGTGTCTAACCCCTTACGCCTTCAGGTGTTCACTCATTCCTGCCTCCCCTGCGGCACCGCACCACCAAGTGCCCTGTTTCTGCAACACACACGCCTCCCAGATGCTCCTCCCTCCCTCCACCCATTCTTAATGCAGGCAGCAGCTTGTCTGTCCCACTGTTGCGCCACCTCCGTGCCAAAGGGTGGACTGTCAGTGCCTGCAACGTGCACAGTGCAAGACCCTCTTGTCCTTGCATGACCCACGTAACACAACAGACTCATGCTCCAGCCACCCTCCAAACAATGAACACCAGACAGTCAACCAACTGCTATCAGGCAACCCCTAAGTGCAACAATAACAAACGAGTGGGTGGAGAGTCCAAGGGAATATTTAACGACCACACAATTACTACCCCCTAAATAAGATATGTACTACAAAAAGAATAAATGTGGGTCTCTAATGAGTCTGTGTGTGTCTAGATAACTTAATGTGTGCTCTAAGTGTATTAGTAGGGCACACAACAGGATATCGCACTATATGGGAAGATATCCATCAGTTACTCTTCCTTTTCCGTCCTTGCATCATTTGAAACACTTCCCAAAGTGAAAAATCTTTGTTGTTGCCATCTCACTCGATGTAAATGTGAGTGGCTAATACTTTGGGACCAGGGGCCCGGAAAGCTAGTGTTAGTAACTGAAAGCAGTGCATGAAAGTGGGAGAACAACAAAGATTTTTCACTTTGGGAAGTGTTTCAAATGATGCAAGGGCGGCTTTGACATATCCCTACACGTATGTTGTTGACCCCTGCTAAATGACTGCAACACCAATTTTACTTGTGATAGATTTGTTTATTTATCTGTCTTGTGAGTGAAACGTGAGTGAGTGATAGGTGCTGTACAAAAATGCAGGGAATCCAAAGTTAACAGACGGAGATGTGATGCCTTGCAGTTTGAGTCAACAGAGTCCAGACCACAGTGCTTGGCATCATTGTTCAGACTGCAACCAGCAAGTCCATGTGGGAGAGTAGGATAGTCAATGAGGTGATGCTGTTGCACACAAAGTGAAGATGCCAGACCAGGTGACCTGGGAGATGGGCATGGCCCACTGCCTCTCACTGTCTTTTCTGTGGACGACCCATCTTCCTTGGGGGACCATCATATGCAGGCCAAGACGATGCTTGGAACGCTCCGTCGGACGATTCCTCCTCCTCCTCCCTCCCTGTGCCTGGTGGCGGTCTTCGCCTCGAAGTCTCTTGCCTGGTGACACAGGGAGGGTGCTCCATGTTGTTAGCGATCCGACGGAGTGAATGGCTTATGTCCCTTTGCACTGCCAGGAGCTCAGCCAGTCTTGCCTCCATCCGTCCTTGGTGTTGTTGTTAACTGGCGTGTTGCTCGGCCTGCAGGTTTTTCATCTCTGTGAGGGTCCCCACTACCTGGCTGATCTCCCAGGTGTCCCGTCGGTATGCCTCCATGGCGTTGCGTAGTTGAGACATACCGGGCCCTCCAGCTGGCTGGTCAGGTTCTCGCCTCCACCTGGCGCCACTCCCACCACCCCTGCCCAGACAAGCCGGGCCTTCCCTTGTGGGCACATTAGGTCGACGGGACACTTGAGGGATGGCAGTGGTGGTGTTGTCTGCCACCTCCTGGGTGCCTGGCAAACCTTGTCCCTCATTGTCAGACTGGCTCAGTTGTTGACTGTGGGCAGGGCTCCGAGATGTCTGTTTCGATGTGGCAGGAAAGGTGGTGGTGTTTGGTGCAGAGGTTCCTGATCCAGCTGCTGCACGGGTTTGGGCACCAGAGGTGCCAGGTTGGTCGGGGTCATCCGTGGAGTGGTGAGAGGCATCGCTGTTGGCGGGATCAGGGTCCTGCATAGCCTGGGACTGTGATTCATCTCCCCCATTGTTGGGGGTATATTCCACACGTTGCCCTGTGGGTGTGAGACACAGACAATGTTAATGTCATTTAATGCAACATCCATTTTTCATAGACATTGTAGTTGGCACTGTTCCACCTGGCAGTTGTCTATGCTTTGGATTGTCCTCAATGTTCACTTGTGGATGGGTATGTTGTGGGGTCAGATTGATCTGTGCTCAGGAGTCATTGACATGTGGGGGCATATTTTCAATCACTGACACATCAGCAGGGATTTGCCTGTCATAGTGCACCACAGCTATGCCAGCATGGCTGCCACACATTTACAATGCGGAGCACCATGGGGGAAAAACAGCACAGCTGCATCACGCATAAGTGCCGTAGAAGTGGCACATCCCTGGAGTTGCATCACCAGCACAAAGCAGCTCCAGCAATGCTCTGTGGGGCCCTATCTGCACAATGCTGCATCAATCCTTACGCCTGCTTCAAGCATGCGCAGGGTATTGACGCAGCATGTGCTTAAAAGTGACTGAGTGCAATCTTGTAATTTCACTCTGCCACTTTTGGGAGGCGTTGCTGTGCCGGAATGCTCACCCACCCCCTCCCTGCGCAAGAACACCTACTTCTGGCACAGGGCTTTAGAACGTGACACATCTCCCAGATGCGTCACCTTATAAATACCCAGCACCACGGCGCCTTTTTTTGTGCGGCCGCTGCGTCACAAAGGTGAAGCTAGGGCAGCGCGAAAGAAGCGCAAGGGGCTTGTGAATCTGCACCGTGCATTTTTTGCTTGGATGCTTCAGCAGATCTGTATTGGTATTGTTGTGTTACATGGCCATTGTGACAGTGGGGAACTCCATTGTCTGTCCCGGGAGTCTATGTTTGTGTAAGGGATGTGTGTGAAAGGTCTTGCTGGTAGTTGGATTCTGATTTGGAACTGGGCCTCCCTTGTGGTGTGGCTGTCCCCCCATGGAGCATGCTGCCATGACAGTGGTTATGAGTTCATGTCCAAGATATCTGACCTTGTTGTCCTGGTGTTTGTGTTTGCACTGGTCACAGGAGGGCCTTGTGCTGCCTACACCAGGGCCCAGTGTCAGCTATCTTGTCAGTACTTTCCCACTCCCTGTGCATTGAGCATGGCGCATGGATGTGTATCTGGCCCATATGGGATGAGGTAAATTGGACACGGGAGTCCAAAGATATGTTAATAGGGGTGTGCACATTTTTAACTTTATCACCATCCCCCTTGCACCCTTCTCTGCTCTGCCTTGCACACTTCTCCCCTCCGCCTTGCACCCTTTTCACCCTCCCCCTTGCACCCTTTTCCCCTCTGCCTTGCACACTTCTCGCCCTCCCCCTTGCACCCTTCTCCCCTCTGCCTTGCACACTTCTCCCCTCCGCCTTGCACCAGTCTCCCCCTCCCCCTTGCACCCTTCTCCCCTCTGCCTTGCACACTTCTCCCCTCTTCCTTGCACCCTTCTCACCCTCCCCCTTGCACCCTTCTCACCCTCCCCCTTGTACCCTGCTCCACCTCCCTCTTGCATCCTCCTCCCTCTCCCCTTTGCACCCTTCTCCCCCTCCCCCTTGCACCCTTCTGAGCCAATGGAGGGGGCTGCCACCTGGAAAAATTTCACCATTTCAAAAGCATGATGGACTAGGTCCGGCCCTGACTGTGCCCTGACCAGACACACTGGCAATCCAGGGGGGGGGGGCAAAAGCCCCCCTTGCCCCCCCTGTGGATGCCAATGCAATTGGGTCTGATTTGGAGTCCCACAATGCATTTTTGGGTCTGTGCTTCCTGTAGCATGGGACATAGCACGGCCTTGCTTTCTCAAAGGGGAATACACATGTTAGAGACATTAGCGTTGTTTTTGGTTGTAGTTGTGGGCGCTGGGAGTTTGGGGGTTGGTGCGGGCATTTTTATGTCTCGCCTATTCTATCCCGCAGGGATAAATAGGCGAGATTATAGTAAGTCTACCTAGCTGCGGATCGCGTACAGTTCATGTGAGCTATGCACGTGCACATCATCGCCAGCTACATCACACACCACCATTTGTCTGTGCCTCGGCATCAGACTTCAAAGGCTGCCGCTCCCCAGCACCCTGCATCAGACTTGAAAGGAATGCACTCCCCCGCCCCTGCCACAGCAATGCCGAGAGCTTTTTTTTTTCTAAATGGCTCGCTACTTATTTCCTGTTTTTCTCTGACTCACATTTTACTTTCTTCTCTGACTCATGCTTTTTTCGTTGGATCGTGCATTTCTTTCCCGTCTGCTAGTGCTTTTTTCCCCACTCTTGTCGGTTCGAGCTTTTTTCCCCCCACTCTCTCATCGGCTCGTGCTCCCCCCACTCTTTCTCAGTGCATTTTTTCCCCCACGCATTACACTGCTGCACGCCTCACACTGCTGCATGCCTCACACTGCTGCACGCCGCACACTGCTGCAAGCCTCACACTGCTGCACACCTCACACTGCTGCATGCTGCACACTGCCGCATGCCTCACACTGCTGCATGCCTCACACTGCTGCATGCCTCACACTGCTGCACACCTCACACTGCTGCATGCCTCACACTGCTGCACGCAGCATACTGCTACACGCCTCACACTGCTGCATGCTGCACACTGCCGCACGCCTCACACTGCTGCACGCCACACACTGCTGCACGCCGCACACTGCTGCACGGTGCACACTGCTGAACGCCTCACACTGCTGAACGCCTCACACTGCTGCATGCCTCACACTCCCACACGCCTCACACTGCTGCAGTCCTCACACTGCTGCACACCTCACACTGCTGCATGCCTCACCGTGCTGCACACCTCACACTGCTGCATGCTGCACCCTGCCGCATGCCTCACACTGCTGAACGCCTCACACTGCTGCACGTCTCACACTGCCGCACACCTCACACTGCCACACTCCTCACACTGCTGCACACCTCACACTGCTGCACGCCTCACACTGCTAAACGCCACACAACACCACCACATCACTCAGGGACACCACCATATCACTGTAGGACACCACCACATCACTCAAGGACACCACCACATAACTCTGGGTCACCACCACATCACTCAGGAACACCGCCGCATCACTCAGGAACACTACCACATCACTTACAGACATCACCACATCACTCAGGAACACTACCACATCACTCACAGACGCCACCACATCACTCAGGAACACCACCACATCACTCAGGAACACCACCACATCATTCAGGAACACCACCACATCACTCAGGAGCACCACAACATCCCTCACAGACACCACCACATCACTCAGTAACACCACCTCATCATTCAGGAACACCACCACATCACTCAGGAACACCGCCACATCACTCAGGAACACCACCACATCACTTACAGACATCATCACATCACTCAGGAACACCACCACATCACTCAGGAACACCACCACATCACCCAGGGACACCACCACATCACTCTGGGACACCACCACATCACTCTGGGACACCACCACATCACTCAGCCCAACCACATCATCACTCAGCACCACAACAGCATCACTCAGCACCACAACAGCACTGTCCTTGCTTGCTACCAACAAGCATTGCCATAGGCAATAGGACTCGCATCAGGAAAGTGTAAGCTAGTGGCTTTGTGAATAACAATGCTATTAATTTATATATTTTCAAAGCCAACACATATTTAAAAAACTGTCATTTACAATGCCAATAGCTCACACTTTCCTAATGCGAGACCTATTGCATTGCAAATGCTTGTTTGTACTTGGGGAGTGGATGCCATACCCCCATGTTACATGAATTGTTTGTGTACTCACCAGGCGGTAGCAGGGCCATCACCTTCTCCTCCCATGGCTGGTACTGTACTGGTCTGCGGGGACCACCACCTCCAGTGTGCTGGCTCTGTTGGTACTCCTCGTCCATCTTCCGCTTGATCATCCTCCGCAGATCGTACCACTTGGCCTGGCACTCCTTCCTTGTTCGTGTGATGGGTGCACAGCATTCACCTTATTGACTATCCTGTCCCACAGCTGTGTTTTCTGAGCTATGCTGGTCCGTCTGACCAATGCGCAAAACAGCTGTGGCTCGACTCTGATGACTTCATCTACAAGGATGTCCATCTCCTCCTTTGTGAACTTTGGACTCTTCTGTGCGGACATGGCGTGGGGTGATGGTGTGTATGAATGTGAAGGGGGTGTGGGACAGAATGTGATTGGGGGTATGTGTGAAGGTGGATGTGTGCAGTTGGTGGTGTGTTGTCAGTGTGTCTTGCTAATTGTCTTGCTAAATATGTCTGTTGCAAAGGATCATGGTTTGTGTGTTTGGGCCCTTTTTATTGGTCAATTTGTGGGTGGGGCTTATTTTGAATTTTTGGTGGGTGTGTTATAAAGGGTGTTTCTGAGTTAGACCTTCTGTCTGCCTGTTTGGATCTGGCCAGGACATTCATTTTCATGGTTTGTACACTGAAGAGGTGTTTTGTGGTGTTGTGTGAGTCGTTTTCAACATCCTTGTGCTGTTTTACAGTGTCTGCGTGGTTCAGTACGGCTCGTTTACTTGTGTTTGTTTCTGTTTATTTGTGTGTGCAACGTGACGTTGTCGCGGTAGGAGTCATTTTCTACATCCTTGTGCTGTTTTTAGGGGTTCGCGTGCGCTTCGTTCCGGGGGGGTTCATCTCGTATTTGATTTTGTTGCTCGCTCATAGGCAACGTTTTTACAGGGTTCGTGTGCGCTTCATTCAGGGGGGTTCAATTCGTATTTGCTTTTGTGGCTTGCTCATACGCGACTTTTTACGGGGTTCGTGTGCGCTTCGTTCAGGGGGGGTTCATCTCGTATTTGATTGTGTGGCTCGCTCATACGCGAAGTTTTCCGTACGAATCGCAGCTCATATGCGACGTTTTCCCTACAAATTGCATTCGGATTCCCGCGTCTGGATCATACTTATCGGGTCGTATAGTATGTTTACGATTCGTACGGTTCAATTTCAGGGTCTGTTTCGTACAGTTCTTTCCTTGTTTTTCATACCGTTCACAAAGATTCGTACGTATTTTGTACCTACGGATCGTACTACGCGATTTGGACGGATTAGTATGATTCGTACGGAAATGGCTACTAAATCGAATCGTCGTACGGATTTGTTTCCCGAATCGGAAATGACCCCATAGTATGCACTTTTTTACTCTGAAAATGGCCATAAATATGTTTTGAAAAACAATCCAATAAGTCGGTTTACAGGTTGGGAATTGTAAGGGAACACCAAAAAAATTCAGAGACTTTAGGGCTAAATGCATTGCCCACTAAAAATCAAATGTATGAAGTGTGAATGCACTTTGGCATCACATTTCTTTGTGTGAAAATGTACACATTTCGGTGAGCATAAATGGATATGCCAGCTCTACTCTTCAAGATCTCAGGCATAGCTTTCCAGGCACACTCCTGGAATTTCCAGAGATATCTAAAGATGTTGCCATTTACACAAAACATAGATGTAGGTGTAAAGGATTAAATTATCAATTTTTGAAAGAACACTTGTCAATCAGGCCTTAAAACACTATACATAAGAAGGATTATTTCGGAGAAAAGATAAGTGGGTCCTTAGATATTGAAATCTTCAAGCAGGTTTGGATTCTGAAGCCCTTTAACAAAGTCAGACCAGTTGTTGCACAAATTTTCGCCTGAAGAAATAATTCAGGATTCATAAGGAATTGTGTTTTATCTTTTTTTTTACAGATTTGCGAATGCCCTTGGACTATGTTGTTAGAATCACTCTGGAGGAATTTCTACAAGACAAACACAAGCTCGCAGTGCACTTGCAAGATCCACTCCAGGGCTATATTCAAGAAGATAATCTTCAATTTTGTTGGGCAGCTAGAGATTAATGAGAACACTTTCTCAGTAACTGTCCCTTTTTCTGTTCTACTTATGCATCACTGACATACCGCCAGATTTACTGTCACATAATTCTGATATACTTTAATCAAATAACACACCTCCCCATATGTCCCTATCATCCTGCAGAACGAAAGTTCCTGCTTAGACCTTTCATTAATATTTGAGGGCCTAAGCAATGCAGATAGATTATAATCATGTCTTTGTAAGGGGAGGATCCACAGTTGATTTGATGCTTTGTGATACAGATTGATTATGGTTCGAAATTTTCAAGTAGCCTGTGCTAATGATTTTATTTGGAGATGACCAGCAATCAATTTTAGTTTCTGTCGAAAGACTCTGGCTTGAGCATGATTTACTGTAAATATGTTTTATATTTCTTTTATTTCTTTAATTTCTGCAATGTTTCTAATTACTTTGCAATAAAGATTTACTTCCGTACTCCCTGATATCCTCTTTATGCGTCATGCCACCCTATTTTCGGAATTGCATGGCATGCACAGCAAGCTTGACACTTTTAAGGAGGACAGATGAAGCAGGGTCTATTTTTTACCCCAGTCCAATTCTGCCCACCCTTGAGGCATGAGACCCTGATAAGCCCCCACCAGCTAGCATAAAAGGAATCTGTTAAATTGACCAAATTGTCCTGGCTGTTCTTTTTCTATGAATAGGCCTCAAAGTGTCTCTCTCATACAAATCTTCTCAGTGAGGATCAGTTCTCCGGAGCCCCCACTCCCTCGATCTGCACTTCTTCTCTTACACCCACGAGATACTGCAAGAAAAGCAATACCGCAAGAATAGGGAACTTCCCGAGCTAAAAGAGACTTCACGCAATACCTGATGGTCGGGGCCACGTGCCATCTGTCATCTTTCATATTATTGTATCTGTTGCTAGCTTTAATGTAACTAAGACAAAAAAACAATATCTTCCTAAATGTTCCTCTTTCTTATAAAAGTTTCCCTGAAGTGACGCAAATCCAGGTCAATAGATGTTCAATTTCATTATGATTCATGGTCAAATATCCTGTGACCTTTTGAGAAACTTTTTGTAGCGTGGGTGGCACTTTTGTTTTCTTAAATATTTTCCAGACGTGACCAAAATGTGTCATGTCCTATAGGTTAAAGACACCTGATAATGTCGTAATTTTGTGGTCAATGGTTCATCATTGATAGAGTATAAAGTTCTGCTCCTCAGTCCATTCGGGGGACTACCTCGCTGCAGTGACCCCTGAAGCTCTAATTGTTTCTGGCACTTTAAAATTGTCTTTTTCTCTCTCCTCTGCGTTGCCCTTATTTTAAACCATTATTGCAATTGCAAAGCAATAATGTTGTTCCTCCTAACTTAACATGTGCATTACTAGCATTGCAGTCAAGTGTAGTTTGCATTTTGAAAGGATTTCCATTGATTTAAAATATTTTTGCATTGCCTGAGTTTCTCCTTCACTCCATAAATGTGTGTTTTATTCCCTAATTAATTTCAATTGTGCCTTTTTAATAATTCTGGCCCCTCGCATTCTGGGTCTCTTTAAAATGTTTAGCCTGCATGAATAATTCTCATCAGGAAGGCTTGTTTCAAGTTCTCTATATTTTCATAGAATGTATTCTGTGTCTTTCTAAATCTATAGCTGATATAAACGTGAATTTTAATGAATCCTCACTCCAGCTTGCCTTATAGTTCTCATCAGAAAGGCTTGATTCTAGGCACTATAATTTTGTAACAAATGTACTCTATGTCTCTGGATCTCTAGCAGTTTTCCTTTATGCCTTTTTAAAGTTACTTATTTTAGCTTGCTATGCAACATTTTTTAGCTTTTGACATCCAGCATTTACTCCTGACAGATTGAAGTCGGGATTTCTTAAATGGCTTTTTACTTAGTAGCATGAAATGATGTGCATTTATTGTGTTGCTAAAAGATTTATTTATTGTGTTGCTAAAAGATACGCATTTATTGGTCCACTTGTGAGTTAATAATAAATGTGCCACATCAACATGAGTTTTGTCATCTCATATCTGTGTTCCTTGTCTCTCAGTGAAGTGGTGTGCTGGTGGCTTGTGACTCACCTGTTGTCGTGACCACACCCAAAAGGGGCTTGAATTTCCTCTTTATCAGTTGGCGACCACTGATCCATCCTGCGAAGATATTTCTTGCCTGTGGTGGGTCTGGAGTACCACTAAAGATTGTCCCAAGGAGTCCTGTCTCCTCTGCTGACCACGGGGTAAGACAGGGATATTTTTGTTTTTCCTTGAATTGCCCTTGGTGTATGGTTGGAGGCGGGATCTCTGGGGCCTCTCTGCTGGCTCCTGACCCGCTGTAGCAGTCTGTCTGGCCAAGATTAGCACCCTCTCTCTTTCTATCTCCTTGTGTGGTCACGATTTGTCAGTCTCTTCTCAGATGCCGGTATCAGCTTTTCGTGTCATTTAGAACTTACAGTGTTCATTTCTATTATGTACATCTTGTGGCTTTGGGTGCCGTGGTTTTCCTGTTTTGCCCTGCCAGTTGTAGCCCGGAGGGATTGGTTGAATATTGATAATGGTCCTGGCCCTACATGCCTAGGGTCCTATATTTATACACCCTCAGCAGTCCTGGTCAGTGTATGGGGTCAGGGTTCCATTCCCTGACAGGTACTAGATTCCTACCCCTCAGCATGCACGGGTCGAAGTTCCAGTCTTTGACAGTTTCTAGATCCCTAATCCCTCAGCACTTCAGCGGTCTGCATGGGGTCAGAGTCCCATTCTCTGACAGATTCTGCATTCTATCGTGTTTGATTTGATGTGCATTTATTGTGTTGCTAAAAGATACGCATTTATTGGTCCACTTGTGAGGTAATAATAAATGTGCCACATCAACATGAGTTTTGTCATCTCATATCTGTGTTCCTTGTCTCTCAGTGAAGTGGTATGCTGGTGGCTTGTGACTCACCTGTTGTCGTGACCACACCCAAAAGGGGCGTGAATTTCCTCTTTATCAGTTGGCGACCACTGATCCATCCTGCAAAGATATTTCTTGCCTGTGGTGGGTCTGGAGTACCACTAAAGATTGTCCCAAGGAATCCTGTCTCCTCTGCTGACCACGGGGTAAGACAGGGATATTTGTAGCCCGGAGGGATTGGTTGAATATTGATAATGGTCCTGGCCCTACATGCCTAGGGTCCTATATTTATACACCCTCAGCAGTCCTGGTCAGTGTATAGGGTCAGGGTTCCATTCCCTGACAGGTTCTAGATTCCTACCCCCCAGCATGCACGGGGTCGAAGTTTCAGTCTTCGACAGTTTCTAGATCCCTAATCCCTCAGCACTTCAGCGGTCTGCATGGGTCAGAGTCCCATTCTCGGACAGATTCTGCATTCTATCGTGTTTGATTTGATGGGCATTTATTGTGTTGCTAAAAGATACGCATTTATTGGTCCATTTGTGAGTTAATAATAAATGTGCCACATCAACATGAGTTTTGTTTACAAAATGTTCACCTCTGTGCCTCTTGTTACGAGTGTTAGCCACTGCATTTCTCTGCCTGCATTCTGATTTAATTGTGTCTCATGTCATTTGCTGCTTTCCTCCTGGTTTAAAAGTCTGACTTCATATTGCATTGCTGCTTTCCTCATGGTTTAAAATTGTGACTTCATATTGCATTGCTGCCTGCCTCGCTCACCTCCTAACGACCTTTTTTCTTGCATTTTTCATCCCTCTATTCTGCTGTACTCAGCCTGCTCTCTCTCTCTCTCCACAACTCCTTCCTCCCCTCTCTCTCTCGCCATAACACCATCCCCTTCCTCTAACCTTTCCCTCCCCCTACAAGCTCCCCTCCACTCCCTCTCGGCACACTTGCCTCCCTATCGCCTCCTCCTCCTCCCCTTTGTCAGTATCCTCCTCTACCTCTCTTACGTCCCTCCGCTGTGGCATCTCCATCATTCATGTTTCTTTTTTAGGATATCACGTCTATATCATTGCTTCTTTCTTTGAGGATGCATCCTTTTTATCTGATCAGTTTTTATTGTTCCATCTATATTTTTGTTTAAAAAACATTTTGTTCCATTGTTTTTTTTGTTTCCTGTTATGTTCATTGTCCTGCTTTGTGTCATCAGTCTCATTGCTTGTGCTTTTGATAACATCAGCGCCTCCTACACCTACACCATTGCTCCTCCCACCCCACCTGTGCTACTCACTGTTCCTCACGTTGTCTGGGCTGCATACTCACTACCCTTTCGTTTTATTGCAGCCCTGCTAAGGAGCATAGCCTTCTTGTAGTTACATGTTGTTGTGGGTTTCCCGGTTTGAGTCCGGAGGTGATATTCTCGGTTTTGGCTTCGAGCCCAGGTTTCAGGTCCTGAGGTTTGTGACTGCATTTGGTTGTTTTCGTTTTGAGTCTGCAAAGATGTTCACAGTTTGAGTCTGTGACTCGGGTTAAAATGCAGTTTTGTGGTTGGTCACAGTTTGAGTCTGTGACCCTGTTTCGATTGCTGTTTGTTGTTGGTCACAGTTTGAGTCTGTGCACTACTTTTCACTCCGGTTTGTGGTTTTTGTGTACGGAGATGTTCACGGTTTGAGTCCATGAACATGGTCCAAGTGTTGTTTGTGGGTCTATTTCTTTTGTAATGGGTTGTAACGTTTTTGGAATACTGATTGATTGACTGTCTAGACTTAAGTCTTGTTTGCAATTGCACAACTTCCCTTATCTCTCTTCTGTTGCATTTTACAGTTTGCCTTTTGCCACATTTACGTTCCTTTTGGCTCGTCTGTGTATTTTATTATTAGCCTCTTTTTGTATATTGTGATTGTGGTTTCCTGATCAAGGCCTCTTTTAAATGAGTGCATTCTTTTCATGCCCTTTTCTCTGCTCTCATTGTTTCATGGCCTTTCCTACTGCATCCCTCTCTTCTCTTTCCAACTTCATTCTGCGTCAATTGGGTGTAGTATTCTTTGCTTCCATGAAAGTTTTTTATCTGTGAAAGTCATCTCTTTCCCTGTCGAGTCATCTTTTTTTAACAGTGCAGTGCGCAGTTAAATAGGGAAGGTGTTACACGTCGCTGCCTACTTGCTCTCTGCAACTTCCACCGCCTTTCTATCTATACTACTTTAACATCTTTTTGCCACAAATGCGTGTTTATGGGGCTGCGTCCGGCAGCTCACATTTGTTTTGAGTTTTGATTAATTATTTGGTGTAAATTGTGTTTTTTCAACATTTAATTATGCAAGGAATGGGAGGCTTCTTATCGCTTTGAGATTAACAGTGTCTTTCTTTCTACTGCATACTTTCTACAAGAGGAGCTACTTTCCTTCATCACGTCAAGTGGAGAAGCGTGGCTCAGTTGTTAGAGGCGGCAGACCCGGAAGCTGAGATCGGCCGTGGACCAGGGTTCGATTCCCCGCCTCAGCGGGTCTCGGGCTCAAAATTCCACGGACTCGACAATTCTCTCTCCGGTGCCTACTCGACTCACGGGGCTACACTCTGCGACTCTGGGCAATAGCTTGCTTAATCTCCACTACGGCCCCTCGCGGCGGGATGCCTGGCTTTCACCTTGTGGATATCCTGCCGGGGTATATCACAGGGGAATACCAGGACGGGTTCCCTAAGCAAGCGCCTTGATACCTTCGGGTGATACGTGCGCTATATAAGTCGCAATACATACATACATACATACGTCACTTTGTGGTTTCCTCTCTCGGGCCTGGCAGCCTTCCGACGCCTTTTGATTTCTCTCTCCACATTGTAGAAAGTGCCCTCTGCTCTTCTCCTTTTTCAGCAGCTACCTCTCCTTCCCCCGGTTTACATGTAGCATCTCTCTTCCTCTCCTGCCTGGCTTATGGGCCTTTCTCAGCTCTTTCGCTCACAGTGACACCACAGGCTTTCACTCCTGTGTAGCGAGATCTTTTATATGGGTTTACATCTCTCTTATGCACTGCAGTGAGAAGTGATCAGCAGGAACATCTGGGTACGTGCCAAGTACACCCACTGTAACTGAGTACATACTGTGTCTGTCTACCAAGTATCTGCCTTCAAGGCTCTTAATTACGTCTTTTGAGCACGGTTTTAAATCGGCTCCCCTGTTTTAACTCATTACACCCTGATTGAAGTTCATTCAGTTCCTTGACCGTCTCACCCCACGCTTCTCACCTAAAAATTTCTGGCATGCTTTACCACTTGATAAAGGATCCTCCTACTTGAATATTGAGTCAAGTGGTAGGAAGAGGGGGAGGAAAGATTTTGCAGGCATTAATTGACCACATTACACAGCAACATTTTTTACGTTTTCTGGTTGCTATTATGCTCTAGACTTGGCCCGGCAGCAAATGATAGGCCAGCAACGCAAAACAAAAAAAAAATAATAATTTGAGGTCAAGGACTGCCATCCCTTACTGCCCAAAGCCCAATGTTAGAAGATGTAATACGGGGTAAAATGGAGCTATTCCCTTTGATATTTTTGGATCCTCATTCTATTCAACATGCCCCACAAACATCTATATTATTGACAACAATAGAACAATGATCAAAGATTGTAAAAAAAAAAGAGCAAAGTCCCTTGCTGGTAACATACAAAATATCTTCTTCCTTATTGAAAATAGATATTTACAAAATAATGATCTATGTCCCACAATGTTAAAAGACAGAAAATGCCATCAATATAAGTAATATAGTTTCCTGGCAGAAAAGAAAATACTTTCGCTTTCAAATGCATATGAATATCTCTCTATTTAAATGACCAATTATAAATTCATAAAAGCATTTTTCATTATAGACCTGATGAATATCTATTGCCATCCATATTTCAATGTACAAAATGCAAAGGCCTACCTGGTCAGCTAGATTAACAATAGTAAGACTACACAAAATACTGCAGCCCTAAGATACTAAGTACAGAATAATTTACTCCTACCTCCGTCTGAATTTAGCAGCAGTCAAGGCCGGCACAATAGCCTGAATGCAAGCACCAGAGCACACACAGTTGATGTTTGCTATTACAAAATGAGGTTTTGAAATTGTGGACGGCGTTTACACAACGTGCATGACATACAGAGAACCCGAGACTGTGTTTGACTTGATAGTCACAGGTTCATATGCAACTAGATTTACGGAGCTATGCAAGGTGGATGAAAGGAGAACCATTGAGTTGAAGGAACAATAAGGATCTGGTATCTAGCGCCAAATTACCATTCTGAGTGAAAGTGTGTTTTACAAAAAAAAGGACATGTGATATTAAATATTCTGGTCAGCATAGCGTACAATTAAACACAACACATGTTTTTAGAAGCTATGAGGAAAGAAAAGAGTTAATAGGCTTTCACTGGGGCTGCCGTTGGAAGTAGCACTCTTGCTAACCACAGATTTTGGGCATTGAGCCAGGCAGGAAAGACACTTCCTGTGGTTGGCAGCGAACATGAGATTGAGAAAGAAATTAAAATTTGTACGTTTAGAAATATGTTTGTGCTGTGGAAGTGAATAAGATAAATACGTTTTATTTATTTGCTTCTATAGCGCCGCACTCGACCCCCTGAGGGGTATCTCCGCGCTTAGCACGCTGTAGATATCAGAGAAATGGTGTCTTGGGTACTAAACGGGTGGGTGTCTAAGCTTCCCTAAAGAGGTAGGTTTTTAGTGCCTTCCTGAAGGAGAGAAAATTGGTGTTCTGACGCATATCCAAAGGGAGTTTGTTCCAGAGGGAGGGTCCTACATAAGAGAGAGCACGGCCACCCTGCCTTGCCTTTTTAATAGATGGAATTTTTAATAAGAAGTGGCTGTTGGAACGCAAACGGCGTTCCGATTTGTGAATTTGACATTTCTGAGCCAGGTAAAAGGGTCCTGATCCAAAGAGACTTTTATGAATGATACAACAAATTTTAAATTTGATTCGCTGGCGTACAGGCAGCCAGTGAAGCTCTTCCAAAAGAGGCCTAGATGGAGTTCTTGAGGGAACATTGAGAACCAGTCTGGCCACGGTGTTTTGGGCCACTTGGAGTTGGTTGATTACATGTTCATTTGCCGAAATTAGGAGGCCATTACAGTAATCCAACCGACTTATTACAAGCGCCTGGACTAAGGTCTTTCTATAGATATCTGATAGGTAGGGAAAAACCCTTCTCAGAAGGCCAATTGTCCGGAAACAAGATCCAGTCACCAGATTCACATGTTCTTTTAGGACCAGATTCTGGTCTAGTCTGACTCCCAAGTTCTTAACTAATTGTTTTGGACAAGGGATAGGTCCCAATTCCAGAGGCCACCAGTCTGGTGACCACAGGAGATTTGCGTTCCCAAATAGCATGACTTCTGTCTTGCCTACGTTACACTGGAGGCAATTAGAGGCCATCCAGTGTGATACTGCTCTCATATCTTCCGCAAAAGAGTTCTTTATTTCTGGAGTTAAAGTCTGAAAAGGGAACAAGAGCTGAGTGTCGTCAGCATACGACACAGGGGTAAACCCATATTGTCTCACAATGTCAGCAAGGGGGGCCACATACACATTAAATAATGTGGGGCTTAGGCATGAGCCCTGCGGAACCCCCTTGGTGAGCTCCCTGGAGATGGAATGATAGGAGCCCAAGCTGACACTTTGTGAGCGGCATGTGAGAAAGCTCTCCAGCCAGGACAGAGCTATGCCTTCAATCCCCACCTGCTGTAACCGGCCGAGAAGAATCTCATGTGACACGGTGTCAAAGGCTGCGGACAGGTCTAACAGCACCAGAATCATGGGGCCTCCTCTATCCAGTGTCATTTTGATGTTATCTGACATGGAGAGGAGTGCGGATTCGGTGCTGTAGTTGGGTCTGAACCCAGATTGAGAGTGGTCCAGACCCCCTGTAGCCTCAACAAACCGTGACACATGGGTGTTTACATATTTCTCGGCCAGTTTGCTTAAGAATGGTAGTAGGGAAATGGGGCGTAAGTTGGATATTTCTGACCAAGGCAGGGCTGTGTTTTTACGAATGGGGTTTACTACCGCCTTTTTCCAGTCTTATGGAATTTGTCCCTCTTTGAGAGATAGATTGATGATTGTCTGTATCATAGGATACAGAAGATTGCTTATTAAGGCCGTTGTTTTTGCTGGAATGAGATCTAATGGGGAGCCGGTTTTAATACTACTAATCAAGGATAAGATTTCTGTATGACTGATTTCAGGGAAATCAGTTAACTTGTGTTGGTTATTATCAGGGGGTATCAGTGTATTTTTAATGCTAGTCCCAGGTTTTTAGCCATTGTGATCTTTTGATAAATGGTGTCAATTATTTCCTCAAAAAAGAGGGAAATGTCATTACATAATGATTGGGTAAATTCGTCAGGACTCTCACAAGCCAGGGGCTTTACAAAGGTCTGTAAGATCCTGAACAACTCCCTAGAGGAGTTCCCTGCTTCTGCTAGCTGTGATGTTAAGCTGTTCTTTTTGGCTAGCCTGATGTTTTTATAATTGGAGCTTAGAGCTTCTAAGTGATTTTTCCGGCTTTCCTCCGTATGTGTCTTTCTCCATACCTTTTCTAGTTTCCTGCAGCCCTGCTTTTCTACCCTCAATTGTTCAGTATACCATGTCTCCTGTTTTGACATGGGATATTGTTTCTTAAGTTTCAGTGGGGCTATGAGATCAACAGCTTCTTTCAGGGTTGTGTTATATTTGGAAAGAGCTGACTCCGCATTATCTATTACTGTGATAATCGGTTCTTTCCATACCTTCTGGATTTATTCTAATGTGACCTTGTGCCATTGTCTACGCCATATGGGAGGAGCAGGCTGTTTTTTAATTGTTTTTGCTAATCCGGGGAGAATAAATTCAACAAGACAATGGTCTGACCAGTTAACTCGAGTAGGGGGTCGACTACATAATTTGGGGTCATTAGAGAAAATCAAATCTAAGGTATGGCCTCCTATATGAGTAGGACCATTATTTTATAACTGGAATCCTAATAAGGAAAGGTCTGAGAGCAAGGACAACGTTTCAGGATGGTCGGGCATATCAACATGAAAATTGAAATCACCTACTTACTTTGGCTTTTAGGTGTTGTGCTGGTAGTTCTGTTAGAGATAGAGTAAATTCCTTACTAGGCCCAGGTGGGCGATAGATCAGAGCTCCTTTCCAGTTTTGTGTGGAGCTAGACTTTATCTTGAAAATCATCATTTCCATCGTTGTACAGCAACTTTGCTCAATTATGGTGACTTTCAAATCTTCTTTATATACTATTGCTATCCCGCCTCCAGGTTTTATAGGGCGGTCAAGCCTGAGAATTTTGTATCCTTCCGGAATTCCCAAAGCAATAGCTGGGGTGGCATGCGGTTTTAACCATGTTTCTGTTAAAAAACATATTTCGGGACTGATGGTATGTATAAGGTCTCAAATCTCCAGATAGTGTCTGGATCACACAATTTGGTAGCGGGGGAAGCTGAGATTGAATACAGTGTTTCAGGTTTCACGTTTTGCAGTTTAGTGGTGGAAAATGTATGTGTCTATGTATATATATATATATATATATATATATATATATATATATATATATATATATATGCAGGCTCCGACGCATGCAAAGTACAGCATACACAGGCACTCGGGGGAAGTTTTAAAACCACCTTTATTCGCAGACGCGTTTCAGCAATCAGCTTTCTTCAGTGCGCTCAGGTGTAGATTTCTCGTGCACAGCGCTATGTTTTTGAAGAGAAGGAAATCTCTCCTGATTGGTCAGTTCCGTGTGTGGCAAATGAACCAGGACTCCGCCAAGGGGATATTTTAATGGAACAATATTGTTCTTTGTCAGCGCTGTTCCATGATGAAAAATAATGCTGATGGTGGCGTTTAAAATTGATTTCAGTCCACTGCAATGTCATTTGCCACAAACGCTGTGCTGTTTCCCTCGCCAAGCCTCTTTTACAACGGGTCTGGTCCGCAGGCAACAGTAGATCAAAGTTGTCCTTGAATTTGCATAATTCTCGACGTATGGTCGGCGGGCCTCTCCGTTAAGAGACGGTTCAGGGTCTGCATAAATTAACGCTCCAAGTTCCTTCAGAAACAGACTTTTCGAACTCCAGGCGGGTGCCACGTAAGTGAGGAAGGGACTCACTTTTAAATGCAGGCTCCGACGCATGCAAAGTACAGCATACACAGGCACTCGGGAAAAGTTTTAAGACCACCTTTATTCGCAGACGCGTTTCAGCAATCAGCTTTCTTCAGTGTGCTCAGGTGTAGATTTCTCATGCACAGCGCTATGTTTTTGAAGAGAAGGGAATCTCTCCTGATTGGTCAGTTCTCCGTGTGTGGCAATTGAACCAGGACTCCGCCAAGGTGATATTTTAATGGAACAATATTGTTCTTTGTCAGCGCTGTTCCGTGATGAAAAATAATGCTGATGGTGGCGTTTAAAATTGATTTCAGTCCACTGCAATGTCATTTGCCACAAACGCTGTGCTGTTTCCCTCGCCAAGCCTCTTTTACAACGGGTCTGGTCCGCAGGCAACAGTAGATCAAAGTTGTCCTTGAATTTGCATAATTCTCGACGTATGGTCGGCGGGCCTCTCCGTTAAGAGACGGTTCAGGGTCTGCATAAATTAACGCTCCAAATTCCTTCAGAAACAGACTTTTCGAACTCCAGGTGGGTGCCACGTAAGTGAGGAAGGGACTCACTTTTAAATGCAGGCTCCGACGCATGCAAAGTACAGCATACACAGGCACTCGGGGAAAGTTTTAAGACCACCTTTATTCGCAGACGCGTTTCAGCAATCAGCTTTCTTCAGTGCGCTCAGGTGTAGATTTCTCATGCACAGCGCTATGTTTTTGAAGAGAAGGGAATCTCTCCTGATTGGTCAGTACTCCGTGTGTGGCAATTGAACCAGGACTCCGCCAAGGTGATATTTTATTGGAACAATATTGTTCTTTGTCAGCGCTGTTCCGTGATGAAAAATAATGCTGATGGTGGCGTTTAAAATTGATTTCAGTCCACTGCAATGTCATTTGCCACAAACGCTGTGCTGTTTTCCTCGCCAAGCCTCTTTTACAATGGGTCTGGTCCGCAGGCAACAGTAGATCAAAGTTGTCCTTGAATTTGCATAATTCTCGACGTATGGTCGGCGGGCCTCTCCGTTAAGAGACGGTTCAGGGTCTGCATAAATTAACGCTCCAAGTTCCTTCAGAAACAGACTTTTCGAACTCCAGGCGGGTGCCACGTAAGTGAGGAAGGGACTCACTTTTAAATGCAGGCTCCGACGCATGCAAAGTACAGCATACACAGGCACTCGGGGAAAGTTTTAAAACCACCTTTATTCGCAGACGCGTTTCAGCAATCAGCTTTCTTCAGTGCGCTCAGGTGTAGATTTCTCGTGCACAGCGCTATGTTCTTGAAGAGAAGAGAATCTCTCCTGATTGGTCAGTTCTCCGTGTGTGGCAATTGAACCAGGACTCCGCCAAGGTGATATTTTAATGGAACAATATTGTTATTTGTCATATATATATATATGTATGTGTGTGTGTATGTATGTGTGTATATATATATATATATATATATATATATATATATATATATATATATATATATATATATATATATTACCTACTGGCGGTCGCCAGTAGGTATATATAGTTAGGATTTTTTCTCTATGGGATTTTTGAAAATTCTATGTCTAATAACTTTGGCGTTTGTGGACGGAATTGGCTGAAATTTTCAGGAAAATGGCACATTTTGTTTCTGAGCAGCCCCTGAAAATTGGGGGGGGGGGGTTTGTCCAGGGGGGGTCGAGAAAAAAGGGGGGTCCCAAAACGTGTTTTTAACATTGAGTTTTCCATAGGGCGGTTGGCCTCACTTTTAGCCCGAACGGCTGAATGGATTTGCACGAAACTTGGCAAAATTGTAGGGACTGGTAGCCCGATGTGCCTTTTGTAGGTCTCAATATATGTGCTCCAGTGGATTTTGAGAAATTAACGTTTAAAAAAAGATATATATCTGTAACAGCGGACCGGGCAGCGCTCCGGTTCGCGTACTTTTCGCGCAACGGAGCTTTGTGAAGCGAAGCTGATTGGTTCTCCGGCGTCTGTAAACATTCCAAACAGTCCGTAGCGGCCGCCATCTTGTCTCTCGGTAGGATCGAGAGACAAGAGGAGGCCAAAGCGAAGGGGCAAATGACCATAAGGGGGCATAGTAGATTCTCGCTGACCCCCTAGGTTTGATGTGGAGGTTTTAAAAGGGCCCCGCGGGGCAAAAAAAAAAAAAATAATAATAATCGAAAGGCTGAATGGATTTGCACGAAACTTGGCAAAATTGTAGGGACTGGTAGCCCGATGTGCCTTTGCTAGGTCTCAATATATGTGCTCCAGTGGATTTTGAGAAATTAACGTTCAAAAAAAGATATATATCTGTAACAGCGCTCCGCTTCGTGTACTTTTCGCGTTACGGAGCTTTGCGAAGCTGATTGGTTCTTCGGCGTCTGTAAACATTCCAAACAGTCCGTAGCGGCCGCCATCTTGTCTCTCGGTAGGATCGAGAGACAAGAGGAGGCCAAAGCGAAGGGGCAAATGACCATAAGGGGGCATAGTAGATCCTCCCTGACCCCCTAGGTTTGATGTGGAGGCTTTAAAAGGGTCTCGCAGGGCAAAAAAAAAATATATTGTTTTTTTGCGTGGAGTGCGCCCGGTTCGCGAACCGGGAAGCGTTCTGGGGAGCGTACTTTCTTGAAAATTAGTGAAAAAAGTTAGAGTAAAATAATAATTGTGAGTGATCAGATGTAGGGTAGCTCTGAGAAGAGCTTTTGGGTTTATGGTACATTTAGGTACTTATAAGTAGGTACCAATGCACATTCTTAAATTCAGAATGAAAATTTTGTTGCCCTCATCTGAGAAGTGAACTCCATCTCCTCTGTAGATATCTTGCATGTAGTAACGCAAGTTATTGTTGTACAGGGAGCCCATTCCATGGTCTCTCATGTAAGCTGAAACAGATTTGTTTACATGCTTCCTCGATTTCTCAATTTGTGGACAAAATTGGTTCGACCACCTCCATTTTTGTCTTTGGCATATATTTGAATATACCAAGGCAGTCTGAGGAAAAAGTGCCATCAATTGCTCAAAGGTGTCCTTTAAAAGCATTTCCAGACCTACCCCAGTCAAAGTGCCCAAATCATTACCTCCACAGTGCACAATTAACAGGTCAGGTTTTGGCAAATGCATAAAGGTTTTCACCAATGGTATCAATTGGTGACATTTTAATCCTCTGTGGCCAAACCACTTAATTTCCACATCTTGTAAATTGAGGTTAGGTAAATTCCTGTTTTCAGCGTACCTCTGAGCCCAATAGATGTAACTATGTCCAACAATCCAGACAGAAAACATGGCGAGAGAAGGTTCTCCTGCAGTCAGATGAAGTGTGGCAATGAAATGGCAGTTGAAAAAATGAGAGTGTAAAATGAAAAAAACTGAGGAGTTTCTGTGTTAATGAAGCAGTAAGAGTGATTGGTGGATTTTGATTGCTGAAAACAGAAAGTTAGGGTGCATGGATGAGTTCGTTGAAAGATGTATTTTGAGTGGCGAAGAAAAAATCATTAAATGAAAGATTGCACTGGATATGCAGGTGCACTGAGAGTTCAGAGTTCAATTGCAACATTGTTGTGTGAACTTGGAAACACCAGAGGTCTTGCAAGAGGTGGTTGCTATGCAGAAAAAGCAGAGAGGGGGCAGAGGGGGGAAGGGTTTTGATTTGAAAAAAAGTGAGGGAAGAGTTTTGATTGGGTGACATGAGAGATATGTGTGAAGAATTACAGCATTTCTGTGCTTTTGATAGCTGCAGACTCTGGAGTGCATACCTTTTGCTCTGCTGAAGACAAATTGGTGTGTTTCTGAGACTGTTTTGAAACTCAAAGTATTTGCTAAGGTGAGAAAAGATTTCTTTAATTTAGATAGAAAATGGTGTGCTTTAAGGAGAAAATTATGAAGAAAGTTGTGTTTTTCAAATGTTGCTTTGTCTCAAGTGTTTTACAAATAGATTTTGTTTCTTTGAGAAATTGTAATTGGAGAAAATGTGAAGTATTAGTACTGACATGGTTTTTATGTGCATAGGAGCTGTGGAGTGTTTTCAAATTATGACTTGTAAATCGTTTTTGAGAAAAAGCAATGGTTTTAATATTGATGACAGGGACAATGGTGTCTGCTTCTTTATAAGGTAATTGAGAGTCTCTGATGTTATTTTTCCCATTTCAATGTAAGAAGTTTGTCTGTGGAGCAAATTGCTTGTAAATATGCTCCCACCTGTGCATGGCAAATTTAGATTTTGAATGTTTGCGTTACATAGGCATGTTAAAGGTGACTGAAACATGCTGCAAAGGCAATCAAAAAACGCTTTTATGTGTCTTAAGGACATTTTAAGTCATTTCCCCATGTGCAGTGTTTTCAAATTATGAGTTGAAAATCGTTTTTGAGGTAAAGGAATGTTTTCAAAATGTATGTGCGCCATATGCCCCCAAATTTCTTTTTCAGGGGTGCAGCAGGGTGTTCTTGAGACACCCCCGCACCCTCGGAAAAATTCGTAATTTGCGATGAGGTAATTGCTAATCGCAAATTGCACCTTCATTCCTATGGGCCTCCTGCTGCATGGAAATGAATGGGTAATTTGTAATTAGCAAATAGCTCATCGCAAACTAGGAATGGTAAAGAATCGCTATTTATTCCTTAAAGTTCGCTATTTAGGAAATGCAAAAAACTTTGATGATACATATGGCGGTTCATCTCTAACAAGATAAGAAGCATAGGGATAGATTTATGATGACTGGCGCATCACCAGGGATGTGTTAGTCATTCTGTGCCGCTGTTCCGTCACCTATGGTGTGCTGCATTTACAATGCGGCGCATCATGGGGCAAAAACAGCACAGATGCGTGACGTATCTGTGCCGTAAAGGTGGCGCATTGCTGGAGTTGTATCGCAAGTGTGATGAAGCTCCAGCAAGGCTCAGGGGTGCCCCTGTCGCAGGGTTTCTGTTCTCACACAGAACTGTGGACAGAGGATTGGAACCTCGGCGAATTAGGGTGCCCCAAAACTCACCTTAGTAATCAAAAACCCCTTAGCAAGCTAGGTACAGTGTCACATTGGATATAACAAACTCTCAATGTTTAGACAATCCAGAATATGAACTTATAGTACCTCAGGATACGTGGAACTCATGAACAGTCGGTCGTTATATATTTCTTAGAAACCAGAACATGGAGTTAAGAAGAACACATGTGTATTTGAAATGTTTATTTACTAATGCCGTCTTCTCAGGCGTAGTATCTTAGATAATACAAGTACACATATTATCAGTAGCAAAATTACCAGCATAGTTACTAGTACATAAAAAGCGAATGGTGACAGTATGTTAACATGCTGTAAATGAATAAGAGTTAGCAACACTTATAAGCAGCCGCGGGCCGTGGAGGGAGTTACGGTGGGGCAGGGAGGCGGGGAGGGGGAGGGGCAGGGTGGAGAGGGCTCCACCCTGCCCCTCCCCCTCCCCGCCTCCCTGCCCCACCGTAACTCCCTCCACGGCCCGCGGCTGCTTATATCTCACCCTCCCTAATACACATATTATATTATTTGCTAAGAAGGTCTCTTTGTGTTGGTTTAGGGCGTGCCCATACTTTAGTGTCTTAGATTTGAAGGAATCACATCAGCATACACCAGCTCTCTCTTCATGTGAACCGCATCAAGTGTTGTATATGTGTGTTCGGCAAAGCAATATAAAACCCGCCTCATGCCCAGAATTGGCAGAAGCTGCACTTATGTTATGAGTATGAAGTCGTGGAGATCAGAACTCATAACAATTCTGTATCGTGTTGTTCTTGAAACTTCAGCACTCGCTGTACAGATATAGTTTAACAAGTAAAGCAGATAGTAGAGCAATAACATATTATTCTCATGTAAATCACAATGAACTATTAGGTTGAAAGCTAAAGCAACAACTAAGTGTCGTGTGCAGAAGTTGCAAAAAAGGAAAAATGGCGTTTAAACCGGTAATGAGCCCATGCTAACTTAACACGGTGTAAAGATATCCAGGATCTACATGACACCTCCCCATGATCCGGAAACGAACTGAATAAGATAATAGAAGTGCCATCTCATGAGAGCAGATTGCAACTTTATATGTGCACGGTCCGCAAGGTAAAACATTAAAAACTAGCAAAATTTAATGCTAAAGAAAAATAAAACAGCCAACTACTTTATCGAGGCTTAAGCCAATTGGCAAGCTAAATAATAAAAACTTGACAAATAAGTCAATGAATTGTCAATGAAATGCTAGTACTCAGCATATCAAACATGAAAAAGGTCTATGACATAACTGTGTATGCAAAATAAGCTGCAACAGCCTCTAATAGGAAGTCACCGTCTTCATCCGAAAAGAGTTCAGCCATCCAATTTAAAAGCGGAAAAGAACATACGTGCTCTCCCAGCACCGGATCCTCTATCACCATCAGAGGACAGCTCGGTGGGTTTTCAAGAAAGCTCTGTTCCAAGAAAGACTGTGTTGCCGCCAGTGAATTCCAGGGACCAATTAGTCCATGCATCAATGCCACAGCCATAATCCTTTCGCCAGGACAAACCAACTCGTGAGTAATGATAGGAGTCATCAGCTGATTAAAGTCGACGTCAGGAGAAACCGGTCCGCAGAGACACAAATCAATGGCCCAATCGAAATCACAGGTCAGGCAGTGAAATACAGGCTGGACACAGGTGAAGTAGGAGAATCGAAAAGATAATCCATAAGCCGTGCTTAATATCGCCAACGGCATTGTGCCATAATATTCAAGCATGCGATTGCGGAACAGCGTCAGCAGCTGCAGGGCGGGAGCTTGCACAGGAGGGACATCCATATTTAAAAATGTAAAAAAGCACAAGAGCGTCCGTTGGTAATGCAAGTAAAAATGGGAATCCACCAAGCACAGTGGAAAAAATAGAATGAAAGAAAGCAGGGATGACTCCAAAGATTTTCTCAAATGAAGTCACGAGACCACTGGTAACAACTTTAAAAAAGTGCGCCAGGCCCTTTGTGGAGGACGCGTTAAAGATAGTGCGAACCATGTCGCTGAAATGCAAAGGCGAATCAGTATTTAAAAGGGTCTGCACCTCTGTACGGGTGTTCGCTATGTGAAGCACGAAAGTTTCACGGGCCGAACTCAAGGCCACCTCTCTCTGAGACAAAAGAGGCTCTTATTCTTGCCATGCCGTTGAAATGTGCTCCCAAGGTTGGTATTTGTGGCCAGATTGAAAACTCCCTATGTTCATGTGTGGGAGGAAATAGAACATTTCTGCAGCAAATAACCCGTTCACTTACTGTTACGATAAAAGGAATACTTTTAATTAACCCAGAACAATCTTCATTATTGAGCATCAAATAACTACCATTTTCCAACAACTTGAACGTGGGGATGATAGCAGGAACTGGCGTGCCTTGCAACACGCAAGCCATATTTGGTCGGTGTTTGTTGCATGAACCGTGTAACTGTATGTGCCTACACATTAGTGAATGATCTGGCGTCTCAGTGCATTCCTCTCCATTCAGATAAACTTCTTGATCATCTTTGAAAATCTGTATGTGTATGGAAGCGACCAGACCTCATGAAGAAAACCACTACCTAAAGGTTCATAACGACCTATTGGTATATATTTCATACAATTTGAAAACTTATATAAAGCAAAAGGCAGCGTTATTAAACCGTGGATAAGGCACGTTGCCAAAGCAGCCAACCTTTTGGATTTATACTGGAAATGTTAAAGGAAGAATTACGGAGTAGGGCCTGTAAATCTTTAATGGACAACCGAGTAAAATTACTCCAACCATCATATTCCTCTAACTCCGGGATAGTAGGGGTGTTTAATTTTTTAGAAGTAGCCAATCCAAAGCATTTGGTCTGGGAAATTGTTTCATTCACAAACAACATATGATTTGGGATGAGACATGCACGGTGCAAAGCCTCAGTGCCTTGTACCTGCCAGGTTCGTGAACCCCAAACTGATGTAGATCCTGGATATCTTTACACTGTGTTAAGTTAGCATGGGCTCATTACTGGTTTAAACGCCATTTTTCCTTTTTTGCAACTTCTGCACACGACACTTAGTTGTTGCTTTAGCTTTCAGCCTACCTGCGTCAAGATCTATGCCTGCTTCAAGCAGGCGCAGGGTTTTGATGCAGCTTTGTCCTATCTGATTGTAAATGCGGCACACCGTGGGTGGCAGAGCAGCGGTGCACGTTAACTGGTGCATCCCTGGGGATGTGCTAGTTAATATAAATCTGCCCCTTTACATTTAATTATGTGCAGGGGACACAGAGTCGGTGAGGTTTATCCAAGGTTAAGAAGAGATGAGTCCTGTTCAGTGAAAAATTGGAGATAGGCTTCACCTCCTCTGCTCCTCAGCATCGTTGGACATGGTTAAATAATAGCTGCAAAATGTTACTCTTGTTAAACAATTTTACTATTATAATCTCTGAGATTTGTCTCTTACTGTGCAACATCTCATTGTTGTTATCTTTCTTTAAAGATAAAGACAACATCAACATGAGCGACAATCAGCAATCAGTTGATTTCGACCTCATCATTGAACTCGTAATTGAAACATCAGTGGATGTTGATCCCTTGGATGATTTCAATCCTGAGGATGAAGAAGAACGTGATGAGGATGCAGATTTGTCAGAATTGTATGACATAGGATGGGAAGCTGACGTGCTTGAGCCTATGGAACTATAAACATTTATTTTATAAATTTATAATAAATAAAAAGTAAATATGTAAACCGTTTAATTTAAAAATAAAGACACCTTCAAAAACAGGTTATGTGTAGTGTCTTCAATAAAATATTAAAATATGGTCATAAAATTAGATCAGATTCATATATAAAACAGCACAGGTAAAATGAATATAAATTCCATTTCTTTTCTGCTATTTCTGTATTCTAAATTTGCCATGTACAAAAAATTCTTCTATGTAAAAATTTTAAGTAGTGTGTTAAGTTTTTGATGACTGTTATTAATTTACTGTTGGGTAATAGTGGTTAATAACATTTTTTATTATATTTTACCACAGATTTAACTGCAGATTATTTCAAGATTTTAGGATGCCAAGCAAAGAAAGAGTGAGAAAGGCTGCAAAACGTCAAAGACAGCAGGTGAATGAAAAAAAGCAGCAGTCCTCTATCAAAAAGATTTGTCAAGTCACCAAGAAAGCACCGGGTAAGAGTACAAAAACATTCATAAGAAATATCTCTAGTAAAAAAAATATTACTACAGAAAATGTTTCAGTCCAGAAAAGGAGAAGCAATTCAAACGGTAAGGAAAGGCCAATGAGAAATGTTACTGCTAGAGTAAGAGATAACTCTATGCATGAAAGTAGAAGGAAACAACAGTTTAGGGACATTCGTAAACGAATTTTCCGCAACAGGATAATTGGCAATTTGTTAAAAAATATTAAGAAAGGTCAACAGAAAGTGGTTTTTTATAAGAGAAAAAAAATTGTTGAGAAAGTTATTGATCAGGCATTTGAAATTAAACGTAAGTTATTTATTTTGACAATCAATAGAATTAGGAAGCTAAACAAGGCAATTTATGATTTCAAAAGAAATAGTAGATGGAAGAGAATAGTTAATCGTAGTAATTTTTGTGAAGTTTTTTCTGGAGAATGGATGCATAGTTCAAGCTCTGAGGCATTTTTTAATGAGGAGAGTTATTTCCAGGATAATGATTTGGTGCATGCAGTTGACACCAGTGGTCGAGCTTATGAAGTGAAAGATGGTTGTCCAGTTGAAAAAGAAAAACTTGTGACAACAGAGATAGAAGAGGTGTTAGGTAATGAGGTTTTAGGGAGACGTCCTGTGTACACCTGGAAGTGTAGTAGTATTTGCAGTGTACGACAGGATTCCATCAATTTGCTTTGTGATTTTATACGGTCATTTAATAAGAAAAGTTTGAAGCAGAAAATGAAGTTGTTGCAAGAATTAGATCCTTGCAGAGTGAGAGAAGTGATAGGTTTGCATGGTCATTCACTGGCTTGTCTTTCCAGGAGAGTATGCCAGAGTGTTTTTCATCATTTCAGGATGCTAGCAGTGCATCATAATAAAGTGAGGAAATTAGTTAGAATGTTGTATTATGCTAAGAGTCCAGCAATTATGCTTAAACAATTATGCGCTGCTCTTTTGCATGGTTCTGAAATAGATGTGAAGAATATATGTGAAGAAATTGAGTTTTGTTACTTTGGAAGTAAAGAGGAGAATGTTGAAATTGACCAAGAAGAAGAGAGTAATGTGGAAGATAGTGTACAGGTTTCCAGTACAGATAATTTCCAGAGGGAAATTGCGACGTTTGAGGTGAAATCAAGTGAGAGGCCAAATTTCACTTGTGTGTGTTGTCGACGCACTTATTATAAGAATCAGACTAAGTTAGTGGATTTATATGGAAAAAGTGAAAGGGAAAATAATAGTGAATGGAAGGATTTTACAACATACTTGATGGTAGAAAATTGTTTTGATTTGGGATTGGATCAACGTGTGTGTACTTATTGTTGTAACAAATTAAATCAAAACCAGATGCCTGCTAGAGCAGTTCATAATAATCTGGAATTGGTTGAGATTCCTTCTGAATTGAAGGATTTAAATACTTATGAATCTATTTTGATTCAAAGTATCCATCCCTTTCAGGCTATTGTAAGAATGGAGCCAAAGACAGGGAAATTGCCTCCATCAGATTTACAGAGAGGATTAAAGGGAAGAGTTGTTTATTTGCCTCTAGATTTGAAGAAAAACATTAACACAATTGGAGTAGAAAAAGTGGAAGAGGAACCTCTTGTTATCTTAGTTAATGGGGTTCCGACAAAGAATAAGAAAATATGGCAAGATTTAGTAGATGTTAGGAAAGTCAAAAGGGCAACATTGTATTTGAAAAAATATAATAAATACTATAAAAATGTATATGTTGCAGAAGAGGAAGTAAGTGAGGAAGAGGATAGCGATTTGTGTGCTGGTCAAATTGAGAAAGTAGAACCCTGTACTAGTGAAGAAATATATGAACATTATAGTGTTCATCCTTTGCATTCCAAGGAAGTCATGGGGAATGCTATTGAGTTGTTTCAAATGAAACAAGCGAAAGGGAGTCCCATTAGTGTTTGGGAGGAAAGTTTGGAAGCTCGGTGTTTCCCACAGCTTTTTCCAACAGGTCAGGGAGGAAGATATGATGAGCGACCTCATCAAATTCCTGCTTCTGAATACCGGACTTTGCGATTGTATGCAGGAGATCCTAGGTTTCGACAATGCATTCCTTATTTGTTTCATCTCCTGTTTGAAAGCGATCTGTCTGGACTGTCATATGCAGTGAACCACATCTTGAAAAGTGGTATACACATGCAAAACATCTCGGCAAGTGACTTTATGGATAAAGTCAATGTCCAAGACAGTATTTTGGATTCTCACCTGATTAATCTCATGGCGTGTCAGCGTGGTACTAATGAGTACTGGTACCGTCGTCATGGTGATTTAAAATGTATGCTGAGGAACTTAGGAACTCCCACATGGTTCCTCACTTTGAGCTGTGCTGAGTATGGCTGGGAAGACTTACTTGAATTTCTACGAGAGGCAAATGCTAACGTAGAAAACATCGAATTCAAGACACCCGGAGAACTGTGCTCTTTGGATCCAGTCAATGTATGTAGGTACTTCAATCATAGATTTGAAGGTATGATGTCTTTCATCATGAATAAGAAGAATCCACCTCTTGGAGAGGTGTTGGATTTCTTCTGGAGGAAGGAGTACCAAGCAAGAGGTGCTCCTCATATACATATGTTGCTGTGGATCAAGGATGCACCTAAATTTGGAACGGATGCAGAAGACTCAGTGATGAGTTTCATAGAACAGTATTCTACGTGTGCTGTTCCAAACGCAAAGGAGAAAAAAAGCCTAAGAGAAAAAGTTCTACATTTCCAAAGCCATCGATGTGGAAAGTACTGTCGTCGTAAATTCCGGAACAAAGACAAGTTCTACACCAAATGTCGTTTCGGCTTTCCACGACCGGTGATTTCTAAAGGAAGAGTGAACAGTTTGATGTCTTCGCTGCGACATAATGTGATGAAGAAATCACCTAAAAACACATACAATTTAAGAGGAATGAAGAGTCTAAGTACATCAACGACTACAACCCGGTGATTTTGTCCATGTGGAATGCTAACATGGATATACAGTTTGTGGCTGATAACTGTATGGCTGTGGCTCGGTATGTGACATCTTACATCACCAAAAAAGAGAAGACAGAATTGAAGGATATGTGGGAGGACATTTCCCATGAAAAGAGCCTCAGCAAGAAGTTGTACAGTTTCAGTCTGAAGATGTTGTCGCATCGAGAAATCGGAGCTTACGAATGTTCTGACCGGTTGTCTTCAGCAAGTCTCTATGCCAAGTCCAGGAGTATCGTTTGGGCGAGTGTTGGTCTTGCTGCAACGCGTAATCGAGTTCTGAAACCTGTGCGGGAAATTGAGTATTTGGCGGAAAAGGAGCCAAACAGTACCGACATTTTGAAGAGCAACATGTTGGATACATATTATCCAAATCGAAGCAGTCACCTCGAGAATGTTTGTCTGTATGAGGTTCTGCAAAATTACATATTCAAGAGGAACATCAAAGAAGATACTGAGAAAGGAGTGTATGCTGTAATAGGAAGTGAGGGATGTCTGGTCAAGCAAAGAAAATGCCACTTGATAAACCATCGAAAATTGAGTGGCGAATCTCCTGAAAAAAAGGAGTTTTTCTATTTAGCACTTTTGCAACTTTTTAAGCCTTGGCGTGCAGAAGAGGAACTGCTTGGAGATTTCCTTTGTTACGAAGACTCATTCAATGCTGCCAAGGAGACCATAGAATGTCCTGCTTTTCCCAAATATGTAGAAATGTTGAATGTGGAAATTGAGCAGGAAGCAACGATTGCAGCCGAGATTGCCAGAGACAGTTCTCAGGACAGTCAGAGTTCTGCTTCATTGAGTCAGGATCCACTAGGAGGACCTCTTATCGAAAATGAAGCTGCCACTGCTATGAATGAAGTGGAAAGAGCCATGGCACATGCTCAGGAGGATGCGGTTAACTTAGAAGAGTTGGAAAGACAACTCAACGTTGAGCAGAGGAAAATATATGACGAACTTACCATGCAAATTGATCATGGATTAAGTCATGACAAGAAAGAGTGCTCATGAACGTCGTTGAAGCCTGTCCGATTGTACGTGAGTGGAGAAGCGGGAACTGGAAAAAGTTTCCTTATTAAAGCAATTTCATGTTATTTGCAGGAAAGGACAGAGTCATCGCTGTCTTGTGTTGTCACCGCTCCAACTGGACTGGCAGCACATAACATTAAAGGGATTACTTTACATCGTTTACTAATGCTGCCAGTGGAGCATGACAACAAATTAGAATATCACAAGCTATCTGGAGATGCTTGTTTTGAAGTTTCAAGAGTCTTGAGGAAAATGAAACTTCTTATCATTGACGAAGTAAGCATGGTTTCCAATGTCATGCTTGCCTTTGTGCATTTGAGAATGCAAGAAGTTCTCAAAACAGAGTATGATGTGTTATTTGGTGGCAAACACATCATTGTTTTCGGAGATCTTCTGCAGCTGACACCAGTGAAAGGGCAACCTGTGTTCAAAATGCTCACGCATGAAGATACCAGGAAGTGCTTAGGGAGCATTGGCAACGTCAATATATGGTTAAACTTCAATTATGCTGAACTGCATGAAAATATGCGTCAGGCAAAGGATGAAGTTTACAAGACTATTCTACAAGATGTTAGAATTGGAAAAGTGACCGAGCATGGGAAAGAAGCTTTACATGCACGATTACTGACAAATTTATATCCAGACGAAGATGTTGTGCCTGAGAATATTTTTCAGAAAGTTACTGAGAAAAAATCTGGAATATGTTTGATGCCAACTCTTGCAGAATGTGCCAAATTCAACAACAAAATGTTGCATTTAGAAAAGCAAGAGATTGTGAAACTGGAAACTATTGACAGAGTAGAGCATATGGGATCAACAATTATTTTGTCTGAGAATCTGAAAACAAAATTGGATTCATTAGAGAAGAGTATATCTAAAACTGCGGGTTTTGAAAAGACTCTGAATGTGTGCTTGAACTGCCGTATAATTTTAAGAAGGAATTTACATGTTGAAAGAGGTCTGGAAAATGGATCAATGGGTAATGTTGTTGATTTTGTGAAATACAGAAATAGAGATGGAATTGAATTTTTAAAAATTAAATTTGATGGCATTGAGGAAGTACAGCTAATTGCTCGTTGTTCTGCTAGATTTTTGCTTGTAAAAGACTTATATGTTCGTCGTAAGCAGTTTCCTGTTTGCTTGGCATATGCGGTGACAATCCATAAATCGCAAGGTTTAAGTGTAGACTGTGCATTGGTGAATATTGGCAGTTCTGTGTTCAAGGAGGGTATGGCATATGTGGCATTGTCACGAGTTAGAACTTTATCGGGATTGTACTTGATTGAGTGTGATGTCACAAACATTTGTGCGGATCTAGATTGTGTTAAGGAATACAATAGGTTAAGAAGAGAGTATGCGCCACATTTGCCTCAGTATCCTTTGTTTGAGAAACGTGTGGTAGGCCGGAAACGAAGAAATGTGACCAATACTGGGGAGGTTGTAGCAAAAAGATGAAAAGTCGATGAACCTGAAATTCTAAGCAGAAACAAAAAGGATTCTGTTGAAGATGTTGTTGGTTTTCAATTTGAAAACAGTTCTGGTGTCAACTGCTATGCTAATGTAGTGGTTAATGTTTTGTTTTCTCTAGAAAATGTAAAAGAAGAGATTGTGGTCAATTCTGATCAAAGATTTTGCAGTTTGTTAAATTCTGTGTTAGAGAAATGTAGCACTGATAGAACAAACATAGAAAGTGTGTCTGAAATTCGAAATCTGTTAGACAGATGTTCAGGCCAAACACAATTCTCTCAAAATAGTCAGCAAGATTGTCAGGAGTTTTTAATGTATATGCTTGATGTATTGCATGATGAAGGTGTAGATGTAGATCACCTGTTTGGGCTTTCTTATCAATGGCAGCATGACTGCGAGAACTGTAGGGTATCAAGTACTACTAGTGTAGACTCAGAAAGATTTATATATTTAACTTTGCCAGACAGTAAATCAGTCTCTTTTAATAAGCTAGTAAAAGCAGCTGATCACAACATGGAGTGTAGCCAATGTAAATCTGAAATGATGTCCACATTATTTATACGAACATATGGCCAGTATGTCATTTTAATGTTCCAACGATGTAGGCCTGATGGAACAAAATTGACAACTTTAATTAAAAATTTTGTGGCTTCACAGTTGTCAATATCAGGAAGGACTTTTGTAACTGTAGCAATTATATATCATGATGGTCCTTCAATAACATCAGGACATTATACAGCTTATTTAAAGTGTAGAAATTGCTGGTCATTCTGCAATGATTCTGTTTTAATTTTAAAAAAAAATTGCCATATGACCTTAAAAACTCTTACCTGGTGTTTTTAAAACCAAAATTTTAGGGAAAGAATCTCGGGATGTGCTCTGAGGAATTTCAAGAAGTTCTAATGGCTCCTACACGATTTGGCCTTGAGGATAAGTGTAGTACAGAGACATAACTTCTTACCATAACACTGGACGTCATGGAGAAATACGTGCACTTTGAATGAGTTCAGAAAAACTGTTTCTTTTTATAAGCTAATTGAAGCAGCCAATCAAAACATGGAGTAGAGGGAATGTAAGTCTGCAATGCTGTCTACTGTTTTACATTGCTTTGTCATTAAAAGTGATGTAGAGAATTAAATAATTGTACTAGTCATAAAGGTAGTGTAAGTCTGCTTCATAGTAAGCAGTATCAGTGTGATAGGAAATGTAGAACATGATTGAGCAAGAAGGGGAAGATATTACTAGTCCAGGATTGTGAAAATGATCTTCAACATTTTAATTGTGAAAGTTGCGGAAATACAACATGACGGGATTGGCTTAAAAGAATTCTAAGAGTTATAAATGGCTCAGACACGATTTGGCCTTGTGGAAACGTGTGGTAGAGAGCGAGAAGTCATTTATTGTATGTAACATGTTTTTGAAAACGATGGAGGTTTTCTTTCAGAAAGTGGCGGGTTGAAAGTAATAACAGCACAACAGAGTGTAAGCTGTTCATAGGACATCCTTGGCCGTCATGGAAAGTAAGTTAACTTTAAGGAGTTCTGAATTCTGATTTGTTATGTTGTATGGGTTTTTTAAACACAATCATTTTGATTGTGTTTTTTTTTCCCCGCTGTTATATGATGAATACCTTCAAGTCACTGTTTTAGTGAAATTTGATACATTCTGAGAACAGCAAAAATAAACCATTTAACATGTATAATTAATTCTGTTCTGTTTGCATTTATGATGTACATGTAGAACTGTGTAGGAGGCATGGAGAAGGTGAGGCTTCTGTAAGTGTCAAAGTTGTTGCATACAGTGCTCATATTCTACGTAGTCTTTTATATTTCATTACTTTCACTGTTTCTGACTGATCTAAAATTTTTTTTTTAAAAAGAACAGTAAGTATAAGGGAAGGAAACAGACAGTTATGTTAAAAGAAACACAGCTATAGGGAATAAACTAGGGATACTGTTACCCGCAATCCTCTGCTGATGATGTCACTGAGCATGTCATGAATGATGTAATATGTGACATCATCAGCAGTGGATTACGGGTAATAGTATCTCTAGTTTACTCCCCTATAGCTGTCTTTCTTTTAACATAACTGTCTGTTTCCTTCCCTTATACTTACTGTTCTTTTTTTTAAAAAAAAATTTTGGGTTCGCTTCCGGTTCGCGTACCGGGGAGCGAACTGGGAAGCGAACTAAGAGAAATAGAGGTTGGCACAGTTCCAAATATTGTACCAATTTTTTAATAACGGGGAGGTAGTTCTGAAAAGAACTTTTTTTTAAATTGTTTTTGTTGTTTTATATTTTTTTTATTATTTTTCTGAACATTTTTTTACTTTTTTTGAATTTTTCTGAACAGTTTTATATTTTTTTTGGGTTTTTTTCGGAGGGGGCAACGAAAACGATTCATTGTAAAGGGCTCAACAGGAGCAACAAAACAAAAAAAAAGAATTTATTATTTGGGGCGTTTCGTACAAACTTGCATATGATAGTCAATAGCTCTGTTGATCAGAGTGATGCTACTTTCTCCGTAGCAAATGAATCCACTGCAATGTACGCAGACTTGTTTTACTTCACGAAATCTCGTTTGTATATTTGGCACCATCTCCCTGCCCTCTGGTCCCGTTACTTTCGGTACAACAGATCTTCTGGCCATAATAGGGAGATTATCTAGGTCGTTACGAAACTGTGCAGCACTGTAGTTGTTAGGATGCCACCTAGTCATATGGCGATGCATTGTGTAGTTTCCGAAACTGTATTTTTTGTCGGTCCCTCTGGACAGTCTATCTTGACATATAAGGCAAGTTACGTATCTTGCATTTACTTTTTTCTGACCTTTGGGAATTTTAAAAAATTGCCAAATGAAGTTTTCTTTCCGGTGAGACGTCCTGGGCTCCTCAGGCAAAAAGTGCCTCTCTTCGTGCTCGTCGTCCTGTTCCTCTTCTTCCTCTTCTTGCTGAATTATAACTTCAGCAGGTGGTCCACTCTTCCTTGGATGTGGTGGAGGTGGTGGGGAAGCACCAGCTGAAGCTACTAAAGAAGCCATTGCTCACTGGTAACAAAGGGTCTTTCTCTCACAATGATGAAAGTCAGAGTGAGGAAAGAAGGAGGGATTTTCATCATTTGGGAAAAACAATAGTTCTCAACCAATGAAAAGTGTTCATTTTAGATTATATGACCTAGTCTTACATCATTAGGAAACCAAAAGTGAAATGAACCAATGAAAAGTGTTATTACCAAGTCACATGACCTGCTGTGTTTACGTTACGCGCTTTGCAGGGCCTCCCGGTTTGCTTCCAGAAACCTGTGCTTTGCGACTCGGTAAGCGTACCAGTTCGCTAACGTAGCACGTCATATGACGTATCACGCGACAACGCGAAACGTCATGCGGACGGGAGGCGTCACGATGTTGTTTTCTAACGCGGCAGTTGCGGTAAAGAAACGTTTACCGGCTCGCGGTCTATTTCGCGGCATCAAGGTCAGCTAACGGGAAGCTTCCCGATTCGCGAAGCGGGAACGAAGAAAAAAAAATATAAAAAAAAAAAGTTATTAATAAACATATAAAATATATTTTTGGATTTAAAGAAGAATACATTTTACAGCTACAGATATTAGCTGTTAAAAAACCAATGAAATTCACTGAAAAAACCATAGGTTATAGACCATATATAGTTAGGAATTAGCATTTACAAAACCTTTAAAATTCACTGAAAAAACCATAGGTTATAGACCATATATAGTTAGGAATTAGCATTTAGAAAACCTTATTTTACTCACACAAAACCATTGAAATTCCATATATAGTTAGTTGCACTAACTATATATCGCGCACCCGCAATCCACTGCTGATGATGTCACATATTACATCATTCATGACATGGTCAGTGACATCACTGATGACATCACTGATGACATCTCAAATGACATCACTGATGACATCACTGATGACATCTCAAATGACATCACTGATGACATCATGACACACCAATACCAGTTACTACATACGCACTCACTGATTCCTACGTCTACACACACATTCACTCATTCACCCATACAATCACTCATACATACAGTCACTCATTATTACAACACTATCATATGCACTCATACACCTATGCAGACAGTCACACACTGCCACTCATCCATGGAGTTACTCACACACCAAGTCAGTCCTGTAAAGAATCAATCACACTTCCATTTCTTCATCTATACAGTTAAACACAGAACACCATACTTCAGTGACATCACTGATGACATCACTAATGACATCTGAAATGACATCACTGATGACATCTCAAATGACATCACTGATGACATCATGACACACCAATACCAGTTACTACATACGCACTCACTGATTCGTACGTCTACACACACATTCACTCATTCACCCATACAATTACTCATACATACAGTCACTTATTATTAGAACACTATCATATGCACTCATACACCTAGTCAGTCCTGTGAAGAATCAATCACACTTCGATTTCCTCATCTATAGTTAAACACAGAACACCATACTTTTCACACATATACTAACACATACTTACTCTCTTATACAATCACTGATACAAGTACACATTGATATGCACAGAGTCACACACCTCCCAGCCAGCCACACACACACTCAGTCTTCCATACATCCAGTCATTCTTCAATATGTAAAACGTATTTAAACTTTACAAAAACACACAGACACTAGATGATGTCATCAGTGATGTCATTTGAGATGTCATCAGTGATGTCATCAGTGATGTCACTGACCATGTCATGAATGATGTAATATGTGACATCATCAGCAGTGGATTGCGGGTGCGCGATATATAGTTAGTGCAACTAACTATATATGGAATTTCAATGGTTTTGTGTGAGTAAAATAAGGTTTTCTAAATGCTAATTCCTAACTATATATGGTCTATAACCTATGGTTTTTTCAGTGAATTTTCAAGGTTTTGTAAATGCTAATTCCTAACTATATATGGTCTATAACCTATGGTTTTTTCAGTGAATATATATATATATATATATATATATATATATACATGCTTCGCTCCCCTGTGAGTACTGAACGGAAGCAACACCACTGACTGGCAACATCTTTGGGTACATTAATTACTGTCCAGGATTATGACACACTAGAGGCCATCCTAATTAAGGGTTATAGTAAGTACAGCTGTGTAAGAGGAGGTAAGGAATACGTTGTGGGATATGCACAGCTGTGTGCAGCCTTCAAAATATGAGACAACCAGAGATCAGTAGGAATAGACACATGCCCCAGCGCTAGGAAGATACAAAAGAATAAATAATACCTGCAGATATAAAGTAGCATTAACCATGACCTTTATGTTTAGTAAAATGTTGTCTCTCTCCCTCTCTCTCTTGGCTAGCTTCACTGTGAGTGATTTCATTCTGTTCTTTCACAGGGAGCATATCGACACACAGTTGTTTTATTCAGTGCCAATGTGTGATTTTTGAGACCAAAACTATTTTTACTTTTGCCAATGTTTGTTATAATGGTGAGGGCCTAGCATCTCCCACACCAATGAGGTTTCACAAAGATATTGCCAAAACAAGCTGTGCATTGACAAAGCCAAAGGGCTGACCAACAATTTCAGACCTACTGGCTTTACCAATGCTTGTTTATTTTTATGTTGCAAAGAAATGGTACCTACCTTATTTCAGTAGTTTAGTGAAATGTTTTTGCATTTTGTTTTGTGAACATTTTATTTTGAAAGCAAAGAATTATCAGTCTTGCTTTCAAGCTGCTGCAAATATTTGCATCTAATTGGTGAGAATCCTGTGAGCAATATGCATAGCCTCACATTGCTAAATATTGAAAACGAGTGTACGCATGTTTATACTCTAACCACTATCAGAAGTGCAGTCTGAGCTTACAACATTTACTTAGAGCGCTCACCCTAATAATAAATCTGTTGCATTAATGAAAAAAAAATACAAGTTTGAATAGCATTAACACATGGACACAAATATTAACTTTTTTGCAGACAATGCCTTTCCCTGATACATAATGTGGTACTGTAAAGTGGCAGTGTACTGTAGGGTCTTGGGCCTACTTGTCTCAAGGACAAAATACACATGAAAAATTGTTGCCCTTGACCTCCCCCCAAAAAAAAAAAAATATATATATATATGCCCTGGGCGTGGCTATAGGGATTCCATATCCCAGGGCACAGTTTGACAACTATGATTGCTTTGATTCCCAAAGGTGTCACTGTGACAGAGATTTTCAAATATGTTTGCTGTTGAGACAAGCTATAGCACAAGATTTTCAATTCCTCACAAGATTTTCAATTCCTTTTCTTGGAGATAATGGATTTCTTTTTAAAATGTCATACACGGATGCCAATATAATTTCTCGGCTCTTTTCTTCTTTTGGAGTTCCCTTCTTACCTCAGCTGGCAAACATACAGCATGCATCAGTAATAGCACAATTATTGCAAGGCCTGTTGCTATTTAAGAGAATTTCAATTGCAGAATGTGCTGCACACACCTCCTCCAAGGACTATGTATCACGAGGTAAAGAATGTATTGATGCAGATGTAAAAAAATAAATAAATAAATAAAAAAGGGGAATATCTTCAGTAACTGGTTGGATGTACACAATGGTTCAAATTGCTTCTACTCCACATGATATCAGATATAAAGATAAAGGATAATGAGATGAACAATGTCCCTAAGTATATTATTGGAAAGGGGTGGAAGAAAAGGAAGAATAGGAAAAGGGGAAGATGAAGGCAAACAGAAGAGGGAATATTGATAGGCCCAAATGGAAAGATATGTTTACAAATGATAATGCTTGTTCCCGTGGCCCGTCTTTTTCATTGTTTATCACTTGTATGATGTGATCAGACAGTTTTTTTTTTAATGCTGGTACTAAGGTTAAATTGGAAAAAAGGATACTTCCACTGCCCTAGGCCACTTTTTGCCTACATGAAATGGACTTCTTCAACATAGCCCCCTATTGAAACTGCAAGTACGTGTTGGTACACCGATCCAAGAACTGCAATGTATAAATTATTTCCGAAATTCCTCCTGAAGGAGTTCATTCCACACTTTTAAGTGCCTAAGCTTTTGTGTTCTGACAATTGACCACCGTTCATCTCACACGTGATTGAGGGGTTGTGCAAGGGGCTAGGAGCTACACAGAGACTACAATGTGCCTGTCATCAGCAAGCAGGGTACGATGTTGAGAGAAATAACTGAGTGTTGAAAAAACATATAGGAAAGATTTGTGCATCCACTGAACTGACCTGGATTGATGTACTTCCACTTGCTCTGTTGTCCATGAGTAGCACTGCAAAGACTAACATTGTTAGGTTCTGTAAGGTTTTCCTGAAGAGGGGACACCAGAATAATATATGGCCTCTAGCCAGATGACTGGGTCTGGATAAAAGCTCACACCAGACAACACTGCCTCCGGCCAGGTGACATCCTGGATCCACAGCTCCCACACCAAGAAAGGAGCATGGCCAGACAAAGGAGGGCAAGCTCAACACTGCACAAATAGTGTCATCTAAAGTACCCCACAGGTACAATATTCACTCCAGCAGACCAGCAACAACAAAGAAGGATTAGAGGAGAGGCAGATCCCTGCTCGCCGCAGGCCAGGCCTACAACAGTAAGCTCAATTCGACAGAGGCAGATCCCTGCTACGTACAGCAGGCCAGGCCTCTGGATACTATCTTCCAAGGACCCCTACGTTCCCTTCAAGTGCTAGTGACTGACTTTCTTGTTCCATGGTTCCAATTCAAAGAAAGCAGTGACTCCGACGCAACATGAAAAACTCCAGTGCCTTCCCCTGCTTCGCATTCAGTACAGCCTCATTACAACCTGCGTTCCATGAAAAGTACCAAGTGGGAATGGTATCCCAAGCTCATCCTGATGGGTTGCACGTGCTACACAGCAGAGAAAGGAAGAGTGTAAGCGGACCCCAACGATACATCACCTAAAGACGTCTGGAACTTCAAATGCCCCAACCCCTCAGTCTACAAGTTGTGACGAGATATCTTTTCCTTCTTCATCACTTTGTTTTCTTCATTTTTGAAAGTGCCTAGGTAATAGAAGTGCTTGAAAACCTCTCAAATTACTTGAAGATAGGCAGCAACGGTTACTTTTCTGTTTACAGAAATGATCACTAAAGCTCTGCATAATTTTTCAGCTTAGTTTTGAAAAGACTTAAAGTACAGCAGAAAATAAGACATTCTTCCAACTAGTCACACTAACCACACGTACCAACGATTGGAACAATGCCTCAAGACTTTCAGAACAATGAGTAAAAATGACAATGGGTGCTACTAGCAGTATTGAACACTATTACTGCCATTATAATGACTATAAATGTATTATGATCACAGTGATATACCTAAGATACTGCTTACATGACACAGAGATATTGTACCAAATTGAATAAATAGCCATTGATAAAGATGTTATGTTTGCACACACTGGCCTACAGACACAGAAAACAGCATGTGTCATACTTGTCTCTAAACATGTGGGCTGTGTCCTAATGAGCATTATGCTCTTCAGCCAGCACCCCATGTCCGTAGCACTACCTGCACCTCCTGAGAATAGCAGAATTAACACGGGGAGAGCAAGGATAGAACAGGGAATGTGAATAACGTAGCATGTATAATTTTTGTTCTTTTGAAATTAACAAAAGGGGGGAGATGCAGCAGGGTCTATTTTTTACCCCAGGCCAATTCTGCCCACCCTTGAGGCATGAGACCCTGATAAGCCCCCACCAGCTAGCATAAAAGGAATCTGTTAAATTGACCAAATTGTCCTGGATGTTCTTTTTCTATGAATAGGCCTCAAAGTGTCTCTCTAATACAAATCTTCTCAGTGAGGCTCAGCTCCCCAGGAGCCCCCACCCCCTCGATCTGCACTTCTTCTCTTACACCCACGAAGATACTGCAAGAAAAGCAATACCGCAAGAATAGGGAACTTCCCGAGCTAAAAGAGACTTCACGCAATACCTGATGGTCGGGGCCACGTGCCATCTGTCATCTTTCATATTATTGTATTTGTTGCTAGCTTTAATGTAACTAAGACCAAAAAACAATATCTTCCTAAATGTTCCTCTTTCTTATAAAAGTTTCCCTGAAGTGACGCAAATCCAGGTCAATAGATGTTCAATTTCATTATGATTCATGGTCAAACATCCTGTGACCTTTTGAGAAACTTTTTGTAGCGTGGGTGGCACTTCTGTTTTCTTAAATATTTTCCAGACGTGACCAAAATGTGTCATGTCCTATAGGTTAAAGACACCTGATAATGTCGTCATTTTGTGGTCAATGGTTTATCATTGAAAGAGTATAAAGTTCTGCTCCTCAGTCCATTCGGGGGACTACCTCGCTGCAGTGACCCCTTGGGTCACTGACGCCTGTGTGGTCTCCTTCAGCCCTCTATCTAAGCATCTTTGGCTGAAGCACTAATTGTTCATGGCACGTTAAAATTGTATTTTTCTCTCTCCTCTGCGTTGCCCCTTATTTTAAACCATTATTTCAATTGCAAAGCAATAATGTTGTTCCTCCTAACTTAACATGTGCATTACTAGCATTGCAGTCAAGTGTAGTTTGCATTTTGAAAGGATTTCCATTGATTTAAAATATTTTTGCATTGCCTGAGTTTCTCCTTCACTCCAGAAATGTGTGTTTTATTCCCTAATTAATTTCAATCGTGCCTTTTTAATAATTCTGGCCCCTCGCATTCTAGGTCTCTTTAAAATGTTTAGCCTGCATGAATAATACTCGTCAGGAAGGCTTGTTTCAAGTTCTCTATATTTTTATAGAATGTATTCTGTGTCTTTCTGAATCTATAGCTGATATAAACGTGAATTTTAATGGATCTTGACTCCAGCTTGCCTTATAGTTCTCATCAGAAAGGCTTGATTCTAGGCACTATAATTTTGTAACAAATGTACTCTATGTCTCTGGAGCTCTAGCAGTTTTCCTTTATGCTTTTTTAAAGTTACTTATTTTAGCTTGCCATGCAACATTTTTGAGCTTTTGACATCCAGCATTTACTCCTGACAGATTGAAGTCGGGATTTCTTAAATGGCTTTTTACTTAGTAGCATGAAATGATGTGCATTTATTGTGTTGCTAAAAGATACGCATTTATTGGTCCACTTGTGAGTTAATAATAAATGTGCCACATCAACATGAGTTTTGTCATCTCATATCTGTGTTCCTTGTCTCTCAGTGAAGTGGTGTGCTGGTGGCTTGTGACTCACCTGTTGTCGTGACCACTCCCAAAAGGGGCTTGAATTTCCTCTTTATCACAGAGATTTAATTATCCACCAAGCAAGGATTCTCTAAATGGCCTTTATTCACACTAGGAGATTTAAAACCAATGGTATGCTGAGTAGCAATAAACTTCACATGATATCTAATTTTCACTATTTGCTGTGTGTTTTTTTTGCACGTGTAGAAACAATATTGAAGCGGTAAAATATCTTTAGTGAAAGTTAGTAGGACCGAAACACAAGTAGCATTTAAGAGCAAAGTTGTATGACTAATGTATGAAATCATATCTAGGGACCCAATGTCTGGAGTTGCAAAGTGTTTTTGCCACCATTGTCGATCTCTGTGGTAAATATCACAACTTTGCATAGTTTATAAACCTTTTTCAGTGCTGGGCATCCATATCAAAATGTTAATTTTTGTGACAATTTAATTTCGATATATTCTTGTTTCACACTAAATAAGGTTTTGAGAGGCAACAAAGGTGACTGTCTAGTCCTTTCACTCTTTTTTAAGTTCAAAGAATAGTCCTTTCACGCTTACCCCTGTCAACTAAGCTTCTAAACTGCAATCATATTGATAAATCTTCATAGCAGATCTATCTTTCTAGTTGCCTTAAATCTTGTCAACACAGACAATAGCTATGAAGTCTCTGATTAAAAGACTGTTCAGCTGCGGAAGTGGCTCTGCCTTAGACTGTCCAAATGTGCATATTGGGAAAAGAAAGATGCCTATTCAAATAGCAGTTGCGTAATTCTGAATGATCTGAAGGAAGATCAGACTATTGGGCAGTGTCACAAAAATGATGTGGGCCCAGTCTGCAGAGCTCGAGGAATCAACAACAGTGAGCCAGAACAATTGAGAAGGGAGGAGTGGACGGAGTAAAAGTCTTTGGTCTTCCCATTTAGGAGCTATATCAATAAACAATTAATAAACATGCTGTAACAACACCGCCATGTGGACCCTAAATAGCAACATCCAAACATGGATAACTTTAGCAACAATTTTAGAGTAGAGTGCACTCCATAAAGAGTATATCATTTAGAAATATAAAACATACATTGATCAATGTAAACATGTATTCATAGATATCAAAATGCATTCTTCAACTGCTATAAGAAACAGCCTTATTGATTAACTCAGGAAAACAAAAAAAGTGATTGACGGATTGCTTGAATTACTTATTGACTTCCCAAGCCACGACAATAAAGCCAAGCATTTAAATCTAGCTATGCTAAAAGATCTCTCTGTTCTTCAGTACCTATACCTAGAACCTCTAATGTATCTATCTCCAGATTGTGTACAATCTTCACACTACTCTACATAGAAAATAGCTGTGCTTATTTAATAATATCATGAACTCCGTATTTACATAGCTGTGCCATTGATGGCATTATTTATTAAAAATACTATATCATAAACTTTGATGTCATATTGAAAGTGTAATAAATGAATTCCATACACATACAAATATTGCAGTACCTCAGAACGATGCCACTATGGTTAATCTCACACTAATCAAACTTCCAAGTTGCAATTATCACCTCCAGGTGATGCTTCCTACCCAATCACATTTTAAATGCTAATGGAATAAATAAGACTGTTGTGCACCACAACATAAGTGATAAATTGTGGAACATAAGATGTTCACAATGAACTTTAGACTATAAGAGAAACAGATTCATAATAGAAGAATTTTAGCAGCCTTGCAAGGAATGAGAATTGTAGAACACATAGTAGTGGGTCTTCAGTGGCTGTACAGTGTCAAGTTAAATTGTTTACTTAGAGATAGCATCAATTCATTTTTAGGTTTCGTAACCTGGCGAGGGGCGAAGCCCCTCCCAGATCGAAATCTGTTGTTTTTAATAGTGAGGTTAGGACAGCCTCTGTTTCCAATCGGCTAGCTCCATAAATGGAGGCTAGCCATTGGGAGGCAGAGGCTGTCAATCGCGTTTTCTCTCGAAAACGCGATTCGGGGGCGTTTCTGGTGCTTTTTTTAAGCCCCGCCCCTTTGTCCCGGGCCGCGCTGCCATTGGCTGCCGGCCCGGGACACCCCGTGACGTCATTCCAGGGCCGCGCTGTGATTGGCTGCCGGCCCGGGACACCCCCGTGACGTCAGCCAATCACAGCGCGGCCCGGAGCTTTAGTTATATCCACCTCTCAGTGTGCTCATTTTAGGGATTTATTTATTTATTTACCGTGGACGAGCCGAGCCGTTTATCTCCCGGTTCGATCTCGGGCCCGGGCCAGATCGCGGCAGCAGGTGTTTGACCTGCCGGCTCCCTTTCCGTAGGATTCACTCACCAGGGATCCCCGTCAGAGCTGCTCGCAGTGCCACAATATACAGTCCCCGCGCAGCCCGTGGCACACTGTTGACATAAACACTCTTTAATTACGCGGCGGCATATAGGCACCTCTATACTGCACCTCCTCATTAGTCCGACGCAGATCACGCTCAACTGTTTAACACCCACACCCCCCGCCTTCCACCCCACTGAGCTAAGCCCACGTCCTCATTGGCAGACGAGACAGTTGTTGCCCTAGTTTTAATTTCTTGAAACACAGAGTATAAGGCAGAGGGGGAAGCATCGCGCGGTTTACCAAGCTCGAGACAGCTGGAAGTGACAAGCGCCATTGATTTATTTCCCGCACACCCTTCGGTTCTGCAAGCAGCCTTAAACGCTGCGGCTTCCTGGCTCTCTCCCACTCACAGGGCTATTTTTAAATCCAAACCAGTGCTCTGGGCTGGCTGGGTTTTGTTTCAGATGGTTTTGATTCCTTGCGAGGCAGAGGGCACTGCGTGGAGTCGAGGCGCCCGCTTGCTGATGGTCCCTGGTCGTGGGTGCAGTGTGTATTTTTTGCTGCAGGATGGCACCGCGCTGGTGCCCCACCCTGCCTCCCGAGCATGTGCTTCCTTTCCCTCAGACCTGCCACGCATGGCAGCTGCGGAGGCCGGTTGCTAGGCAACAGGCCCGGGCTCACAAAGAGCGCTCAGCTGGAGGAGCCGGGCCTGGCAGCTTCAAACAGCTGGGCCAATCGATGCTGCCTGTGTGTGTCTTAGAAGGCGCAAGTGGGCAGGGGTTCGGTGCGCGTGCCTATGGCCACCAAAATATGCAACCGCGCTAATGACCAATAATTCGAGACAGCTGTATGTATGTAACCTTTGGAGGGAAATATCCGCACCGTATGAAAAGGTAATATATATTAAAAGGCTTGAGTGGCATCTGAATGGCACAAGGCGCTGTACAAATGGCGATGTATAACAATTTACTTAGAACCCAGCACATTTATCACAGCTATTATTAATTTTAGGAACTGTGGATGGACAAAAGACCACGTTAGCAGATCCATGATATGCAGTGGTTAAATTGTGAAAAAAGTGCCTGGTCCCTCGTCCATTGTTCCTATGCGCGCCACTTATAACAGAACTACTACTAAACATGAAACCCTTCAAGCGGTGCGAGGATGTGGCATAACGGCCGGAGCTGCTGCCTTTGGAGCTGGGGAACCAGGTTCGAGTCCCGGCGAAGGCTCAACATCCTGTATTTCTGGGCAAATCCCTTAATCTTCCCATGCCTACAAAAAATGAATGTGTGCCAATGAAAAGCGCTCCAATCCCTTTGGTTCGAGTTTGTGCTATAAGCACCAGTGTTGACGATTAAGTGAAGAAGCTCAATATTTATCACAAACGTCTCCTGATCATGGGGCATCTTGTCTCTGCCATAAGCAGCTCTTCAAGTGCTAAAAAATTAGAGTTCTGTAAGTCTTAAATCAACTGGCCCCTTGAAATGTATTGTGAAGTTATGGAACACCATGCTCCCCCTTCTTTGGGGCCACTACTGCTATGCATGTTTGCTTACATAAACCCAGTTAAAAAATAATAGTAATCAACTGGCCCCCAGAAAAAAAACACAAGAACCAAAATAAAAAGAAACATAAAACAACAAGCATTTACAATGCAACGGTTTCGCCTTTGGAAAAGTTTGAGTTATTGGCATTGTAAATGACAACATTTGTATTTATGTGTTGGTTTTGAAAACAGATAAATAATTGGCATTGTCATTTACATTGCAAATAGCTTTAACATTTCCAAAGGCGAAACCGTTGCATTGTAAATGCTTGTTAACACTTGTAATCGCCTAAGTTCGAAACCATACTATACTTTTAAAGGTGTTATTTTTCAAAGGTTGAAGCAGTATCTCTTGAGCACCTTCAGACAAAAATCTGAGAATTGGAAGCCACAAATATAGACATGCAAGATTACAGATGAAGAACAAAATGTTACTTTTTTGGTAGACTGGAAGGACTGGAGATTCATAGAGCAACAAAATGTTGTCACATTAACCTTTGCACGTAGAAAAACCCTGCAATTCCATCATATGCGTTTTGAGATGCAGGCATACAGATCAATTTTTTAAAATGGCAAGAAACAGAAATATCCCTTCATAGACAATAGACATGAAATTTTCCTATTGGAAAATTATTCAAAAGAAACTATACTGAAAGAAGAAAAAAATTCAAAAAATAAAATAAATTAATCTCACAATCTGATGGTGGAGGCACCAAGAATCAGCTGAAACATATTCTACCTCCATCACAAAAAATAAAGGGACTTTGTACATTTCTTTTAGAGTGCACAGAAAAGGGGACCTGCCACCACTACCCAGTTAAGTAAGCCAAAATAAATTGTCTATATCAAGATTATTAAAGTATGGTTCAGCACTTAACACTAAAGCCCAGATTACGATGTCGATCGGAGTCGCCTTCGAACGACATTGCTGTGGATGGGGAACCGACCAACCTCAGGGAGGCAGTTCCATCCCCGCAATTAGGATACGACTGTACATGGTGTGGTTGAAAACTTACATTTTTCTATGGGAGCTTGTGTGGCGGGCCAATACCGCCAGCAGCACAACCTACCATTGAAAAATTATGTTTTTGAATATCCCTGCGCCATGTGACAGGCACCTCCAAGTGCCTGCCACATGGTGCAGGGATGTGCAGTACCCCCCGGGCCACATGCGGAGGGCCAGGGGGGGAAAGGGTCCCTCTTAGGGCCCCACAAGACACTTTCTGACAGCAGTTCCATGTCAGAAAGGCTGACATGGAACTAATGTCGGAAAGTTCGATCATAATCAAAGCAGGTGAAATATCGTCCTTTAGGGATTAGGAGGCCTTTCCGACTGGCCGATGTGCTCCTTGAGCCCGTTGGAACCGAGTCATATTCCCCTGCCGGTTTAAACTCCAACCGACGTCATTGTAATATACTAGCCGGAGTTGGTCAGAGGCTTTCAGACCGACATTGTAATTGGGCCCATAGTGTTCAAGCAAGATTACAATTACAAGTAGAGCAAGCAAAAAAAAACATTAATGAAAGTGGGAGTCCTTTGCAGGGCCAGTGTAATCACACGATTATCCAGTGTAGAGCATTAAAAGGTATTCTTTATTTCATGATTTTCTTCACACTCTTTATATCCTATCGAAACATGATTGAACTTTCTGTTATAGACATTCAACTTTCTGTTATAGCGTGTAATCCCAAGTGCTTGTTACAGCCAACGCTTTTTCTTTATAAGACGTTCTTCAGGGCTACAAAAATTATAACAAACATACATTATGCAAATACACAAATATTTACACATTTGTAAAATATTCTAACCACACAAACCAATAGTTGAGCTGGTCACTTAATGCATACAGACCGCCAGTGATGATCAAAGAATCTAATATTAAAAAATAGCCTTCTAGATATGATACACCATTTTACCCATTTTATTTAAAAAACATTATTTTAAACATGAATAACCTATTTGGACATGCTACATCTTTTTATCTATTTTATATTAAAAAAATCCCTTGCAATATATGTGGTCTTTACAGATGAGAAAGACTTTTGGCATTTTTTAAAAAAAGTGGTAGAATAGAAGTTCTGGGTAGAAAAGTTGACCCACACCCCTGGATGTTGTCACCTCAGGGTCTGATTAGTCGCTGGGGCTAGTAGCATATTGGCCACTTGCACCCACAATCCTAATGCCCCTAAATCTAGGATTTGAGGGCTACTCCTGACACCAGAACCTCAGTTCTGATCTGATTTGCAGCAAAAAACAATCAGGAGACCCGTGTCTGCGACAACAGGACCTTCACAAAACAAAGGCGTGATACTCTGCACCGGTGGCAACCTTCCTGGAACTGCACAACTTCTACTTATCCTGGACCAAAGCTCTGTTTCCCTAGAAAGAGGGACCCCTTTAAGAGCCAAAGGCAACTCCAGATTCCCCTGGACTAGTGGCATCAGTCCCCTGCACACTGCAGGTTAAAGCATTGTACTGGTACTAAAGAATCACTTCTGAGAGATCACCCAAAAGTAGATTGTCCAGTGCATTATGGGAAGTGTAGTTGTGACCTCCAGCAAGTTTCAGGTGGCTACCGTTTTCCCAAGACCACCTGATACCGAAATACCTTGGTTCCCCACCAGCACCATATACGCAGTAAAACTATCACCCCAGCGGCTCTCGCTTCAGCATCACAGACAGCTAAGACAACTCTGAATCAGGGCCTCTCGAGTCAGGTAAAATTGAATTGACTGTCATGGCTTAGTCCTGGGCCCACATCACCTTTGACCTCCTTGAGTTCCACGCAATCCAACCTTGAAAGTGACGATTATCACTAGTGGTTTTTACCATTGACCGCAATTATAAAGTTTTTCAGCACTGTTTTATACTGATTTCATTGTGCTTCTAAAATCCATAACTCCAGTTATACTTTCTGATTTACTTCATTTTGGTGTGTACATTTATATAAAAATCTGCTTTAATCTGTCCACCAAGATCTAAATCACTTTTAGAAAGTCAGCATTTTCTTACTTTAACCATTCTGTGCCTCTGCCTGTCTCTGAATACATGTCTGGATTGGGTGACAGCTGTGCTTTGTGAATTCTCTCTAGATAGTCTCACAAAGGAGGCTTGGCTGATGTGCCTTGCGGAGATAGACTGGAAGGCAGGAGCTGATACTTGAACCTGAATAGGGCTGTGCCTGTCCCACACACAAAGAGTTGCATACCCCCCTGTAGTGAGTCTAGCCCCAAGGCATGAAAATTAGGTGCCTAGTGATCTTCAAAGTCCTCTTTGAAGTCTCCCCGACTTCAAAGGCACATTTGGGTACAAGTATTGGACCCCTGACACCAAATCAGAACTTTTCTGGAACTGAGGACATTCTGCCTGGAAGAAGAGCTGCTGTGCTGTAGGAGGGGCTGCCACTTTGCTACCTGCTCTGCTGTGTTGGCCTGCTGTCCGCTGCTTCTTGCCTGGGAGTGAGAAGGACTGGACCTGCTCTCTGCATCCTTTAACCCAAGGGCTTGTTGGCTTGCCTCCTGTTTTCTGAAATAGCAGGGTCACAAAAGTCTTCTTGCAACTTTACTGATGTTGCTAGACCCTTGACCGTGGTGCTCCCTCCAGTCCTGGGCCCTCAGAAGTGGGTTCTGCAGCTGTATTTTGCAAAACTCGATGCAGTGACCACTATGAGCCAATCGGAACAAACTCAGCGCCCTCAAACAAAGTGCCGATTCACCCATGATGCGGGTCTTTATCTCATTGCAGATCAGAAGATGCCACTGCAAGACTCGGCTCTAACACAGAGCTGACCCTTCAACGCCGACTGCAAGGCTTGATTTAACTCATCGACCCGACTGCAGGAAACGGAACTGGCGCAGGGAGTTCTTGACTCCGGCTCTTGCTCTGTACAAGGTACATTTTTCAGTTGGCCCTGTGTAGGTCCTGCAGCTGGACTGCCCTCCATCTTGATCAGCCTAAACTTTGAATTTATCCTAGTCTAGCGGGACCTCAATTAAACTTTTAGTGCTACTGAAGTTCAAGCACTGTTTTGGGATTTAATCTTTTAAAAATCATATTTTTAGCTCTACTTATTGGATTTGTGTCAATTAGGTCTTGTTTTACCCAGATAAATCTCCTCTATTTTTCTAACTTGGTGTGGAGCCGTCTTGTGTTGTTTTCACTATGTTACAGTAATTAAAGTGTGCACACATATTTCACACATTGCCTCTTAAGTTAAGCCTGATTGTTCTGTGCCAATCTACCAGAAGGTGAGCACAGGTTAATTTAGGATGTGTACCTGACTTACTCCGACTAGGATTGTGGCCCCTGAGTGGACAGGGTGTATACTCTGCCAACCAGAAACCTCAATTTCTAACATTGGTGATCAGCGTTGCGGACAGGGTTTGTGTTTGTGCAGCACTCTACACTATTTAGGTGTACACTACTACTCACATCAAGACTAATTTGAATCAATTGTCTGTGTTACCCAGTGGCATTATTTTTCCTTCTCTCTTTTGATTGGCATTATTGATTTTGTAATGCTCCCTGGTTGGCATTTTTTCTTGTTCCTAAAATCATGTCTCTGATAGGTGGTTCTGCTGCTGCACCTGCAAGAATAGAGTCTGAACTAGCCAGAACTGAGGGTCACAATATGGCCCAGCTCAAGGTTTTCTGCAAGGATTTTGAGCGTACTGTAAAGAGCACCACCAGGAAGGTGGATCTGGAAAAGGCACTTAGAGCTGGGTCAGAAGCTCATGCTGCATTGAATGAGACCCCAGTTGAGGGTGAGGCTGAGGAAGAGATGGATGAGGAGGAGGTTTTTCACCAGGGTCTAAGAGGAGCCCATGGGCTGCTGTCCATGGAGGAGGAGGGCAACTTACTTCCAGACATGGGGGTTCCTTCTAGAGCAGGGAGAAGTGTCTCATCCGAAGTCCTGTCCCCAGAGGAGCTGGAAAACAGGTGGGAGGAGTGAAAGTTCAAATTGGATGTGGCTAAGCTCAAATTGGAGAGGGATAAGTCCTTGGAAGAAAAGAAATAGGCCCAGGAGGAGAAAAGCTTGCCATTGAGATGAATTAGAGCCAAAAGAGATTGGATATTAAGGAGAAAAAGATGATTCTGGCTCAAGAATTGAGCCTGAGAGAGCTGGACATCAACGTTAGGCAGGTAGAGTACAGCAGTGATGGTGGCAACATTTCGTCTGTGCACTCTGACAGGAGGATTCACATACCCAAGGGTTTGGTGACTGATTTTGTGGTCGGAGAGGGCATAGATAGATGGTTTGAGGCTTATGAAATTACATGCCAAATGCACAATGTCCCTGGGGCATATTGGGGAGCTAGTATTTGGAGGCATATCCCTAGTCAGGAAGGGACATTCTACTGGCCCTAGAAGGGAGTGACAGGATAAGGTTTTCCCCCATTAAGGAGGCCCTAATCAGGAAGTTTGGTCTGACACCAGAGAAATATAAACAGAAATTCAGGGATAGTCAGAGGATTTCCCAACAGACCTGGGTGGATTGTGCGGATTCTTTTTGCATGGCACTGAATGTTTGGGTGAAGGGCAATGAGGTAAATAGATTATCAGGTTCTGTATAATGTGCTTGTAAAAGAGCATATCTTCAGTCTTTGCTTCCTCGATCTGTACCAAAACCTTGTTGATAGTAAGCTCATTGGCCCCAGATAGCTTGCTACATAGACAGACCTCTGGGTCAGCACCAGGGTCCACAGGAAGGTATTTGGGTCAAATCACCACAAGGGTGGGCAGAGTCCTCACCAGAAGAAGGAGGGGGGGGGCAAAAAGAGTAAGGAGTTCTCTAAAGGGACCCAAACTAGTTCTGTGGGTCAGGGTTCCCTTCCCCATGTTGATATAAAGAAGAAATGGTTCCCTGAGAATAGGTCTGCGGGGAAGGCTCATGTGAAATGCTATGAGTGCCAGCAGGAATGGCATTACAAGGGGGATGCAAGTGTCACTGGAGTCTGCTAGTGTAGCGCTTAGGGAGGAGACTGCCCCAAACAGATTTTGGGAGAATTTAGAATTAACCCTGGTGTCCCTGAGTGATGGAGAAATGGTACAGAGAACCCACATGCCTGACAGTACCAAGACACACAGTCAGGGTGTGTCCATCAATGGGCAGACAGTGGAGGCTCTGAGTGACACAGGAGCCTGCATGACAACCATCAGATGTCATCCGGTGTCTTCAAAGCAGGTAGTCCCTAACACATTCCACCTGCTGCTGACAACCGTGAGAGCCACTATCCTGTGGCTCTGGGTCCCTTTCAGTAGGGAGGTCTCATGCCAGTAGAAGGTCTGTGTGAATTGGTCCATGCCTGTGGATTGTCTTCCGTACAAAAATCTGGAGCACAATATCTGGCAGTAGGTAGAGTTCAGTTCACATGGTGAGGATGGGGTTGCCTGAGTGGGCGTGCCTGACCACACAGTCCATGGCAGGTCATAAGGGAGATCAAAAGGACTTGGAACCTGGAAAAATGGCCCAGGTACCTGCCACCAAGAAGAAGGGCACAGGAAACCCACTCCTGTAATTCCCATGGTCCAGGAGCAGGCGGAACCTGAGGGAAATGCCCCAGAACCAACAGGGATAACCTGGAGAACTTGCCTGAGCTGGCCAACAGGCAGCAGGAAGGGGGTCCGTCCAGGTAAGTGTTCTGAAGGGAGCAGAAGGAGTTTTCTACACATGAGGGTCTTCGGCAGCAGGCTGAGGCTCCGGCAGCTGGTGATGACTCTGGGTAGCACCTGATCTACTGTGATAATGATCTCCCATACAGTGAGCACAAAGTTCCTGAGCCTGGTGCAACATGTGTGTCTGGGGTACCCCAGAGCTTCAGGACCTTCCCACTGGGTCTGGTTCATGATGTGCCATTGACAGGTCCTTTGAGATGAAACAACACTTTTGACAGGCTTGTCACCCACTCCTATTGGCCTCAAATGAGGAAGGCCTCAGATATGTTCTGTAGATCCTGTCCTACCTGGCAGGCACGTGGTAAGTCAGGTGGGAAGTGCAGGGCACCCCTTGCAACCTTCACCTGTCATTAGCACTCCTTGGGCAACAAATTTGTTCTGGTCTTGGTGGACCATGACACATGGTGTCCAGAAACTATTCCACTGAGGACAGTGACTGTGCCAAGCTACCAGAGGATGAGCATAGGTTAATGTAGGTTGGGTATCGGACTTACCCTGATTAGGATTGTGGCTCCTGTTTGGACAGGGTGTACACGCTGCCAACCAGACCTCTCAATTTCTAACATACCATCTTCTATAATTCGTTGTAAGGTGCTCTGTAACTTTGATAAGATGAAAATGGAATTGAATGAAACATATGCAGAAAACACCTGGAAAAGTCAGAATAAATGTGAGAGATGTCCTTTATTAAGCTGACTCAATCATCACTTTTTAAATAAATCTAACTTGCCAAATCAAATATCTTTTTGAGTGTGTTGATATTGGTGTTGAAAGAGAATTACAATTGTTCTGTGTCTATTGCTGTGTTTTAATTTTAAAAACATTATATTCTTAATTTTTGCATTGATGTTTTATGTCTTCACATTTTGAAAAGTATACAAATGTGCTATTTTTTCATTATATGTTTACACCAAGATACTTTGTTTTGATTGATAGTCCATAAACATGACGACTCTGTGGACAACACATACATTATCAGTCATAAGTGAAGCATGTAAGGTGTCTAAGAGCACAACACATGTATGTTTACTGTACTGTATTTTCCTCTCAGAGATATTTATGACTTACGGATGTAAAGTCTAGAAGAGTTTCTAACTACAATGAAATCGAATTTTACTCCACAGAAATATGTTCTTTACTTTTACAGAGATAGCAGAGAGCTCTAATTAACCAGATGCTGTGTTTTAGGTTTCACTGGCCTCTCAAGAAAAATATATAACCATAAGATTCATTTTTCCTGTCAAGCCTATGTCTTCAAGCAAAACAAAATTACAACATACCAATATATCGTGCAATAATCTTCTGGATGTATTACATTGGTATCTGGAACCTAAGACTTAAAGATGACTGAGTATTAAAAGATTCAAACTACAAGTGACCGATGCAGAACAATCTTTTCCCAATACCCATAAAGTTTGTCCTAGAAAAATAATATGCAACGTTTACAAGCTATTCTTAGTTGCATATTTTTTCTAAGATGTTGTTTGATTGAAAACGTTTGTGAAGGGATTGGTACATTTGGAAGACAAACCACTGGAGGAATTTGCTTCACCATAACATGTTTCTTCTGGTGGAAGAAAGGTCACTGCTAGAGTTTTCCCTGGATTTAGCATTTTCTTCAGAGTTTTGCGATGTTTTATATTACCACCCACTCTAAATAAGGCTTAAGAAATGAAATCCTACAATTCCCTTTGGAGATCAACGCAGAAGCTTCGTAGTCCTACTCTGCTGGTTATTCAGGTTTTTGTTTGTTCTTTGGATTTTCAGATTTCATTGATGGAACATAATTTTGCAATAAGCACGAGCTGCACATGATGATATTCTTCTAGAACAAGACCTTTGTTAACTCATATCATATTTCATTTCCTTCTGTTTTTTAGGGTGATATTTGGGACACATTGCCAACATTTTTGTTTCTAGATATATTTCTAATTCGCTCCTGACTGCAAAATCAATTATATGATCAAACTTCAGGCATTTCAAAACACTCAGCCGAATTGACCAACACACAACTGCACATGCCTACTTGGCCTCTTAGAGTTATGGCTCTTAGATTGTCCAAATGCCATCATATCTAAGAAAATTACATCAAACGTCAAAAAATAGCACATCTGCTGGTTTCTGAGGATGCTTCACTGATTTTTGGTAGAGCACAGAATTGATTTCAGTATTTCCTCCATCTCTGACAGAGCTTTCTGAGAAATTAGCCCCAAATACCTACGCGAGCTTACTCCTATATATGTGGTAAGTACAGACCTCCAATATAGTATTCCATATTCTATCTGGTAATTTGAACTAAAGGAAGAATCATATGACTGAGAAATATTGGCCCGGAGGCTGACACTGTGGGATAATTTGGATGGGATTCTTATGGTTCATTGTAACCAATATTAATTCTGCAAGAATCTGAGTTTACTTTTCAGATAAACTTGTGGCTAGAGTTCAATATAACATAACTCTACCACATTTCCTGAGCCCCATCATTTCTGCAGACTTTTCAGGCACTAGTGAAAATTCCCAGATGTCATCCATGTTTCCCCCACTTCTACAGGCTAAACTTGAATCTAATAAACGTGCAACATGTGTTTTCAGCACACCATTGTAAATGGGCCATACCCATTTAACCAATATTCTTGTGGCTATGTGACTTGCATGCCAACGCAGTCTTAAGGCGGCATGCAGCAATATATAAAAACAAAAACATGAATGCTAGAGGCAGTCATAATTACAGGTAATGTGAATAAATGCATCACATTCAATTGCTTAGAATGTTGCCCATTTCTAGCTGTCGTGGGTCAATTACTTTGCAAACTGAAAATAGCTGTAGCAAGGTCAATTGGTATTAAAAATAAATATGTTTTACAGCCATCATGATCAAAATATGTGCAAATGTTGACTGCACCTTAGAACCCATTTATCATGTTGATTTATCTGTCCTTGCCTGCTGTAACCTAAGTTAGGTCTATTCCTAATTAAGACCAATAAGTATTTTATTTTACATCTATAATGCAACAAATGTAACTTTCACTATTATGTTAACTTTGCACTCAACAAGTACGTGATTTTAGTGTACAGCAATGGCTCCATTGTTGGTCTCACTTCCGGTGTCCACTCCTACTTTTTACATTATCCTCATTTTAACATTTGCTGCATAAGTCTACATGCTGAAAGGATTCTCCCTTAGAAAGAAAAGGATTGTAATTTGATATTCAAATTAGATTAGAGAGAGCAGTAACCTATAATAACGTATTATAAGATGTTAACAATGCCACAACGTTATGTAAGGTATTCTGTACAAAACTTCCCTTTTTCCCAGGAAGATTTGCGAATTTCATATGATTTAAGTGGCAGGTAAGATCTTGTTATTTTATATGATCAGTCTATTTTTTTGGGCACCTGAGCCTATATTTCTGAAAGTAAATTAAGAAATGCCCTTCAGACAAAGGGATTCAGTTGGCATGAGGGAGTAGAATGGCTGAACTCATTGTCTGCAGAAGATAGTTTGAAATATTCATCCAAACCTACAGTGCCAGCTCTTCACTGAGAGCACTTCACAAACCAGTAATACATCCTTTTTTTGTTAAATAGCTTCCTTCCGAAGTGGGTGATTCTTTTGTATCTAGACACTTGCATCTGAATGCAAATTGTTAGAAGAAGAATAGATTTCTTGAACAAAACACAGATCCAATCCTAGACTGGTTAATTAGGGATTTTAAGCAATGGCCTCCCTTGACTTTCTTTCGAATAGGTGTGGTAGGCATGGTAGCAGATTATCAGAACCAAAATATAATGTAAGAAAAGAGGTGTGCCCTGAAAGAAATTTGCAAAACTATTACCACGCTGGAGTTAATAACAAAAAAGCTACACCCATTGGGTCAACATTTATGGAAACATAGTTTTTCTGCCAGATTATATTTTTGCTAATGACATTCTTCTATACAAATAGTGTAATATCATTAATATTGCTCCATATGTTTATATTTAACCACAGATTATTTAAGTTTAAATAAAGTAATATAACTGAGTAATTTAAAAACAAGCATTGGGTTGGAAAGGATATATCCACATTGTACATCAAGTCATGCACCCTCAATTAGACTTGCAATTTACATATATTGTCACTCTGCTAGCCGGAACAATATGGTGAACACTGGACACTACTGTGCACGGCTACCATCCATCATATAGCTCCCCATCTCTAGCAGTGTACAGATTTGTGCTACTATCCCATTGGCTAATAACCCAAAGAGACAACAATTCAGGGCATGCACACAATCTCGTAGTTATCCCATGTGTACACAGTTGAGCTTTTGTATTCCCCCTCGCACAGTTAAACCTAACCTCATCATAGATGCTGGGGTTGAAGGGAGGACTTTCACAGACATCCTTCATAGGCAAGTCTGGATCTTGTTAAGCATTTGTTTTGCAAACAAAATCCATACAGGAAAATCATATGAGGTAGAAGACAGTGTTTTCACAGTATAAGCTTCAACCAGAGTAATCACCAGGAAGTCCGTATATATTTTTTGAATGGAGAAATGACCCACTCTTCTTATTTACCTTTTTTTCTAGAACTATTGTGCCTTCATTACTGACATTGTTATCAAACACACATACATGTATACGTGATCTGTGTGAATACCATAAGTATTGAGCAAAATAACGATGGATTAAACCCAGATCTGTGACTAGGGGTGAATGTTTTGCCATTGTGCAAAATTCCGTCCATCATCTTGTGTGTAATACCATAAGTATACCAATCAGTTTTCCTGTCTTGTGCCCAACTGGCAACACTTTTGTTTGGAATTTATTTATCTCAGCCCATTCACTCTAAAACATTCTCGCAAGATGCCCATAGAGTGTTGAGTACCCGCAAGGAATAATGTTTGGCAAGATAGGGTCTTCAGCATAGTGTGCACACACCATGCTCCGAAGAAAAAAAAGTCCTTATTAATGAAAGATATGTTCCCAGCTCCAAGACAAACAAGTTAAACACTAATGGAAAGAGGCTGCACCCCACTTGTCCCCTCTTTTGGTGATGCTACTTGCCGCATATAAGATAACAAATGTCTTGACAACAATACTTTTTGATGACATAGAATAAAATTATCAAATTTAGCAGGGCACTAAGTATCCAGCATTTCTCTCTGGTGGCCACGAGACATGCAGGACACTCGTTATCCACAGCAGTTTTAAAATTCATGATTTCACAAAGGATAGATTGTGAATCTTCGAAGATAGACCCTTTCTTGCTATCATTACTAAATATACTGCAGTCTGAACAATAGATGAGGCCTCATAAAACAGTCTGGGTTTTGAAAATTGCACAATCACATCCACCCATGCGTCAAACCCTACGGTCTCCCCACACAGTTCCTGAAGGACGTATTATGGACTCTGTTTTACATATGAACATAAATACCACCTCTGCAGAGCACTTCCCCACACCATTGCCCAGACATGACACCACCACCCAGACATGACACCACCACAGCCTTCGAGATTTTACCTATCAAAAAAGGAGATGTTCATGTTGCAATGATATCATAGAGGGGCAGTTTAAGATAGAAACATTGTGGTAGTCCTATCATTAGGTGAGGCAAAGTTTTGCACGTGACCCTCCATTGGTTCCAGGTTGATACCAACCAGGGAGCCCACCACAATCGGGTATCGGAAGCCACTGGTGGAGTGGTGTGGCTCACTGGTTAGAGGCGGCAGACCTGTAAGCAGAGAACGGCCCGGGACCAGGGTTCAATTCCCGACGCGGCAGGGTCTTGGACCAGGGTCAACGGACTCGATAATTCTCACCTCAGTGCCTACTCTAACCAGGGAACACACTCGGTAACTCTGGGCATTAAGCTTGCCTCATCTCTACAACGGCCCCCCACAGACGCCGGGGATGCCTGGTTTCACCCTGGAGATACCCAGAAAGGGACCATCTCACAGGGAAAACCAGGACGGGTTCCCCAGCGGTCTACAGTGCCAGGACACTCTGGTAGCGTAACAGTGCGCTTTACAAGAATCCCACATTTACATTTACACTGGGTCCCCCTCTGGGATGCCATGCATGCACACCACTGCATATATCTTGGAGAATTCCTACATCCTGATAAAGTAGGTAATCCCTTCTATTACTCTCTCTTTGATGCAAACATGTGCCCCTTACATATTTACCAAAAAATGTCGAAGCGCAGTGTTACACCAAATTTGGCAACGCTACTCTCATACATTTTAAAAATGCAGGGATGTGCCATATTTACAAAAATACGGCAAACACCTTCATTTTCCCTTTTGCTAATGCTAAAAAAGATACCTAGTGCCAGCACAGACACCCATGCTCCATGTTGCAAGGGTGCCTGCGCTGCAGGGGTGATTATTTCTGTGCAGGAAGAGTCATGTGTGTAGAATGCAGCACAAATGGAAAGAGCATAAGGAGAAATCAATTATTTCTACTTGTATAGCAATTCTAAGACCAGGTATTACCTGGCGTTAGTTTTTGGCACTGCCCTAGCCTTGTAAATCTGGGGCATCGTCAAAAAGCAATGGGTGGTGCGGTAGGACGCCCACTGCAGCACCCATTGCCCACCCCTGTGGTGGAAAGGGACATATTTACAATGTGGTTATACCACGTTAAGTGACTTAGTGCTACCTTGTAAATAAGTGAAATGGTACCACCCGCTGGAGCTCCTGTGGCGCTAGGGGCTTGTTAATATGCCTCAAATCTTATCTGTGCAAGAATTCCTGGGGATTCCCCTGTTGTCTGAAATTGCTAGTATACCTTTCTCAGTTCCTCATCTCCTAATGCCCCGGATGATGCCAGAGGAAGGTTAGCGTTTGGAGGAGTTACAGAGACATCTTATGCTGCCAAAAGATGTTTTGCAATTATTTTCATCATGGATATGCCCTTGGATCTTTAGGTGTAGGGTAGGAGAAGAAGTAAAGTTGTCTTTAGGATCCCCTCAGAGCTTTACCTATGGGAAGTGCAGAGAGTCCAGGGTAGCACTAAGAACATACAAATATAGCCCAGGCCTTCCTTATAGATTTTCAGAAACAAGAAACTGATGCCGATCCCTTGAGTCGGAGGAGTGGTGGGAAGTACTTGCTACACGCAGTGGGTAGCTACCAGAGATAACCAAATTTAACACAGATCAAATACCCACAATGAGTCAGTTACGTATCTGTTTAGTGGCACCGGATGGGGTGCTTGGTATCGCCCTACTGCGTCAGTGGTGCAGTAGGGAATTAATGCGAAACATTGAATGCCACCTGTGCTATTTCTAGGGTAAAAAGTTTGCAATTGCAAACATGGCTTCATACACGTCATGATCTCAGATTTTTTTTCTTTAGCTTCATACAGGAAGATAGATCGCCATAGATAGATTTAATGATAAACAATGAATTAATTAAAATGCCACATCTCCTGGGTGCGCCCACTGCTCACCCAAGGTGAATTTGCTCAAATCATTCTTAGACTCTTCTGTCGAAAATAATTAGTACAATACACGCCCTTACCATCTTCTGCACCAGGGCAAAAAACTGCCTCATGTAAAATGCTCAAAAGCAACTACCAGATACATAGTCAACTAAATCTGAGGTGTGCTTAATTTTTTTTATCATCTACTAATCCATGTCTTTATTCATGCTTCCATTCAAATGTTTCTATCCATCAATCTATCAATGCTTTCATCAATCAGAGGTGTGGATCATCTTACATTAGTGAGCACATTATCAGGTAAACTAATAAGGAATCCAAATAATGGTCCCTATATATAGGGTGCATGCCAACCTATTTCCACATTCACATTGACTTATCGATTACTACCCCAATTGAAACATAAAGCCCAGTCGGATCCTGATATTGCCCGCCATGTTTGGACCAGGCATGTGTAGAAAGTGTGCCGCTACAACTAAAGACCAATCAGGGCCGTGCACACTATATGATAATCATATATAGGTAATGAAGGTGTAATTTTAGCGAAGAGAGTAATGGGATGTTGAATGTCCCTGAACAAATCAGACACTAATGGAATGTGACTCACGTTGCAATTTGTTCGTAAATTTTGTTTTGTTTTGATTGCTGTTTATTCAGCTGATTTCCATAATGGTTATTTTATAGATGTGCAATTAGTCCCAACTATAAAAAGAAATAGTTTCACTGTCACGGGAATATTCAGTCTCATTTGTATGAATATTTGATGTATTGCAAATTCTGCTGTTCTACTATGTCTGAAATTTAATATATTTGATGCACAGTAATCACAGAACTCCATTTCTGTCATTCATAGTGTACACTTCAACACATGTACTCTATTCTTTTTGTAGCCCTGAGTGCAAATTAATTCAAGCTGTAAAAAAATCCTAAACCCTTGCGCCATCAACCTGAACAACACTACGCATTTTTGTATGTGTTTAAATGTTGCTTTTCTCACACAGTACACATGTGGATCCAGAACACTGCCAAAAGGCTGGGGGCCTAATTTACAGTATGTTGCTGTATGCTGCAATGCCCTAGGCTGGGTTCAAACTGGAATGGCATGGTGAGCAAAGAAACGATGGATTGAGGCCCAGATCTCTGCACTGGGGTGAATGTATGACATTGTTCTGCATTCTGCCCATCAACTGTTGTTTTTGCATTTGTCATCCCGAGTGGGACGGGTATGCTCAGATGTGAGTCCCGTGCTCTCCATGCCACTGGAATCAAGCTATCCTGGCTGATGAGAGCTGAACGCCCGAAACCGGTCCTAGGATGCTTGATTCCAGTCCAGGGAGGACCTGGCTTGGCAGTTCAGGCTGAACTGTTCCCATGGGGCACAAGGTCAAGAATGATTTGCATATGGCTGGGTGAGAAAAAAAACTATGGATTTAGGCCCGAGTCTCTGTACTGGGGGGAGTGTATGACATTGTTCTGCATTCTGTCCATCAAGTGTTGTTTTTGCAATGCTCTAGGGCAAAAGAAAAAGCAGGAATGCATTGTCTCTATCAGATACTGCACGTTCCTGTCCTCTATCCCTGAGCTGGTGCTCAATTGGCTGCAATGTGCCAAAGCAGGCACTCTTGCACCATAGTGCAAGGGTGTCTGCGCTGTGGGAATGATTGTTTCTGTGCAGGAAGAGGACAATCAATGGCAGGGCCGGACTGGCTACCAGGCGTTTTGGAATGCTGCTGAGCCAGGGGCTGATTTCTTTGAAGGGGAAATCCGCCCCCACCACAATGAAATCAGCCCCCAGCTCGGCAGCATTCCAAAACGCCCGGTATTCAGTCCGGCCATGATCAATGGAGGTGATTTCCTCCTTTTAGTGTGCTACTGAATGCAGCACACATAGCAGCAGGAAAAAACGAGGAGATATAAAGTAACTTCTCCTAGTTGCGCCTCCCCTAGGAGGCTTAGGCTTTTGACGCATTTCCAGGTTTGCAGAACGTTGTAAATCTGGGAATGTGTCAAATGCCGTGGGTGTGACGTTGGAACATCACCACCTCTCTTTCCCTGCCACCGGACTCTTACCATCTCTCTAGCTCTCTCGAATCCGGGTGGGAGTGAAGTTCAAGGGGACTGATGCTAGCCCACAGAGCTTTCTATAGCAGAGGCCCCAAATATCTGACTAAGAACATTTCTCATTATCATTCATCCAGAACCTTACGCCCTGCTGATGCATTGCTGGCGGTGGTGCCTAAGACAAAGAGATGGGAAGGACCTCCTTTCTCTGCGCTAGCTGCTGCGGGCTGAAATGATCTTCCCCTGAACCTTTAAGGATGCTGGTTCCATTAAGCATGGCTTGAACACCAGACTTCATAACAGGATCTCACAGGAGAGGAACATGTTCCTCTCCTGTGAGATCAGCAGTCAATGAACCTGTAGCGCTTGGACACTGTATAGGAGAGTTGTGCACTTTACAAGCTGTATTTAATTTGATTTGATCTCTCTTTATCTTTCGCTGTTTCTCTTCTTCCTACACTATTTTCTGTGGTTTGCTTTATTTTTCTCTGTTGTTCGATGTCTGACTCTCCATTGTCAGTGCCTCCATGCCCACACTCTCCCTCCCTCTTCCAATCCTGTTCCATCCAGCTCTGTGTCTCCCACTCTCTCCTGGTCTGGAAATATTGAACTAAACTGCGGGTGAGACACCTGGTAGTCAGAGTCAAGACAAGGTGGCTATATGTCTGCATCAGAGCTACTAAAAGCCATAAATGCTGACCTGTTAGCAATGTGTAAAATTGCCTCTCGAGCAAACCATACATTTTTATTTGTGCTCCAATCCTTCAAAAGTCTGGAAAAGCTGATGGAAGGAATTTGATGAAACGAGTGGTGGTGTAGGCAGAAAGCACTAAATGTGAGTGCAAGAACTGCTTCTAAAACATATTTATTTATTTAGCACCTCTAAAATGGAGATTCATTCTGCTTCTTCTAACGGAACTGCAGTGAAAGAATCAGAGCATACAACAGGTGAAAATATTTAGGTTCGAGTGTGGGTTTATTTATAATATCACAATATTTGAATAAAGCAGATGCGCAAAATGCATTCAGTCACTGTAGTTAAAACTCAGTGGGTTTGGTTTACGAAACAGATGTTAATTACAGCTGTGAACCCTATCTGTTATGCAGTTTAAGGTTATGCAATTTGCATTTTTTTTAATACTTTTAAAACAAATGTTTTCTGTTTAGTGTCCGTTTCTAACACGCATTAATTCTTTCACCATGATGTGAAAAAGGGGGCAATTGGTGCCCTTTCTCACACTTTTAAATCACAGGTATAAAAAAGAAAACCGTTTGGTGCAGGACTTCATCATGTTGGTGTAGATGGGCGAAATTAGGGATCAGTTTTCACTGTCCATAACCACCAGGAAAACTCGGGTGGTAAGGGGCAATAAAATGCTCCCCTCAGCATGGAAGATTACTCCCATGGCAAAGTGAGCAATGTGCTTTATATTTTCAAAAAGAAAATTATATTCCAGGATTTTCTTTTTGAAAATAAAAAAAGAAAACAGTTTGGTACAAGGCTCCGTCGTGGTGACAGAGCCCTGCACCAAACAGTGAAATATATTCCCAGGAACTGCCTTGAGGAGAGTTCCTGGCAATGCTTTCTAAATGGCCTCAAGCTTGGCATTCATTAATAAATCTGGCAGGTGGTCCCTCCACCAGGGTGATGGAGTATCTTACTGTGTCGCCCTAGCGGAACAACAGGCCTTCTGCCAGTAATTAAATCGGCCCCTAAGTCTTTTTCGGTGTAAATTTCTTAGCAGCTGAATTTACAAATGCTGTGAATAGCCACTATTTTAAGATTAAGTTGATATACTCATATTCGTAAAGGATTAGCTTGACCTCTCCTCTGCTGAGACTCTGAAAATGTCCACAAGTGTTAAGTGAATGGTTAAATGAGAACCCCATATGCAGAAATAGTGTGTAGCATTTACATCGTATTCGAAATATCCTCCCATGGGGTGTTAATTTTCTATTTTTGACTTCAGTTTGACTATAGGGAATACTCAAGACACAAGATTTGTCAGATGGTATTCTGACACAGATATTCCGGTACCAGATGGAAGTGGAAACAAAATCTCAGGCATGACATTTACACAGAATGTTTTTGTGACTGCTTACTTTTTTGCGTATCGGGATATTTTATGTAGTAAAACAACTGCTCCGTCTTCCACTTCTGCAACGTAAGTGTATTAAACATGCTTAGCCTATTATTTTGAGACCTTTGTGAAAGCTGCACTCCTTCAAGGTCTCTGTTTCATAAGAAGAAGAGCTAAGACAGTACAATAAAGAACAGGGGAGGGAGAGAGAGGTTCGGTTCGCTGTGGACTCAGCCTCCTTTAGAAATCGAGAAAAAACAAATAAAGTCCACCCTTCATGCATGGAAAAGCTATCCTTCCAGTTGTTGCTTTCAATGTATCAAAGAAAACAGTGAGTTTTCTTAAAATAACTCTCACCCACCAAAAGGTCCCTTGGTGGCATGCTTCAGCATCAGATTCTTCACACCCTGTGGCCTATATTCTTAAAAGGGGAGAGGAGAAATGTACACTATAATGAGTGGTTTTCCCCCTGGTCTACATGTTTCAAGCCTTCCCCTAGGCTTTTCTTCAGAACCAAAGTAATTGATCCCTTTGACCACTCCTTAATAACCTAATAGGTCAACCTGATCAATGTGGAATGTGCATTAAGACATGCACGGAGTCACGGGTAGGCATATAACGGGTGAGAGAGCAATTTGGACGATTGTGTGACTACAAGCGCACCTCCCCTCCTGTAATAAGCTCATGGGGCTTAAATTAGGCATTGAACATGTTGCCTAGAAAGAGTATACCAATTAGGTATTGCATCTATGCATGTCTATACATGTAGACCAGGGAGAAAACCACTCATTATAGTGTACATTTTTACTCTCCCTTTTTATCAATACCATCCACAGGAATTAATAAAGTTTAGGTTCCGCGTGGCCAGGTATTTATTAATTCCCAACTTTTTCTTGACCCTTCTACTCTCACAACAACATATAGCAATCACCTCACAAAAGTCGCACATCTTCATCGGTCATAGCGCGCCCTGTCCCGCAGCGTTGCAAAAAGAACCTAATGATGGAGCATGTGACCAAGGGACCTTTTGGCAGGTGAGGGTCATTTTAAGAAAACTCATTGTTTTCTTTGATGAGCTAAGAAAGTACAAAATCAAGGGGGGACAAAGAAAGAATTGCGATCCATTCAGCTTCCTTATTCATATAACAGAAAAATCAAGTGGGGAATGTATCACTTGTCCTGAGTAACCAGGGTTTTTCAATTTTTGTATAGTACACCGATACAAAATCCTCATTCACGTACAGAAGTTGGGGTGGCGGTATATCTTTATTCTCCGCCTGAGGGCTGGGGGCCCCCAGAGGAAGAGTCAGCACAAGTCGTGCTGTATCAGCGCAGCAGGTTGCTCACCCACTGGCCGCCCGCTGAGGTCCACACAAGAGGACATAAGGTACTATCTGATCTCACCAGAATCAGGTTAATATACAAGTGTTCACAAATACCCTGACAACTACATGGCCTAAACCCACAGAGACACATGTGGTCTCCATCACTATCTTTTCACTCTAGGTCCTGAAGAAAGCCCACTTGACCCACATGGGCAAACACGAGGGCTGAAAAAAGTCGACCTTTTTACGGACATAGTAGGTGCGGGAGATCCCTAATAAGTCTCCCTACGTGCGGAACCAATTTTTAGAATAATTCTAATTTAGACTTTTTAAAATTATCAATCTGGCAATACGAGTTTTTTTTTAACCTTTTTACTTTTGTTATTCACTGCACTAGAACCCCTCTATCACTGATCCCTACTGTAATAACCAGGGTACACCTCCAGGTGGAGGAAGCATAAGAACTAACCCTAAGATGATGCTGTCACGTTTTTAAGAGTCAGGCAGAGAATCAAGATATACCGCCACCCCAACCTCTGTACTTGAATGAAGGTTTTTTATCGGTATACTATACAAAAATTGAAAAACCCTGGTGACTCAGGACAAGTGATCCATTCCCCACTTGATTTTTCTGAGCTAAGATAGTAGTCAAAGCTACCTTTGAATTTAGAGCTTGGAACTATATGACGTAAGTGCTGGATCAAGACTGATTTGCATATGACTGGGTATAAACTGTGGTGGCATGGTGGGCAAAGGAATGATGGATTTAACACAGATCTATTCCCCGGGGGTTGAATGCTTGAAGTGCTCTGCATTCCATCCATCATCTGTGTGTAAGAGCTTCTCTGAGGCTGATCCACTTCCAACATCAAAGGTCCTTATGATCCACTTGGCAGAGAAACGAAAGACAGGCATCCATCTTAGAAGTGACACAAACAGCCACCCTATGTAACTATTCTCTGACTCGAGAAACATCTGTGTTAGCACGTGTCTAGCTGTAGCACAAATTCCAAGAACCACTCATATCTAGATCGGCCTACACCTGCCACCTCATTTAGAGGTGTTAAAGAGGGCAAAATGTATTCAGGATGTAGGCAGAGCATTACAGCTGAGTAGCCATAGCTCTGCCAGATCCACCCCAACCCATATTTGACAGATTGTCAGTTGCCAAATTCTAAAAGAAGGACATACAGTATTAGATTCCTTTTTCACCATGCAGAACGTAATTCATCAACTATCTAATAGCCTAATGATGAGGAGCCGCATTTTACTTGCATCTTGTGTATGCCTTTCAATAAATATTATACTGGACTTTAGAATTAATTCAGGCACTAGGTACCATTGTGTCGATGGGAGCCCGGAAACAGTGAGGCACAGCATGACTATGAGGCACTGAACATAACATAAACATACCATTACCGTGAATATTACTTTGTATTAGCACACATCTGTCATTGGTATGTTCCTGCAGTGGTAAGAATATGATTGTGAGTATTTGGGTGTATTATATGATATGTTTGTTGGGCCATATTGGGAAATACATTTTCAAAAACTGTCTTGGTCCCGTCAGGCTCATCTGTATTACCTTCGCTCAACACTCGGTAGCTGTTGGAGTCGGGCAACAAAGGCTTGAAAAGGAGCTTAGTGTAAAGCATTAACAGCACCAAACAACTGAATAAGAAAGACACACAAGAAAGAGACCTGAAAACAATTTATAAAAATAGAGCACATTTTTATGAAGTTTTAGAGACCTAAAGTATTAAAATCCACCAGACAAGATATAAATATTTTTTAAATGCAACCACAAACAAGAATTGCTCAACAAAAAATGTGTAAAAGTTTGAAAAAGTTAGTTTGACATCTCAGTCCCAGCTTGGGCTACCACATCTGACAGGATGGAGGTCTAGGGGACGAGCGAGAGAGGATATTTTAGACAGTTACCTGGTCACCAGAGTGTTTTTAAGACAAGTTCCAAACTAAACAGGATGACAGTCATAAACTATAATTGAGTGCTCCTTATTCTGAGGATGCAGGTAAAAAGATGCTCAAGGATGCTCAAATTGAGGTGCGGTCGATGGAGGTGCCATTGTGGTGAGTTCTCCGCCAACAAGTGATGTGGGGCGACTTTGGCCACAGAGATCAGGGTCCCCGGAAGTGCTCTTCATTGCAGTAGATGGCCGGCAGATGCTCAGCTATTGGTCTCCTTACACAGTGGTTAGGTTGAAATCATTTTGTGGGGGCTGGTGTCCCTCTGGGGTGATTAATCCACACGTGGATGGTACTCCTGGGTCCAGCGGACTTGGTGCAACTTTTGGCTGTTGAGAGGCAGTCACTTTGTACCTCCGGAGGCAGCTAGCAGCAAAGAATCTGCGGTGGCTACCAGCAAGCCCGTTCTATCTCTCCCAGCTCTTGTGTCCCTGGAGCTGGTTCCAGGGGCCAGTCAACTAATCCTTGTAGTCACTGCTTTGACTTGATCCCAGGAATCAACTTTTCCCTGGGTCAGGAGCCGTAAGCACAATCCAAACTTTACTAGCCCAAAGTGCAGCAGGTGCAGTCCTTCTGATAGTGCAGCCTCTCTCTGTGTAGTTTCAAGGGCAGCAGGGCAGTCCTTCTTTAGTCTTTTCATCAAATCCAACTTGATCTGGCAAGCAGGTTTCTAGGGGTGCCATATTTATCCCAGGAAAGTGCCCTGACAGGACCATGCTGTGCGTAGCCAATAGGCTACTGGGCCCCTCCCTTCTAGAGATGTGTTTCTTGCAATGTATGGCATCTGGATGTCCAAAAGTGTACAATAATAGCCCCTCTCAAATTGGCAAGACCCATCCTCAGTCGTCAGGAGCTTGGTAGCCCACCCTAGAGATGTGGCTACCTGCAGACTACACACCCATGGGAAAACCAGTTTGGGGACAGGTTTTCCCTCTCTGTCCCTGTCTCTAAGTTGTCTACAGGAACAAAAGGCATCCTGCTCGGTGTGTTATCACACATGGCCCTTCAAAGGCAACTTCCCCATTGAAGCTCACCATTTTGGGCTAACACCCTGAGTGGTCTTCCCCGTAGAGGAGGTTACACCTTATTCTCTGGCAAATGCCTTTGTTCTAAGCCTGGGAGTCGTTCACACATCTCCCCAGGTGGGCAGAAAGCTGTCTGTGTGCTACAGCCCTTGTAAGGCCTACTAGCTGGGGCACAGAGTGATGACTTTCTAAAAGTTTCTTAACTTTAATAGTGACATTAATTTTGATTCAGGCATCAAGTCGGATTTAATATCATGATCAGTTTGATACCTTACAGTACCTAGGAATGCCAACCGGGAACACAGTGTTAGCCAAAGGGGCTCATAATGTTCCCCCACCAAAACAACAACTTTGAGGGTTTTTTGCTGTAAAGATATATAAAAATGATATGTTCTACTTAACAAAATATACCCCCTTGCCATAGGGCTCCATAGGTCTTTCTTAGTGGAGACTTACATATAGGGTTATGGGAGTGGTGGCTTTGCCATTGGTAATAATTAGGCCTGGGAGATGAACTGTGTTCCGTTCGCGGAGTTTGTAGAGTTTTCTGCACTTCGCACTTCGCTGAGTTTGCGGAGTGCAGAAAACTCCGCTTCGAGATGTGCAGCGGAGTTTTTTCCCAGCTCGCGAGCAGTAAGTTCGCGATCGCGCACGGTAAGTTCACGAGCTGCCGCTCGGGTAGTATTCTACACGAGCAGCAGGAATACCAGCACAAACTGCAGTTCGCAGTGTGCTCCACCAGTCGCAGAACTTCGCAGAGTTTTTTTGTAACTTTGCAGAGTTTCACGTAGCAAAACTCTTCGAACTACGCCCAGGCCTGTAATGGCAAAGTCGAACTAGCAATGTACACAATGCTCTTTCAGTCTGCAGTGGCAGACTGGGAGCCAATTTAGTCTTTGTCACACTTAGGGTGGCACAAACAGTGCTGCAGCTCTGGGAAGACACTCTGTCTTCACTGCCCTGGATACCATATACTAGGAACTTATAAACAATTCAGCACTTGCCAATTGGGTACAGACACTTCAACATACACTTAGTAAGGGTTAGAACACTGACACTAAGGTCCGGTTAGCAGGCCCCAGTGTACTCTGAAAGTCAAAAAACAGCAGCATCAGTCTATCAATGTGGGGATGAACATGCAAAAGGAGGCATTTCCTTACAATGGTCATGTCTCAAGGGCCTTGTATTAAATATAGATTAGTTTCAAGAACTGCGTTTGGTTCGGTGATGGGGGCGGGTCACATCAAGAGGGCCATGTAGTGAGGTAGAAATTATTGCTTAACTTTAGGTGAATATGAGCAGGTTGACCAAGCAGAGAGACGATATATTGTGTATGATGTCTGGTGTTTGTAGTATCTTGGAAGCATTCAGCCTGATTCATCAACGGGCCGTTTTGCGAGTCCCTAATAGCGATTCATAGCGAATCTCTATTAAGGACACGCAAAACGGAATTTCATGATGTATTTAGAGAATAAAAAGCGAATCGCACGCGGCCGCAAATAGCGTTACCGATCATCGAAATTCGCATTAAAAACGCTATTTCCGGCAACATCCGTGTCGGAATAGCGATATCTCTAATAGCGATATCTCTAATAGCGAGATCGTCAATAGCGGGACCGCAAATAGCGCGAGATCGGGAAAACGGGAAGTCGCATTTGGAGCACAGCGATGACATCACAACCAGGAAGCAGCCAGTTCCCACCCCCATTCACCACAGTGAGGCAGACCTCGAGGCAGCAACAGAGACAGCTCCTGCAAGGACACCTGCTAAGTTGCATTACCACCTCCAATACCACTGCAGCAATGGCAGAGGATGCAGTACCTGGGCCCAGCAACCCCGAGCGCAAGAGGAAACTCAAGTTTTCTGAACAAGAGTTGGAGCACCTAATTGAAGGGGTGGTGGAGAACCACTCCAAACTTTTTGGTAAAGACTCAAGGAGGGTGCCCGAGCAGGAGAGGTGCAGGATCTGGCTCAGGATAGCGGCCGCAGTGAACTCTGTGGGTGTGGCCGACAGGTCACTGGAAGACCTGAAGAAAAGGTGGTACGACCTCCGAGGTCGTGCCAAGGAGAGGGTCGCCGAGAGGCTGGGAGAGTCCCTGGGCACTGGAGGGGGAGGACCTACAGTCCCTTAAAACACCCCCCTGGAGGATCGCGTTGAGGACACGCTGGAGGAAGAGGCGTGTATTGGAGTCACCCGAATGGACTCATCCCGCCCCACCCAAGAGAGCCAAGGTAAGTGGCATGCGACTGTGACCCTGTCCCCTATGAATGGCCATGACCCTATAGCCTCCCATAATGTTCCAAAGTCATGCCATCGGTGCACATCAGTTAATGCCCTAAAGCATTGTGGGACATGTAGTGTGGCCACAATGTACAAGTACCCCAATGCAGCCAGACAGGGCCAAAAGTACTCAATGCCATAGGCAGTCAGGGAATGTCACCCAGCATGCATGTAGCAAGTGCACGTGTGACAGATACATGCAACTAATGTACGTCCACTTCCCCTCACAGGTGGCGCTGACAGCAGCGACAGCGAGAGGCTGCACATAGATGAGGATGCACAGGATTACGAGGAGGAGCAGTTACACACACAGCCTCCTGCTTCTGCCGCAGCACCAACACCTGCAGCCCGGCCCACCACCACTGTGCCTCCAGCCTCTGCCGCTGCACCAACACCTGCAGCCCGGCCCACCACCACTGTGCCTCCAGCCTCTACCGCTGCACCAACACCTGCAGCCCGGCCCACCACCACTGTGCCTCCAGCCTCTGCCCCACCAGCAATGCCTAGCTTGACACCACCAGCAGCTGGGGCACCAACATCAGGTCCCGCAACAGCGGCGACACAACGGCCACCCACTGTGGCAGGCCAGCAGAGCAGCCGTGGCAGGGCTCGCCTGCGACCAATGCTCCCAGCACCAGGAGGGGGAATGGACAGCGGCTGCCGAGCATGAGTGTCGAACGGTATACACCTGTTACAACGCATTTTTTACTCCGCACTACCACTACAACGCGACCATTACTCCGCATACTATTACAACGCATTGCGCTGGGGGGCGCTCTAGGATAGGGAATAAGTTTAATTTTCTATCCAACACCTTCCCTAGTGTCCACGGGGACTGGAGTTGGAATAGAAAATTATACTTACCACTATCCAGCACCTCTAAGCGCTATGCGTTGTAACGGTATTCGTTGTAAATACCGCGTTGTAATGGTATGCGGAGTAAAAGTATGCGTTGTAACGTCATACATCCATGTCGAACGTCGCATGCTCCGGATTCACCAGATGCAGGCACGCCGGCAAGGGGCCATACAGCTGCAGCTGCATAACATTGGCCGCAATGTGGCAGGAGTGGGGGACCGGATGAACTGCATGACGGCAGCCATTGCAGGTGTGGGGGAGGGGATGACCCGCATGACTGCAGCCATGGAGGCCAACACAGCTGCAATGATTAAACAGCGCAACACAGACCGGCGCCGCCACCGTCAGCTACTGACCCGGCTGACGGCTTACACCCGGTCAAACTATGTGATTGGCAATGCCACCTCGCAGCTATCGCGCCGGTGCCTGGCGCAGCAGCAGCAGCTCATTCAATGCTGCGAGGATGTTGCCAGGGTACTTGAAGGCCTGACCACTGCCGTGATGGCACTTCACCCTGCTGTACCTGCCACTGTCGGGGATAACGATGCCAGTGAGGGGACATCAAGTGTGAGCAGCCACTCTGCCTCACACGTAGGGGCGCTGAGACGCAGCACCAGGCCCAATGCAGGGACACGTGCGGTGGATGAGGAGGAGCCGGAGAGGCGGTTGGGTGCTTTGCGCCGGAGGCGCACCTGACTCAATAGTACTTTTACAGGCACAGGCTGAACATAAGCCTGCCCTGTGTATTGGACGCAGCAGTATGCTGAAATACTGTTTGCAATGAAAGGATGACTACTGCAAACATTATTGTGATTCAAACAATAAGATTTAATTTGGCAGCACACATTGGCGTAGTGTCATTATTAACGTTTGCATGCAATTGTGATATGTTGGGTGAGGGGAGAAGGTTCACTAGAAACAGTTCATTGTGATGTGGTTGCGGCGTCTGTGGCCTTCAGCTGGGTTCTCCCCGCGTGCATGACGCCCATGTGCAGGTGGCTGGTCGTCCCCTTCTGACTCACTGCCAGAGATGTCAACAGGTATCCTGCGCATGGTGGCAATGTTATGGAGTATTGCGCAGACAGCCACAATGCGGCAGCACAATTCAGGACTGTAATACATGGCCCCACCTGTCTTGTGCAGTATGCGGAACCGGCTCTTCAGTAGCCCAAAAGTCAGTTCTATACAATTCCTTGTCCGTATGTGAGCAACATTGTACCGCCGCTGCTGTGGTGTAGCAGGGTTGAGGTATGGGGTGAGGAGGTATTCCCGGAGGGCGTAGCCACTGTCACCTGAATGAGAGGAGCAGAGGGTGAGTGCCTGTGCTGTGCAGCTACTTCATTGCAATGTGACATTGTTGACAAAGTGTACTTACCAAGTAGGTGTCCTTCCCCAAAGTCTCCCCTGGCCAGTCGTGTGTGGAGGCCGCTGTGCCGGAATATCATTGAGTCATGGGAACTCCCTGGGTACTGGGCCACAATGTCAGTTATGAATGTCTTGGCATTGCAGACCATCTGTATGTTAAGGGAGTGGTAGGACTTGCGATTCCGGTACATGTACTCCGTCGCAGCTGGTGGGCAGATGGCGATGTAGGTGCAGTCTATGCATCCTATCACAGATGGGAAATGGGCCACATTGTAGAATTGTAGCTTTGTCAAGTCCTGTTCCTGTTGGCTGGTGGGAAATTTGATGTGTCGGTGTAGCTGGGTAAGCATTGCGTCAACAAAACTCCTGAGGCAGCGTGACATGGTGGGCTGGGATATCCACCCAGCAGCCGCTACTATCCCCTGGAAGCTCCCAGAGGCCAGGAGGTGCAGGCTACACAATACCTGTACATGTGTAGCCACAGCATTGGTCCGCCTTGTTGGGTGCTGCATCAGGGGGTCAAGGTCCAGTATTAGCTGGATTATCATTTCCCCGTTCAGGCGGTACTTTGCATATATCTGCTCCCTGGTTTGGCCCAGCAGGGTGACCCGCTGGCGGAATATCCTGTCCTGTATTCTGCATCTCCTCCGTGCTGCTCGCTGTAGCCTTCGCCGCCTGACCACCATGTACATTCCTGGCATTGTGAGACTCCAACTGCTGCTGCTGAATCTCCTTATGTGTGTTTGGTCAGGCCTGCACCTGTTCCTGATTGGCCAACGGTTTTTCAAAAAAAAATTCTAATGTCTTTTATGGTTACCACCTGCTTTGGGTTGTCCTTAATTTGCGCCTCGCAAACAGAGAATTTGTGGTTTTTCGCTATTAGAGAATTTTCATGAATACCGATTGCGCTTGTATTGCGAATTCGCAATTTTTTTTTCTCAGACTCCGTGGTTTGGCGCAATCCTGCCGGGAATCTGAGAATCTATTTGCGAATTCGCAAACATTTTTCTCAGACTCCGTGGTTTGGCGCAATCCTGCCGGGAATCTGAGAATATATTTGCGAATTCGCTATTTTTTGTTTGCGCTTTAGATATTTTCTTGATGAATGCTGATTAGGGAAATTGCGCCCGCAATTGCATTTTCGCAGCTATTGCGGGCGCAATTTAGCTTCATGAATCAGGCTTATTGTCGTGCAATGTGTGGTTTGTGGAAGGTATCTGGGGATAAGTGGGGAGAGTGACGCCAAATGTTGTTTGGCATTCAGAGTGTTCATGACGCCGGGTCCCTATGTCAAGTTCAGGTTCATGAAATTGTAAATGTACATAAGACCACAATGCATTAATGCATATAAGTATATAATATTCAATTTAGAGCTCTCCCACTGCAAAATGGATATCATTATAGTCATGCAACTAAAAACACACCTTAAAATGAATCAGTCAATCAATCAATAAATGTTATTTGTACAGTGCTCGGCTGCTTCAGTGGAAGCGTCCTAGTGCTCTAAGCAATGACTGAGAACAGGACCAGACAATCAAATCTAGTTTTAATCAAAGAGCCAGGTTTTTAATTATATCCTGAATCAGTGTTCTGAGTTGGCCATACAGAGTTTGATTCAAAGGGTGTCCCAAAGTTTTGTAGTCAAAACTTGGAAAGATCTGCCACCCTGTTGGGTCTTGGCAAACCTGGAAATGCACATACTTTAGAAGTGGTTTAATCTTAAGGATCTCTCTTGTTGGTAATGTCTGGGTCTATTTCTCAGGTATTGTAGACCCTTGCTTGCAAGGGCTCTGAATGCCAAGGTCAGACCCTTGAACGTGATCCTTTTTACCACTGGAAGCAATTTAGCTGCCTCAGATGCAGCGAGATATAATGGCAAAAAGGGACGCAGGATCAGTCTAGCTGCCACGTTCTGTATCATCTGTAGCCTGTGGATCAGAAAAGTTGGTAGGCCCAAATAAAGACTGTTCACATAGTCCAATTATGATGTTGTCAGAGCATGTATTACTATTTTACGGGTCTGAGCCAGGAGCAGGTGTATCAGTTTCCTGACTGATCTGAGAGACAAAATAAAATCAGATTCAAACAGGGTCACCAGGTTTCTGGCCGATGAGGCAGGTATATATATTTATATTTAATATTTGTAAGGCGCAGCAAATCATCCCCAAGGGGATCTCTCGGCATCTGGGAGGCAGATTACAGGATGGACAATGCTCTAACAATACAGCCACGTTTTGTGAAGTTTCTTGAATTGTGCCAGGTTAGGACATGCTCACAGATCCTCTGGCAGACTATTCCGTTGGGTGGATTTAATTCAGCAGGCCACCAGAGGCTAGCAGGGGACTGCTTCTGGTTAAAGAAAATAGCATCTGTTTTGTCTGTGTTCAGTTTAAAATATTTAGAATCCATACATTTGATAGTACCGTTTAGGCAGTCTTCAAATTTGAGGAAGACCACTACTGAGTGTTCTCGGAACGTTAGCAGCAATTGCTTGTTGTCTGCATATGAGACTACCTTCACTCCCCAGGATTCGACGAGGGTGGCCAGAGGGGCTAGATATAGGTTAAAGAGAAGTGGACTGAGTGCAGAATCCTGAAGTACCCCACAGGCAGGGGTTTGTAAGAGAAGAAGAAAGGGTGGAGAAAAACCTGCTGGTAGCACTCTTCCTAGAAGGATCAAATCCACGACAGAACTGTGCCTGAAAAGTTAAGTACCGTAACCAAAACTGGGTCTGGGCTCACCGGCAATAAGGACAAGCCTCAAAACTAATCACCAAAAACCAATACGAGCACCACTACTGCCAAACTACTTGAACTTGGATCACTGATGATCACTCGACCTACTGAATAAAACAGTAACTCTCTGGAACCTTATTTATCCGGAATGAATCCAATAATTTTAATTAATTGAAAATCAAGGTCAAACAAATGAAAAATACTTCATATACATTGACGAACAACACTTTTTTCACTCCAAGTTTAACATGTAAAGACGATTTCTCTCATACGAACAAGCTTTCATTCAACCATTCATACAATGCAGCACATTAATATATATACACTCAAAACATCAGTAAATATACAGATTATTTACAATTTAATTTTTAACATAAAGCATTGGAAAAAACGAATGAATAATTTTTAAATGATTAATGTTCAACAACACATTCCTAATGCTGAATAGAGGGGGTCTACGCGTTTCGATAACCCCTGACTGTGCGGAAATCTCATCAGGACCACGTGCCTGCAAATGGAAAGGACAAACATAAATGAATCAAACTAATGGAGAGCCAGACCTCTGTCACAACAGTAAAAAGGTAGCCTAGTCCTACCTCGCAGGTGCTCGATTTCTTCTGGATTGGAAAACTGTAACAAAACCAGAATCAATTCAGAATCTACGTCAGTTCGACTAACATCACTCTCAAAGAAAGCTCACACGTGAATACTCACTGTTCCTGCTTTTGCAGCCACTTGTCATTTTTTGGAGGGAGTGAAGGTCTATTGAGAAAGAGGGATTGTCAGGGCAGGTTGGAAAACTAAAGACGACTGAAACTATTTACAGGGCTGGGGCATAAGGTCTTACTTGTATCGGACGTGTGAAAGGTCCCGCGTTTGGTGCGGACTTGTCGGCGGTCGTTCTCGCCTGTGCTGAATGAAACAAAAAGGGACTGGTGTAAGGTTCCTTTTTAGCAAACGTGACGAATGCCTGGCGCTACTGTAGCAACGTTATAGGTTAAAGTTACCTTTCTGATTCAGATGCTCTGACTTAATCAGGGGGTCCACGCTATCCAGCCTCTGTGTATTTGTTCAGGGGGCAGGCGCCATCTAGTCGGTGTTACTCCTCCCGCGTCTCTGTCTTTTTCCCGCTTCCTGGGTCTAGGAATTCTGGGAGCTGTAGTTTTTTGTCTCACTGCCATATATTTTGAAAAGCGTTGTGTTTAAATTAATGTGGTGGGATGCAACTGAATCGGTCCTTATGCGGCCGGTGTGCTCAGTCGCTTACGGGGACGGTCGCAAAACGATTTCATAATTTGCGTGCCAGTGTCATTTTCATATCATAAATGGTGAATTATGGATATTTATAGTCGATAGATCTCCGAAATTTCATTCAGGCCATTCAAGGCCGTGTTGAATTTCACGAATAACATGGCTTCATGTCGTGACAGTTTTTCTTCAATGTCACCTCCTCGACTATCTCTCTCGATTTTTGCAATCACTGTCCACTTTAATTCCTCCACGGTGTGGTTAATATTTCTCCAATGGTTTACTAATGGGGCGGTGATCACGTTCTTTTTAATGCGTGATTTGTGCTGCGTGATCCTGCATCTTATCTCCTGGCTTGTTTTGCCAATATACAATTTGTCACAGGGGCATTTTATGCCATATATGACGTATCGTGATTTACAATTCGAAAATTTTTCATGTTTCCAGAATTGTTGTTTATGTGTAAAGAGAGACCCTTCTTCTGTACTTGCGCAACAGATGCACGCGCCGCATTTATGGTGGCCTTGGATAGGCGGCAGTCCTAACAGTGTGCCAACTGTCAATGTTTTCTTTTTGATAGCTGCACGTACCAAGTGGTTTGACTCGAGATACCCTCCTAGAGAAAAAAGAAAAACCTACCCTTAGAAGAATAGTGTGTGTATCAACATTTTGTCCAAATTCTAACCTTTTTAAAAAGACCATCTTACAAAACTGGCATTTAGTGGAAAACATCGATGAAACACTGAAAGAGAAACCACTTTTTGCATTCAAAAAGGATCAAAGTGTGTCAAACCACTTGGTACGTGCAGCTATCAAAAAGAAAACATTGACAGTTGGCACACTGTTAGGACTGCCGCCTATCCAAGGCCACCATAAATGCGGCGCGTGCATCTGTTGTGCAAGTACAGAAGAAGGGTCTCTCTTTACACATAAACAACAATTCTGGAAACATGAAAAATTTTCGAATTGTAAATCACGATACGTCATATATGGCATAAAATGCCCCTGTGACAAATTGTATATTGGCAAAACAAGCCAGGAGATAAGATGCAGGATCACGCAGCACAAATCACGCATTAAAAAGAACGTGATCACCGCCCCATTAGTAAACCATTGGAGAAATAATACCCACACCGTGGAGGAATTAAAGTGGACAGTGATTGCAAAAATCGAGAGAGACAGTCGAGGAGGTGACATTGAAGAAAAACTGTCACGACATGAAGCCATGTTAATCGTGAAATTCAACACGGCCTTGAATGGCCTGAATGAAATTTCGGAGATCTATCAACTATAAATATCCATAATTCACCATTTATGATATGAAAATGACACTGGCACGCAAATTATGAAATCGTTTTGCGACCGTCCCCGTAAGCGACTGAGCACACCGGCAGCATAAGGACCGATTCAGTTGCATTCCACCACATTCATTTAAACACAACGCTTTTCAAAATATATGGCAGTGAGACAAAAAACTACAGCTCCCAGAATTCCTAGACCCAGGAAGTGGGAAAAAGACAGAGACGCGGGAGGAGTAACACCGACTAGATGGCGCAGGCCCTCTGAACAAATACACAGAGGCTGGATAGCGTGGACCCCCTGATTAAGTCAGAGCATCTGAATCAGAAAGGTAACTTTAACCTATAACGTTGCTACAGTAGCGCCAGGCATTCGTCACGTTTGCTAAAAAGGAGACCTCACACCAGTCCCTTTTTGTTTCATTCAGCACAGGCGAGAACGACCGCCGACAAGTCCGCACCAAACGCGGGACCTTTCACACGTCCGATACAAGTAAGACCTTATGCCCCCGCCCTGTAAATAGCTTCAGTCGTCTTTAGTTTTCCAACCTGCCCTGACAATTCCTCTTTCTCAATAGACCTTCACTCCCTCCAAAAAACGACAAGTGGCTGCAAAAGCAGGAACAGTGAGTATTCACGTGCGAGCTTTCTTTGAGAGTGATGTTAGTCGAACTGACGTAGATTCTGAATTGATTCTGGATTTGTTACAGTTTTCCAATTCAGAAGAAATCGAGCACCTGTGAGGTAGGACTAGGCTCCCTTTTTACTGTTGTGACAGAGGTCTGGCTCTCCATTAGTTTGATTCATTTATGTTTGTCCTTTCCATTTGCAGGCACGTGGTCCTGATGAGATTTCCCCACAGTCAGGGGTTATCGAAACGCGTAGACCCCCTCTATTCAGCATTAGGAATGTGTTGTTGAACATTAATCATTTAAAAATTATTCATTCGTTTTTTCCAATTCTTTATGTTAAAAATTAAATTGTAAATAATCTGTATATTTACTGATGTTTTGAGTGTATATATATTAATGTGCTACATTGTATGAATGGTTGAATGAAAGCTTGTTCGTATGAGAGAAATCGTCTTTACATGTTAAACTTGGAGTGAAATAAGTGTTGTTCGTCAATGTGTATGAAGTATTTTTCATTTGTATGACCTTGATTTTCAATTAATTAAAATTATTGGATTCATTCCGGATAAATAAGGTTCCAGAGAGTTACTGTTTTATTCAGTAGGTCGAGTGATCATCAGTGATCCAAGTTCAAGTAGTTTGGCAGTAGTGGTGCTCGTATTGGTTTTTGAAAAGTTAAGTAGGCTTAACCTATTCAGCAAGGTGGAATGTGCCATTGTGTCGAACGCTGCTGATAGGTCTAACAAAACCACCATGGCAGAGGCGGTCTCCGACCTTTCCAGTAGGGCGGTCTCCATGCTTTATCCACCCCAGACGTGAGATTGAGTGTTATGCGGCAGACTGTTTTTTTCAGTGAAGGAAGAAAGTTGGTAATTGACCATCTTCTCCAGGAACTTTGCAGGAGCCGGAAGTAGAAAAATGGGCCTAAAGTTGCTGAGAAACACTCGGGTCCACATTAGCTTTTTTTAATACTGGCAACAGGAATGTCTGTTTCCAGATGGTGGGGAAAATGCCGGATTTCAAGGAAGTGTTCCAGATCATATTAAGATAAAGCTTCATCAGGTGGACAGCCAGTCTAAATATTTGAGAGGGGCAGGTGTCCTTCAGTAGACACTTTGCTGATGTAGAGCTGCCGGACCTTTGGCAATTCTTAGAGGTCCCTTGAAGTATAAACGAGTACTTTCCATATCAGGCTACTTTACTACCTTAAGTCCTCGCTAGAGATGACATAGCATATTTCACAAAAGTGCCACCTCAATGCAAGCATAAAATATGTGATCTGCAGAGAGGGAGGTAGATTAGTTATGGTAAGTTAGGTATGGTAGGTTAAGTATGGTTGCTACTTTAGGTATGATAGCTATGTAAGTTATGGTACATTTGGAATGACAGGTATATAAGTTATGGTAGATAGGTATGGTAGAGTACAAACATTATTCAAGGTATTGTAGACAAGTAGATATAGTAGGTTAGGTTTGTACCAAGTAGGTAAGTTATGGTAGGTGAGGTTCTGTAGCAATGATAGGTATGTATATATAGTAGGTGTGGTAATTAGGTATAGTGGCTATGGTTGTTGGGTATAATAGCAAAGTTGGTGTGATTGGTAAATAGGTACACATGCATGTAAGTATGGTAAGTTATATCAGGTATGTTCGATAAGTAACATAGGTTAGTTGTGCTAGGTTAACTACGAAACATACTTATGATAGGTATGCACTGTATGATAGGTTAGCTAAGGTAGGGATGTTAGGTTAGGTAAAGTAAGTTAATCATGGCATTGTATGTTAGATGGCATTTTAGGTATGTAGGTAGGTATGGTAGGTATTTGTGATAATTTATGTATGTTAGAATAGGCATGCAGGTGTGTATGGCATGCGTGCTATAGTAGGCATTGTAGGTTAATCAGAGTTGGTTTAGGATGGTAGGTAGGCACTATAGGTAGCTCTTATTGACAGGTTTGGTAGGTACAGTAGATAGGTAGGCATGATAGGATAGATATAGTAGGTAGGTCTGATAGAATAGGTATGACAGGAAGGTAAGCATGGTAGGTCGATTATGGCAGGTTTGTTTTATAGCAGGTCACATAGGGTAGGTGGTTAAGATAGATAGGTAAGCTCTATAAAATAGGTATGATAGGCAGTCTAGTTGGCTATGGCAAGTTAGGTACAGTAAGACATATTTGATTCTGGTATTTTAATGTTTGCACTATTAGATCATTTCTAGAATCTTGCTTATAAATCACAGCATTGTTAATAAGAAGCACACGCACTATTATTAAAAAAGGATTCTTTGTTGCTCACTCATGAGTGGTCGATTAGTTTAGATGAAGTGAATAATTAAATCTTGTATCTTGTACAAAATAGAGGCACCCCCACCATGCAGCCAAAGAAAATGAATAGTATTGTTAGACCTGGCAGCCTCGGTATGGGTTTCCCCTGTATTTTTGCCTTTGCCTCCTGTGTTTGTACTGTGCGTTGGACTTAGTTTTTGCTGGTCTAGATGCTTTGGGCACTTTGCCACTGCTGTTCAGTACCAAATTTCAAGTGCTCCTGCTTTAAATTGCTATTATGGATTGGAGTGTCCATGATTGGTCTGTCTGAATTACTATTAAGTTCCTAGTACAGTGCACCTTGTGTGCCCAGGGCCTGTAAGTCAAATGCTGCTAGTGGGATTGCAGCACAGATTGTGCCATCCACACAAGCAGCTTTTCAAAAGGGTCTCAGGCCTGCCATTGCCTGCCATTGTCGACCTGGCAAGTGCACCCACTTGCTAGGCCCTAACCTTCCCTTTTCTTACATGTAAATCATCCTTAAGGTAGGCCCAAGGTACCCCTGTGGGCAGGGTGCAGTGTATGTGAAAGGTAGGACATGCCCTGATGAAAGGTGTCCTATACGATAGAATGGGGAGTATACATCTTATAACTTAACTGTCCATGGGAACACAATAGGAAAATGGGGGTTAGGATGCCTGAACACAGGATATAAAGATGCATCTTTTAGTGAGGATGATTTTTACATTCTGTGTTTGAAAATACCACTTTTAAAAAGTAGGTATTTTCTTGCTTACCAATCAAGTATGCCTCTGCTGGGTTTGTGTATTGACTGTCTCGCTTTGGAGTGACAGGGGAAGGAGATGTGCATTCTGTTCAGACAGCCACTTGGGGGGGGTGAGGTGTACCCTGCCTTTCCAGGAGGATTCAGGGCTGGGCTGAATAGACCAGGGCTGCATTCAGAGTAGGGGGAAGAGATTTCTTTCACACCTCAATGGGCCTGGTCTGCCTTAGACAATCTGCCTTAGACTCCGACTCCTGCCGGGCAGCTGCACCAGAGTGGGCAGAACTGGTTTTGGCTGGGAAAAGAGCTTCTTGCCACCAGAGAACAAAGGAATGTGTGCTATAAAACATTTAGCCCAGACTCCAGACTTTTAAAAGTAGTAGGCAGCAATAATTTAATTAAAAAAAACTTTGCCCTGAATGTTTTCAGGTACAGTGATAAAAGGTTTGAAATACACTGAAAAGGAAGCTATGTGGTGTAGAGAATAGGCTGCAGCTATTGCAGCGTAAAAAGCCCAGTTTGAATCCCGGCCTTGTCTCTTGACTAAAATATGTGTGAGTCTGGCCACATGTGAACATATAATTGAGTAACCTAAAGATTTAAAATCCTCAATTTATGTACACTGTATAACTGTCAGCTTCCAACACCTTGTCCCATGACCCCTAGAAAGACAAGCACTTCAATTCAATTTATCTTTATTGTTTGATTACTTAAAATCATGACAATCAAGTAAATACTTCTTATATACAAAAAAGTTTTAAAAGTGTGTCGTTACTAAAAAATGCTTTAAAAAGGAGCGGTGGTGTTTCTAAAATTCACTAGGGCATGCTGTCCTTAATTTTAAACGTACGTGATTGTCCAACTACATAGTTTATCTAATGTAAAAATGTTGTCTAACAAGGGCAACATCATCATTATTGAAAACAAGAGAAACAACCGAACATTAGCTTTCAACAAATTGAAAGGGGGGAGTAAAACAATGCAAGTAGGAGCAGGCATTGGTGATTGTCTCTGAAGGCTTGAGAGTTTGTTGAAGGCTCGAGTATCGTCACGGCTGTGCGGGTTGTGGCAGGGATGGTTGCGGACCTGCCATTCTGAAATTTTTGCCTGCTCTTGTGAGGAATTTCGTGAACCAGGTGTTGAACTTCGTATTTTCTGGATTAATGGCCGCTATGATCGAGATCTGTGTTTTTTTCTATTCGCCGGCAACAAAGTCCTTCTGTCATTAAGAAATGCTGGGCGGACAGAGACCACAAGCTCAATCAATTCCGAGTGGTACCTGCACCCCCTGCACTCGGTTTTGTCACTTGAACAACGCCATTTCTGGTAAGTGGCTTAAGAAAGGTCATTCACCCATCCTCAGTGCCATGAACCTTTTCTTCCATGAAAGTGCGTAAGTGCTTAATAAATAGGGTGCCTCAGCCCCGGGCTTGAACTCCGAAATAACTGACTAGGCATGTTTTCTTTTGGACCATTGTGCCCTATCCGAATGAAAGGATCAAAGGTGGACACTTCTTTTGATGGATAGTTTTAAAGCCTGCCTCGGCGGATTAGTTCTCTCCATCGAGCAGTTGCAGAGAGTGTTCTAGATGACGCTGACGTTTTTGACTGATTTGGCCGACTTAGACTTCTTGCCACAGCCTGGCTTCCAGAAAGAATTCCTTCCCGCGAGTTGCACAGTCTGTTAATCAGCTTGATAAATGAGCCGGCCTGACACCTCAGTGATTTAATAGGCCGAACTTGAGCCTAATCTGAGCTGGTGATGATGATTTTGGCAGATGCTATACTCGCTTGAAGATTCTAAGTTGTTATTTTATTCAGCATGTTAAAATTGCTCCCCAGCATCATCTCTCGACCATACGTTAAATTATTTTTAATCTTGGCTTTCATAACTGTTAGAAGCATATTAAGGACCTCTAGTTTTTGGTCAAGCCCAGCGGTGTAAACAGTGAGCGTGTTTAAGAGGTCAACCGGTAAGTCTAATTTATCTGAAAGATAATTTAATGCTGATATCATTGATTGAAGGGTTTGCAAAAGTTGTGACCAGAGCACATTTGTTTCAATCGAGCGGTGAGCTTCCAGATCTAGAGTCTTGTTGAAGTCTATGTTGAAAAAAGATAGGTCTATAGAGTTGTTGATGTGGCAGTCCCCACCGAAGGGGTCCCTGAGATGGACTGATCAATTAAATTTAACCCCTTCGCTGCGGCTGCGATTTCCCCCGTGTGCTGTAAACAAACGAACAGGGCGGGGCCGTGACGAACCCCAGCCGTCATCAGCACACGCCCACCGGGGGGCGTGACGGCTGGGGTTCGTCACCAGCATGGGAGGGGTTAATGAGGTTATTGGAGTCAGTAGTTTGGTTTTACCTGGGTGTGATTTTGCACGTTGCACAACTTGAGTGCTGGGTGTTTTTTTGCTCCCTGGGGGTTGTCTATATTAGTCTATATTAGTTTGTAATTTAGATACTAAGGGTGAAAACGGTCTTGGGTTGGAAATTGACTGAGTCCTCACTTGAGATGTAGATTGGAGGGGAGGTGAAAACGGTCTTGGGTTGGAAATTGACTGAGTCCTCACTTGAGATGTAGATTGGAGGGGAGGCAAGCACAGCATATGGGTGCTAGGTTAGCAGATCGTAAGGGAGTTCTTCAGGGTCCTGTAGTGGTGGACACACCTTGGCAACTTTTTGTGAGGGGTGTTCGACTTTTATTGAGGTGCCGTACGGGGAGGGCTATAACCTAGCCCACTGGGTCTGTCATGAATCATGGCCTGGACCCGTATTTGAGCCGGTTCTGATGCCTGGCATGCCTGGGTGGTATCCAACATTTCATGATTTGTATTTCATATTAACATTTGAGCAGCAGCAGTATTTACAAAGTAATCCCTCAATGTTGCCCTTTTTTAGATGGATACTGCTGGAGCAGTCACTAAGTTTTAGGTTGTGGGAATTAGATCTAACGGGTGTTGGCACCCCTGATGATGTTTGAAAGGATGATGTGCCATGGGGGATCAGGGGCTGGTTAAAGGGTTGCTGCTCATGTCCTGGTGTTGCACTGAATTGAGTTGTAGCAGGCTGAGATAAAGCCATTACTGTGTCTATGTTTTCATGGGTGCACTCCGTCCTTGAGTTTTTTTGTGGGTTTTGGATAGGTCTTTCCTAACTCTCCCTGACCTCATCACTTCTCATTATGGACACCCTCTAGGTTGTTATATTTGGGCCCTTCCACCTGCTGTATGTGTTTTGAGATGTGGGGTGAGGTGATGGTCTCCTGTGGGGGGACAGGGGCTGACAATAATGCCACAATGCCACTGCACGTATGGTCAGATGATGTCCCTCACTGCCCCATAGACGCACTCACCGTCTCAGCTCTGTGGCTGCTCTGTGGGCTCTCGGTGGAGTCGATGGCCTTGAAGGATGGGCATCTGCTGGCTAGGTGGCAGTACAAATAGTCGGGCTGGTCCTGTGGTCGACAGTCCTGCTACCGATGGTGCAAGTGGGGGTGCGAGCCAGGAAGACACAAACCACACCCGTTCTAACCGGGCCGCCTCTGCGGCACCCGGGGCCCACACTTCACTGCACCCTGCTATGGCTGCAGTACTTGCTCGAATCTTACAACTTACAGCCCAGCTGGCAGCCTGCAGCCTGCTGCAAATGCTAAACCTGGTAGGGTTAGGGGGCCGGGGGCTGTGGGCCGGGGACAGGTGCTGCCTCAGCCCCTCACACTGAACTCCTCAGGCCGACTCAAACTACCCCCACACATTGTGCCGAGGCTCTGAGGACACCAACCCTCAAATGCGGGCTCCGGGCTCCACTGCATACTATTCCTTGAAGGGTTGGTGGTGCGGAGGCTGGGGGCCAGGTGCTGCCTTGGCTCTGGATTCAAACCCCCCCACGGTCACTGTGTCCCTAGGCTCTGGGCTCCGCTGCATGCTGCCTACACGGAGCGTACTCTTGTTCCACCAATCAGCGCGATTCAACTCCTTGCTTGATCACTACCACTAGAACTTGGTTACTTCCTTGTCAGGTTTGCACAATATAAATATCAATACATTCAAGTGAAGATTATAATTACAGATGTTCTTGATTTTTTTTATTTTACAGAGTTTTATATATCGCAAACTTGACCCGAAGGTATCAGGTATCAGAGCGCTTTTAACGAGCATTAGTTGCGTCACATGAGGGCACATTCTTTTTTGTTAGGCACAGGGAGATTAAGCGATTTGCCCAGAATCACAGGATGTTGCGCATCCTTGCCGAGACTCTAACTCGATTCCTCAGATTTGAGGTTGAGTGCCCTAGCCGTTAGATATCCCTGGGGTGCAGAGTAGAAATATTGCTGCAAAATTATCGTGGGACAGAAATATCGCCGCAAAAATATTGTGGAGAAGAAATATTGAGAACAAAAATAAAGTTAACAAGAATATCGACTGACAGGTAAGTAATATCGATTACATAAATAACTTTGTAATAAATATCATTTACAAAAATATAGTTTACAAAAATATTGATTTATTAATCATTTTATGTATTTGGAGGGGGAATAGTAAATGTTACCCCTCTGCTATCCAGCTCTTTCCCTACTGTTGAACTCATTGGAGTGGGAATAGTATTTTTTACCCCTACGCTATCTAGCACTTTCCCTACTGTTGCACTCACTGGAGTGGGAATAGTAATTTTTACCCCTCTGCTGTCCAGCATTTTCCCTACTGTTGCACTCACTGGGTTGGGAATAGTCATTTTTACCCCTCTGCTATCCAGCGCTTTCCCTACTGTTGCACTCATTGGAGTGGGAATAGTAATTTTTACCCCTACGCTATCCAGCACTTTCCCTAATGTTGCACTCACTGGAGTGGGAATAGTAATTTTTACCCCTCCGCTATCCAGCGTTTTCCCTACTGTTGCACTCACTGGAGTGGGAATAGTAAATTTTACCCCTCCGCTATCCAGCGCTTTCCCTACTGTTACACTCATTTGAGTGGCAATAGTCATTTTTACCCCTACGCTATCCATCACTTTTTCTACTGTTGCACTCACTGGAGTGGGAATAGTAATTTTTAACGTTTATAAATTAAATAAAGATAAAAGTTAATGAAATGTATTTAAGTAAATATATGTATATGTAAATTTATTTGTGTTTATATTTAATAAATTAAGGTTATTTGTTATAATTAGTTTAAATCTATATTAAATGTATTTTATTTTGTTAATAATATTAATATTTATTAATTAATTAATTTTAATCTATGTTATTTTTTAAAGTCGATATTATTTACATCTATATTTTTTACATCAATATTTTGAGTCAATATTATCATACTTACCTTTTTATCGGAATTCGATATTTTTGTAATCGATATTTTTACATCGATATTTTTGTCAACTATATTTTTGCAATCGATATTTTAACATGGAACCATCCCTGGATCTTGACACATCATAATCCCATTTTTTCTAAAACATATTTCAAAGTGAGTGTGCCAAAGTGCGTTTGCCAACATAAGGTTTAACTGAAAAATTATTGAGCTAGATCACAAAACATTTTTGACAGTAGCTATTTAATATCCTTGGTGGTAAGTTAAGGCAGTGCTTGGTGCAAACACTTTTAATGTCGTATTATGAAAGCAGGATTCTGGTGGTGTAATTGTGTGCCTAGAATAGTTAAGCATATTTGTTGTGGTGGTGATGTCAACAAATGCTAGCACATTTCCAGCTAAATGTAGCATATGCCTTTAAAATCTCAGTGGGATTCAACACTAAAGTGGTAAAATAGCACTGCCCCAACTGTTCAGCTATTTAAGGATCCAGCCAGTCAAAAACCGGTAGCATAAAGTGTATCTTAAGCTAGCCCTAATGTGATACTGTTATTTAATTCTTATGCAAGTGCCAAATGAATACATCAAATCCTAACACTGAAATCAAAACAGGTTAAATGTTGCTTAAACATAAAGAGGGACCAGTCCAGCAAGTGACAATGTGCATAACTGCTCCACGGTAGTCTTTAATTCAGATTTGGAATGAAGAAGTCCATGAAAAGGGCTGCACACTAGGGGGCTTATTTATGAGAGGCTTGTTTTGCCAGAGCATCACTTTTATTGACTCTCAGGTGGAGCAAGCCTCTCAGTCCTATGTGTGAGGTGATGCAAAGCCACCCTGCATGGCTTTGCATGGCCTCATAGATATGGAGGAAGACAAAGCAGCGCATGTCACTACGGTGCCATACTCTGCGACAAGGAGGGGTTCCACGAGCGTTGTGGTGGGTGTTCCCATGCAGCATCCATGTATTTTGATGCTGCTCCAGATTTACTTAATCACGTAAACCTGGGGCAATGCCTAAACCTTACGCTTCCCCAGAGCTGGCCTATTGAGAGATATTTTTATTTCTCCTAGTTTTTTCTGAAAATGCCTCTGGAATTGTTTGAAGACACCCTTACACCATGGTGCAAGGGTACCTACACTGACTCTAGGCAACAAATTATGCACCAGCACAAGAGGACAGGACAGGAATGCACAGTATTTCAGAAATATGGCGCAATCCTGTCCTTTCAGTATAGCTTTCTTTTGTCAAAAGTGCCTTGAGACCTGACGGTGATTTGGCGCTATATAAGCTGTAGTTAACAATAACAATAACAATTTCACATTAGCTTGGGGCAGCACCGCAAGATTTGCGGTGCTGTCCCATGCTAATTTCTCATAAACGAGGCCCTAGGTCCCAGTGAAATATTTATTATTCTCAAACGTTCATGTAATTCTTGTTTTTCTGGAAAACTGGTTGGAGCTTAACATTTCATCAAAAGGAATTTTCTGTTTGTAGCAGTTTCTGGCTGGGGAGTAGCATGACTTTTGTTTATGCATGGTGTGTCCTCTCGTGAAAATTTTATGTGGAGAACAGGTAAACTACATTTTGAGCCATTCGCCTAATTGTGTGTTACTTCATGTAATATTCTTGAAATTTCGTGAAAGTATTGAAAAAACACGACACGATTTTGCATGCTGTAATGGCACTGAACAAACACTCCGAAGGCAACTTTTTGAAGGAAGTCAGAAGAAAACAACTAACCACGCGAAAGGTTGATTTATCAGGTTTTAGAAACATTTTTCTAACGTGAAAACCCCATTAAAAAGCACTTAAGGAAATCACAATAGAATGAGGTTTTACATATTTATAACAAAAGAAATATGTGTGCATATTTATGTTACATTTACTATCTTTAGACATGTAAATCATTGAGGGCTGTAAATTACACGTTTTGTAGTAGAGATGTGCTTTTACTGTTGAAGGAATTATGAACACAGCCAGTAAGAACACAGTTTACATATTTTTTTAACATGGTGTAATGGTAATGATGCGCTGTGAAGAGAATAACCACTTTTAAAAGTATATGTTATATGGCTTCTATGTGACTGCAAGTGACAGGTGTGGACCTGTTAGTACAGATTGTTCTTCCTATAACAATTCTAAACGTCAGCCAATATTCTCTGCATATGCTCAGTTGCTAACCTTACCACACTCCATGCCCCAAAGTGGTTCTGATGCACAATACACTGTTATTTTCAGTTTTATATAGTGCAGACTTGATCCAAAGGTATTTACGCACTTTACATGAGCACCGGTTACATTCCACAAAGACACATTCAGGTGCCTATTTATGAAAAAGTCATGAAATGCAGTGCAGTAAGTTACATTGCTGTGCTGGGTGACAGGGTAAGGGTAGTTATGTGGAGTATTTAATGCAATATGATGCATTTCTGCCTTTTCTTCTGCGCTGGTGCCCTTTTGGCAGCCTAGCTGCAACACAGGCACACTTGCACCATGGTGCAAGGGTGACTGCGTTGCGTGCAGGACAAAACCAATCCTGAGAGACATATTCCTCTATGTGTGCTGCAGAAATTGTTTGGGCAAATATACCAATATGTCATGCAGAGCAGCAATCCACCTTACTGCGCTGCGCTGCGCTGCCTTTTCCTAGCGCTGACTCACAATGTACTGCTTGGCACCAATGGCACCAATGTAGGCACTCTTGCATAATGGTTCAGGGGTGCATGTGTTGCAAACAGCATTGGTTTTGTACAGAAGGGAGCCCCCTTCCCAATCCCCTGATGCATTTTTCTCTTTCTATGTGTGCTACAGAATGCAGTAAACATAGAGGAAGAAACAAAGAGAAATACATTTTTTTTTCCTTGTTGTGCTTCCCGTGGGGATGCACTTTTGACCAGTGGCGGCTGGTGACATTTGAAAGTGGTGAAGCAGAAACTCGTCAGCATACTGCACCGTAGCGAGCGAGCGTAGCGAGCGAGCCTGAACCCCCTAAGCAGGGTTCGGGGGGAATTCCCCCCGAGAAAATTTTGAAAAATTAGTGGAAAAATGGTGCATTTTCAAGAAAATTTGAGGAAGCACGAAGGTTAATAAAGCAATTGTGAAAGTGCAGGTATTACATTATTAAAGAGCTGTCATATAACATAGGTAGCTGCTTATTCAGTATAACCACAGAGCTTTATAACAGACTTCAAGATACAATGCTGAGAACCTCACAGATTGTTTTTATTTAAACTGCAAACAAAAGAACCAACTAAACAGGTCACAAACTATCACCATTCAACATATTTACTTTTTGTATCTAAATTCAGCACGTCTGTCTTTAAGCGCAATTACTTGAATGTTAAAGTCAGCAATATTTTCAACAAGCTCGCTCTCTATAGAGAGCATTGCTAATGCATTGAGTCTTTCCTGAACCATGGTGTTCCTCAGGAATGTCTTAATCCTATTTAAGGTGGAAAAAGATCGTTCTGCCTCTGAGGTGGTCATAGGAGTGGTAATTACTATTTTTAGTAAAGCTACTGTCTCTGTAAATGTCTTTTCCATATGAAGTTCATGAATTAAAGACAGCAAAGACCTGGCATTTGTGGCCTTCTGGTACACAGGCATTGAGTACATTACTGTCAACTCACTTTCAAGGTCCTCTTGGTTGAGCATCGGATAAGCTTCCACAGCCGCATGCAGAGCATGCTCAGGGAAGGATTCATTATATTTGGCAAAGTATGTACTTTCCAATAATGCGGCACTCTCCAAATGTTTTGTGAAAGCAAAACGGTCTTGTGCATGTACAATTACAATGTCACATATCTCTTTTGCCCTTCGTACCAGAGTGGTGATGTTTGTCCTGTGGTTTGAAAAAATTGAACCGGCTGGCAGTTGGCTGTCTAAATTGTCAACCTCATCTCTCACTTTGTTTATGCTTGCGACAAAGTCCGTGGTACATCTTTTCACAAAGACAGTATCTATGTCTCGTCCTTGTAACTGATTGTATAAACTCTCGACATTTAACATTATCTTATCAAATAAAAATAGAAAGAACTGAAACTCTCTATCTTTTAGTGTTCTAGCAAAGCCACGGGCTTCACTGTGACTTTTGAAATCAAAGGTTTCTTTGGTTTCTATGGCTTGAAAACATTTCACAAGGTCCTCCCTATATTGAAATATTAGTTGGACTGTACGTATGTTATAGTTCCAACGAGTTGAGGCTCCCCTCGGAACCCTTTTGTCCACAATCTCCTGAAGTGCTTCCATTCTTTTTGGGGAACGTGAGAAGAATGCTGCCATGCCTCCTATATCCTGAAAGAAAATTTGTGTCTCTCGGATCTTCGATACTGCCTGTTGCATGATAAGATTAAGTTGGTGGGCATGACAGTGCACATAATGAGCATACGGGTAGACATCTCTAATTCTTTTCTGTACGCCACCATGGCTTCCACTCATTACGGACGCACCATCATAGCTTTGTGCAATAAGTTTTTTTCTTTGATGCACCTCTGGGAAAATAAAGTTGAGTTGATGCAGTATAGCAGCAGTAATGGTTTCTGCAGTGGAGTTTTTTAAATGAGTGAAACCATAGAACCGCTCCACAACATTATAGCCTTTGTCCAGGTACCGAAAGACTAATACGGACTGCGTTTGTGTGGCCACATCAGTGGTGTCATCAGCCTGAATAGCCACAAAGTCTGTGTTTTGCAACTCTTGGACAATATGGCTTCTCATAATTTCTAGCATACACTCCAGGAGTTCATTTTGTATCGTTTTAGAGGTGCCCTTAAAGACTGTAGCACTTGCTAAATGTGATTCCATTTCCTTGTCTATGCTTGCTACTAAATCTACAAGACCCATGAATATTCCAGGATTTGTGGACCCTTCCGATCCATCATGGCCTCGCAATGCCAGTTCGAAAGCACCACAGAAACGAATGCAATCAATTATTTTTGATAATATGTGTCTATTTCTATCAACTGTTTGATTGTGTTTCTGTATTGTTTGTCGATATGCATCGCTAATGTGCTGCTCAATCGGTGCGTCTCCTAACATTCCCAGTCTCGTCACGTTTTCCATATGCTTTTTGGAGTGTGCATGCTTCTTTATTTTTTCAGACAGATGCTTCAAGTCCAACACGCCTTCTTTTGTCCAAGGAAAGTCACCATTAAACAGCAAGCAGGGGAAGCAGAACAGTCTGTTTTTTGAAGGGCACCCTGTAAGCCAATCAGCTTTTGTGTACCAGGTTTTTGAAAATGTACGATTGTAACATTTTCCTCTGTCCTTGGTAACTTGTTGGAGTTGAAGGTCAGGCCGATGAGGTCCTAACCTCTTTATCTGTAGTTTGTCTTCTAGTGGGCGTGCATGGAATGACCGTGTAATTAACTGTTGTACCGTATTCATCTTGCCGATGCTGTCCGTACCAATATGAAAGAAGCCTGTCAATAGTCAAAGTACAACGTATAAGATTTGGTGCAATAATATCAAATGTCAGTACAAATACATATATCTTGTGCATGACAGCAAGTTATATAGCTCCAACAGCTCATTTTAATGGCCAGCCAGGGGTGGCATAATACATGCTCCAGCCCCTGGTAGGCCTTGGGTGCACCTATGCCCTAGGTACCTATGGTACACTATACAGGGACTCACAAGAGTGACCCAATACCCAATTGGCAAATGCACCTAAAGTACATTGTGTGAATTTAGTGCTGTGGGTCTGATTAGCAGGCCCACAGCCTTTGTAAGTCATAAACCAAAGCAAAAAGCAAAGAAATGGGGTGACCATAGGAAAGCAGACCCTACTCTCCTACATAACGCTGCCCTTTGGACAACAGGATAGGGAAAAAAATACAGCCTGACTGCCTGCTTCCTCTGTGTGCCATAGTGGCACTGAAACAGACACAGTTAGAATTGAGGGCCTTTAACAAGGCAAGGATAGATAGTGCATTTAACAACCGTTATTGCCCAAAGCACAGGGCTAAGGGCAGGCTCAGTATTACTAAATTCCATCCAGTCAGGGTACAATGTTCAGAATGTGCACCCACCCCAACCACCATGTAGAGTGAGTGACCACAAACATAGCCCTATCTTCAAGCTACAAAAAAGTATCATCAGTTTCCTTACCTTGATGAAAGAGCAGCAAGGAGGTTGGGCCTCTTGTTCTTTCTCCAAAAATTGCCCAAAAAGTTGGGTAAAGGTTCAGGTTGTCAGGCTTTACCAGGTGCTGGAAAAAAAAATATAACAACTTATTTTTGAGACATTAGGTTAATCAAACAAAGACTGGGGGGGGGGGGGGACATAACAGTACAATTTTAACCTTGCAGTTTTCAATAGTTCACTGTTGTATGTTAGGATTTTTACTTACGAACTGCAAGTGACAAAATGATTTAACTGAGAAATGCAGTGACTCACTGACCTATTTACAGCATTTTGTGATCTGCATCAGGTACATGTCCTTTGCAGCAGGCGCATTAACCTTATCCGCTACCTTTCCATGAGTCAAAACTTTCATTACACAAAACGCTGATCTCTCTCTAGGAAAAAAATTAACAATATCCTTGGTGCAACAACAAGTGTTGCATGGCTAAACATTTATAAGGTCCCAAAGGCGCGACCTGTAGGCTATGCCAATGAAAATACTGGCTGACAAATTCGAATAGCGGCTGCCCAAATCTATTTACAAGCCACACGTAATAGTGCTGGAAAATTCAAATGCTTTAGACGGTGGGTATAACACCCCGGGGCATAGCTGTATGTACCCCGTTTATGTAACTTTAAAACCGCTTCCTAAAACAGCTTTTCAACATATTGCATATGTGCTGCCTGTACATCACTCATCCTTTATGGGAACAGTAAAACATTCTCTCAGAATATTTTTGGAAAGGTAACCTTCCAGTGCAATCCTACGCTAAACGTCACACACATAAACTAGTTTGCATAACACTTTTTTATATGTGGGAAGATTTAGAAATTTGCCCAGAATCACAGGATGTTGAGCAAAGGCTGAAACTCAGACCTGGTTTCCATGATCCTAGGTTGGCAGTTCTGACCGTTAGGATAAATCTTCTCCTCCAAACATCGCATGTTGTTGCACCAGTGGTAAAGAGGAGGGTACCAGCACCATATTGTTCTAGAAATGGCTCCTGAATGCACATACTCCTGGTGCAACACAGCGCTGCAACTTTGGCTGCTGTGTTGATTATTTTTTTTGTAACGTAGAACAGTCCATTGGAAATGGATGAACACTACTGACCTCTTCACTTTAAAAGTTGAAAGGGTCTGTAGCACAAGCCTTGTCTCAAATAAATATTTCATAAATATTCCTTTCCAAATACACCCACCCATACTTCACCTTTTAATGCTTCGAACTGATGGGTTAGCTTTATAAACTAGCTGTAAATATAAAAGCTTTAGGGTTAATGATGGAGTCCTAGTCAGTTCATAACTACCCATGTCCTATTCATTGCATGTAGCATTGCTTTCTCTACCTATGCAGACCTGGCCACCCTGAAACATGAAATGGTTGCCTTATTCGTAAAAAGCGTTTTATGACCATTAACCGCCTATTTCAGAATTTCCTTTTCCAGGCGAAATATTGGAGAAGGGCGACCTACAGAATAAGATGAGACCCACAACACATGCAAAAAATATTCTCTAAAAAGACCCAATTGCATTGGGGGTAATCTGTACCATTTATCACCAAGCAAACACAGATCAACTTTTTTTGATTCCAGGTAGGAAACCTACGTGTAAATATCTGTAAATGCCATAATGGTCACACGTTGTTGGAGTGGCCAGTAAGGTTTACAACATGCTTCCACACCATCAGTCCCTTTTCTGCTCGTTCATCTGCCGTTTTTCACTCTTTTCCTAGAGCGGCATACATGGAAAAGTCTACCAGGGGTGCAAGACTGTCCAGCTGAATAAATGCATTTTTTCTCACAAATTATTTTGTAATGTTGGATTTTCAGATGCACTTTTACGTCCATAGGTACAACGCACAGGTGCGAAATGTTTGCTAATTAAGGCAAAAGTTCCAGCTTTTTTGGTGTTCCCAACATTCCCAGTAGACACCCCATGATGTATCCATGGGATCTCCGATTTTACTGCCCCTTACCTAAACATACAACTCCAGAAAAAACATAAAATCGGGTCATTTTTCTGTATTGGTAAGTTCGATCTCCACCTAAAAATAAATAGCAGATATCGATTCTATAAGTTAGATTCCTATCTGTGGCTACAGTTGGCACTTTTGATTAGTTATGATTCTCTATGGTGGGCTAAAGGTCTAATCAAGCGCAGGCTCTCAAATTGTTTCCCATCGATTTTGGGGATTTGCAGAGCCCAACAGAGAGAAAAGCCTCAAGGTGCCTAAGTTCAAATAGACATGTTACGAACAGTAAGGTGGAGGTGACGTGACGGGCCAAGGGGAGGGCTGGCTTTTCAAATTACCAGGTGTTCAACATTTTGCTGCTGGGTAGAAGGTGTGGAGGGTCTATACTTTGATATATATGAGAAATGGGCCTGCACTGCAGTGCGACAGGTCGGACAGGTCAGGGTGTAAACTCAAAACTGCATTAACAACAGACGCCCCTGGCTCAGGTGACAGGGCACGTCGTGATTTTGCCTGCCCTTTGGTCTACTGTGGTGTAATGCTAATTTCTGGATTTAACAGCTGAAATATAGACTATATGTAACCCTATATAGGCAAATAAAATCAGAGTTTAATAAGGCTTAATTTCACCTCAGATGGCAATCACTCTTGATGAGCCACTGGAATTATGCAATTTTCAAGCCTTGATGTTTCCTCATAATTATGGATTTTCAGCATTTGCCACATAATCCATCATTTGCTGTGTAATCTGCAGATTTTAACAAGGTTTCTAGCTCAAACAGATCAAAAGTTACAAAAAATGCAGCAACACGTGTTGTGGGATAGTGGAAGGCCCTTCTCAAAGGTTGAATGTTAATCCTTCTGTTGTAGATTGCAGTGTCTGGGTTGGTACTAATGGAGTAAAACCTTTCTCCACATAGTGTAAACGTGTAAAAATGACAAAACTATGAGGTCATACAATCGCCAAATGTGCTGCATTATGTCACATATTTTGTCTTTTCTTCTACATAATTTAGTAATCTCTGCCACATAATTTGGTCCTTCCCTGCCTCATAAATCAAGCGGGTGTCCTCTAAATCGCCACCTGGTCTCAAGTATACCTGTCGAGTAACTTGAGGAACCTAGCCAAATTACATTTATTTTGATGTTCTCTTATCTGCACACACTGTTCAAGGCAGTTTTAGACTAGAGAATTTGAGCCTCTATTGTAGTAAGGACGGGTTTACCGATGTTATGGTTGGAAGGTGATGAAAGTAGTTTAAACCAGGCTCATCCCGAGGTTAGAAATGCAGATGCTGGTGTGAGGCTCTGGGTAGCAACGTATAAGAAAGTCTACACGCTTACCAAAAATACTTTCAGTCACTTTAATTTCAGAGATGCTAACTGTGTTGTAAATTGTCATTTATGTTTTTCTGGGTGCTGTATTGTGGCACATTTAAAGCAGTGGCCTGCGTCCAGCACTGCTCCGAGTTCCAACGTCCTCAGATGCACTTACAGTTTGGTAATTACGGATACATGAAACAGTGCTATGGGTGAACTCCTACACCCTTCAATAACAAGTGTCGGTTACCTCCTCTGCCTGCTCGCATAGAGCTCTCTGGTGCTACTGCTGAAGCCCAGCAGAGAAGACAGTGACACCTGCTCAGTATGCTTCGACAGGAGCCCATGGCGCTCCTTGAAGTCATGGACATTGGAGGCTTACTTTTATTCTCATCAGAGGATCTTCAAATGGGAGGGAATGGTAAGAACTAATTAACCAAAGGAAACAGTTATTTTACAAATAGTTGTGACTGCGTTTAAGGGTGGTTGGCAACCTCAGCTGCTGAAGCCTCAAAAAGCCACGGTATAGATCAGAGTAGACAGTAAATTAATAACGTTACTTACATTATTATTACCATACGATATACTGACGACGACGACGAGTCAGGGGGAGTCAGTCACACGCTTGGATCGACTACTGTAGGACTCTCAGTACTGGTCTGGTGACGGTCTGGAAATCAGTTCTCTAGAACCTTCGACAGACTGCGCGAAGTCACGTCACTGTCTGCAATGGCCAATCACCTCAACATGGCTTGATATAGCCATATGTGATTGGCCAACTGAACAGAGCAGCAAACACCCACGCGCGGCACCATGATCCTGCTGTCTCAGCCAATCCTGGCGCAGGCTTAACAGCGCCACTGCGCCAAGCAGCGCCAGGATTGGGCTACGAGCAGGAGAAAATCTGCCCTGGTTGAGACCGGGGCCCCGGGTCCCTGCCATTGTCTCTCAGTGCTACAGGGGGGGGGGGCGAGGTCTAATAGGTACTACGCATGCGCAGGCCAGTCTCAATTATGAGTACTCCTGCCTGTTGCATGCGTAGTCACCCCGACCCCGCTGCAGCTGCTTACGCTCTCTGGCTGCCTGGCCTGCCTGTGCGCTGTCACTCACAGTGACTCACTCTCTGCCGCAGCCCCGCCCGCCCACTTCCCATAGGCAATGCCCGATTCTGTCGGGCTCGTCCCGGCCCTGTAGCGCTGAGTCAGTGCGCTCGGATTTGGTTTGACTTTGAACTTTGTTAATTGTTTTACTTTTATTATGCATGTGTTGGCACCAGCGGCGGTCGTCCATGGCTAGTGGGGCAACGCCCCAACGCCCCCAATGGACGCACCGCCACTGCTTTTGACGCATTCCCAGGTGTACTACTCATGGAAAATCGGGGAATGCATCAAAATCCATGGATGTTTTATGGAAACACCCACCCATGGAATGCATCACTGGGGAAGAGTAACACAAGGAGGGATTGGGGCTGCTTTGCATTTCGCCAGATTTATCAAGCCACTCAATGTCATGCAAGGGGGTGTTTGATAAATAGCATCTTAAGGGTTGCATAAATAGCATCTTAAGGGTTGCATTGCTTTTGCACCTCATTGCGTAGTACAAAATCGGCGCAACCCTTTGATAAGTATGGCCCTTGATATTTAATAATTTCCCAGCTTACCTGTTTTCCAGGACACCATATCTGCAGACTGACTACACCGCACAAAATGTCAATTAGCAGAAATGAGAAGAAAACTTCAGATTTGTGATATTTAAAAAAAAAATCTTCTCACAAAAAATATTTTTCATGTCAAATGAACATGGTCCTCATACATTTTGGAAAAATTGTAGCATTCTAGGCATCTGCCTGCACCACAGGGCTGATTATGATGGTGGTGAACCCACCACTGACAGGCTGTCGGTGGGGGTGCACCGCCATTGTGAGGCCATTTCCCGCCCACCATATTAGAATGGCGGGCAGAACCGTGTTGATAAGAAAACCCGACCGACACTCATCCAACGGACGCTTCACCTGCCATGGAAAGGCTGGTGGCGATGGACACTGGGGGCCTGCAACGGGTCCCCCTTCAGGGGCCTGTAGCGGGTCCCCCTTCATCCAGGACCCTTTCTATTGGGGGTTTGCCCCCAACATTTCCCAGCATCTAGTGCAGGGAAATGTAATACATGCCTTTTTAACATTGCAGCAGTTGCTGCTGCCAGCACCACCCGCCGCAATGTTAACTATGGCAGGTGCGACCACCGTGGTGGCGGTCGCATCATAATTCCCCCTGTGGGACTGCCGCTTTGTAGGTGGGTGGTCTCACTCCCCGAGATGATGGCGGACAGACTGAAGTCCATCCACCATCATAGTCACCCCCTTAATTTCTGCTATTGGTTTCCAGTGGTACATCTTGGCTGTATTCCCACATTTGCTCCTATCTAGTTCTTTTTTTTATGTGAGGCTATGATGTAGAAATATTGTATGCATAAACACATAAATCTCCAGTCCTTTTGGTATCAAACAGGCAACTAACAAGCGTGCCTGCAAGCGCTTATCTACTGAATTATCTTCTGTTTGAGTGCCTTATTACAAGTTAAGATGTCCATTGGACCGCTATAGTCATGGTGGCAGTCCATGGCCCCACCATATTTTGACTTTAGCGGTCAGATCGCCACAGAACCACTGCTACCGCAACTGATCCACAATCCCTGGCAGTGTTGCAGAGGTGTGAGACTGGAAATATGCTGGCGATGCTGCTGCGGCACCACCAAGCATATTACATGTTTCTGTACCATCACAGTTTTCATGGCGGTGAGGAAGTCATGAAAAGTGTGGCCATGAGGAAATGAAGGGGCCCCTACTGGGTCCACTGTTGCCTCTGCACCAGGGGATGTATGCAGTGGGGCACATTGTGTGTCCCGTGTATGCATGCATACCCAGTTCCTGCAGGGCATGGAAGTCCATGTTGTGCAGGAACATGCAATGGCGTTCCCATTGCAGTGACTTGCTAAGGCTCACATTTGAGCTTTAGTACGGCACCGCCATGGGCCAATCCCCGCAGGATTACCAACCTGGATCCTGGATTCCAGTCGGAATCAGTCGGGTGGTCTCAATATGGGTTGGAGCAGGGTGCTGGCAAGGTGGCCCAGTCTAAATCCGGCAAACTCATAATAAGGCCCTTAGTTATAGACCGGAGGCAGCTACTAAAATCAAACGTGAAAGGTTTGTATAATTTGAGTTAATGGTTTTGCTGTATTTGCTGGACTTGCTTTTCATTAATTCTATACATCACTTTTAATAATTATTCATGCATATGTTTTTACTATTGGTGGTGTTTATTTTTTTATTTAAACTTAAGACTTTATTTTATTTAATATATCAAAATAGCTAAAGATTGAATTTAAATTAAGTTAATCAAGCTTTGTATTTTGTTCAATGTTTAAAATAAATATTAACAAGGAATATTCATTTATGTTTAATATAAAATAATTTCACTCATTTAAAATAATAATTAATAAACTTTTTACATTTTCCCTATTCTTCGCCATTGGGAGATCTAACTGTGGAGTCTCCCTATTGTAAAGTAAAGGAAAAAGGAAAAAAAATATTTAACACAGAAAAAAAGGAGTAAAAACATGTCACTGTCAATGTAATTTGATACATTTATTTTAGATGTAGATGGATATTTTAAAAGAATTATACAACACTAATAACTTATTTAAAATAAAGCTATATTTAAGATATTAAATTAAATTATGTAGTTAAATAAGTTTCAAAGTGAAGTAAAATATCTAATATTTTTATTTTGCATTATTAAATATTAAACATAATTTGTATATTTTATTAAAACTACTTTTGATATATTTTAATAAAAGTGAATCTTACTTCAAATTATAAATTCAAAATAGGTTGTCAAATTTGTTATAAGTAAATCATAAATGTTACAATTTTAGATATGTTTATTACCATTAAAATTAATGTATTTATATTTTTTACTATTTTAAATTATTTAATTTAACAGTATATAATGGGTTTTATTTTAAGTTCCTACCACCTTTATTTTCTATGGAAGCATAATGCAGTACCAGTGGTTGGAGTGGTTGGTCATGAGCGGTGCTGGACTTACTCAGTCTTTAAGGTGGAGTAATCTACTACTTTTTGGGTACCTTTTCGGCTTTTGACTTTAGAACTGCTGTTTGTGATTAGCAATGGGCTTTGTCTTTTGTGGGTAGGTGTTTGTTACTCTCTAAACCTCTACCCCACCCTCCTTAAACCCCTCCTTACTCCTCCCTAAATGTTTCCTATTTATTAGTAATTATACATTTTTTCCAACTACTCTACCCATCTCTCCCACATTTACTACTAAGGCCCTTATTACGATGACTATAGGTCAGCAGTTCCGCACAACTAATTACGAGCCGACTGCACATAGTGCTGTCCGAAACACCGACTTCTCAATGGGAACTTGTGCGGCAGGTGGCAACAGCCCTCAGAACAAGATCCTACTGAGGAATGGGAGTTTGTGAACATCCCTGTATCATGCCACACAGTGCAGGGATGTTCAGTGGAGCACCATAGATGCCCCCAGGCCCAGATACAGAGGGCCAGGAGGGTAGTGGGCCGTGCTAGGATCCCCCAATGTCACTTCCCGACAACCTTCCCATGGAAAGGCTGTCAGAAACCAACATCATAATCCTGATGGCGGAATCGCTGTCATAAGGGATTATGAGCATTTTCCAACGACCCGTCTAAAAATCGCCGGTTGATCCCTATGACTGCTGCCTCCGATCGCACACATCATAATGTGTCAGTCAGACTGCAGCAGTAGATGTGGTTTGGACGGCAACAGACAAGCAGTCGATTGTGGCCTGAATCACATCGTAATTAGGGCCTTAGCAATAAACATACATGTGTGAGGGTCTCCCCATCGAAAAAAAGGAGATTACACTTGTAGATTTGTAAATATGTTAGTAGTACTCTTTAGTAGTGCTATTGTAATACTACTAAATATATCAGGAACAGATTCCTCACACAAAGTCTTGGTTAGCCTGTCCCCATTGGCGCTACTATGACATTAATACTAATACAGGGCAGTAGCACTGCACACTGCACACAAACACTGTGTGCTGTAGCACTGCACACAAACACTGTTCCCCTGGGTAGTTGGAACTGAACTGAATCAGCGCAGACCCAGAAAGCCGTCTCAGAGAATCAGTCCAGTGCTTCATAACTTAATGGCGTGTGTTTAATAATACCTCTGATACACCATACCATATCTTGATCTAGTTTTTTTAATGTTCTATTTTTTATGTTATTTTAGCTGTTCATTTTTATATTTCAGGTCTTTGATTCAGTTTCCAAACATATGTGCAGCGCTCTGATACACTTTGGTCATGTTTGTGCTTATAAGACACTTTAAATAAATAAATACATATATAACAGCATACTAAAAAAATGCGGTCCTTGAATAGGCCCCATGGTGTTAAAAAATGTCAGCACCAGAGGATGCTTTGGCTTCTAATGTGACAACATGCTACTCCACATACACTGCACCTTAGATGTGGATTTCATTCGAAAAAAGGGGCTTTCTGGTGGATGAAAGAAGAGGCTTTTCAAGTACTTTTTGGCCACTTCAGATGCTCATATTACCCTAGATGTTTCTTACTTCCCTTTAACCTCTTGCATAAAAGTAAGCCAATCGCTATACTATTGCAATTACCAATCAATAGTTAGCAAAGCCCATATTATCTCCCTCTGCAGGTACCAAATCGTTTCTTTCTGGCCTTCAACTTTTGGATTTTGTATGTTAGAGCATCATATGTTGTACACATGGTTCCACATAAAGTATTTGCCTTTTAAATAAAGTTGAAATGTTTGAATATAGTTGAGCCAGGAAGGGATTGTGTTGCACTAAAAAATGTGTGGTTGGTATGAGCAATGCATGTGGTCAGCTGAGTACTGCTACTACACTTTCATTGTGGTTAATGTGAGTCTGTCTTTGTTTTTCTGTTCAGGTGCAGCAGGATGGTGCTCTCGGTTTATAATTGAGAGGTTAATGCCCTGCCAAGAGGCAAAGGAGGAAGAAAATACATCTAAGTACTCTTATTCAGGCAAAGGTGCAAAGAAGCATACAACACAATCTCGGTGAAAAACACATTTTTATTCAATATGGTAAAACATCAGATCTCCCATTTTGTATTTCCCCAAAATGTTCAATCGCAACCTTTGGTGCCTTTCTATTAGTGTTTCGATTCAGCACAAACAGACTTATTTTGCTAATATATTTACACACTTGGGGCCCGATTCTGATCTTGTTCGGAAAGCATGCAGACCAAATTTGTTCCGGAATGTTTTCCATACGACTCGGATTGGATGAGGCCAACTGGATGAGTACGATGCATCCGTATGCATCCGGATACAATTTGTTCAGCCTCCTATTGACTTTAATGGGATCCTGTGTTCCAGACAAGAACACAGGCTTCCATTGAAAAAAATTGGTTGCTGGGGAAAACCTTGCACCCTCTGGCGGGCACTCCATGATGCCTGCCACATTGTGCATGGCTGAAAAGGGGGGCCCCTTGGTAACCCACATGGTACCAATTCGGAGTGCCCCGGGTGAAGGGGGGTCTGCTACAGGCCCCCAAAGACCGATACCAGCAGCCTTTACATTCCAGGTAAACCAAATCGGAAAGGCTGTCCAAATCGGTCATCGTACTCACTCTTTTGGAAACCAAGTCCATAGAGCTGTATGCATCGACTCTGGAAAGGCTCGACCTTTCCGAATACCTTCCGGAACCGATTTGGTCAGCCCTAATGGTTTCCAGGCATCGTACTTGGTCATTCAGACCTGGAAACGAGGGCTCACGATCAGTTTCGTAATCCCAAAACCGATTCGGAGCCCTTACGACAGACATCGGAATTGACTCCGGCAAACCCGAAACCGATTCGGAGCCCTTACGACCGACATCGGAATCGACTCCTTGGTGTTGACATACCTACCCTTTGCCAATTTGAGGCTTAGCAATGATCAACTTGCAATGTTTATGCTCATTTGTTCGATTGTCTTTCAGGATATGCAGAAACAAATAAGCTTTACCCTTGTTACCTAATCAGGGATTGTTCATTCTGTAAATATTTTACACATCACAATGCTCTGCAACATGTGTAAATAACCTCACAGATCTTTGTACGATGTCCACTCTTGTCATGGCCATCCTAGCAAGGTGATTATGCGCACCCGTGCATCAATATTAAATATGAGTTACTTTCAATCAATCAATCAATCAATCATGCCATTTGTATAGCGCACTACTCACCCGGGAGGGTCTCAAGGCGCTTGGGGGAGGGGTATGCTACTGCTCGAACAGCCAGGTCTTGAGTTGTTTCCTGAAGGCGAGATGGTCCTGGGTCAGCCGAAGGTGGATGGGGAGGGAGTTCCAAGTCTTGGCAGCCAGGTAAAAGAAGGATCTTCCTCCGGCGGTGGCTCTTCGGATGCGTGGTACGGCTGCGAGGGCGAGGCTGGTGGACCGTAGCTGGCGGGTGGGCGTGTAGAAGGTCAGGCGGTCGTTGAGGTACTTGGGGCCCAGGTCGTGGAGAGACTTGTGTGCGTGGGTGAGGAGCCGGAACGTGATCCTCTTGTCGACGGGGAGCCAGTGCAGGTTCCTCAGGTGGCTGGAGATGTGGCTGCGTCGGGGGACATCCAGGATGAGTCGGGCGGAGGTGTTCTGGATGCGCTGGAGTCTTTTCTGTAGCTTGGCTGTGGTTCCGGCGTAGAGGGCGTTTCCGTAGTCCAGTCGGCTGGTGACGAGTGCCTGGGTGACAGTCTTCCTGGTCTCGGTCGGGATCCAGCGGAAGATCTTGCGAAGCATACGCAGGGTGTTGAAGCACGATGAGGAGACGGCGTTGACTTGTCTGGTCATCGAGAGGGAGGGGTCCAGGATGAAGCCCAGGTTGCGTGCGTGGTCGGTTGGCTTGGGTGCGGTGCCCAGGGCTGGGAGCCACCAGGAGTCGTCCCAGGCGGAGGGCGAAGATCCCAGGATGAGGACTTCCGTCTTGTCCGAGTTCAGTTTCAGGCGGCTGTCCTTCATCCACTCGGCGACGTCTTTCATCCCTTCGTGTTGGCAGGTTCTGGCGGTGTCGGGGTCTCTGGTGAGGGAGAGGATCAGCTGGGTGTCGTCGGCGTAAGAGATGATGTTGAGGCTGTACCTGCGTGCGATGGCTGCGAGAGGTTTCATGTAGATGTTGAAGAGGGTGGGGCTGAGTGAAGATCCTTGCGGGACGCCGCAGATGACTTCGGTGGCCTCGGAGCGAAACGGGGGGAGGCGGACTCTTTGTGTTCTTCCGGCGAGGAACGAGATGATCCACTCCAGTGCCTTCTCTTGGATACCGATGTTGCTGAGGCGCTGGACTAGGGTGCGGTGGCAGACCGTGTCGAACGCAGCGGAGAGGTCCAGGAGGATGAGGGCCACTGTTTCCCCCTTTGTCGAGCAGGGTCCGGATGTCGTCGGTGGCTGCGATGAGGGCGGTCTCGGTGCTGTGGTTGGCTCTGAAGCCGGACTGCGAGGGGTCGAGGGATCCGTTCGTCTCGAGGAAGGCGGTCAGCTGTCTGTTGACGATCTTCTCGATGACTTTAGCAGGAAAAGGGAGGAGCGAGATGGGGCGGAAGTTTTTGAGATCGGTGGGGTCCGCTGTAGGTTTCTTCAGGAGGGCGCTGATCTCGGCGTGCTTCCAGCTCTCCGGGAAGGTGGCGGTGTTGAAGGAGGCGTTGATGATGTTCCGGAGTTGGGGTGCGATGGTAGAGTCGGCCTTGTTGAAGACGTGGTGTGGGCAGGGGTCGGTCAGTGATCCGGAGTGGATGGTGTTCATCGTGCGGGCTGTGTCTTCGGTGGTCACCGTGGTCCAGGTGCGAAGGGTGGCGGTGGGGGGCATTGGTTCGACGGTTGGGTGCGTGGGTGGGGCGCCGAAGCTGTTGTGGATGTCGGCGATCTTGCGGTGGAAGAACGAGGCGAGGGAGTCGCAGAGGTCTTGTGACGGAGTGATGTCGTTGGTGCCGGTGCTGGGGTTGGAGAACTCCTTGACGATAGTGAAGAGCTCTTTGCTGTCGTGGGCGTTGTTGTCCAGTCGTTCCTTCAGGGATTTCTTCTTGGTGGTGCGGATGAGCTGGTGGTGCTTGCGGGTAGCGTGTTTGAGGGCGGTCATGTTGTCGGTGGTCCGGTCGAGGAGCCAGGCTTTCTCGAGGGTGCGGCAGGTCTTCTTGGAGTCCTTGAGGTCGTCGGTGAACCAGGATGCCTTCTTGCTTCTGGGTCTGCTGGGAGGGTTCTTTAGTGGCGCGAGGTCGTCGGCGCAGGCGGTCAGCCACTGTGTGAAGTTGCGGGATGCTTTGGCAGACCTCTGACTACTGGCTTCTTAGTTTGCAAAGTGGAGACTAAAAGAGAGTGATTTCCACATGGCTTATGGTTTTGTCTTTATGTGTCCAATATTGGTCACTCTTACTATTAGGCAATCGTTTTTTCGCAAGCATAATTTTTACCAACTTGATATAATATTGTGCTACATGGTTGTACAGTCTGCCGTATGAATTGTGTGTTCCTTGTGAGGTTTTTTGTGCCTTAGTACATGTCATACAGAACGCTTCAAACCAAGAGGTTATGCTTCCATTTCTTTCTAGGTTTTGGGAGTGTGTTCATGGATACCACCACCTAACCTCCTGTAGTTTCAGGGGCACAAAAGGTTGCAAAAGGATATCATGAAAGGAGAACCTGCAGCAGACAACTTGGAACTGGGAATGGTACTGCAGCACTAGCTGGAGACATAATCTATGGGCCTCCTTTATGAGGTTTTATCATAGGGCAGTGCCACAGGCCTTCTTGTGGCGCTGCCTTACGATAAAAGAAAAGAGCAGGAATGTGCCATATCTATCACATATGGTGCTATTCTGTCCCTTTCCCATGCGACGGTACTGAATGGCTGCCGTGTGCCAATGCAGGCACCTTTGTGCCTGTGTTAAAGGGATTAATATTACCATCCTGCACAAAAACAATCACAAGAGGAGTTTACCTCTTTCTATGTGTATTGCATTCTGCAGCACACATAGAAAAAGGAAAAACTAGGAGAAATAAAGATATTTCTCTTCCTTGTGCCTCCCTTGCGACTCCGCTGGGGAGGAGTACATTTTTGGCACAACCTAAGATTTACAATTTCTCATACATCTGGGGCAGTGTCAAAAAGCCTTGGATGTTGCTGGGAACACCTCCAGCAATACCCATTGCATGCCCTTTAACACAGAAAACTGTGTTCAAGTAAACAATAGTTACAATGGAGCATTAGGCCAAAATAGTGGCTTAGTGCTGTTTCGTAAGTATGACCTTACCTTAACTACCAATATTTCCAAGAACGTTACATTTAGAACTTTGTGGTAGGAAGGTCAAGGCTGAAATCAGGTATCGAAACTCAGGGAGACCTTGTTGGCTGGAATATACTGCTTTGACCCACTGTTGGATTCAAAACTTCAAAAAGTGGCAAATTTCAAAAGTAACCTTAAGCAGAGAACAAGATGGTAAGGTGATTCTGGCAAGGAGAAAATTTCAGTGAATATATTTTTTTGGGCTGTCCTGAGCTTTAGGTGCAAGGCCTCAAGAGAACTCTGAAAATTGAGTATCTGCCTTTGTGAAAACTGCCAACAGTGTCCTGTATTGCCCGAGTAACGGAGCTGGTCTTCCATACAAAGACTAAGGGTCTGATTAACAAAGGTAACTTACATTTTGAGGAATTTTACACTTTGGAGTATGTTTACTACTTTCAATGTTCACAAACTCCAAAAATAAACTTACAACAGAATTATAAATTACATGTCTCCAGCCGCGTACTGCAATTGGTTTATTCTTGTGAAGGTGGGTGACATCTTTCCCTAAACCCTTGTTACTCCTCCCTAATGCTCCCTAATAATCCCTTTTGTAGTAAGTCTTTCCCTTCTTTAAGCCAACTCCCTATCCCCATCCACATTTACTACTAAAACTTGTATTTTCGTCTCTGCTTATGCCATCATAGCTATGGTACACACAGCAGACAATTCCCTGGAGAAATATAAGTTCAAGCGAGACCAAACCATATTAAAGCTGAGTACTGTTTGATGCAAACACAATAAAACTTCCCAAACAATTTGCAAAATAGTGCAAAACATAATAAGGAAACTAACACTTAGGGGGCTATTATGATGAGGGGGGCGACAAAGTCCGTCTGCCATTGCAAGGGAGCCAGGGATCGACCGCCGAAGTTGCGGCGGTCCCGCCATTGGCATTAGGATGCACCTGCCACACTGGCAGGTGCATCCTGGGCCTTTTACATTGTGGGTGGATCTGCTGGCTGCAGACCCACTAGCAGTGTAAAAGTACTGTGCACATCATTGCCATGCACTACATGGCAGGCACCACGTGGTGCCTGCCACGTAGTGCATTGCAATGAGGGGGGTACCATAGGTACCCCCATATGCACCCCCACCCCCTCCAACACCCTGGGGGCCCGAAACGGGCTCCCACCAGCAAAATCTGCATGCCAAACCTAAAATGCAGTTCAGTAACTTACATGTGTGCTGCTTCATGCAGCACACATGTAAGTTACAAAACTGCATTTTTTTAAAGGTTTCTTTTTGTACAGGAAGGGACACCTTCCTGTACATAAACAAACCATGTCATGGCATTTTGCTATTTCCATGTGTGATGCACAAGGCAGCACACATGGAAATAGCAAACACAAGTAGAAAATAAGCATTTCTCCTCGTTTCGCCACCTTAAGACTAAGATTTTTCTGGTCTTAAGTTCGGCACTGTCACCAATTATCGAAGATCTTGATAAAAGGTGGTAGCATCAAATTCAATGGGTGTTGCGATGGTACGCCCACCACTACACCCACTGCACGCCCACTTTCACGCTAAGGGGACCTATTCTCGAGGCATCATTAAGCCACTTAACATGGCTTTAAGCCACGTTAAGTGGGTTAACGCTGCCTTGAGAATAGAGCACTGACCCTCTTGCCACAGGAACGTAAAAAAAAAGTGACGTTCCCATGGCGATAGGGGGTGTAGAACAAGCCCCACAAAGTTTTAAAGTTTAAGTAAGTGCAAAGAAATGGAAATGCACATTAAAAGTCAATGTTTGCGGAAGACGGGGCTCGAAGTTCAATATTAGGATGGCCATAATGAAGTGTGTTAAGCCTAGTGGGTTGCACGGGCAATGTTTTACCTTGAGACTTTAGCACTATACTCGGTAAGTGAGGCAAGGCAGGATGCTGCACCCGGCAAGAATTCCTCAAAGCTGGAAAAATTGTTTTCAGGGTCCAACTAAAGCCTACAGATTTGGCAATAAAAGCTCACAGCGGGACAGAGCAAAGAATGCTTCACTTCTGGGATGTTTTTTGCCCCTTGGTCCAGTCTCAGGTTCTATGCTCAGAATTAGAGGCCAATGTAAACCCTGGTAGGTGGCCCGCCATTAGTCGGGATGGTGGAGGTCATCTCCTCTATCAACCCGGCTGTACTATCTCCAGTCAAATTAAGAGACCATACCCTCTTACTGGTGATCACTACGCCTACACAGGAGTCACTACCATGGCGACTCCTGTGAAGAAGCAAAAGGTTTGGTATGCGCCAGCCATTTTTCTGATAGCTACACACCAACGGTTTTTTCCAGAAACAAACTCACACATATGGGAATTAGTTTCTAAAGTACACATAAACAATGGATCTTGTTCTCTGCATTTTGTGTCCCAGTAGCAGGGAAAAGAAAACCTGCTATATAATGCCCTTGGAGATCAGTTCCCATCCCTGGATTTCCGTGGAGAAGAGGAGCCCTTGAGAGTCTTTCCTCAACAACCACACACAATCAAATTTTCCTCTAGGCCCACAAATGTCCTGAGGAGTTGGAGTTGAAATACTTTGTCTTCCTATCACCTTGGCAGTGATTTATGAATTCTAGATCCACTCCTGGCAGAATATCCACCAAAGCTCAACTCTCCTTTTCAGCACTTCCAATGTACTGGCCTTTCCCTACTGTTGTACAGACTGGAGTTGAAATAGTAAAATTTACCCCTTCTGAGTCCAACAAATTTCCTACTGTTGCAGAGATCGGAGTGGGAATAGTATATGTATTATTCACACAATTATATAGTTGTGTTTATATTGTTTACATTGATGTTATTATGATGTTATTGTGCTTTTAATATTATATTATTTTTATGTATTAATGTGTGTAACATGTAATTTATTTTTAGTAAAATACATTTTTATTTTGTTAACTTTTTTGTGTGTAATTAGATTGGAATGAGATCGCAAATTTTTATATATTTGTAGTTTACAAAACATTTGTGAATTGCAACATAAATTGTTATTACTATTTTAATAAAAGTTTTAAATCATACATTTTTAAATAAATATACATATATATATTATTTTTTTAAATGAGTATAACATTTATATATATTTTAAAAATATTTAAATACATTTAATGTACATTATATTGTTGTTTACTATTACTTTATTTAATCAGTACTATGTTTAACTATTTTTATATTAGAAATGATAGTTTTGTTTTCGACATTAGAGTAGAACGATTTTTTTTACTTTATTGGTATATACATTACTAGCAGCCCGCCCCAGCGTTGCCTGGGGCAGAAAGGGGCTGGGGGCAGTACACCCGCTCCCGCCCCGCCCCCCTCCCGCACCGACTCCCTCCGCCCCGACTCACTCCCGCCCCCCTCCCGCCCCGACTCACTCGCGCCCCCCTCCCGCCCCGACTCACTCGCGCTCCGACATTTTCCTTTACTGCTGCCTCCTTCTTGCCTCCCCCTGCATCACACAGTCTCGCACTGAACTTTCCCTTTCCTTACCTGTGCCGCCGCTCCTCACTGCACAGCCGCTCGTCACTGCACCACTGCTCCTCCTTCGTCGTCATCACGCACGTCGCGTGGCGGTCATCACGCACGTCGCGTCGCGGCCAGCGCTAGGTCCCGGCCGGCGCTACTTTCAGGGGACTACTTTGTTTACAAACTTAATTTTTTTAATTTACTTTTTTTTTTTATTTATATAGCCTATGTCCATCTACACACCCTGACATTTTCATAGATGTATCGGGTGTGTAGATTGGCGCTGTGGTTCCCGGGTTTACCTGGCCAAAAGGTGCAAGTTCTCTCTTTATAATAGTAGTATAGATAAGTATAGGATAACAATATGTTTGCACTCAATATTTTTGACATAATATTTGTAGTTTTGGTATTTTGTCAGTGAACCTATTGTTTAATCCCACAATTAGAAAACTACATAATTGAACTATGAAATGCTACATTTGACATCTTCCTTCTAAAAATAAAGTGGAGAATCATGGACTAAACATACAAATAAGCAAAACTTTAGCTACTAAAGTACAAAAGATGGAAAAATCAGTTTCAGGTACAGCAGGATTGGAGAAAGATTTACAGCTATGTACAAATTGTTGGGTAATTTTACCTCGAAATTTAAATGTAGAAAAAGAACTAGTAAATGGAGCCATCAGCTTTCTAGTGGACTTAGTAATGTCTGGATCAGAATAAGGACATTACATTTATTGTGGTCAAATATGGCTATATTAAACAGCAAAAACATGTCTCCCGATGTGCAGCAAGATTCTTATTACTGAATGATTTATATATTCATAAAGAACAGTTTCCTCCCAATTAACAAATCGCAAAGACTAACATTAGATACTTTTCTCACTAGCATTAGCTCAACAGTACTCAAACAAGGTTTGGCATACGTTGCTCTTTCTCTAGTAAAAAAAATTACAAAACTCTATATTAACAATTTCGATGAGACAATAATTAATGCAGACAATAGCTGTGTAACAGAATATAATTTTGTATGAAACAGATACGCCCCTCCTCTTGGTTCATATCCCATTTTGGTAAAATCTAAAATGTATTTTAACAGAAACATTGAACCAAACTACAATGATAATGAAGAATTGGAAGTAGCTAAGAAAAAAAAGGGAAAAACACATATATAATTACAGGATATCAGTTTCAAAATCAGAATGGTATAAATTGCTACATTGATGTAATTGTTAATCTTTTTTACCTGCCATCTATCAAAAAAATAAACTACCAGCATGTGGGTTAAGTCATCTTTAAAATGTTGAAAAGATTCTGTCAGACAACCACATGTTCCACTCTAAATGTATGATAAGATATATGGTAGATATGTGTAGATGTGCTATTCAATTTTCTATCAATGAACAACAAGATGCTCGCAAATTCTGTATGACCCCTCTAGCAAAAATGGCTAATGGAACTCACCGAGATGTGACCTGTTCTGTTTAAGCTGCACTCTGGAACATGAATGATTACATTGTCTACATTCAAGCACCATTGTTTCTACAAATGCCTGATTGCAAATCTATTCCCTTAAACAATGTATTATCTAAAACTGTGCAAAACAACTTATGTCCAAACTGTAAATCAGATCTTGTCTCCACACTTAATTTAACAGTGTTAACAAAATATGTCATGTTTATAATTCAAAGATCTACAGTCAATAGCAGAAAAACAAATACTTCTCTTCGGGGCACTACGCAATCTATGTAAAGAATAACACAGGTTGGACAGACAGAAATAAAGATACTACTTTTACTTTTAAGCACAGGCTGATTAAAGATTTACAAGAAAGTTATCTTCTTATTTTAAATGAAAATTTCTAAGCCACATGTTACCATTGTAATATTGCAAAAATGGTACTTATGAGTTTATTTGAGATAATTCAGGAGAAATGTCCTTATGTGACCTGGCATTGGTGATAACGTTTTTTAAAAGCTGCTCTAAGCATTGTTGTCCTCTATGTTTTTACATATATAAAATTGCATTGTTAGATATATGAACAGTTGGACATGCTCAGCATGTATGGTTTTTTTCACAATCCAATTGATTTGTTTTTCGCCAAGTGTTTCATGATGGCTACCACCATATGATCACCTTGAGCTGCAAATGTCCTAAATGATGACACAGTAGTATAACAAAAATTGTAGTTTTGTTCGTAAACATATGAAAATTAAAACAATGATGGATTGACTTTTGTGCTATGTTTGTTAAATACAGTCAGATATCACTTTAGTAGTATAATATGAACTTGCCCTCTACTATGAAGCCACCATCAAGCACATATTTAACTTCCCTTATACTTACCATTTATCTCTATATTGAATATAATTTAGGGGCTTATTACGATGTCGTGGCGGAAACAGGACCGACCAACCTCCAGTTGACAGTCCCGACTGCCAAATTGTGATGCAACCACACATGGGGGCATGTGTTATGGCCGTAAACTGACCACAGCACAAGCTTCCATAGGAAAATGGTAGGTTGAGTTCATCCCTGTACTTTGTGAAAGGCACCTCAGGGAGCCTGTCACACAGTGCAGGGATCAACCCTCGACCCCCAAACTGGAGGCTGCAAAAACAAGGGGGCCCGCTAGAGCACCCAGACATGTTTTCCGACAGGCTTTCCATTTGGGAAAGCCTGGCATGGAAAGCCTGCCGGAAACTGTGCTTCATAATCTGGATGGTGGAAATCGCCGTCCATGTGGATTACGGGCTGGCTTCCCTGAGCCTGTCGGAAGCCGGAATGACCATCCGGTTTCACTTATGACTGCCTAAATTGTAATTAGGCGGTTGGAAGTAAAACAAGCGATCTCGGTTGGAAAGCCTCCGACCTAAGGTCAGAGGCTTTCTGAACAGGATCATAATCGGGCCCTTAGTATTTCCTATACCTGAGAAAATATGGTTAATATTGGTAGAAACTCTTCATCTTTTGAGACATTTGGTTAGTTATGTAAAGAAGTTTTTTTTGTTTTAAGATTTTTTCTGTAATTTCTCATTGTTTTACAAGGTCAACATGACCAACCAAAACAATAGTCTCAACAGGAAACAGAAGGGCAACCACGTAAAAAAAGAAAAGAAAAAACTAAGGCTCTTGGAGAAGACACTGATGAGCCATGCCAAGCTCACAATGAATGGCCATATCTCTCTGCCGCAACAATGACAGTATGGCAGATGACACAGTATGTTGCTGTACTGCCATAATTATCGATTATCTCACAATTGTTCCTTCAAAAATATATTTGTGAAAAGGACCAAGGGAACCCTGTAAGTCAGAAGGGATCAAGGGTGGCAGTATATTACTAGGAAAAGTGGTCCCTGTCATGGGAGGTATAAGGTTATTACCACAAAACTGTAGTCCCCAGCCTGTCTGAGTGGGACATCGTCCCCTGAAGCTTCTTGTATTGTGGTCTACATCTTAGATTGATCCGTCCTGATGATGATCCCATAACAGTTGTTGGGGATCGAAACATCATCCACAACAGCATCCTAACTCCGACTCTTAATTCATGATTGTTGAGGAGTACAAGTTGGGTGTCTTCTATCATGACTTCTGTATTCTCTATCACTGAACAGTGACTTCATCTCTACATGCCTGAGATCAGGAAATATTTTGATTTTCAGAACCCCTACACTTTTAACTCACTTTATGTTATTCTATGTTTTTATTGAAAAAGCAAAATAAATTAAATAAGGTCCATTGTGACACATGTACACCCGACGCTGACTACAGTTTTGTGGTAATCACCTTATACCTCACCAAAATAGTGGGGTATTCCTTTAACCCCACTTCAGTGGTGACAGCCTCTTTTTCAACAATGCATTTGCTTCCTTAATTTCTTCTGAAACTTTTTTCACTTCAAATCTTAATCTTTATGTAATGCGCTGCACGATCGCTTCGCTTTTAGTTATCTTTCTTAATCTCCTCCTCATGCAAGGCAAATACGAATTTCCCAGGTTTCTCATGTAATGGCGGGCCATCCGAACCTCTGAAACCAAAAACACGACTAAAGCATGGTTTCTTTCAAGCAGTTTGTTTATTTATCCAATGCATTTCGGACCCGTTTGGTCCTTCGTCAGGGAACATACTGTAAATAACAATAAAACATATATTAGCAACCGACTCTTATAACCATGAACTCTAATTCATTTTAAACTCTGTTATTTTGTACTGCACATCATCCATAAATGCCATTCTAATATCTCCTTCGTGTAACATTTTAAATACCCTATTACAAACGTATTCACCACATTAACATCTCTCCCTACGTGTGTTCAATTAATCTTTCTAAGCTTGTTCACTCTCCCTTCGGGTCAACACAGTTTGCTCTCTGCTCTTCTTCTGTAATTATTCTCCCACCCCCTCTTCCTCCCACAATCTTCCCTTCAACCAGATCTTCTGTTTCCCCACAATCTTCCTGAGGAGGAGATTAAGAAAGATAACTAAAAGCGAAGCGATCGTGCAGCGCATTACATAAAGATTAAGATTTGAAGTGAAAAAAAGTTTCAGAAGAAATTAAGGAAACAAATGCATTGTTGAAAAAGAGGCTGTCGCCACTGAAGTGGGGTTAAAGGAATACCCCACTATTTTGGTGTTTATGTTTTACACGTGCAGTGTGGGCTTGGCACGAAAAAAAGTGAGCACGCCACTCGGAAAAGATTGGGTTCAAAAGGACAAGTAAAATCTGGTTGAAAAACGGTGTGCAACCCGTATCTTATGTGAAATAACCTTATACCTCCCATGACTCTTCCTAGTAATTCAAAGATATATTGGCACCATGGTATCAGGAGCAGGTACTACTGGAGAAACAGATGCATCAGGTGTTGGTGGAGGTGCTGATGAAGCACAAGAAGCAGAAGGTGCTAATGTAGGGACAGACGCAGCGGGTGGTAGCGGAGGGGTAAACAACCTTTACAACGCAACTTTTACATCGCAGAGCCTTTACAACGCAACCATTACAACGCAAACTATTACAACGCATTGCTCTGGGGGGCGCTCTAGGATAGGGAATAGGTTAATTTACTATCCAATAACCTTCCCTAGTGTCCACGGGGACTGGAGTTGGAATAGTAAATTAAACTATTCACTATCCAGCACCCCAAAGCACTATGCGTTGTAATGGACTGCGATGTAAAAGCATGCGTTGTAATGTCATACATCCAGCGGAGGTGCTGAAGATGCAGAAGAAGTCAAAGGTATTGCAGAACCTAAAGAAGAGGCTGCAGTCAATCTTCTTGCTTCAACCTCTTCTATCTCCTTCTGGCCCTTCATTTAGACATGTACCAACCTAGTGAAATGAATTGCCTACAGGTGTTTTCTCATTTCTGTGGTGCCAAAGTAAAGCTGTTTAATATTCTAGTGGGAAATAATTTTGTTGCAAAGGTTGCATTTAACAAGTTTGGAATTCACTTTTTCCCTCCAGGTAGCAAAAAATGTTTTCCCATACATTGGAGTCTTTCAATGTTTTCGTCCACCCCACCTCTTCTTCCTTCTCTTTCATCAGCGCAGGCTCATCTTCTTCAGTCATTGCAGTGGTCCAAAACTTCCAAGATGCCTTTGGAATAGAAGATTTTCCCTCTTGCAAAGAGCACAACCTTCTCCTTTGAAGATATCAAATGGAATAGGAATAAGTGGTATTCACTTCCCATTTCCTACAATTGACAGAGTTCTAAGTCAATGAAATGCTGTTTTGGAACAGAAAAGATACCACCACTTGGAAAGAAGTATATGTATGACCGATCTTGAAAATACCAGCAGCTGACCCGCAGGTACTTAGTAACTTTCGACCAATATCCTTGTTACCCCTGCTGGCCAAACAAATGGAAACCATAATAAATAGGCAGTCAAGTTTATATCTCGAGTCCAATAAAATCTTAGACCCCTCACAATCTGGATTCCGTCCAGGTTTTAGCACTGACACCGCTATCCTGGCAGTAACTGACTCCTTGAGGCAGGTAATGGATGCCGGGGGATCAGTGGTTCTGATCCTCCTAGATATCTCCGTGGCATTTGATACCATCTCACATTTACAGCTCGTGGAGAGACTACATTCTTGTGGCATTCGAGGCACAGCCCTAAAATGGCTGGAAAACCTTTTGTCGGATATATGGCAAACAATAATGTTAGGACCTTATTTTTCTCAGAAATCCCGTTTGGAGAAGGCCTCAAGGCTTTTGTCTAAGTCCAACATTATTTAATGTTTATATGGCCCCTTTGGCAAAAATTGTAGAACCATTAGGGTTCGAGATAATCTCCTATGCTGACAATACTCAGCTGATGTTCCCAATCGGTTCTAATCTAGAAGATGAGAAAATCCGATTTTCAGCAGGAATGCCTGCCTTCTCAAATTGGATGACGGATAACTGCCTTAGGCTGAATCCTAGCAAAACGGAGGTTATGCTTAAGGGGAAAGCCTCAACCATCTGGACGGATGAATGGTGGCCATGTCAGCTGGGAGTTGCTCCCATTCCAACTCAATCTGTGAAAAATCTTGGATTCAAATTTGATCAGACACTATCTATGTTATTACAGCCTATGTTTTCTACGCAAGATACTGCCTTATCTGCCCATTAAACATCGCAGAACCTTGGTCCAAGCTAAGGTGATTAGTCGCTTTGACTAGGGAATGCGCTGTTTGCTGAAGTAGGTGATGCGCTGCTTGCTAGTTGCAGGTGATTCAAAACACCGCGGCAAGGGTGATTCTGAATCGCCCTTCAGGTTCCCCCTCAGGCCCCTTGCTGAGAGAGCACCACTGGTTACCAGTGAGGAAGCGATCCTTTTTCAAGATGTGTTGCCTTACTCATAATGTTTTAAACGGCAAAGGTCCCTATTATTTGCAAAATAAATTTACCAAACAGGTTCCGGTTGTAACCTCAGATCCAACTCATTAGCTCTTCTAAAGGTCCCCCCATATACGTCTAAGTCGTACTGGGGGCAGAGCCTTCTCGTACCTTGCCCTACTGTACTGGAATCAGTTCCCCATGGCCTTGCGCAAATGTACCTTGTATACTATCTTTAGGAAACAACTAAAAACCTTTCTATTTTAATATATTCACCAATTGTTGCCAGTTTCCCCCTCTTTTCACTAGGTAAGCGCCGAGATGCCCCCGGGTGAGTCGTGCGCTATAGAAATATGCCTAACATAACATAACATAACAGTATTATCTCAATACTACCGTAACACCATTGTGTTACCTGTATAGTTCACAAATATAACCACAGTTGCATTACTAACACATATCCCATTAAAAACAAAATTACCTAATAAACCCCGGATCCATATTCTAATTATGAAGTAATTATTTAGTGTAATTATTAATTTACAATCTATGGCGGTGCTGCAGCACTGTTAAGGAACTGCAATTGAAACCAAGTGGAGGGCACTGACATTCATAATTACCTACGTCAACAGTACTGGGATACCAAAAAATTAAAAAATGAATACCATATTTGTTATCATTTACATATCCCTCACCAGATATATTTCTTTGTATTTACTATTCAACTTCTAATAACGGAACTGCCCTTTATTATTCTTACTCCCTCTCACCCCTACTCCTTTACCCTTTTGGTTCAGCCCTACTGTTGGCCGGTTTCCTTATTAGAGACCAATCTGTTAGTTGTTCAAACAACCCCAAAATTCAAGAGTAGCTGTCACAGTAGCAACCAAATCTTCACGATGCTATCGAGTTAGCCAAGTCAATAGAACACACTGCTTTATGCATAAAAGAAATGAAATCACCTACCAATAATGAACAGGAGACAGAAATTGCCATTTTACATATGGAAGATACAATTTGCAAAACAAAAGAGAAAAACCCTGACCACTTACGCAATAACGAAACAAGTAAACTGAAATGTTACCACTGTGGCAGTAGTAACCACTTAGCTAACCATCCAAATTGGCAAGCCAGGACCTCTACCTGCAGAAAGTGTAATAAAAAAGGGCACTTAGCAAGAGTGTGCCGTATCGTTTCCAAAAAATCTAACAATGTTAATGATGCCTCTGAAAATAAAACATAAAGTGTGAAGAAAATTGTTTTTCAATACACAAGCACAATGAGGTAAATCAGATTAAATACCCACAATGTGAAATTGAGTTGATGGCAAAAGTATTAAGATGTTTGCAGACTCATGCTCACCATTCCCATTCCTCAACATCTCTGACTTCATGAAGATTTGCGAAGAGAATGAACTAATGTTTGCGGATATTTCCCCTTGAATCTATCCCGTTAAGAGGGATGGTTGAATCTTGCATCACTTTAAAAGACCGTTCCACCACAGGCAAAGTCTACATTGTTGATGAAGGGTCTAATATCCTTGGCTGGCAACACTAGAAGGAGCTTGGTATCAATCCAGAACAAGTACTTGCTGTAGGCCGCTATGTGACTGGCAAAGAGATTTGTGGTCAGTTCCCTGAAGTGTTTTCTATCAAATTAGGGCTCCTCAAACACTTCCAGAACCGCAGTAAGCTAAATCTTAATGCAAAACCTATTGTACACAAAACTAGACCCATACCACACCTCCTGTGGGACCCCTTAAACAAGAATTGACCAAGTTATAAAATCTAGGCATCAGTAACCCTGGACGTAGTGTGCGGAGTGGGGCTCCGCGGAGCTACGCGAAGTGGGCACACAACTACGCCCACCCGCGCACTCCGCGTAGCCCCACTCCGCGCCGCCCGCCTCCCTCCCGCCCTCCCTAAATACATATATAAAAGTATAAAAAGCTTTTAAAAACACTTACCTTGTCTGCCGCGTCCCCGGGGGTTCCTCTCGCCGTCCCGCGATTCGCGCCGCCACCGATTCGGATCCTAATGCGCATGCGCGGCCGCCCGCGCATGCGCATTCCTCATGAGAAATGCGCATGCGCGTCCGCCCGCGCATGCGCATTAGGATCCGAAATGGCGGCGCGAATCGCGGGACGGCGAGAGGGAGCCCCGGGGACGCGGCAGACAAGGTAAGTGTTTTTAAAAGCTTTTTATACTTTTATTTATGTATTTAGGGAGGGCGGGAGGGAGGCGGGTGGCGGCCGGCTACGCACCGTCTGCGGGGCGCGCGTAGTGCCGCCTGGCTACGCCCGCTACGCAAAATGCGTAGGAGACGGCACTCCACCCTTAGGAATCAGCCAACTAATTGACTGTTCCGAATGGGTAGCCCCCATTGTCATTGCAAAGAAAGCACATGGGGAGGACATCAGACTTTGCATTGATCTTAGAGATCTTAATGACATTGTCCTTATTGAGAGACACCCTTTGCTCCGCATACACGAAATCCTGAGCACCATGGGAGAGGCTTCATGCTTTAGTGTCTGTACCTTTCCATGGCATACCACCAGGTGAAATGATGCCCCAATTCTAGGGAACTTATTGCATTCACCACTCCCCAAGTATCATTTATGTTATGTACGATGCCATTTGGTCTGGCCTCAGTGGCTGCTGTTCTTCAAAAAATCATGCAACACATTTTAGAGGGAATACCTAAGACTTCCAGGATGATATTTTAATATATGGTGCCACCACAGAAGAACATAAAAAAGATCTTATTTAAGTTCTTTCAAAATTTAAAGAGGCAGGTTTAACTCTGAAAGAAGAAAAATGCCAAATAGGCATAGGGGCAGTCGATTATCTTGGGAGCACTATTTCAAAGGATGGTTTCAAACCAAAAATGTGCCTTGTTGAGGCAGTGAACAATGCTCCTGCTCCCACCTCAAAACAAGAACTTTTGTCATTCTTAGGCCTTGCTGAAAACATGGCTAAATATGACAAACATATTGCCAATTTGACAAACAATCTCAGTGAACTTACTAAAATCCACACACAGTTCAATTGGCAAAAGGAGCACCAATTATCTTTTGAAAAAGTCAAGTGTGCCATTCGCTCTACTCCTTACCTATGCAACTTTGAACCATGCAGAAAAACTATACTCACCACTGATGCTAGTAACAAGGGTCTTGGTGCCACACTGTTCCAGATCATGAATGGCAAGGAACACCTTGTGGCCTTTGCCTCATGCACCCCTCGTAATTCTGAATAAAATGACTCTGTACTTGAGAAAGAGGCTCTCCTGTACTTCTGGGCTATCAAGCATTTCAAATTCTATCAATGAGGTATCAAATTTACTGTGCGAAACGGCCCCTCATTTTTATGTTCAACCCTAAGGGCACTTTCAACAGCACTCCTAGGGTGAAAAGATGGGTATTGGGATTAGAAGGTTTGTGTTTCAAACTTGAATACGTTGCAGGTGACCTCAACTCAGCTGCCGACTTCCTTTCAAGAGCGCCCTCAAATATGGAAGAACAATATGAAACCACAGAGTACCCCATTTTTGAAATCCACTCATCTACCATTAGCTCTACCGAATGGTCTGTTAGCCAAAGTCAAGACTCAGTTCTAACTCAATTGGAAAATTACACTTCGAGTGGTTGGCCAAATACACGTAATGAAGTTGACCAAGAAATAGGTAAATTTTGGGAGATCAGGCACACAATTAATCTCCACCAAGACCGTATTTGGAGAAATGACAAAATAATACCTCCACCAGGATTAAGAAACAAAATCATTGATCTTGTTCATGAAGGCCACCTGGGCTGAAGTCTAACCAAATCCAGACTCAGAGAGCGCTATTTGGTTTCCTAACATGGATTCACTGGTGAAAGCCAAAGTAAAGAACTGTTACATGTGTGCCAACAGTGGAAACTCTAAAGTTACCCGAAAAGCACTGTTGTCACCAGTATCTATCCAGTGAAAACCATGGGACAAACTAGCTCTAGAGAATATAGATCCTATCAATAGAAATGGAGTAACAAAATGTTTTGCATTTGTACTAACTGATTACCAATCTCACTGGGTGGTCATCAGGATGGTTAACCAAACTACAACAGAGACACTTGTCACTTTCTTAAGAGACACATTCGCATCATAAGGCATCCCCTCAAGTATAGTAACAGACAACAGTGTGCAATTCACTTCAACAGCTATGACATCTTTCCTTTCAAACTTAGGCATCACATAGCTCCAAACTGATATTTACTGTCCCCGAACCAACGGTCTGGTAGAAAGGATCAACCGAATGATCAAAAAAACATACAACTTGCATGCATCAACCACTTGCCAGTGGAAAGAGCCCTTCAAGACATGCTATGGTCCTACCATACTACACCCAACCAAGTCACAGGCATCTCCCCATTTTCGTCCCTCAAAGGGAGAAAACCTGGTACTAAATTCTTTCCAAATTGGATTGGTGGGGGGAAGCAGTTGAGCAGAATATTAGCGTAACAAGCACCAAAGTCACAGCACATCAAGCCAAATACAAACATTACTATGATGTCAAACATGGAACCAAACAACAGAAGTGGGCTGTAGGAGACTGGGTATGCATAAAAGAACCACACACAGTGGGGAAAGGGAATCCAAGATCATTGATCCAATAAAACAGAACACTGTAACCCTTGAAAACGGTCAAAACTGGGATAAGGATAGATTATCGAGATCCCCTGCTCCAGACTTGGAACAAGTAAGAACATCCTGCTCAACGAATCTCATAACGGTTTTCCCACACTACCGCAAAGAGTCTACGGAAAATCCCTGTTAACCACTATTGACTTAAAGAATATTATATATTTATATTGTTGGTTTATCTTATTTACTAAACTTGTCTCCTTTACCAGTTATATTTCTTTGTATTTATTATTCAACTTCAAGTCTTAGAACTGCCCTTTATTATTCCTTTTCCCTCTCACCCCCCTCCTTTTCCCATTTTGATACAACCCTACTGTTGGCCGAGAGGCTACCTTAGGATGTTGGTTTCAGATCTCTATTGATGGCAGAACAGCTGCTGGCTGTGGAATTGTGGAGGTAGAAATAAAGAGTTCACTTACCTGCACTTGTTGTCCTCTACTTAACACTATCTCAATACTACTGTAACACTATTGTGTTACCTGTTTAGTTCACAAACACAACCAGTTACATTACTAACACATATACCATTAAAAACAAAATTACCCATGATACCCTGGATCAATATTTTAATTACAAAGTAATTATTTAGTGTAATTATTATTTTACATTTTATGGAGGTACTGCAGTACTGTTGAGGAAGCACTATTGAAAACAAAACGACCAAGCGCGGGACACTGACACTCATAATAACCTACCTCAAAAGTACTGGGATACCAAAAATTTGAAAAATGACTAGCATATTAAACAACATTATACAATTACATGCATACAAATTCAATGAAAAGCCATATGCTTAAGATAAAGTATAGTTAGGAAAATATTATTTATTATTTTTGTACAAAGACAACTTAAACAACACAAACTTTAGAAATTCAAAAGTTGTAGTTATAACTTAAAGATATAATTCGCTCATTGCCCAACACTTACCATAACTCACGTACCTCTATACAGAGTGTTGTAAACTCTCTAGGCAGACAAAAATTACCTATAACTCGCCCCTTCCCCATGCACTGCTTGCACCGTTCATTTTACATCACTCATACCATGTCGAATCATAGCATTCGTAGCAACACTCATGACATCTCAAATTACATCTTTATAAAAAGAATGTGCCTGATGGAGGGCTGAGTTGTAGTTAAGCAAATTTTATTATTTCTGTGCAAAGCCAACAAAAATCAAGTTATAGTTTGAGTTGATTTTGTATAGAAATAATAAATTAAGTGTTCCTAACCATAACTCTTCTTAACCCTTTCTTTTTATTGATATATATATATATATATATATATATTCATCAATTGCCCTGAAGCTTTCACAGGACGCACACGACAGCAAGCCCACCTTCCGGTTCTTCAAAGACAACTCTCCTTTTCATTCAAAATGAATTAATTAACCTGATGCGTTTCAAGACACTTCGTCTCTTTATCAAAGGCAGCTTTACAAGTGAGTATAAATTGCTCTCCTTTTATTTAAAACTCTCTTCCTTTTCATTGGTTGTTCGCCCGCAGTGGGCTGCGCTGAAACATTAAGCATGATGGAACATGTAGTTTAAGAAGCGCCGCACTCACTTATAAAATACAAGCATATTTTCTTCCTATAGTCGGATGCTGGATGCCAAGGAAAGTTCAGTATGTCTGGCTCGCTGGGCTGATTCCGCCAGAAATAGTTTCACACACAGCCTCTTAATCGTAGAAGATGGTGCAGTCCTGTTACGACGGGGGCCGTCGTGTAAAATGTCTATTCATCAATTGCCCTGAAGCTTTCATAGGACGCATGCGACAGCAAGCCCACCTTCCGGTTCTTCAAAGCCAACTCTCCTTTTCATTCAAAATCAATTATTAACCTGACGCGTTTCAAGACACTTCGTCTCTTTATCAAAGGCAGCTTTACAAGTGAGTATAAATTGCTCTCCTTTTATTTAAAAGTCTCTTCCTTTTCATTGGTTGGTCGCCCGCAGTGGGCTGCGCTGAAACATTAAGCATGATGGAACATGTAGTTTAAGAAGCGCCGCACTCACTTATAAAATACAAGCATATTTTCTTCCTATAGTAGGATGCTGGATGCCAAGGAAAGTTCAGTATGTCTGGCTCGCTGTGCTGGTTCCGCCAGAAATAGTTTCACACACAGCCTCGGAATCATAGAAGATGGTGCAATCCTGTCACGATGGGGGCCGCCGTGTAAAATGTCTATTCATCAATTGCCCTGAAGCTTTCACAGGACGCACACGACAGCAAGCCCACCTTCCGGTTTTTCAAAGACAACTCTCCTTTTCATTCAAAATCAATTAATTAGCCTGACGCGTTTCAAGACACTTCGTCTCTTTATCAAAGGCAGATTTACAAGTGAGTATAAATTGCTCTCCTTTTATTTAAAACTCTCTTCCTTTTCATTGGTTGTTCGCCCGCAGTGGGCTGCGCTGAAACATTAAGCATGATGGAACATGTAGTTTAAGAAGCGCCGCACTCACTTATAAAATACAAGCATATTTTCTTCCTATAGTAGGATGCTGGATGCCAAGGAAAGTTCAGTATGTCTGGCTCGCTGTGCTGATTCCGCCAGAAATAGTTTCACACACAGCCTCTTAATCGTAGAAGATGGTGCAGTCCTGTCACGACGGGGGCCGCCGTGTAAAATGTCTATTCATCAATTGCCCTGAAGCTTTCACAGGACGCACACGACAGCAAGTCCACCTTCCGGTTCTTCAAAGACAACTCTCCTTTTCATTCAAAATCAATTAATTAGCCTGACGCGTTTCAAGACACTTCGTCTCTTTATCAAAGGCAGCTTTACAAGTGAGTATAAATTGCTCTCCTTTTATTTAAAACTCTCTTCCTTTTCATTGGTTGTTCGCCCGCAGTGGGCTGCGCTGAAACATTAAGCATGATGGAACATGTAGTTTAAGAAGCTCCGCACTCACTTATAAAATACAAGCATATTTTCTTCCTATAGTAGGATGCTGGATGCCAAGGAAAGTTCAGTATGTCTGGCTCGCTGTGCTGATTCTGCCAGAAATAGTTTCACACACAGCCTCTTAATCGTAGAAGATGGTGCAGTCCTGTCACGATGGGGGCCGCCGTGTAAAATGTCTATTCATCAATTGCCCTGAAGCTTTCACAGGACGCACACGACAGCAAGCCCACCTTCCGGTTCTTCAAAGACAACTCTCCTTTTCATTCAAAATCAATTAATTAGCCTGACGCGTTTCAAGACACTTCGTCTCTTTATCAAAGGCAGCTTTACAAGTGAGTATAAATTGCTCTCCTTTTATTTAAAACTCTCTTCCTTTTCATTGGTTGTTCGCCCGCAGTGGGCTGCGCTGAAACATTAAGCATGATGGAACATGTAGTTTAAGAAGCGCCGCACTCACTTATAAAATACAAGCATATTTTCTTACTATAGTAGGATGCTGGATGCCAAGGAAAGGTCAGTATGTCTGGCTCGCTGTGCTGATTCCGCCAGAAATAGTTTCACACACAGCCTCTTAATCGTAGAAGATGGTGCAGTCCTGTCACAACGGGGGCCGCTGTGTAAAATGTCTATTCATCAATTGCCCTGAAGCTTTCACAGGATGCACACGACAGCAAGCCCACCTTCCGGTTCTTCAAAGACAACTCTCCTTTTCATTCAAAATCAATTAATTAGCCTGACGCGTTTCAGGCACTTCGTCTCTTTATCAAAGGCAGCTTTACACGTGAGAATAAATTGCTATCCTTTTATTTAAAACTCTCTTCCTTTTCATTGGTTGTTCGCCCGCAGTGGGCTGCGCTGAAACATTAAGCATGATGGAACATGTAGTTTAAGAAGCGCTGCACTTACTTATAAAATACAAGCATATTTTCTTCCTATAGTAGGATGCTGGATGCCAAGGAAAGTTCAGTATGTCTGGCTCGCTGTGCTGATTCCGGCAGAAATAGTTTCACACACAGCCTCTTAATCGTAGAAGATGGTGCAGTCCAGTCACAACGGGGGCCGCCGCGTAAAATGTCTATTCATCAATTGCCATGAAGCTTTCACAGGACGCACACGACAGCAAGCCCACCTTCCGGTTCTTCAAAGACAACTCTCCTTTTCATTCAAAATCAATTAATTAGCCTGACGCGTTTCAAGAAACTTTGTCTCTTTATCAAAGGCAGCTTTACAAGTGAGTATAAATTGCTCTCCTTTTATTTAAAACTCTCTTCCTTTTCATTGGTTATTCGCCCGCAGTGGGTTGCGCTGAAACATAAAGCATGATGGAACATGTAGTTTAAGAAGCGCCGCACTCACTTATAAAATACAAGCATATTTTCTTCCTATTGTAGGATGCTGGATGCCAAGGAAAGTTCAGTATGTCTGGCTCGCTGTGCTGATTCCGCCAGAAATAGTTTCACACACAGCCTCTTAATCGTAGAAGATGGTGCAGTCCTGTCACGACGGGGGCTGCCGTGTAAAATGTCTATTCATCAATTGCCCTGAAGCTTTCACAGGACGCACACGACAGCAAGCCCACCTTCCGGTTCTTCAAAGACAACTCTCCTTTTCATTCAAAATCAATTAATTAGCCTGACGCGTTTCAAGACACTTAGTCTCTTTATCAAAGGCAGCTTTACAAGTGAGTATACATTGCTCTCCTTTTATTTAAAACTCTCTTCCTTTTCATTGGTTGTTCGCCCGCAGTGGGCTGCGCTGAAACATTAAGCATGATGGAACATGTAGTTTAAGAAGCGCCGCACTCACTTATAAAATACAAGCATATTTTCTTCCTATTGTAGGATGCTGGATGCCAAGGAAAGTTCAGTATGTCTGGCTCGCTGTGCTGATTCCGCCAGAAATAGTTTCACACACAGCCTCTTAATCGTAGAAGATGGTGCAGTCCTGTCACGACGGGGGCCGCCGTGTAAAATGTCTATTCATCAATTGCCCTGAAGCTTTCACAGGACGCACACGACAGCAAGCCCACCTTCCGGTTCTTCAAAGACAACTCTCCTTTTCATTCAAAATCAATTAATTAGCCTGACGCGTTTCAAGACACTTAGTCTCTTTATCAAAGGCAGCTTTACAAGTGAGTATAAATTGCTCTCCTTTTATTTAAAACTCTCTTCCTTTTCATTGGTTGTTCGCCCGCAGTGGGCTGCGCTGAAACATTAAGCATGATGGAACATGTAGTTTAAGAAGCGCCGCACTCACTTATAAAATACAAGCATATTTTCTTCCTATAGTAGGATGCTGGATGCCAAGGAAAGTTCAGTATGTCTGGCTCGCTGTGCTGATTCCGCCAGAAATAGTTTCACACACAGCCTCTTAATCGTAGAAGATGGTGCAGTCCTGTCACGACGGGGGCCGCCGTGTAAAATGTCTATTCATCAATTGCCCTGAAGCTTTCACAGGACGCACACGACAGCAAGCCCACCTTCCGGTTCTTCAAAGACAACTCTCCTTTTCATTCAAAATCAATTAATTAGCCTGACGCGTTTCAAGACACTTCGTCTCTTTATCAAAGGCAGCTTTACAAGTGAGTATAAATTGCTCTCCTATTATTTAAAACTCTCTTCCTTTTCATTGCTTGTTTGCCCGCAGTGGGCTGCGCTGAAACATTAAGCATGATGGAACATGTAGTTTAAGAAGCGCCGCACTCACTTATAAAATACAAGCATATTTTCTTCCTATAGTAGGATGCTGGATGCCAAGGAAAGTTCAGTATGTCTGGCTCGCTGTGCTGATTCCGCCAGAAATAGTTTCACACACAGCCTCTTAATCGTAGAAGCACAGCGAGCCAGACATACTGAACTTTCCTTGGCATCCAGCATCCTACTATAGGAAGAAAATATGCTTGTATTTTATAAGTGAGTGCGGCACTTCTTAAACTACATGTTCCATCATGCTTAATGTTTCAGCGCAGCCCACTGCGGGCGAACAACCAATGAAAAGGAAGAGAGTTTTAAATAAAAGGAGAGCAATTTATACTCACTTGTAAAGCTGCCTTTGATAAAGAGACGAAGTGTCTTGAAACGCGTCAGGCTAATTAATTGATTTTGAATGAAAAGGAGAGTTGTCTTTGAAGAACCGGAAGGTGGGCTTGCTGTCGTGTGTGTCCTGTGAAAGCTTCAGGGCAATTGATGAATATATATATATATATACATATATATATATATAATGGCGGCAGTAGAATAAAAATTCAACACTTATCCTTTGGTCTGTGTCCGTGTGTTTGAGGAGAACTTAAGAAGGCGACGGAGAGTAGAATATATGATCCGGGTTGGTTTCACCTGGTTCTACATGGACCCCTGCTTTTAATTGGTCGGCGCAATAAGGAAACCAACTTCCTGAAGCTTGGCAAAGGAACTCAAGAAAGCAATCTGGAAGAATGTGACGTGTCTGACCCCCCAGCGCCAACATAGGCCATAAAGCCTGAACGGAGATCAGTGGAGCCGACTCGGCGGACGCGGACGGCACCGACTGACATCGAGGTAGACGTGAGTGACAGCAGGGGGTAAAAGGTGTGTGTTGCGACGGAAGTTGCTGCATTTAGCAGACAAGACCGATACGCAACTAAACAGCTCAATACGATGTTGGCCGACATGTTGCGGGACCGTGAAGCAGCGGCACTCAAGCTGTTTAGTGAAAGTAGGCAGAGGTGGAGGGCAAACAGACAAAACCACGAATCCAAAGAGGCAAACGACAGGAAGATGGAGACAGAGATAAATGCCACCATGGGACCAAACAAAACCATCATCAATCTGGGTAAGATAGATCTGACTAAGTCAGAGGAATAAATACTAAGGCCCTCATTTATGAACAGTGACGCATCGCTGCGTGAAAACAGCGATGCGTCACTTTTCACTGCGCCCCCTTGCGACACCAATGATGCGTCATATTTACAGTATGACGCATCATTGTGCAAGAAGTTACAGATACGTCAGTATTTCTGACGTATCTGTAGGCGCAAAAGTGACGCATTGCTGGAGTGTGTCGCAAAAGTGACACAACTCCAGCAATGTGTCCTTTCACATGGGGCAAGCCCCATGTGAAAGGGCCTGCGTCAGTCTTACGCCTGCTGTGAGGCAGGCGTAAGAAATTGACTCATTTGAGTCCTAGAAGTGGCACAGTGAAATCTTATAGATTTCACTGCGTCACTTCTATGACCTTTTCTTGCGTCAGAACGCCTCCCTGCATACATTATACCTGGCGCAGGTAAAATGTGGCGCAGGGGTTTGCAAAGTGACGCATCTACCTAGATGCGTCACTTTGTAAATTTGGTGCAACAAGGCACATTTTTTACGCTGCTGGTGCATCACAAAAAGTGACGCACCAGTGGCGTAAAAGTGACGCATAGCCTCATAAATGAGGCCCTAAGTCTGGGACTATCATATTGCCCAGAGAGCAATTTCAATAATTCAAAAACAAGGATGGACATATACCGTTGCATAAGAAAATTAAAACTCAGAAAATACCATATCTTACTCAATAAATAATCTAAACCGGACACTCCAACATCAAGGGAGAACAATGGACAACTAGGCTCAATCGAATTATCTATGTCAGATATGCCCTTATTGATGGATTTGCAGGAATTATGGTTCAATCGGCATATACCAAGCACACACGAAAATGCTTCTGAACAACTTATAGCCTCGAACTCCAAAGAGACACCATATTGGGAGCCAAATCCACCAACCCCATTTAGAGCCAAATCTTCCTTCAACGCGATCACTCAATGAGATTTGATGGACAATTTTAATGAGCAAGTTACGATACAGATTAAACTATTGAACTGTGAAGTGTGGCTCAATGGTTAGAGCGGCAGACCCTGATGCAGAGGTCTGGCCCGGGACCAGGGTTCAATTCCCGCCTCGGCAGGACTTGGGCTTAATTTCCTCGGACCTGACAATTCTCGCTTCGGTGCGTATTCTTATCATGGGTCCCACGCTGCAACTCTGGGCAATAGCTTGCTTAATCTCCACAACGGCCCCAACAGCACTGGGATGCCTGGCTTCACCTTGGGCGTGCCCATGAGTGGACATTTCACAGGGAAAAGCCAGGAAGGGTTCCCAGCGGTATAAGTGCAGCGCCGGGACGCCCCTTTGCTGAGGCAGCCGTGCGCTTTACAAGTACAACACATTTACATTTACATTTAAACACAAAAATGAAACACAACTTAAAAAGGCGATGAAGAGTAGAATATATGAACCGGGTTGGTTTCATCTTCATGTCTGATCGAGGTATATAGACTTGCGATGTCCAGTGTGATTAAAATCATATCCTCTTCCGATTTCACACCCTGTATGATTCTTAGAAAGTCTTTCGTATCCTTCAGGTACGAACTGAGGTCCTTTACAAATGGAGAAATAAAACTGTCAATGTAAGTAGAGGTGTTCTCTAATAAACTGTTCTTCGCAGACACGATTGGTCTTCCTGGAGGCCACACTTTACTTTTGTGCACCTTGGGTAGGTGGTAAAACGTGGCTATTTGTGGAAATTCACATTTCAGGTTCTTCCAATCTCTAAAGACCAAAATTCCATCATCCTTCCATTTCGTAATCAGTTTATTGAAGTTCACAATGCTGTCCCCATGTTTTTCTCGTTTGATTTTAACATAATGTTCTGTATTCCCCAGCTGAGAAAGTGCCTCATCCTCATATTGACTGCGTTTGAGGATGACGATATTCCCGCCTTTGTCGCTGGGTTTTATTATGATACTGTCATCTTCTTTTAGATTTCTGATTACTTCCCATTCATCCTTCTTCAGGTTCTTCCTCCTCCAGTAGAATTTCTCTTCCTGTAGTTGCTTCAGTTCTTCTATTACAATCTCCTGGAAGGTATCAATTCCATCATGTGGTGTTCTTGGGTTTATTTTGGATTTGATTGTATTGTCATGGTGCTTTTGCAACATTGCTGGGTGATTCCACTTTCTTCAAGCATCTGTGTGGGTTGCATCTCCCAATCGCATGTGTTGCTGTTTCCAACTAGAGTATGTACTGTTGCAATCGCACTTAGATCATTTCCTGTTAGTGTCTCAAAAGGATCATTTTCCTCGGTTTCCAATGTCTCAGTATATTTTGGATGCATTGTGTGAATTTTTTGTAACTTAATTTTTCTAATAAATCTAAACAGATCTATTCGTGTCTGCGTGTAGTCAAAAGCAGGAGTGGCACAGAAGGTCAGTCCTAGTTGTAAGATTTTCTCTTCTTTTCCTGTCAATTCTCTGTCAGATAAATTGACTATGGTGTTTTGTACCGGGAGTGTCTCGTTCATTTCCATTTGCTCCCTCGAGTACTCCTCGTCACTACTGAAATGGATCGTCCGGGAACGGCCCTTCCTGCCCCTCCTCGTTTTCCTCTTGGTTCCTCCGGAGGATGTGTTGTTGCTGCTGGTCGTTGTCTCAATCCTCTTATGAGTTTGTACTCCTCGAAAAAAGGTTCTGGTTCTGGGGCAGATGTGGAAGGTTCTGCCTCTGCTCCTGTGCAGCATCCACCACCTTCAGCACCTCTTCCCTCACCAGTATTCTTCACCCGAGATGATTCGTCCTCAGATACTTCCGATTCCTCAGTGCTCACCGGGGTTCTGTTTCTTAGTTTCCCCTGTTGTAGGGTCTTTCTCGGTGCATCGTATTTTCTAGCAAATGTCAGAATTCGTCCATTTGCATAATCTTTTTAATCTCGGATGAACTTTGTTTTTTTTCTCAATTTTATTGTATTCTCATAGTCAATTAGCCGTTTTTTCACCAATTGGCGCAACTCTTCACTTTTTTTCGTGTCCTTGTCGCCACTGATTTTCTCCTCAATATCCTTAATTTCTTCCTGTAGTTTCACTCTGTCATTCCATGCATGTTTGACTAGCAATTTCAGCATACCCTGCATCACATCGGTCATGAATTCAGACCATTCACGTAATAACTCATTGTTCGGATTCTCATACGAAGGAACTATGAGAATTCTAAGTCCTCTAGGGACACGTCCCACTTCCAACTATTTCTGTAAGCTGGTGGCCTCCCACCACTTACGGATTTCTTTCTCGTATGTTTTTTCAAGTGTAGAGAAGAGCTTTACAAGTGAGCTCGATGCCATTTTCTCAAGTAAAGTGTCCCTCTTTTTCGTTCCTGTTTGTGTTATATGAACAGCGTGTCTGCCGCTTTCTCCCTTTCGCTGTCCGTGAACATTTCTTACTGCAATGTCTATATTCTATTAATGGCTCCAACCCTCACATATGCTTTACGTGGTCTACCGAAATATCCAAATAGTAGCGTCGGTCACTCACCCGTTCCGGGTTTTCCGATCACCGAGTTTCCACGGGATCAGTCGTCCTTCCAAGGTTGGTGTTCCGCTTTACGCTCGATTTGCTCATACGTTGCTCGCTGTGCTGTCAGTTCCTTGCACGCTTCTCCGGTGGGGCCAGTCGGTAATTAAGTTTTCTGCACACCAGTTCCACCAAAAGCCGCTCCACTTCTTCCACGGGTGCCTCTTGCCGCACGGTGGTGTGCGTAATATTTTCCCAACACAGAGTCCCTCAATCCTCGGGACTGATTTTCAATAAAGAGCACTCAAAGTCGCTCCACGTGGTTAGCCATATTTTATTTCAGCATTTGCAGATAACAAGGGTTACAAACGCGTTTCGGCGTTGCCGCCTTCATCAGTGTAAGCCATCGTATTTTTTTTAAGTGATTTAAATCAGGTTCATTGTAACTTCCTGTCACGTGCATTAAAAATAAACATTAAAAAAATAAACATAAAAAAAGGGCACATTTCATGCAATTTCGTCATTGGACATGGCGGCCATCTTATAGTGGTAAGTGATATAAGTAGTTAATCACAATATGCATTTTCAGTATATGTGTCCATATTTTCAAACATTTTTTGTAATTCATTTTATAGCTGTAATGATCAATTCATTGTTGATGGTCTATGATATGTGCAGGTAGTATTTTGAAACATATTACTGGTCGCCTATCATTTGTTTAGTGCCGTTAGTTCCCACAGCTCCCCATGATCACGCTCTTGGGAACTGAATCGAATAGTTCACGGATATCTAAGCTGGGAGTCATAATTAATTGCAAGTTAAATGCAAAAAAGAATAAAAAATGATATGTTATTTATATATATATATATATATTATCTATATCTATATAATTAGGAGCTAGTTTCAATAGGAAAAGCACCTTTTGACTTGGCTACAACTTTGGCATTGTTTCACCAATCTGCATGAAATTTTGCCCAAAACTTAAAAGGGTGGATACTATTGTTTGGGATAGTTTTGGGGTGGCCCGTTCAGTGGGGACCGAGAATTTGGGGGGCGAAATAAGGTTGCGCTTGTAATGTCAATTCCCTGTGGCACCTTTAGCCACCTCTCTAGCCCGATCCACTGAATGGACTTACACCAACATGGGCAGGGAGGTAGATATTGGCTCAATAAAGTGCCTTTCACTTGTTTGGGATAAATCTGTTCAGTCGTTTTTGAGAAATGAAAGTATAAATTTATATTGATATCTCTGGGTGCAGATATTTTGCAAAGGTTACGGGATGATTCGCAAATTCACTTGCTAATGGGAATGCTCTGATTGGCTGAATGGAACCCGAACAGGAATTTGCGGCCGCCATTTTATTGCTCAGGAATGGTTCCCGAGGCTGAAAAACTGTGTGAAAGCCCACATAAAGGGTCAGGGTGGAGATACTCTGACAGTATGGCCGAGAAATGGACGCGTTAGTGACAGAAGTTATAGGTCCAAAATTGATTTTTATAATCGCGCACAATATTTGCGACGTCGCTGAGGGTATTTCTGAAAATAGATCAATGAATCATTAGTATGCATTGTTATATAAATATTGATAAATGCTTTAATAGAGTTATTTATATAGGGCCCGATTCACAGAACTAATCTGAGACAAAATCCTTAACTTACTACTTTTGGTATTCACAGAATGCACTTAGCAGTAGTAAAGTTAGGACTCCACTGAGGCGAGGGGGAAATTAAGAGAAATTACTGAGAAGTTTGGTGTCACGCATGATTTTAGATCTAGACTCCAAATCTCCACATGGTTTGAATAACAGTGACGAAATGTACAACCTCCTGTAACCATCATGTGGTATTTAGTATATAGATATGAATGATTGAGGGAATCATTACTGATGGAGTTTGTCAGCTTTTTTGCAGAATCTTTTTTGTAGGAATCTCTCTTTTGTAGGAATTTCTTTTTTGTAAGGACTGTTTAGAGTTCTGTTCGGATTTTAGTGGAATTTTATAAGATATTTATGATTATTTTTATATCATATTTACTTTTACATAGACACATTTTTGTCATTATTATCCCATTATGATCTTAAAATGTAAGCAGTTTTTTATATTTAGATTATTTATGATTTACTTTTGGTTATATTATATTCATATTTAATCATGCTATATTTTAAGACCAACTCTGGTATTTCCGAAATTTCAGCTTGCTGTATTTATGTATTCATTTATGCATATTTGCACATTTTGAAGCAGAGATAGGCCTATGTCACTTCTGATTATCGATCATCGCGGCCAAGCTTGCCGCTGGCAGTGTATTTGCTGTGTTACAGTTTTCTATTAAATTGACAGAAGATTTCACCTTTGTGGGCTCCATCTTTGAGGCAACTCTTTTGTGTGGTATTTGAGCGGCAAGCCTGGCCGCAATGAGAGCCCCACCATTGTTACGGATCCTTGTGATGCCATTCATGTTGTCGCTGCTTGGACGAGGTGCCGTGGGGGAGGCTTGTAAGGTCAACACAGCGTTTCACATCGAGCCGTTAGCCACCCACTTGGGATGTTTTATTCAACTTTACTATCTAAGCGCACACCAACTCACTGGAGTAACACTTTTGCTTGGCACTACTAGTACCATGATGCTGCAAGAGTAGCCACGCCCACTGGGGCCTGTACTATATCAATTACGTGCTTGTAGATGGCGTATTGCTCAGTAGTTCAAGTCAGCCATAGACGAGGGGCAGGAGCCCGAAACGCGTCGGCGTTTGACCGCAGAACACTAACTCTGAGCTGCTGGTGGTGTATTTACTGTGTTACAGTTTTCCACTAAATTGAAAGAAGATTTTACCCATGTGGGCTCCATCTTTGAGGCAACTTTTTTGTGTGATATATATATATATATATATGTTCGCTCTCTGCCCCAAAAAGCGCGGCACTGCTGGTGGGCGGGTGCGGTCCATGCGCGTTGGAGCCTCGCGCTTAACAAATTGACGCTCAATCCCTCCCCGGTCCCGGGTAGGAATAAGGACTGCACACACGGGATTGATTTTCCAAACAGCAACTTTTACTCGCACAGACGCGTTTCGGAAGCTGTGCTTCCTTCTTCAATGTGGTTACAACGTCCCGCGCTTGTAGGCGCCATTTTATTACCCAAGAGTACACAGATGGAATTCAGGGTCACAAAGAGAGGACTATCGTGCAAGCGCCATGTTGCTAGTACCAGAGAAAAATTACAAAAAGTACTAGTGCGTTATGCATGAATAAAACCCAAATAGCAGGTCTACAATAGAACATGCATATTTAGAAAACAAAGAGAATAATCATTCTCAAATAACGCCGTGAATCGGCAATTATCCTCCCATTGTTTGAATAATGGGCCAGAAACAAGAGATCTTGCCGTGGATCGGCTTTTGGCAACCTTATTCGGTTGCCAAATATTAAAGTCTCCGTACCCATTATGCAAAGATGTCCCCCTCAAAGGTACTCATTAGTTCATCATAGGGATAATACTGTACATTATCTTCAATGTTACCCAAAAAGTTTTTTTCTTATAAAATCCTCAAATCTACGTACACTTAAGCCTTATATCCAATTCATGGAAAGAAAACATGAACATAATTATTCATTATACATTTCTACAGTGTTCAAGAAACAAAAACCAATTTGCTGATTTACATAAATTCATGCAGATTAACTGCCCAGATGCACCGCCAGTTCCTCCCCACAATTTAATCCATCCGGATTTTTGGTTTGACTGTCTATTATGTGCCGTGACTCCAATCTTCGTAGTTTTTGTAATTTATCACCTCCCCTGATGTTATCGGGTATGGCATCCATACAAAAATACTGTAGGAGATTCCGGTCACCATTGTGTTTAATGGAGAAATGTCTGGCGACTGGATATGAGAAGTCCCTATTAGATATGGCCCTCATATGTTCCAGAATACGCAACTTAACTGGATTGATGGTGCTCCCTATGTACTTCAGCCCACAGGGGCATTTCAAACAGTAAACCGCAAAAGGTGTGCTACATGTTAGAAACGTATTAATCTTCTTTTGCCTATGCTTTGTGATGTCATACGAATAAACCCTTTTACTATTGGCACATGCCTTGCACCGTCCACAAGGAAAGAATCCTTTGGCATCTTTCAACTGTCCAGTCTTGGGTGGAATCGGTGACAAATGGCTATGTACCAACGTGTCTCTCAAAGAGCGCGCCCTTTTAAAGGTAATGAGTGGATTCTCAGGTATGTCCCCTCCTATAATGTTATCTAATCTTAGGATATGCCAGTGTTTTTTCAGAATCATTCTGAGTTGATGACTATCCTGCGAATAGGGAGTGATCATCCTGAATTTCTCTTTATCGCTCTTGGGTTTATGTTTTTTACAAAACAAGGTATTCCTTGGAGGTATCCTAACCCTGTCCAGGGTATTCTTAAGAAGTGTTTTGTTGTACCCCCTTGCCTCAAATCTCTCAATGCTCTCCTCAGCGGCTAACTCGAAATCCTCATTTGTAGAGCAGTTGCGTTTTAACCGCAAAAGCTCACCATAAGGTATTGACTGAATGAGTTTGCAGGGATGATTGCTAGACGCATGAAGCGTACTGTTTCCCGCTGTCGGCTTCCTATATAGGGAAGTCATGACTTTGTTGTTTTTTATTTCAATTTTCAGATCAAGATATATTGCTGCACAAGTGCTGACCTGGCCTGTGAAAATCAAGTTATGGGTGTTATCATTCAGTATTCCGATATACTGCTGTGCTGACTCCACTGAGCCGTTCCATACAATACACAAATCGTCTATATAACGATACCATGTAACGATGTTTTGGGACCATTCTGCATTTTTTGGTGACCACGCCTCCTGCTCCTCCCACCAGCCCACGAATAAATTCGCGTAGCTGGGGGCGAAGCAGGAACCCATGGCCGTACCCGAGAGCTGTCTGAATAAAGCATCCTGAAACAAAAAAATGTTATTGTTTAAACAAAATGCAATTAGCTCCATCAGCATATCATTGTGTAGGGCATATTTCAACGATCTTTTTCCCAAAAAGTAGGCAATCGCCCTCAGTCCTTGTACATGTTCGATGCTCGTATAGAGACTTGTGATGTCAAGCGTTATTATGCAATAACTCAAATGCCAGTCAATGGATTCAATCTTCTCAATAAAGTCTGTGGTGTCACGAATGTATGATTTCAAGTTCAACACTATTTCAAAGAGAAAGTGATCCAAGAATTTTGAAAGATTTTCCGTAAGGCTGCCCATGGATGAAATAATTGGGCGGCCCGGTGGCTTCTCCATCCTCTTATGTACTTTGGGTAAGTAATAAAAGGTAGGTGTAATTGGATGTAATGTTTTTAAAAAGAGATATTCGTCAGTTTCCAACATTTGTTTGTCGCGCCATTTCTTTAGCAGATCATATAGCTCATCGACACTGGATTGATATCTTTGTCTGGTGGTTGGTTCATAGCAGGTTTTGTCTGACAGTTGGCGCATGGCTTCTTCCACATAATCCTTACGATTCAGTATTACAACGTTCCCACCCTTATCTGAGGGTTTGAGGATAATGGTGGTATCCGCAGCCAGAGTTTTCAATGCCGCGTGTTGTTCTACACTTAGATTTCTATCCCTGCCATTACTGTTGTTTTTCATGCGCAGTTGCCTTAAATCCTTGATCACTAGCTCCGAGAATGTGTCAATGGTATCCGTTTGTGTTGGCGGTACGAATTTAGATTTTAATTTCAGTCCACTGTTCGGAGCCTCTTGTTCCACATCTACAACCCTTAGTCTTTGTGATAGAGTTTCCATTGGAACTGGTGTTGTCATTGCTGCCCCCTCATGTCTTAGCTCTTCCAAAAGTTCCAAAGATGTTAAGTCATTGACTTTCAGGAGGTCTGTGTCTTTGAAGCGTGATCGGATTAACCTAGCCTCCTCCGAGGTAGGTTTGGTTTTAAAGTATTTGTGTAGACGAAGTCTTCGAACAAACTGAAACAGGTCGATTCTAGTTTGGGTATACTCTAAGCCGTTGTCCGGGCAGAAAGTTAATCCTAATTTGAGGACAGATTCTTCCTCGAGCGAGAGATGTCTTGTAGATAGGTTGATGATGGTAAGATGATCAGGGATTTCGGCTGACCCTACCATTTCGCTCCTCTTCTGCCCCTTGTCTTGCGGGCTGGGGCCTCCGCTGTTGCCACTTTGCCCCTTCCTCTTCCTCTTCCGACCGCCCCTCCTTGGTTTCCTGCGTCTTCCGGGGGCTTGTTCTTCCCCCCGCGTAACCAATTCATTCTGATTACTTGGAATTCCTGTTGAAAAGGGTTATCACTGGTCTTCTTAGGGTTTTCTCTTGTGTCCTCATCAGATTGTTCATCCCCAGTTACTTCTGACTCAGAAGTTTCTACCTGTACTGGTGCAGCAGCGCCAGCCACCTTATTTTTACTGATTAAATCTTTCCGTGTTTGGTCATATTTTTTCGAGAACGTCAGGACTCGCCCCATGGCATAGTCCCTTTCGTCCCTCTCAAATTTTTCTTGCTTTCTGGTACGTATTTTAACCTCATATTTCTCCAAGCGTTTTTTCATCTGAGCCCTTAGTTGGTCCTGTTGTTCTTTATCTTCATTTGTAGCTAGTTCGGTTTCCATCATTTCAATTTCCTTGAGGACCTTGTCCCTGTCGCTCCAAGCAAATTGGACCAAAATCTCTAGCATACCCTCACAGGATTTAGCAATGTGAGCAGCCCATGTGTCCAATAGCAGAGGATCCGGATTCTCATAGGCTGGAATTGTAAATATCCGCAGTCCTCTTGGTACTCTGTTGACCTCTATGTACCCTTGGAGTGATGTGCCTTCCCACCACTTCCGCAGCTCACGTTCGTACAATTTTTCTAAAAATGGCGCCTACAAGCGCGGGACGTTGTAACCACATTGAAGAAGGAAGCACAGCTTCCGAAACGCGTCTGTGCGAGTAAAAGTTGCTGTTTGGAAAATCAATCCTGTGTGTGCAGTCCTTATTCCTACCCGGGACCGGGGAGGGATTGAGCGTCAATATATATATATATATATATATATATATATATATATATATATATATATATATATTTCCTCGTTGTCCTCGAGCATTCCTTGCCCCTCCAAAGTGAGGGTTGCGTTGTCTATTAGACTCCTCGAGCTGAGTCTCAATACTATTTCACTAAAAACATTGTAAGCATTCTGATTCTTTGCGGCGCTCTACTCTAAATCGACTATAAATGTGCATGAAGTCCTCTATAGAATTGAGCTCTATAATGTGCAGAGACTCTAGTCTCCTCAACTTCTTCACCCTGTTGCCTTCTCCTACATTCATTGTTACAGAGTCAATTACATAGTAAGTCAGGCCTCTGATGTCTTTATTATGGACTCTCTCAAAATGCCGGGCTACCGGATAAGTTCTGTCTCCATTCTTAATCGCCCTTAAGTGCTGTAGGATACACTTCTGGACTTCGAGGATCGTGCTTCCCACGTAGCGCAGGCCACATGGGCACTGCAATATGTAGATTGCAAAATCCGTCTTACAGGTATATTTGCCCTTGGTCTTAATCTTTTTATTGGTTAGGCCTAATCTGTACTTTTCCGTGTTAATTCCATGTGTGCATGCCTTACATTTCAGACATTTGATGAATCCTTGCTTTTCGTTTTAGCAACGTTGTTTTTACTGGCGGCTTATTTAAGGTACTGCTTACTAATGCCTGCTTAAAGGACCTCACTTTTCTAAAAGTATTGAGTGAAGAATATAAGTGTTAACGCGGGATTTCTGGTTACTAGTTACCTTACCAGATCCCAAACCAAGTCGACTGAATCGTTGGTACCTGTCGTTGAGTAAAAGGTAATCTAACAATAAGTCAATCAATGTATGAACTTACACCACTCTAAATGACCACTGACCAAATTTAAGTTTCAAAGATTTAATATAAAGTCAAAGATAACTGAAGGTACAAACTTCTCAAAATGAGATTCAGAAGATAAATTGGTATCACTATGAACATGAACTTTTTCAATAGTCTGAGTCTGAAAAACAGAATAATGAGTACAATTTCAAAAAGCATAAGTGTTGCCAAAATGGATACAAGTTGCAACCTCAAAGTCATTACAGAAAAGAAAAAATTAAGGTTAGTCTGTCCCTACACTATACTAAGTGACATCCCTACTTAACAAGATCTTTACCCCTCTAGGTGTCAGCCGTGGTGATTTCCTAAGAAGATCACGCACTTCTCTTTGTTTCTTCTCTGATGATGGGTCTCTCCTGATCAGCCTATCTGCCTACCCATCCGCTTCCTTAGGCTCCCAAAATCATCTGCTCTACTCTCCTCCCGGGTCGCTTTCCCTAATACCAAATCACATTTCCAATAGAAACGCCCCTTGGGACGCCCCTCACGTGGTACATCTTTGCGCGGTAAACTCCATGATGGTACTCTTCAAGACCCTCGTTATAGTTGACCTTGGTTCCCAGGCTTCTTCTCCAGTGCGCTGATACCCCCTGAAATTCCTGGAAACTCCTACAGGCCTGCGCCAAGCGCCACTGAACAAAGCCCCTTTCATTCTAGCTGATTAAGACCCTCGCACCTGCATACAGTCCGTCCTGCAGTGGGCCTCAAATTCCAGACTCCACCATATCTATAGGTCGTAAAATATAATCGAAGCTCTGTACTTGGCACCTCTCGACTTCTCCTCTAACGAGCACATGGCACATCAAAGAGACATCACTATCAGTTCAGGCCTACTTGATTTACATGAAGCGGGTCCCTGCACTCTGAAAACATTTTACTTGATTTAAACAGCATTCTCAACCAACATACATTTCTTAAAGTACACATCTATAAAGCATATATTTCAAAACTAAATTCGATAGTACATTTTTGGAAGAACCACGTTAACCCCATCTCACATTATTTTAGCAGCACGTTTAGATTTTCTGTGAATTGCCATGAGGCCTACACATTATACTGGTTTTGTAAAGCTCTATTCAACTCTAACATGATTCCTTTAACATGAGAACATGAGGTTTTCATATTCATCCCAAACATTTCTACATTAGTCTCACACAGTTATGATTATTGTTACTCTACTTAAACATTCTATGCATTTCACCACTGAATATAAGACACTCTGTGTATTTCACTTCTAAATATAAACACTCTGGTGCAAAGTACATGTTAACTAACTACGTGCTTGTAAATATGGTGCACTTATACATTTTTCAAACTTGTGCTCTCTCAATCCCCCCTTTGATGACCTTCAGGGGTCATCACCATCAGGACACCATCACAAAATGTAGAATCTTTCAAAGTGAAGTCGTGGCAGTGCCACCTCTTTTCATTGTCTCTAATGCCTTTAGACTCCTGTATTGTGTGTCCTGCATCGCTGTCAACTTTTCCTCCTGTTTTCTCATAGTTCTCTGTAACCTATTTGCTCTATACCACTGATACAAACGCACCAATCCCCACAAAGTGATTACACAAATCACAATTATGATGATGGGTTTCAGTATGTACCAAACGATACCTTTTCCTAAGTTGGCAAACCAACCTCCAACTTTACCCATTCCATGACCTACTTTTTCCCACACGTTTATCTTTGTCAGATCCTCAATTTTGTAGTGTATGGCAGTGATGTTTCGTATATACTTCTCTAGAGGTTTTGAATTGTCTGGAATGTAAGTGCAGCACTCCTGGACCTTCAAAGCCTTACAGACTCCTCCCTCTTTAGCTAACAGAACGTCTAAAGCAAGTCGGTTCTGAAGAACCATTGCCCTAATCGATTGCATCTCACCTTCTATCAGCATCAATGATCTAGCAGTACTGGCAGATAGCCTATCTACGACTGTAGCTAACCTCCTGATCTTAATGTCATTCAATATCAGTCCTAAGAAAGGGAATGCAGCACCGAGTACATCTCCAACTACTTCTGCTGCACCCAGCCCTCTCTTCCACCTAGTTGGTATTTCTTTCTTTGTCGTTTCTAAATTCTCAACATGATATATTTTAGGGAAGACAACAGCCAGATAGCATGATCCGTACCAATTATCTGGTAGGTTCATATAGGCATTTCTTCCACATACAAAATATACATTTGGAATTGCTTGCATCCCCTTCAAAAAATCCTTAGAGTAATACTCCAGTTGAAAGGCATGTTCACAATTGACTTGACCTACATAAAAATTCTCATAATAGGAGTAACTCCTGTGGATGCACAGTTTCCCCCGTTTCTCCTTATCTAAAGCAATTGGACCAATACTACCCTTTCTTTGGTGTGCCCTTTCCTCCTTGGTCCAATCTGTTTCCCATTGTCCTGAGGCCTTCAGAATCTTCTGCCTCCTGTATCTAGTATCCACCTGCCCTATAAACTTTTTCTCAATTTCTGACACTTGACAAGTCAGATTATTTCTTCGGGCATGTGAAGTATCTAACGTTTTCCATGGAATAAACCATTTGTGTAATCTGTCTTCGCTTTTGTAATAGTCCCACTTGTTCAAATGCTTGAAATTCGGGACCTCTGGCAATGTCGAGTCGAAATTCGAGAAATAATACTCAAATCCATCTCGTCCATAAAATATGCTCACCAACAAACTACATGTAATTCCATATGTCAATGGAAGATGATGGTATCTGATACCCTCTTCTACCGAAGCTGGTAATTGCATACAAACGTAGCAATTCTTCACCTCCATGGCGTCAACGTATTCATAAAGCAATTTAGCATAAGCATTTGACTTGTAATTTCCCTGTGACTCATCGGTGTGTAACCTTTTTATTTCTGCATCTAACAACGCTTTGTCTTTATCATTGATGTTTCCCTTATCATTAACAATAGGAGTTCTCGGTGTTGACACTCCCTTGTCCTCCTTCACTGCAGTTGCATCTCTCTCGTGTCCCACTATGTATGAGACAGTAACCACTAAAACTATCAGGGAAATCACCACTCCCAACAATGTGCCAACTATACATTTTGCCCTGCGGTTCGGGTTGCCAGCCTCCATGTTCTCAAACAGTGTAGTTCTTGACTTTCTTCCAGCATTCACTTCTTCTCCTTTCTGAGCCAAAAGTCTTTCTTTCTCGCAATGTCTCTCTTTTGAACACTTGGAAGCTTGACAATTTATTTCCGCAAAACAGTTCAAAGTTCGGTAGAAACAGACAACCCTAGCCCTTCTCCGTCCGCTAAAAGGAAACCCCTACCACTTTTCTTCTTCCACTCGGCGCTAGGTTATCTTGCAGTAATTTTTACAAAGTCTTTTCAAGAGTCTTATATCCGTCTGAAGTTATGTATGGTTCAAGGAGTGACACTACGTCTTCACAAATGTCTTTTCAATCTCCACTCCTGGTACTATCAATTCTACATCCACAGCTACAAAGGGGTCCGTTCTGACCAGGATCACCTTCTTCACTTTCCCAGTTCTACGCCCCTTTGAAGACATTTACAACAAGGTATTAATCGACGACAACAAGTGGTCCAAGAACTTCCACTATTCGCTCAATCATTTCTAGTCGAAGAAGAGTTCCCTCCAACACTGGATATCGTGAACAGCAAACCGGAAATTCAACAGTCTCTAAAATCAATTTTCTTATTCCGCTTAGGAGAGGAGGATAGACGATGTTGAGTGTCAGCAGTCTTTCGGCCTCCGCCCCCGGTAGCAGGAACAGTATTTGTACTGTGATTATCGGATCAGTTCTGATCAGGTTCACTTCCCTGATCCTCCCGGTCCTGTGTCCCGCCGACATCTGCAACGAGGTAGGTCCAATCAGGAGTAGAGTATCTTCTGCTAGGCACTCGTACCCTCCTTGACCTTCTAAGACCTTCCTCAGCTTGATCCTGAGTATCTTCTTCTTGATCCGAGTCTTCGGATATAGGAGCAAGCGTTTCTTCCTGAGCCGACCTCAAACTTAGCCTCCTGTCTCTTCCCGGCCAAGTGGCAGCCTCACACCGTGATCTCCTATATCTCGTTCTCACACTCGGTTCTTGATCACTCTGATACTGATCTGTGTCGGACTCGTATGCACTGCTGTTCTCTCCTTCGGTTGCGTCCTCAGTCTCACTGCCGTCCTGCCTTCGCTCTTCTTCTGAATCCGATGCGTTCCCAACTTCTTCCGACACCCCCTCAGCTGCTGCAATCCCTTCTTGCGACCCTTCTTCCACTTCCGGGCTTTCGTCTGGGATAGGAGCTGTTTCTTCTAGAGGTGCTGGAACTCTTCGAGTATGGGATGCATGGATCCAATTTGGCAGCCCCCCGCACTTCACCGCGGTGTTCGTTATCAGGATTACCTGAAAGGGCCCACGCCAGCGAACATCTAGGCAGTTCTTCCGGACGTGTTTTTTAACCAACACCCAGTCCCCTGGATTCAGGTCATGACACAGGTTCCTCGATGCTGGAACTTCAGCCGCATGCACCTGAAGGGACACAGAATGGATGGCGTCAGACAGTCCTTTACAATAATCCAAGATCAGATCATCTGTAATATTCAATAAGGCAGTAGTTGGAACTGTGGGAAGTCTCATGGCCCTCCCCATCAGAATCTCGTGTGGAGAGAGACCTGTCCTCCTGTCAGGGGTGCTGCGCATGCTCATGAGCACTAAAGGAAGAGCATCTGGCCAACTCAAAGATGTGGATGCCACTACTTTAGCCAATCTATTCTTCAAAGTGCCGTTCACTTGTTCCACAATTCCTGAAGCTTCTGGTCGATAACTACAATGCAGCTTTTGATCGATATTCAGTGTGGAGCACAACATCTTCACTATTTCGCTGTTAAAATGTTTTCCTCTGTCCGATTCCAAAGAGGCAGGCACCCCGAAGCGCGGTATCAACTCCCTGAGCAACAATTTAGCCACTGTGAGTGTATCGCACCTACGTGTAGGGTACGCTTCAACCCATCTGGAAAATACGCATACAATCACCAACACATACCTAAGACGATTGACTCTTGGCATTTCAATAAAGTCTAGTTGCATTCTATTGAAAGGCCCCCATGACCTCCCAATGTGACTCAGTGTGACTGGTGTTCGTTTGCCTACGTTCAGTTGTTGGCAGGTAACACATCGCTTACATACTGATTCTGCTGCTATTCTAAATTTAGGGCAATACCAAGTTTGCCTAAACACTCTCATCATAGCATCCCTTCCTAGATGTACTGGACCATGTATTTCTCTCGCCATGGGATTAGCTAATTCTTCAGGTAACACAGCCCTCCCATCTGCTGAAACCCAAAAATCCATTTCGCTTCGCACACAACCTGCTATTTCCCATGCCTTTTTCTCTGTTTCAGGTGCGTTCTCCTGCATTATTCTTAAATCCTCCCAAGTGTCTACAGTTTCTAACATCATACTTAATTCAGTCTTTTCTTCTGCACCTTCTATTTCCACCTTTGAGAAAGAATAATTTTGTTCCGCACAATAGCGTGCGACTTCATCAGCGTATCTATTGCCTTGTGACACAAAATCTGTATTCTTAGTATGAGCTACACACTTTACGATTGCAATGTCAACTGGACCTTGTAATGCTTCTAACAATAATCGCACAAATTCTCCATTTCGAATGGGCGAACCAGAGGAGGTCATGTAACCCCTCTGAGACCACAACTGCCCGAAATCATGAACCACACCGAAACCATATTGGCTGTCAGTGTATATGGTGACTCTCTTTCCGTTTCCTGCTATGCAGGCACGAGTTAGGGCAATGATTTCTGCTACCTGTGCGGAATGTACTCCTTCCAGGCAAGCGGCTTCCACAACTCCAGTAATGGTACAAACAGCATAAGCTGCTCTCAACCGACCAGTATCGTCTCTTAAACATGAGCCATCAACAAAGTAAATTTCATCGGGGTCAGACAACGGCTCATCCACAATATCTGGTCTGGGTTTCGTGCATAGTTCAGTCACATCAAGGCAATCGTGGTCTTCACATCCTTCGCCTTCTATTACAGTAGGTAATGGCATTAAAGTAGCAGGATTCAAGACAGAGCATCTCCTGAGAGTCACGTTCTCCGCGGCAAGAATAACTTGCTCGTAGCGCGTGAGCCTACTATTGGTCAGATGCTGCGTCTTCGTCCTGGTCATTAGCAATTCAACTGAATGTGGTACATACACCACTACTGGATGTCCCATCACTATACTCTCGCTCCTTTCAATGCTGACACCCGTTGCAGCAACGGATTTGAGACATCCCGGCAACGCTGCGGCTACTGGATCTAATGTAGCCGAAAAATATGCAACTGGTCTACGGGCATTTCCGTGGGTCTGTGCCAAGACTGACAAAGCACATCCCTCTCTCTCACAGCAATAGAGTGAAAAGGATTTCTCATAATCGGGCATTCCCAGAGCCGGAGCACGACATAAATCGTCTCTCAGCTGTAAAAACGCCACCAGACATTCTTCATCCCATGGTACCGGATCACTCACCTCCTTGTGCGTCAGTTTCTGTAAGGGCTTTGCTTTCAGTGAAAAGTTAACTATCCACTGTCGGCAGTAGCCCACCATTCCTAGGAACATTCTAACTTCTCTCTGTGTTGTGGGCGCATTCATCTTCATTATCGCCTCAATCCTCTCTGGGGACACCTTGCGTTTTCCTTTTTCTAACCGGTGCCCCAAATACTGTACTTCTGTCAGACAGTACTGTAACTTGCTCGGAGATACCTTATGTCCATTTTTGGCTAAATGGTTCAGTAAGGCAATTGAATCTGCTTTACAGGCTTCCTCTGTCTCTGACGCAACAAGTAGGTCATCTATGTACTGGACCAGAACCGAGTTCTGCGGCAGTACTAGATTTTCGAGATTCTTCTTCAACAACTGGTTGAAGATGGATGGGCTGTCTGTGAATCCTTGTGGGATTCGACACCATGTTAAAACGCGATCTTCCATTTTAAAAGCAAAAAGATATCTGCTCTCTTCATCCAATGGGATGGAAAAGAAAGCCTGGCAAAGATCTATCACTGTGAACCATTCTGCTTGACATGGTATTTGAAACAATATCACTGAAGGATTCGGTACCACGGGACAACATGAAACGACTATGTTGTTTATCTTTGTCAGATCCTCAATTTTGTAGTGTATGGCAGTGATGTTTCGTATATACTTCTCTAGAGGTTTTGAATTGTCTGGAATGTAAGTGCAGCACTCCTGGACCTTCAAAGCCTTACAGACTCCTCCCTCTTTAGCTAACAGAACGTCTAAAGCAAGTCGGTTCTGAAGAACCATTGCCCTAATCGATTGCATCTCACCTTCTATCAGCATCAATGATCTAGCAGTACTGGCAGATAGCCTATCTACGACTGTAGCTAACCTCCTGATCTTAATGTCATTCAATATCAGTCCTAAGAAAGGGAATGCAGCACCGAGTACATCTCCAACTACTTCTGCTGCACCCAGCCCTCTCTTCCACCTAGTTGGTATTTCTTTCTTTGTCGTTTCTAAATTCTCAACATGATATATTTTAGGGAAGACAACAGCCAGATAGCATGATCCGTACCAATTATCTGGTAGGTTCATATAGGCATTTCTTCCACATACAAAATATACATTTGGAATTGCTTGCATCCCCTTCAAAAAATCCTTAGAGTAATACTCCAGTTGAAAGGCATGTTCACAATTGACTTGACCTACATAAAAATTCTCATAATAGGAGTAACTCCTGTGGATGCACAGTTTCCCCCGTTTCTCCTTATCTAAAGCAATTGGACCAATACTACCCTTTCTTTGGTGTGCCCTTTCCTCCTTGGTCCAATCTGTTTCCCATTGTCCTGAGGCCTTCAGAATCTTCTGCCTCCTGTATCTAGTATCCACCTGCCCTATAAACTTTTTCTCAATTTCTGACACTTGACAAGTCAGATTATTTCTTCGGGCATGTGAAGTATCTAACGTTTTCCATGGAATAAACCATTTGTGTAATCTGTCTTCGCTTTTGTAATAGTCCCACTTGTTCAAATGCTTGAAATTCGGGACCTCTGGCAATGTCGAGTCGAAATTCGAGAAATAATACTCAAATCCATCTCGTCCATAAAATATGCTCACCAACAAACTACATGTAATTCCATATGTCAATGGAAGATGATGGTATCTGATACCCTCTTCTACCGAAGCTGGTAATTGCATACAAACGTAGCAATTCTTCACCTCCATGGCGTCAACGTATTCATAAAGCAATTTAGCATAAGCATTTGACTTGTAATTTCCCTGTGACTCATCGGTGTGTAACCTTTTTATTTCTGCATCTAACAACGCTTTGTCTTTATCATTGATGTTTCCCTTATCATTAACAATAGGAGTTCTCGGTGTTGACACTCCCTTGTCCTCCTTCACTGCAGTTGCATCTCTCTCGTGTCCCACTATGTATGAGACAGTAACCACTAAAACTATCAGGGAAATCACCACTCCCAACAATGTGCCAACTATACATTTTGCCCTGCGGTTCGGGTTGCCAGCCTCCATGTTCTCAAACAGTGTAGTTCTTGACTTTCTTCCAGCATTCACTTCTTCTCCTTTCTGAGCCAAAAGTCTTTCTTTCTCGCAATGTCTCTCTTTTGAACACTTGGAAGCTTGACAATTTATTTCCGCAAAACAGTTCAAAGTTCGGTAGAAACAGACAACCCTAGCCCTTCTCCGTCCGCTAAAAGGAAACCCCTACCACTTTTCTTCTTCCACTCGGCGCTAGGTTATCTTGCAGTAATTTTTACAAAGTCTTTTCAAGAGTCTTATATCCGTCTGAAGTTATGTATGGTTCAAGGAGTGACACTACGTCTTCACAAATGTCTTTTCAATCTCCACTCCTGGTACTATCAATTCTACATCCACAGCTACAAAGGGGTCCGTTCTGACCAGGATCACCTTCTTCACTTTCCCAGTTCTACGCCCCTTTGAAGACATTTACAACAAGGTATTAATCGACGACAACAAGTGGTCCAAGAACTTCCACTATTCGCTCAATCATTTCTAGTCGAAGAAGAGTTCCCTCCAACACTGGATATCGTGAACAGCAAACCGGAAATTCAACAGTCTCTAAAATCAATTTTCTTATTCCGCTTAGGAGAGGAGGATAGACGATGTTGAGTGTCAGCAGTCTTTCGGCCTCCGCCCCCGGTAGCAGGAACAGTATTTGTACTGTGATTATCGGATCAGTTCTGATCAGGTTCACTTCCCTGATCCTCCCGGTCCTGTGTCCCGCCGACATCTGCAACGAGGTAGGTCCAATCAGGAGTAGAGTATCTTCTGCTAGGCACTCGTACCCTCCTTGACCTTCTAAGACCTTCCTCAGCTTGATCCTGAGTATCTTCTTCTTGATCCGAGTCTTCGGATATAGGAGCAAGCGTTTCTTCCTGAGCCGACCTCAAACTTAGCCTCCTGTCTCTTCCCGGCCAAGTGGCAGCCTCACACCGTGATCTCCTATATCTCGTTCTCACACTCGGTTCTTGATCACTCTGATACTGATCTGTGTCGGACTCGTATGCACTGCTGTTCTCTCCTTCGGTTGCGTCCTCAGTCTCACTGCCGTCCTGCCTTCGCTCTTCTTCTGAATCCGATGCGTTCCCAACTTCTTCCGACACCCCCTCAGCTGCTGCAATCCCTTCTTGCGACCCTTCTTCCACTTCCGGGCTTTCGTCTGGGATAGGAGCTGTTTCTTCTAGAGGTGCTGGAACTCTTCGAGTATGGGATGCATGGATCCAATTTGGCAGCCCCCCGCACTTCACCGCGGTGTTCGTTATCAGGATTACCTGAAAGGGCCCACGCCAGCGAACATCTAGGCAGTTCTTCCGGACGTGTTTTTTAACCAACACCCAGTCCCCTGGATTCAGGTCATGACACAGGTTCCTCGATGCTGGAACTTCAGCCGCATGCACCTGAAGGGACACAGAATGGATGGCGTCAGACAGTCCTTTACAATAATCCAAGATCAGATCATCTGTAATATTCAATAAGGCAGTAGTTGGAACTGTGGGAAGTCTCATGGCCCTCCCCATCAGAATCTCGTGTGGAGAGAGACCTGTCCTCCTGTCAGGGGTGCTGCGCATGCTCATGAGCACTAAAGGAAGAGCATCTGGCCAACTCAAAGATGTGGATGCCACTACTTTAGCCAATCTATTCTTCAAAGTGCCGTTCACTTGTTCCACAATTCCTGAAGCTTCTGGTCGATAACTACAATGCAGCTTTTGATCGATATTCAGTGTGGAGCACAACATCTTCACTATTTCGCTGTTAAAATGTTTTCCTCTGTCCGATTCCAAAGAGGCAGGCACCCCGAAGCGCGGTATCAACTCCCTGAGCAACAATTTAGCCACTGTGAGTGTATCGCACCTACGTGTAGGGTACGCTTCAACCCATCTGGAAAATACGCATACAATCACCAACACATACCTAAGACGATTGACTCTTGGCATTTCAATAAAGTCTAGTTGCATTCTATTGAAAGGCCCCCATGACCTCCCAATGTGACTCAGTGTGACTGGTGTTCGTTTGCCTACGTTCAGTTGTTGGCAGGTAACACATCGCTTACATACTGATTCTGCTGCTATTCTAAATTTAGGGCAATACCAAGTTTGCCTAAACACTCTCATCATAGCATCCCTTCCTAGATGTACTGGACCATGTATTTCTCTCGCCATGGGATTAGCTAATTCTTCAGGTAACACAGCCCTCCCATCTGCTGAAACCCAAAAATCCATTTCGCTTCGCACACAACCTGCTATTTCCCATGCCTTTTTCTCTGTTTCAGGTGCGTTCTCCTGCATTATTCTTAAATCCTCCCAAGTGTCTACAGTTTCTAACATCATACTTAATTCAGTCTTTTCTTCTGCACCTTCTATTTCCACCTTTGAGAAAGAATAATTTTGTTCCGCACAATAGCGTGCGACTTCATCAGCGTATCTATTGCCTTGTGACACAAAATCTGTATTCTTAGTATGAGCTACACACTTTACGATTGCAATGTCAACTGGACCTTGTAATGCTTCTAACAATAATCGCACAAATTCTCCATTTCGAATGGGCGAACCAGAGGAGGTCATGTAACCCCTCTGAGACCACAACTGCCCGAAATCATGAACCACACCGAAACCATATTGGCTGTCAGTGTATATGGTGACTCTCTTTCCGTTTCCTGCTATGCAGGCACGAGTTAGGGCAATGATTTCTGCTACCTGTGCGGAATGTACTCCTTCCAGGCAAGCGGCTTCCACAACTCCAGTAATGGTACAAACAGCATAAGCTGCTCTCAACCGACCAGTATCGTCTCTTAAACATGAGCCATCAACAAAGTAAATTTCATCGGGGTCAGACAACGGCTCATCCACAATATCTGGTCTGGGTTTCGTGCATAGTTCAGTCACATCAAGGCAATCGTGGTCTTCACATCCTTCGCCTTCTATTACAGTAGGTAATGGCATTAAAGTAGCAGGATTCAAGACAGAGCATCTCCTGAGAGTCACGTTCTCCGCGGCAAGAATAACTTGCTCGTAGCGCGTGAGCCTACTATTGGTCAGATGCTGCGTCTTCGTCCTGGTCATTAGCAATTCAACTGAATGTGGTACATACACCACTACTGGATGTCCCATCACTATACTCTCGCTCCTTTCAATGCTGACACCCGTTGCAGCAACGGATTTGAGACATCCCGGCAACGCTGCGGCTACTGGATCTAATGTAGCCGAAAAATATGCAACTGGTCTACGGGCATTTCCGTGGGTCTGTGCCAAGACTGACAAAGCACATCCCTCTCTCTCACAGCAATAGAGTGAAAAGGATTTCTCATAATCGGGCATTCCCAGAGCCGGAGCACGACATAAATCGTCTCTCAGCTGTAAAAACGCCACCAGACATTCTTCATCCCATGGTACCGGATCACTCACCTCCTTGTGCGTCAGTTTCTGTAAGGGCTTTGCTTTCAGTGAAAAGTTAACTATCCACTGTCGGCAGTAGCCCACCATTCCTAGGAACATTCTAACTTCTCTCTGTGTTGTGGGCGCATTCATCTTCATTATCGCCTCAATCCTCTCTGGGGACACCTTGCGTTTTCCTTTTTCTAACCGGTGCCCCAAATACTGTACTTCTGTCAGACAGTACTGTAACTTGCTCGGAGATACCTTATGTCCATTTTTGGCTAAATGGTTCAGTAAGGCAATTGAATCTGCTTTACAGGCTTCCTCTGTCTCTGACGCAACAAGTAGGTCATCTATGTACTGGACCAGAACCGAGTTCTGCGGCAGTACTAGATTTTCGAGATTCTTCTTCAACAACTGGTTGAAGATGGATGGGCTGTCTGTGAATCCTTGTGGGATTCGACACCATGTTAAAACGCGATCTTCCATTTTAAAAGCAAAAAGATATCTGCTCTCTTCATCCAATGGGATGGAAAAGAAAGCCTGGCAAAGATCTATCACTGTGAACCATTCTGCTTGACATGGTATTTGAAACAATATCACTGAAGGATTCGGTACCACGGGACAACATGAAACGACTATGTTGTTAATTTTTCGTAAATCCTGCACTATCCTGAATTTCCCGCTAGGTTTCTGCAAACCCATAATCGGGGAGTTACAAGGACTACCCACGATTTCTTTCAGTATTCCCTGTTGTATCATTGACTCGATCACAGGTTTTATTCCCGCAATCGTTTCCTGGGACAATTTGTATTGAGGCGTTCTTGGAAACTCAACATTTGGTTTTACCAGAATTTTTACCGGTTCTACCCCTTTAATCAATCCTATATCTTCTCCTGTGAAATCCCATACCTCTGACGCCACTGCATCTCTTAAATCTTGGGGAAGATCTTCTACAGTCAGAGTAGGATATAGTTCTACACAGGATTTTGAATTGGCCACCTTAAAGGTAGCATCATCGTCGGTAGTCTGTACCTCCACTCCTTGCGGGGTGCAGTATATGGTGCAATTCAATTTGCACAACAAATCCCTTCCTAACAGACATACCGGACTCGAGTCACAAACCACAAACTGATGTTCGTTCATATGATTTCCTATTTTCACAGACACTGGTTCTGTCAAGGGACTAGTCAGCCTTTTGTTCGCGACTCCTACCACTTGAATTGTTTCCCCTGACATCGGCAAGTCTGGAACCACCGCCGATCTCAGTGTTGATCGAGTAGCCCCAGTATCCACCAAGAACGTAGTGGGACACCCTGCCACCTCTGCCTCAACAAATGGCCCTCTTTGATCCACTTCTAGGACTGCCCCGAGGGTACAGTCCTCTTCACTGCTCACACGTTGTCCTGTCAATGGATCAATGTAATAACACTTTTCTTCCTCGATGAAGAGAGGCATCTGCTTAAAGACCTTACCCCCTGTCGCTACCTTCGGTGGCTGTGGGAACTGGGCCCGTGGGGCCGAAGTCCCCCCTTTGGCCACCTTGCCTCCTGGAACTGTCACCTTTGGAGTTGGGACTTCTTGAACCTGCTCTTCTACTTCTAGCTCTCCATTTTCAGGGTTAAAGGGACACTCGCGTCGCCAATGCCCCACCTGGTGACACTGATGGCACTTTGTCGTTTTCTTTAAAGTGGCAAAGTCTATCCTAGGTCTCTGCCCTTCTTCATTATCTTTGTTCTGACCGTTTGGTTTTCGTCCCATCCCCTGCTTCTGCTGGCCACCCTTCCCAGCGGACTGCATTTGCACCACCATCAATTTCTCCTTTAGATTCTTGGCTTTAGAATCTATCTCGTCACTACAGTACCTCGCATAACGTAAAATCTCATCTAGTGGTTTGTTCTGCCAACAGATTAAATGTTGCTGTATCATCAAACAAATATCAGGTCTCAACCCCAAGACAAACTTTGACACAAACTGCCCTATGTCTTTGGGATCCATTACATCTAGTCCACTGTATTGCTTGAATGTTTTCAATAATCTTTCATAAAACTCATGAACTGTCTCCTTGGGTTCCTGCCTCGTTCGGTCTATTTTCACCCAATCTATATCCTGCGGTGGTACCTTATCTTTCAACCAAGCTATTACCCTTTCATACTTTCGCATGACAATCTCGGACGGTCCATTAGTCCGAGCATCCCTCACTGGTTCAGTATTTGGCCATTCAACACTAGTCTTGCACGGGGTCCACAAATCAGATGGGACCACGATGTCAAACAACGTGTTCAAATCGATCCACAATACTTTCGAGATCTTGACAAACCTTTCTACCTGCTTATACCACTCTACTGGATTGTCCCTCAACTTCGGAAATGAGTTGGTAAATGCAGCTAAATCTCCTCTACTCCAGGGTACATGTACATAATTTCCGTTTGATATTTCTCGCAAAGGGAATGCCTCCATATGCATTACCCTTCCCTCGGGGGTCATCACATTTGCACTTCGTCTAACTGTGCCCTTTTTCGACCACCTTTCTTCCCATTTGTCCAATTCTCTCCACACTCTTATCCCTGATACCAGCTCTCTTATGTGTGTTTTTAATCCAGTAGTTCTCTTCTCATCTAGATCCTGGTCTGCGTACTGTAATCTGTGGTTACTCTGTAATGCCCTTGTCCTAGATAAATCCACGGCATACCTGTCTGCCAAATCAGTCAGTTTCTCATGAAACGCTCTAGCTTTCCTAGTAATATCCTTTGCCATGAACAATAACTCATCCTGTTCATACAATTCTATCCTTTCCAAAGGCAATGTTCCATCTATTATCTCATCAACATCTGATTTTAAACTAGTAACATCGAGCCTTTTTGCCTTAATTTCAGCTTTCAAGACACTCAATTTAGCTCCTCCATCCGCATCTCTCCCATCCCAGCTCCGAGATCTACGTTTTGGTATTGGTGAGTTATAGGGAGTCCTCCCCTGTTCCCATCTCTCTAGGTCCCATGCCTTTCCATCTTCTCGGGGTGGGTGGTGAAACACTCCTTCATGCCTCCTAGCCTCTCTCTCCCCATCCTGACTAGTTTCACGGGATGCAGGGTAAGATGTTCCATTACTCCCTCTTTCTTCACTACTTCCCTGTGATTCCCGATTATTCGAGGCGTGGCGGGACCTATCGCTGTTCTCCTTTCTCCAATGTTGAACAACTTCTCCGAGTACATGATGAAGGCACCTAAATCTATTCTGAAAAGCTCGTACCATCTCATCTCCCCCTTTCTCCCAGAGACGGGACATTTCCTCACACTCTACACTCCTACTATTTTGTTCCTGCTGTTCTCTCTGATCTGCAGGACGTGTATCCCCTCTATTCTCTTGACTTTGGCCTTCCCGCCCCTGACTACTTTTGCTGGCCCCACAATGAGATACGGTCCCATTACCTCTGCTTTCCCATTCTGGTTCTGTTCTTGACCTATTACTCGGGGCTACTGCGGACCCATCCCATTCCCTCAAATCAGCTCTTAATTCTGTATAGGACTTTGGCCGCGGTCCCCTTAGGTCCATCGGTCCTCTCTGACCTCCCTGTCCTGTGTTGGGACCTACAGATGTATCTAATGGGGTGTTCCACGTTACCGAACCTGGCAATTGCTTCCATGCATTTGTCACGTTATTCCTCCTTTCCATCTCAATCCTTTCTCTATCCAACTGCCTCTGTTCTTCCTCTCTATCTCTCTCTGGGTTATAGATCGATACTATAGGTCCTATGGTAACAGGCACCTGAAGAGCATCTGGCAATCCAAAGGACTCAACCCTTTCGGTGGCTGGCGTTTTCTGCACCACAAACCTTCCCACTACACTCTGTACCGTACTAGGTTGAGGTGTCTCCCCACCTTTGGTAGGTGTCCAGTCCGATATAGGGAGTGGTGTATACCCCTCAATGGCATTCCCATCTTCCCTTGCGAGCCCTCTATCTTCTATCACCCCCACTCTCGGAGGTGGTCTATCCATTAACAATCTGTTTATCAGATTGTCTTCCGACTCGCTTTCCTCGTCTTCCTCCATGAGGTTTCCTCCTCCTGCCACCTCCCTCATCGGATACATTTTTTCCACCTCAATAACCTGTACCCTCCACCGCTTTGCTTCCTCATCCCATTTAGAATCTCGCACTGCTCTTACCGATCGCGTCAGTCTTTGTTGACGCCTGTTCAAATTTCTGTCGTGTGCCGCCCTAATCCATGCATTAAAGGCCTCAAACTGTGTAGGTCTAGGTGAGGGTTTCAATGAGGACGTAGTTGCTTTTAGCCGATGTAACACCTCTAACTTAAACGTCCCGTACTTCGGGAACTGCATTTCCTCATTCCCTTCCGTAAGCTTATTCCAAGCCCCAATCCATAATATCGTATGCAGCCCCACATTCGTTGCCATATAATGAGCTGGTGTACCCTCCGGCGGAGCCTCTTCCCCGTAATAATGTTCACTTCTTTTTCTTTTAAAAATCCCTTTCAAACACTTAAAACACTTCATGATTTCGCTCTTTCTCCGCGGTTGTTTACTTCCTGATGATATTCCACCAATCTCAGCCCCGTTCTCACTAACTGGCCTATCCGTACGCGACTTTCCTCCGACGTCACTCTAGCCGCCCAACCAGAGCGCGGCTCTAGCTAACGTCACACCAACTGCTCAATCACAGCGCGGCTCTATCCGACGTCACCCGTCCCCCTTCGCAGCAGTTCCCCTCCTTTCTCAGCTCGTCTCCTCGGTCATGCACGCGTCCCATTCATACTCTGAAAAATGATTACTTCCGTCCAAGCGATCACCTTTCTTGACTGTACGCCCACAGTCTTTCCCTGTAGTTGTCACCTTCTTGGCGAAATGTACAATCGCCTTCTCTGATAGGTTACTCACCCGCAGTAACTTTCGACCAGCGTCCGTTACTCATACACTCACTCTTACACTCCCCCTATCTTGGATCCACGGCGGTCAATGGTACCTCGTGACCTCCGTACTATGGTCGACAACTACCCTGGATGTTCGATACACCCAAAACCACTTAAGCTCTGGCCTGAACTTAAGATTTCACCAGTTCACCCGTTTACCAGGTAACCAGCTTACCAGGTTGCGCGCGCTCACAACCTTCTCTCATTCACACTACAGGCATTCAACTCCGCAAGACATTACAATACAAATACAACACAAAACACCGCAATCTGTTCACGCATGACCCTTTTTATACTCACTCTCCTGATACTGCTGCTTTTCTCGCACCGTCTGCACCTTTCGGCACACGATTCTTCCGCTGCTCGTCTCTCGACGTCTAAGGGCCTTGGGGTAAACTAACCTCTCTAGATTACCTTCCTCAAGAAGATAACCATCCTCACTCTGCTACCAACTGTTAACGCGGGATTTCTGGTTACTAGTTACCTTACCAGATCCCAAACCAAGTCGACTGAATCGTTGGTACCTGTCGTTGAGTAAAAGGTAATCTAACAATAAGTCAATCAATGTATGAACTTACACCACTCTAAATGACCACTGACCAAATTTAAGTTTCAAAGATTTAATATAAAGTCAAAGATAACTGAAGGTACAAACTTCTCAAAATGAGATTCAGAAGATAAATTGGTATCACTATGAACATGAACTTTTTCAATAGTCTGAGTCTGAAAAACAGAATAATGAGTACAATTTCAAAAAGCATAAGTGTTGCCAAAATGGATACAAGTTGCAACCTCAAAGTCATTACAGAAAAGAAAAAATTAAGGTTAGTCTGTCCCTACACTATACTAAGTGACATCCCTACTTAACAAGATCTTTACCCCTCTAGGTGTCAGCCGTGGTGATTTCCTAAGAAGATCACGCACTTCTCTTTGTTTCTTCTCTGATGATGGGTCTCTCCTGATCAGCCTATCTGCCTACCCATCCGCTTCCTTAGGCTCCCAAAATCATCTGCTCTACTCTCCTCCTGGGTCGCTTTCCCTAATACCAAATCACATTTCCAATAGAAACGCCCCTTGGGACGCCCCTCACGTGGTACATCTTTGCGCGGTAAACTCCATGATGGTACTCTTCAAGACCCTCGTTATAGTTGACCTTGGTTCCCAGGCTTCTTCTCCAGTGCGCTGATACCCCCTGAAATTCCTGGAAACTCCTACAGGCCTGCGCCAAGCGCCACTGAACAAAGCCCCTTTCATTCTAGCTGATTAAGACCCTCGCACCTGCATACAGTCCGTCCTGCAGTGGGCCTCAAATTCCAGACTCCACCATATCTATAGGTCGTAAAATATAATCGAAGCTCTGTACTTGGCACCTCTCGACTTCTCCTCTAACGAGCACATGGCACATCAAAGAGACATCACTATCAGTTCAGGCCTACTTGATTTACATGAAGCGGGTCCCTGCACTCTGAAAACATTTTACTTGATTTAAACAGCATTCTCAACCAACATACATTTCTTAAAGTACACATCTATAAAGCATATATTTCAAAACTAAATTCGATAGTACATTTTTGGAAGAACCACGTTAACCCCATCTCACATTATTTTAGCAGCACGTTTAGATTTTCTGTGAATTGCCATGAGGCCTACACATTATACTGGTTTTGTAAAGCTCTATTCAACTCTAACATGATTCCTTTAACATGAGAACATGAGGTTTTCATATTCATCCCAAACATTTCTACATTAGTCTCACACAGTTATGATTATTGTTACTCTACTTAAACATTCTATGCATTTCACCACTGAATATAAGACACTCTGTGTATTTCAGTTCTAAATATAAACACTCTGGTGCAAAGTACATGTTAACTAACTACGTGCTTGTAAATATGGTGCACTTATACATTTTTCAAACTTGTGCTCTCTCATAAGTATGAACAGACTCGACGAATATGTCAGATAGGATTGGTGTACATATTTTAGAAACAATTTTCTTCTTTGTGATGCAAGCCCACTTGGGCATGATACCAATATGAGGTTAATGCAATGAATGTTGGTCAAATTGCAGCTATACAATATGCGCCACCAAATAAGCATAGGCTCACTTGAGCTAAATGTGAAGAATGTAGTCCGTGTGTGAGGGGCAGTGTCAATAAAGCTCAGTCGAGCTTGAATAGCAAACGCATGAGCAGCGCGTGAAATTAAAGTTAAGCATTGCAATGTGTAATTGGCAGAATGACCGATGCGAAATAACATCAATTTAAAAAAAGGACAACAGAAATTGTTTATAATTTTGGTTGGAATTTAAAAGAATATGTAACATGAATGTCATGACTAAAACTGTGAGACTGTTTTCCACGTTAGTCACGTTTGTAGTTTTAAGGTAATGCATGCGCTATGCACTTTACAAAATGGACGCATCTGAAACTTTTTTACCAGTGAGCTAGACGTTTGGTAGCGGCAGAAAATAAAAGTTAAAAACCGCATATTTATTTATTCGATACCTCCTTTCTTCTGAATGAACTGAAGAAATAACGGAATGGTCTCCACTTGTTTGGTGCAGGGTTATTTTATTTTGTGCTTTTTTGGGCCACCATGACGCATTTCGGGCTACGCAGAGCCCTTGATCACATGACTTGCCAGTGAGCAGTGAGTTTCTCTTATTTTTAAAGTGCTAGAGTGCTGACATTTAACAGTGATAAACAAAAGACTTCTGTTTATGTTATATTGCATTATTCATTTATACATATATTTGCAACTCTTATAATAACACTGTTGTTGACCACTTTGTTATGCAACATTTCATTATATATAAATATATATTTGATCCCAGAAATGTTCAAACGGTATGGTGGGCTTGTTAAAAATTTCTGTGAAATACATTTTGCCCTTTTGTCATTGTTACTGGACACAGTTGACATCATACAAATTCATCTTAAAAAACCAAAGTTGAAGATTCGAATATATAAGATCCAACAATGTTTTCTGCTTAGGTTTTCCTGTACTCATGACGTACCTGTAGAAAATCTATTCCCTGGTTATTGTAGCTGCCTGAGTTCTTAGCAGGTAACCAGAGTTTGTGCAACATATGCATTATAAATAACTGTATAAATGCTTGTTAAAGGCATAATATTGATTTAAATAATAAAAAGACAAATGTTTTTCATTACAAATAATTAAAAAACTGTTTGTTTCTCAGTGCATATCACTTTGTAAAAACTTGGTTTATATATTTAAGAGTCCTACAGTTTGATCATGTTACCCAGCCTCAAGTATAGTGGTCACAAATATAACGTATGGGTTAATGCAATAATTTATACTGTGCAATGTGCCAAGTGCTAAGTGCAAAATACAGTGCTAATTTTTTTTTATTTTAGTGCAAGAATACACTCATTATACTAGCCAGCATAATAAAATATTGTATAAAAATATACCTAAAAATCTGTACATTATGTCATGAGCCCATGAACATAATTGTCAGAGAAACCATGAGGAAATGGGGAGGAGGAATATATAGTAAAATATATAAAATATGTATAAATATATATTTATTAAAAATAACTATAGGGGGGAGGAGCCATGCTAGCAACCAAGATGGCCGCATAAGCTCCCGGCTCCGCCGACCTCCGCCAGTTGCTCACAAATCCTGACGATCATCCTGATTTCTCACCGGACTCCCGTGCAGCTGAGGTGTTCCTGACTCTAAAGGTGCAATCCCGGAATTTCTAGCTCCTTGCATAATGAAGATATGCCGTGTTCCATTCTCGGCCTAACCCAGAATTGAAGCCGGGGCCTTGATTTCTAACCCAGCCGGGTTGGAGTTGAATAACATCGGCCGCAGGACGTGAGTGGCGTCTGGTCTCCCGAAGTGGAGTATTACTTGTCAGTTTCGGATGGTGGATTGGTGGCAGTTTTATCTCGCAGCTGAGGCGGCGTGACGCATCGGTTGCTGTGGTCGGGGATCCGCTGCCCGGAGGCCCCGTTGGGCTCCCGGGGTCGACGGGCTTGGTTCCTCGCTGGCGGCGACGGTGTTGAGATCGCGCTTTTGAGAGTGCCCACAGTTGTCATCAGATTTGCCTGTGCCTGGTGCCCCGGAGTAGTCGACCTCCGGGGTTCAGAGACCTGCTTGGTCGCTTCGCGAGGGGCGATGGAGCGGGTGGAATGTATACCGTCGCTGCATACTGTAATGGCCGCCATTGGGGAGCTCCATTCACAGGTCACGGCCATCATCCAGAGGATGGTCGTAGCAGCTGATATCATCTGCCGGAGACCGGACTCCGACCCTTTGTTGGTTCTGGAACACGCTGTTTGGCCCGCAGAGCAGGAAGCGTCTGAGACGGAGGGCCCCGCGCTGAAGCCAGACTTTGTATCTTTTGTCGACCCCCGAATGGCGGCTAGCAATCCCCGGACTATCGAATCCACATCATGCCCTATGCCGATGCCGCCCCAGATGGACATGGATGTTCTTATATTTCAGAATGAGTTCTCCAGTGACTGTAGGATTGTTACCTCACCCTTTTTCTCCTGGATGGTTCAAATACGCTCTAGCGATTTATCTCTGGTGGACAGCGGACATCGTTTGTCTCTTAGACTTTGTGTACTATTATCCTGGCCTCAATCCTTCCGTACTGACTTTGAACTTTCTCAACATTCTGATACTCTCATTGGGATGGCCGATCGAGCGGACAGGGCTTGCTTGAAAAATCGCAGTGGCCAGGGTTGACTTTGACCGGATGGGTTTGCACAATGACTTCATTTGATACGGGATTTGTAACCTATACTAGCACGGGAGTTGGGTGGTTCTTACAAGCACCCCCCCGTCTGATTTTTATCGTTGCATTGTATTATTCTGGATACGTGTAGGGGCGGGTTGCTACTGGCGGGGAGTAAGGGAGACCGGTGGCCTGTTTGATATTTCCTCCTCCACTCTTTCTTTTTCCTTCTTTTAGGTCTAGTTCCGGGGCGACAGGCACACTGCCAGTGGGGATGGACCGTAGCCATTGCAGGGGTGCAGGGTGGGGGAATCGGGGAGGGGTTCGTTATTTTGCCTTAGTTTAGTTCTATGGCCTTTTTTTTTCTTTCCTTTTTTCTTTTACGAGAGACGGGTTGTTTATCCTTTATTGATTTCTTATGTATCGGGGTGTCTGACTTGATCTTCATTATCCTGAACTATGGGTGGGTGAGCCCTGCTGGCTGCTACTTTGCTAGATTGTTGACCGTACTTCTCCTTATTGATGTACCAAACTAGGTTGACATTGCATACTCCTCTGAATTGAATTCTCCACATTGATTTCTTCGCTCACCTATCGCAAAATTGTATTCTATGTCTGACACCCGATATATGTAAATTTCTCTTGTTTTCTTCAATAAAACCCTTAAAAAAAAACAACAACTATATATCGCGCCAAAAAGTTATTTTTACAGTTTTACAGTTAATATCATGGAATATGGAGTTTCGTGTAGCCTGACTTATAACCATGTATATAGGTCTTCCAATGTATTTAAGCCGTGTGGGTTTTTGCCACGCGGCCCCTTCCCGATTTTTAAAAAATAAAAGTAAAAATTGGGGCAGGCCCTGGGGGATGGGGTCCCCAGGGCCCAAAAAAAAAAGAAAAAGAAGGGGGGCTACACAGCCCCCCTTCTTAAGAGTTTTGGGAACGCCCCCTCCCTGCACCTCTCTGCAAACGCGCCCACTGAATTAATTCCCTTCACATACTGGGGGTCCCTGGGGGCCAACTAGCCCACCAGGAGCCTCCAGTATGGGCCAGGGGGCTCCCTTGCAAAGATGTGCAAAGAGACCACGCCCCATTTTACACCTCTCTGCAATTGAGCCCCCTGGCGCATACTGGAGGTTGCTGGTGGGCTAGTTGGCCCCCAGGGACCCCCAGTATGTGAGGGGAATTAGTTCCCCCTCTGAAAAAGTGCCAGGGGGCTGTGTTGCAGAGAGGTGTAAAAAGGGCGTGGCCTCTTTACACCTCTCTGCAACGCAGCCCCCTGGCGCACACTGGAGGTTCCTGGTGTGCTACTTGGCCCCCAGGGACCTCCAGTATGCAAGGGGAATTAGTTCCCCCTCTGAAAAAGCACCAGGGGGCTGCGTTGCAGAGAGGTGTAAAAAGGGGTGTGGCCTGTTTACACCTCTCTGCAACGCAGCCCCCTGGCGCACACTGGAGGTTCCTGGTGGGCTAGTTGGCCCCCAGGGACCCCCAGTATGCGAGGGGAATTACTTCCCCCTCTGCAGACACGCCGGGTGCAGGGAGGGGGCGGGGCTTGAGGTGAGGATTGCACCACTCTGCAAACGCGCCCCCTGGCGCGTTTGCACAGGCGGAACTAATTCTCCTTGAATACTGTGTGTCCCCGGGGGCCAACTAGCCCACCAGGAACCTCCAGTAAGCGCCAGGGGGTTGCAGAGAGGTGTAAAAAGGGGCGTGGCCTCTTTACACATCTCTGCAAGGCAGCCCCCTGGCCATACTGGATGTTACTGACCCCCTAGGCCTGCTCAGGGGGTCCCACAAGGACCCCCAAGGCCCCCCAATTTTTTTTTATTTTTTTTTAAGAAAAATCCTAGATTCGCGTAGGGTAGGCGTACCCTGCTGATCCCAAAAACAAACCATTAAGGCACCACTCTGCAAACGCGGGGCGCATTTGCAGACGGGGAAATAATTCCCCTTGAATACTGGGGTCCCTGGGGGCCAAGTAGCCCACCAGGAACCTCCAGTATGTGCCATGGGGCTGCCTTGCAGAGAGGTGTAAAAAGGGGCGTGGCCTTTTTACACCTCTCTGCAACGCAGCCCCCTGGCGCATACTGGAGGTTCCTGGTGGGCTAGTTGGCCCCCAGGGACCACCAGTATGCAAGGGGAATTAGTTCCCCCTCTGAAAAAGTGCCAGGGGGCTGCGTTGCAGAGAGGTGGAAAAAGGGCGTGGCCTCTTTACACCTCTCTGCAACGCAACCCCCTGACGCACACTGGAGGTTCCTGGTGTGCTAGTTTGCCCCCAGGGACCTCCAGTATGCAAGGGGAATTAGTTCCCCCTCCGAAAAAGCACCAGGGGGCTGCGTTGCAGAGAGGTGTAAAAAGAAGCATGGCCTCTTTACACCTCCCTGCAACGCAGCCCCCTGGCGCACCCTGGAGGTTGCTGGTGGGCTAGTTGGCCCCCAGGGACCCCCAGTATGTGAGGGGAATTAGTTCCCCCTCTGAAAAAGTGCCAGGGGGCTGCGTTGCAGAGAGGTGTAAAAAGGGCGTGGTCTCTTTACACCTCTCTGCAACGCAACCCCCTGGCGCACACTGGAGGTTCCTGGTGTGCTAGTTGGCCCCCAGGGACCTCCAGTATGCAAGGGGAATTAGTTCCCCCTCTGAAAAAGCGCCAGGGGGCTGCGTTGCAGAGAGGTGTAAAAAGGGGTGTGGCCTGTTTACACCTCTCTGCAACGCAGCCCCCTGGCTCACACTGGAGGTTCCTGGTGGGCTAGTTGGCCCCCAGGGACCCCTAGTGTGCCAGGGGAATTACTTCCCCCTCTGCAAACACGCCGGGTGCAGGGAGGGGGCGGGGCTTGAGGTGAGGATTGCACCACTCTGCAAACGCGCCCCCTGGCGCGTTTGCACAGGCGGAACTAATTCTCCTTGAATACTGTGTGTCCCCGGGGGCCAACTAGCCCACCAGGAACCTCCAGTATGCACCAGGGGGTTGCAGAGAGGTGTAAAAAGGGGCGTGGCCTCTTTACACATCCCTGCAAGGCAGCCCCCTGGCCATGCTGGATGTTACTGACCCCCTAGGCCTGCTCAGGGGGTCCCACAAGGACCCCAAGGCCCCCCCCAAATTTTTTTTATTTTTTTTTTAAAGAAAAATCCTAGATACGCGTAGGGTACGCGTACCCTGCTGATCCCAAAAATAAACCATTAAGGCACCACTCTGCAAACGCGGGGCGCATTTGCAGATGGGGAAATAATTCCCCTTGAATACTGGGGGTCCCTGGGGGCCAAGTAGCCCACCAGGAACCTCCAGTATGTGCCATGGGGCTGCCTTGCAGAGAGGTGTAAAAAGGGGCATGGCCTTTTTACACCTCTCTGCAACGCAGCCCCCTGGCGCATACTGGAGGTTCCTGGTGGGCTAGTTGGCCCCCAGGGACCACCAGTATGCAAGGGGAATTAGTTCCCCCTCCGAAAAAGCACCAGGGGCTGCGTTGCAGAGAGGTGTAAAAAGAGGCATGGCCTCTTTACACCTCCCTGCAACGCAGCCCCCTGGCCCACCCTGGAGGTTCCTGGTGGGCTAGTTGGCCCCCAGGGACCCCCGGTATGTGAGGGGAATTACTTCCCCCTCTGCATACGCGCCAGGGGGCTGCTTTGCAGAGAGGTGTAAAAAGGGGCGGGCCTCATTACACCTCTCTGCAGTAAGTAAGTAAAAGATTTTATTGCACAATTATTTAAAATCATTGCAATATGCACATACAAAAAATGACAGTTTGAGTAAAAAAGAATTCAAATCTGTTAAAATAGGCTGTCGGATTGATGGGTAGGGAAAAGGGAAGGGAAAACAGAAAAACCAAAGAAATATCACTTAACGGGGCTTAAAATTCAAGCTTAATCAAATGGTTGAGTCCAGGAATTAATTTCTATACAAGAATGACTGTTTAAATAAAGAGAGAGTTCCAGACTATTAAAAGAAACTATAGGATTAATGGGTAGGGAAAAAGGAAGGGAGGGCAGAGAGGCCACAGGAACGTCATTTAGAGGGGATTGAAATTCAAGCTTGATCAGATGGTAGAGTCAAGGAATTGATTTCTGTGATGAATTTTACAAAGTGAGTCACCATCTGTGGCGAATCCCCCCTAATACAGGCCTCGAGTACTTCTTGACATGTCCTGATGCCTAGAAGAAGCCAAATTGGTCTCAGCCAGAATATTCTTTGTACTCGAAGGCGATGACAAATACACAAAACGTGGATCAGGCTTTCCTTTCCCTGATTGCAGAAACGGCACTGAGTAGAAGCTTCTTTCATATATCCTTGGCCAAACTTGTATGCCTTCAGCGGAAATAAACCAAAACGAAATCTCATTAATTGATTCTTAATATACGGCTTCATTGCTGATGCGAGGTAAGATGGTAGGGTTTTCGGGGCATACAGTTTGGCAGCCCAAGTGCCATGAGAGAGCTGAAGTACACGTTGCGTATCCGATTCATTTGATAGAATTTTAGCTTGCTTAGTTAGAAGCTTTGATTTCGTTTCGTTGGACAAAGGAGAGGACCAAATATCCTCCGCTTCGAGGGATTTGAGGCAGAATGTCAGATATTTATTCCACGATGTAGTTGGTTTACTGAGCAGGAGCCATATGCAGCTCTTTAGCGTTTGAGGTTCGGCTTGTTTCGCTTTTAGGCATATGAGACGTATCTTGCTTCCATAATCCAGTGCATGGAGGATAAAGAAAACTCTTTCCGGATCTGGGTGTGGGAAGTCGAGTTTGGCAATCAAAAAACTCTACGATAGCACGATGATTGTGCTCCATCTAGCCAGTTATTCATTTTATCTTTGAAGATGATTGCTCCAAAGGAAATTGTAGGGAGAAATTTTGCGTTGATCAATTTTATCACTGGGACAAAGTCCTGGGAATGCAGAGTGCTCTTCGATCGCATGAAGGCCCCCGCTAGGCTACGAGCCACTGCCTGCATCTCAGTTGTATGCACCGAGCATCTCCCTTTATGATCAATCCAGACGCCCAGATACCTATATGCAGCGACAGTCTCCAGTGGTTTCCCTTCTATGAGCCACGTGATCTTTTTAGTTTTCCCGGATGAGATTGCCATCGCTTTGGTTTTACTAACGTTTATCTCAAGCATATTGTTGTTACAGTACTGAGCCAGGGAATTGAGCAGTCTTTGCAGCCCCACCTGAGTTTGATCTAAAAGAATGGTTTCATCTGCGTATTGCAGGATTTGGATTTTTCTTTGACCGATTCCTGGGGGAAAAGCTCTGGATCGGCACAACCATTCCGGTAGGTCTGCGAGGTATAGGTTAAACAGCAGTGGTGCAAGAATGCACCCTTGCTTTAGGCCTCTATTTGTATAGATTTTATTGGAGGTAGACCATTTTGATGTTACTCTGACTTTAACCCAGGTGTCCGTGTGTAGGGCTATTAGTGCATTTAGTAGCACCCGTGAAATACCCCATGTAGCCAGTTTTTCCCGCAATTTTGGCCGGCTGACGCTGTCGAAGGCTTTACGAAAATCGATGAATCCCATGTACATTGACTTGCCTTTTGCCGCAAGGGTTGTTTCCATCAGTTGGACTATGGAAATCAAGTTGTCCTCGATGTGGCAGCCTATTTGGAAACCAGTTTGGGTGGAGGGGATTAAGTTTTCCGCTTCCACCCATTTTGTAAGTTCTTTTAAGAGTATACTTGCATAAGCCTTCCCATCCACATCAAGTAGGGCTATCATCCGATAATTATCGGGGTTAGAACGCGAGCCTTTTTTGTGGAAAGGGACAAGGAGGGAACCTTGCCAGGAGGTCGGGATGGTGTGTCCCAGTATTGCATCCTCAAAAAGATGGGTCAGTATCAGAGCCCATTTTTGTACGCAGGCTTTGAGCACCTGCGTGGGGATACCATTGGGTCCAGGAGCACCACCGGAGCGCATTTTCTTTATGACTCCTACTATTTCTTCTGGTGTTATCTTGGTGGAGGTTGTGTCATCCTCAGTGGTTAGCTGGTCAAATGTAAGTCGGGAGCTGCTGCTACTATTTAATGTATACGATGCTGTGTACAGTGTTTTAACATAGTTCTCCCAGGCAGCGGGGGAGATATTAGTTGTGATAGGTGGTTTAATGGCTTTGGTTGCCTCATTTATCCACTTCCAAAATTTCCTTTGGTCCTTAGTTATGATTATCTCAAAGACTGTCGCCCAACGGCGCTCTTCTTCCTGTCTTTTTAAGGTGAATCTGGCCTTCCTGTAGTCTTTTCTGGCAGCTGATATATCATTCTTCAAGGATTTAAATTCGCTTTCGTTGTTCGCATGGGCACGTAGCAGCTTATTTAGTTTACTCTTTGCAAAAATTATAAGTTGTTTTTGCTCTAGCAAAGTAGCTGGGACAGGGGGGGCCTTCGGAGGGTTATTTGTTAGTTTTAATATTAGTTGGTCTCTAAATTCGATTAGTGTTGCTTCCCAGGAGAATCCTGTCGCGTAATCAGTACCAACCGGATGCCGTTCGAAGAGAAGTTTATCAACTTCCGCTTCTATCATTTTGCGATTCCCTTCAGACCATCTCAGTTTTCTTACATTCTGGAGGTTAGATTCCCTTCCAATCAAGGGAGTTATCGGGCGATGAATATATAATCTAAGGTAGCCATACGGGATGGAGATATATGGGTGTATGCAGCTGGTTGATCAGAGGCTAACCTTCCGTTCAAAGTACGCAAGCCAAATTGATTTAATTTTGTTGCCAATCTTATTCCATTGGCTTCCTTCCGTTGGTACTGGGATTTAATCTCTGGGATTGCCCACTCGTCATTTACTGATAATATTTCAGAAGATTGGGTGGAATCAATGTCCATTAAATTTGAGTTGAAGTCACCCATTATCAGCCACAGATCATTTGGGAATAGAGCTTCAAGGGTATTTATTATAGGGAGCAAATTGCTTAAAGTAGTATCCCGTCGAATTTTTACGGGATGTAGGTAGACACAGCCGAGAATGATTATTTAGTCTTTGATTTTCCCTTATTGTAGCTCTCGGTCTCAACGCTGATAAAAATGTAGTCACCTTCGCCATTATAAAGTGTTTCTAATTTTACAACCAATGTATTCTTTACAGCGATCAACACCCCCCCAGATGCATGACCACCTACTGTGGACGGAGTAGCAAGGGATTCGACTACAGTAAAATCTTCCCAGGTGGTATTCTCCAGGGCCCAGGTCTCTTGAATGGCGAAGACGTCATCTGACTTCCGGGAGTCCGTAGTTAATTGACCTATTTTCTCTTTTGTTAGTCCCCTGATGTTCCAGGAACAGACATTTAAGCAGCAGGCTGTGTCATACTTTGATTTGCTATCCTGCTGGATTATCTGTACATTACCCTAAGGCCTTGGAAAGCCACGACCAATCTTGAGATTTATTTGATTTAAATACGCATTTACGTGGACCACCTGTTGTTGTGGCTATCACTTGAAGCGGAGTATCGATCCATGGTGCGGCCTTTGACTCCTGTCTATGGCCGCGTAGCAACGGGGGGAGCTGCCGTTTGCTCCCTTCCAAATTTAAATCGGAACTAATGTTGTTGTTGGTCAGTGGGAGTTCAGGGATGTTTTTTAGAAAGGTCGGATAATTGATGGTGGTATAAAAGCTAGCATGAATGCCCCATTCACTCAATTGCTTTGCGTTCTTCAATAGTGTGGCGGCCAGATCTGGGTTGGAAAAAGTTACCAGGGTTGACTCATTTTTCTGGCCCGAAGCAGGGTCCTTAAAGACCACTGTTTCAATGTCCGCTGAGTTGACACTTTCTAAGCCAGAGAGGTGTTGACATAGCTTTAGAATGTTTCCCCTGTTTAGAATATCCCATTGACCCTGAGATTCATATTCCAGGTTTAATAATACTTTTTTCTGTGTGTTTTTTTGTGGCTGTGTAGGTCGATATTCTTGGTTGTTAGTATTGTCTTTGCGTGAATGTGCCTGGTTGGGGCTACAGAATAGAAGATCTGTCAGGGGCTTTTCGATGCCTAAGTGCTCTAGGTTTTCTTGAGTAGTAGACTTTAAAGTGGAAGCGCGGTTACTTGTTGGCAGATTGCTCGTAACAAGTTCTTGGGTGAGGGGTGTCTTATTGTCGGATCCAGCGTCCTCTATTGTAACCCCATTGTCGGTTAATTTTCCGTCAGTTCTTGGTAATACCATTTCTACAATAGCAGTTCTTTTTATTTGTCCTAGTTCTTCGATAGTAGATGTGCTTTTTGCACTAGCGACAGCAGAGGGGCTTTTAGTTGCTAATTCAATACATTTCTCGTTTTGAATTGGATGATTACTACAAGATTTTTTATTATTACTGCTGTTGGTAACTACTTTGTTCTCTTTGGGGGCTTAGAATTTCTGCGGGGGATTTGGAGGTGATTTCATGTATTCAGTGGTGTCTTTTCGCAAGTCTCTTGATTTTTTTGGCTCCTCCGCCCGGTTTGTGGGGGGGTCCCTCGTGTTTGTTCCAAGCCATTGCAGTAATGCGTTGCTCTTTTTTTTTGCTTTATTTAGTTTCTTCAGTTTTTTCTTGTTCTTTCTGCACATCGAGGTTCCTTCCTTTAGAATTTGTTTGGTCTCAATTAAAGGCATGGAAGAGCTTATTGTGGTAGATGGTTGATCAAGATGGGTATTTATTGTGGCATTACGTCGTTGTTGGTCCAGTTTTAAGGTATTATAATTATCACTAGGGCTGACTGAATTGTTGAGGTTTAATTTTGCTGTACGTAAGGTTTCTTGGGTTTGGAGTTGAGTTGGAGAGCTTGTTTTCTGTGGTATAGTTTGAGACTATATCTTTAAATCTTCTATTAACGTAGACATTATTTCGGGCAAGGATTCAAGTTTTTTTATTAAAGGCTCACAGATACAGTTTGTCTGAGCATGATTAGGATGCGAGGTTGTACTTTCAGGCAGTTCCTGACTTGAATGTACTGCGGAGTTGTAATTTTGTTCGGCATTTTTTTGAGCTCGTCGTATCAGTGAGTTTAGCTGTTCCAGTTTAGAGTCTATACCCGTTATGGAGTCTGCTAATAATTGCAAAATGATTATCTGTGTCTCCAATTTATCCGCATGCATATGGGCAGCATTAGCCATAGAGTTCAGAGCTTGGTTAGTGGCTGCGAGAAGCATTTCAACTTTAGACGTTCCTGGACTAACTTGAGAAGAACCTTGTCTAAGGTCTGCCCGGTAGGGATTGTTTTCAATGGGATGATTACAGGCGAAAGACGAATTGATAGAGAAGTGAGTTTGGTCTTTTTGAAGAATTTTGTTAGGGTCGTAATTGAGACAGTAGTCTTTAATTCCAGTTTTAGTGGGGCAGTGTTGCTGAAGGGAGAGAAATGAAGTACCCCATTAGGATTGGGGGTAGATGTTTGGGATTGAAAGTCAAAGCTACGTTTTTGAATGCAGTTATTTGGTACGCCCTTTGGCAAATTTGTCATATTTTCATGCGGTAATAGACTTTGCTGGGTTAAGATCTTTGATGATTGAGTCGAGGAGTGTGTTGATGAAATCCAAATTATAGAATCAACTGGGGTACATGCCATGGTTTTGACATTATCTTTCTCTTTTCCCGGCTGAGAGAATGAGTTTTCTTTCTCTACGTCAGAAGCGATAACGAGGCCATTAACGTGTGATGGGACGGGGAAAGCAGACATTGACATGAGTGATGACGCATCAGACGGTTTGCTTATACTTGATTGGAGACAATATTCCTCTGAGGGAGGGGGGAAGGGATAGTGGTAACGAAAGTAGGGGTTGACTACCCGGTGAGTTAGCTTGTGCATTCACTGGTATGGTAACAGAGTCAGAGACTATAGTCTTGCGGCAAATGGTTATTTCTGGGTAGAGAGACATTGGATTAACGGACACTGAGGAGTTTATAAATTGTTGTTGTGAGTTCATGTTCTTGTTTCGAGGGAAGTGAGGATCAGCTTTTTTCAATTTACCCATCCGGGGAAAGTGATCTCTGATATCAGCGGTCCCACTGATTGTTTCTTTTGGCGAGTGCGAAAAGCAAGCCGTTTGCGCCGTTTGCGCAAAAAGGCCGATTGGCGCATTTCCGGCCTTATGGATTTCCATTGAGGCACTAGAGAGCGATTCGACAACCTCTTCCGTTCGTTCCAGTTGCAATGGGCGGGAGGGGGATTGGTGACCACGACCTGCCTCCTGGGGATACAAAAGCTTTGATTTCTGGCGCTTGGCAGACTTATGTGGACGATGTGTGGATTGCAATTGGAGACAGCTCCTGGTGCGCATTCTAGTAGGACCTTAGTTAGGATGTAACTAGTCGTGAGTGCAACCTAGAGGCGGAGGTGCTTGTAGCGTCTTAAAATGTAGTGCCCTCAGTTTTAAATAGGGCCGGCGTTTCTCCCAGCGACCGCAGCCTTTGGGAGAGACTAGCTGAGACCAGCTGGGGGGCAGCAAGAGCGAGAACAAAAGCGAGCGGAGCAAGCAGGGGGAGGCCACCGGCAGGATCAGACCTAGTCGGACCAGCCTAGCCCACTACCCCCCGGGCTCTTACTTTGCAGCAGCCTCTAACGGCAGCCGCGCTCACCGGTTCTCTGTTGAGCAGAGTGACCCTGTAAGGCCTTTTCCTTGATTCAGGCTGGGGCCCCCAGAGATCGCTATGTTGTGATTGCAGGTGCAGATGGTTTCCCTTATGATTCGCTTACACGACGATGAATCTCTTTCACAGGACTAGCAGGGGGTCTCAGGCTCCTCTCGCCCCTTTCTTCGACATTCCCCCTCGGCGTTCCACTCCTTGGCGCCGCAAATGTCCTACAGTGATTCGCCGGGAGTAGCCTGCACGACAATTGCCGGACTTCACTAGGGGGAATCGCTTTCGCTCTCCCTTGTCTCCTCCGAACAGCCGCCTGTTTCCGAGGTGAGGCGGGGCGAGGCAAAAGTAGACAGTTTGTGCAGATGTGAGGATTTCAGGGTTGTCGGGCTGTTACAGGATTTTGCAGATTTTCGCGATATGCGGCAATTGCGGGAACAGGATAGTGGGAAGCAGGGGAGGCAGTGGCAGTGGCAGAGCAGATGCTAAGGGGGGCGATGAGAGAGGCTAGGAGAGGGGAGGAAGCCGCATCAACCTGCTCAGCCACTCGTCCTCATCCTCGTCCAACGTGGCCCCTCCTCAATTACCCCCGTTGCACAGCCCTGCACAGTCCTGGTCCACGTCCGGGCTCCTTCAGTTTTTTTCTTGCCGCTGCTCCTTTCCAGGCCAAGCTTTTTCCAAGCCTGTTCCTGCTTGCTCGCTCCGGAGCCCGTTCGAGCCGCCACCTGCTCCTTCCATTCACGCTGCACAACTGGTGCTAACTCCGCCTCCGAGAACAATTCCGAGCCTCTCTGCAATGCAATGCAGCCCCCTGGCGCATACTGGAGGTTCCTGATGGGCTAGTTGGCCCCCGGGGACCTCCAGTATGCAAGGGAAATTAGTTCTCCCTCTGCAAACGCGCTAGGGGGCTGCATTGCAGAGAGGTGTAATGAGGCCACACCCCTTTTTACACCTCTCTGCAATGCAAGGGGACTTAATCCCCCAACTTAGAACGCGTTACGGGGCATGTTTGCACGATGGTGAAGATAGGGGGCGAGGCTTGAGGTAACATGTGTGCAAACACGCCCTGTGGCGCGTTTTAGGTTGGGGAATATATTCCTCTTCAATCCAGAGGTCCCCTAGGGGCCAACTAGTCCAACGGGTACCTCTAGTAAGTGCCACGGAGCTGAGTTGCAGAGTGTTGTAAAAAGGGGGCGTGCCCTCTCAACACCTCTCTACAGCGCAGCTCTCTGGCACAAACTGTAGGTACCTGATGGGCTAGTTGGCTCACAGGTGACCTCAGGATTGAAGAGGAATATATTCCCCAATCTAAAACGCGCCACAGGGCGTGTTTGCACATATGTGTCCTCAGGCCCCGCCCCCTTTGTTCACTATTGAGCTAAATATTCCTCTAAAATCAGCCGAAGTACGAATTCCGATTTACTTACCTGTTATCACGAGAGAAGTCAGTGCTGCATCTTTGAACCCAGGACGGACCCTGGAAAGTAAATGTAACCATACTTATAGTAACTTGAATTTCCTTTCATAGGCTAACATTGACATGTTTTACTTGAAAATTCTTCTAAGTGTGGAGTTTTGGAACTTTAAAAAGTTCCACTAAAATCAGCCGAACTACGAATTCTGATTTAATCACCTGTTATCAAGAGAGAACTCAGTGCTGCATCTTTCAGCCCACTACTGATCCTAAAAAGTAATTCTAATCGTAGTTACAGTAACTTGAATTTCCTTCCATAGGCAAACATTGACATGTTTTACTTGGAAATTCTTCTAAGTGTGGAGTTTTGGAACTTTGAAAAATTCCTCTAAAATCAGCCGAACTTTGAATTGCGATTAACTCACCTGTTATCAAGAGAGACCTCAGTGCTGCATCTTTCAGCCCACTACTGATCCTGAAAAGTAATTATAATCGTAGTTACAGTAACTTGAATTTCCTTCCATAGGCTAACCATGACTGGTTTCACATGGAAATTTTTCTAAGTGTGGTGTTTTGGAAGTTTAAAAATTTCCTGTAAAATCAGCCGAACTACGAATTCCGATTTACTCACCTGTTATTACGAGAGACATCAGTGCTGCATCTTTGAGACCAGGACGGACCCTGAAAAGTAAATGTAGCCACACTTATAGTAACTTGAATTTCCTTCCATAGGCTAACATTGACATGTTTTACTTGGAAATTCTTCTAAGTGTGGAGTTTTGGAACTTTAAAAAGTTCCACTAAAATTAGCCGAACTACGAATTCTGATTTAATCACCTGTTATCAAGAGAGAACTCAGTGCTGCATCTTTCAGCCCACTACTGATCCTAAAAAGTAATTCTAATGGTAGTTACAGTAACTTGAATTTCCTTCCATAGGCAAACATTGACATGTTTTACTTGGAAATTCTTCTAAGTGTGGAGTTTTGGAACTTTAAAAAATTCCTCTAAAATCAGCCGAACTTCGAATTCTGATTTACTCACCTTTTATCAAGAGAGACCTCAGTGCTGCATCTTTATGCCCACTACTGATCCTGAAAAGTAATTCTAATCGTAGTTGCAGAAAATTGAATTTCCTTCCATAGGCAAACATTGACATGTTTTACTTGGAAATTCTTCTAAGTGTGGAGTTTTGGAACTCTAAAAAATTCCTAAAAAATCAGCCGAACTACGAGTTCCAATTTACTCACCTGTTTTGAGGAGAGACCTCATTGCTGCATCTTTTAGCCCACTACTGATCCTAAAAAGTAATTCTAATCATAGTTACAGTAACTTGAATTTCCTTCCATATGATATCATTGCCTGCTATATAAAATATATATCAATTAAAAAAGATATTAAAAAAAATTTACAATTTCAATATTTTTAAAAACATTTATTTTTCAATTTATATAAAAAAAAGTAATGTAATTTAAAAAGTAAAATATCTAAAAATAAATAATTTAAAATAATGTAGTAAATCAGTATAACAAATATAACAATTAATACATTTAAAAATTATCATTTACAAAACCTTTGAAATTCACTGAAAAAACCATAGGTTTCAGCCACGTTATAGTTAAAATGAGCATTTAAAAAACCTTAGAAATTCACTGAAAAAGCCATAGGTTTCACCTGCGTTATAGTTAAAAATTAGCATTTAAAAAACCTTAGAAATTCACTGAAAAAACCATAGGTTTCACACACGTTATAGTTAAAAATTAGCATTTTTACACGTCTCTGCAAGGCAGCCCCCTGGCGCATACTGGAGGTTACCTACCCCTAGGCCTGCTCAGGGGGTCCCACAAGGATCCCCAAAGCCCCCAAAATTATTATTATTATTTTTTTAAATCCCAGGATACGCATATGGTAAGCGTACCCTGCCGATCCCCCCAAAAAAACATTAAGTCACCAATCTGCAAACGCGCCCCCTGGCACGTTTGCAGAGGGGGAAATAATTCCCCTTGAATACTGGGGGTCCCTGGGGGCAAAGTAGCCCACCAGGAACCTCCAGTATGTGCCAGGGGGCTGCCTGGCAGAGATGTGTAGAGAGGCCGTGCCCCTTTTTACACCTCTCTGGAACGCAGCCCCCTGGCACATTTGTAGAGGGGGAAGTAATTCCCCTTGCATACTGGGGGGTCCCTGGGGGCCACCTAGCCCACCAGGAATCTCCAGTGTGCACCAGGGGGCTGCGTTGCAGAGAGGTGTAAAGAGGCCACACCCCTTTTTACACCATATGTAGTTACTCATAAAGATACTATTGAGACAGTGATTCACTCACTAACACACACTCATCCACCCATACAGTCCTGCAGACATGCTGTCTTCAAAACACATACAAACAGTGAGTCACCCATTCATGCATCTATGCGGTAAGTAATACCCCCCACCAAACCATACAGACACTCATACTGCTACTCTAAAAACCAACTAATAACCCATATCGACACTCATGTAGCTAGTCACCAACCCATGCAGCCACTTATACACAAAGTGAGACACTGATACAGATATTTAAATATTTAAACATTACTCCCTAATACATGTATTCGCTAAGGTACACTTAATCAACCAGTTATCCAATCCAATTTACACAAACAGAATCATCCATTTAGACACTTATATACCCATTTAATCTTCCATCGACCTTAGATATACATATAAAAAAAAAATATTTTTCAGAAAGACACACATTCACTCGATGATGTCATCAGTGATGTCATCAGTGATGTCATTTGAGATGTCATCAGTGATGTCATGAGTGATGTCACTGACCATGTCATGAGTGATGTAATATGTGACGTCATCAGCAGTGCATTGCAGGCGCGCGAGTTATAGTTAACTATAACGGGGGAATTTCAGTGGTTTTGTATGAGTGAAATGTCCAGCTATCTATAACATGTGTGAAACCTATGGTTTTTCAGTTAATTTCTAAGGTTTTTAAATGCTAATTTTTAACTATAACGTGTGTGAAACCTATGGTTTTTTCAGTGAATATATATATATATTTTTTTTCATTGGATGCTGTCAGCATAAAAGTGAATAACATTCGGTAATGTGTTGGATGGCTCAGGAAGAAGTCTTATTGTTGGTTTAAAAAAGAAATGAAATAAAGACATTGACAGGCTGAATCTGTGGAGTACACCACACCTCCTGTATCTCATGTGGAAGTAGCATGTTCCTTCAAGAATGTGCTGTGAACTTGTGATCTACTGGTTCCACTGGGTTGCTAGGTACACTGAGCAAAGACTGTATGGCGGGAAAGGGTATTTTTTTTAAGTTGAGGAGTGATGACACAATGTAAGTAGTGGCAAGTTTTAATTTACAACTCAGGACTACGTAATAAACTGTAGTGTAGTATTTAAATTCCTGAAAAATGAAGCAAGTTATAGGTTTGAACTCTCGCTTTTTTTATGATTATTCCGTGATGGTCTGTGAAAACATCGCGAAAACGCACCAACATGAACCACATTTTTAAAACGAGGGAAAGGGTTAACAGATACTACCATTCACAACTGGAGATTCAGTAGTCTAAAATGAAAGACATGATTTTATTTGCTGCTCTTCTCATGATCATAGAGTGGAATATTGAAGAGCTTGCCATTTTAGAGTTGCTTTGTCTGAGTGGTGTACCATTCTTGTGCTTTGTTTTTACAAATCATAACAGTGTCAAAACTATGTAGAAAGAGCTTAAACTAAAATATAATCTGCAAACTGAATTTAGTGATATTTATATAACTTTGTAATTATTTTAAAAATGTACATTAGAAATGTAGATGTATATGGGAGTTTGATTAAAAAGAGTATCACAGTGATGAGAAAAAAATATCAGATTAACAGGATGTATTAGAGGGTATGTGTTTAAGAGGTTGGTAGTGAATGTTTTGGAAACTAACAGAACAATGAATTAGTGCCTCTTTATTACATTGTGTATTTTATTGAAAAATAAGAGTATAATTTTGTGGAAAGTTGCAATGAAGAACTAAGAATGTTGTAAATATCTAATCATCATGTGCAGATTAGATGCATCTGTTATTTGCATTCTGTGAGTTGTAGTACTTTTAGTAACACTATGAAACAGGAACAGTGTATTGAGAAATAAAAGATGAGAACATGTTGTCCGCCTGTATATGAATTAGAAATAAGTAATACTTGTTAGGTATGTATTGGGAATTGTTTGCAAATGTGTTTTTTAACTTACATGACCACTTTGCATATGCTTAGATGGTGAGATATGGTTATAGTGCTTGCACATAGTTATATATACAGTGGGACTTTCAAGTTTGCTTAAGGATGCAGAGAGGTATATATTTTGGGAAAGATGGCTTGAAGATGTACATCTATTAAGCAATCACATAGATGTCTACATGGTGATCTATGTTCAGTAAGGCTGAGGAAAATTTCATGTATATGGTGAGGGTAGTGTTTTACTTTAAACATGCATTGTTAACTGTTTAAAATTGGGAAGGATTAATAGTGGAGAATGCCTTGGGAATTCTTGTGCCAGCATCATTTTGAGTGTAACTTTTGTTTGATATATGCTCAATGATATAGGTATGCCATTCGCAAAAGGCTTTGTGCTTTGAAAAATCTCAAAAGGTTTTTTTCAGTTTTGGAAACTTACTGATGCATTTGCCAGCTCAGGAACAAATCAATGTATGTTTCTAGAGGGCCATGTATGCAATTATATATCAAGTGTGATACCTAGATTTCACTCACCCATTGATCAGAAGAAAAGCATGTATACAGGAAAACAGGTAGTTTGATACTGACAGAAGGAAATTACCAATGAGTCAGAGATATAGTGACAACTGTTATGTATCTAACACAAATGAATGTACTTTCTCAGTCAGTCAGGCAGTTTTCAGGCACTCATGCAATCACCCAACCACTAGTGAGGCAGTTATCAAGTCAGTGATTCAATATCCATGGAGTTATTCAATTATCCGGAAACTACACATGTGCCCTTGCACTCAGGCAGACAAAAATGATGTAGTCATTGAAGTATTCAAGCACCACTTATACATTCATCAAATCACCTTGTTTACTAACTATTGACTTTTGCAATTAAAAAGGCTGTAACTATGCAATCATTATAACATTCATGCCGAACATATGCAGCCATCTAAACACCCACTTGCAACCCATGGAGTTACTGAAATAATGATGCACAAGCGTGCACTGATGAAACACTCAGGCTCTACTCATGCACTCACGTAATTACATAGAGAGTACAATTGCAGTAAACCTATCACTCATCCAGTACCTATGCAGTCATGTAATTACTGAGTCAATAGTCTTGCACTAATACAATCACCCCAGCAGTATATTTACTTTCATCCAATCTCCCAACCTTTAACAATAGAATTATGCAGTCACTCAAACACTAGTCTTGCACTCATCTAATTTAGTAGGCACTAATGATGCACTTATTTGATTCTCTACATACTACCCATGTAGTTATGTAAGCATCAAAGCACTACCTGTTCAGTCAACCAAAAAGAAATGGGCAGCTTGCATTTGCTGAAACACTATTTGTGCACTCATCCAACAGGAAAGGTGCTATGCATGGGCTTAAATAATCATGTATGCACCATCTAAACACATATAAACTATGTATGCACTCTTGCAATTATCCAGGTGCTAGAGTTGCACTCATTTAATAATCTTACTAGTTTCTATGCATGTATTGGATTATTGAAACATTAGTCATGCACTTGTCGAATCATTTAGGCTCTACTCATGCACTCATCAAAACACCCAAATACTAATGGTATACCCATGCAAACAAGCAGGCACAAGGTATGCAGATATGGAATGGTTCATGGAGAGATTACATAGTCATGGAATCAACGAGGCACTACTTGTACATTCAGGGAATCACCTAGGCACTACCTATGCGCTCATTAAATCACCCAGGGAGTATTGATGTATTCAACAACAAACCCATGTATTTACACATTTTACTGGAAAAAATTTAGTCTTTCGACAATATGGGTGCTAGGTTTACTACGTAATTACATGAGTGCATGAGTAGAAATTGAGTGTTTCATCAGTGCACATATGTGCCTCAGTATTTCAATGACTGTTTGGGTTGTAAGTAGGTGTTTAGATGGCTGCATAGATTCTGCACAAATGTTATAATGATTGCATAGTTACAGTCTTGGACATTTAGTGAAACATTCTAAAATGTGTAGAAGAAGGAGACATGCAGTAAAACTGAAAGCACAAATTGAGAGGGTAGTTGATAAGGCCTCTGCTTTGAAGAGGAAGCTTTTCATTTGATCCTAAATAGAATGAAGACTCTATACAAATTAGTGTTGTGCATAAGGAACCAAAACCAGTAGAAAATATTAGTCAATGAAAGTAACTGTTGTACTGTTTTTAGTGGAGAATGGATACATACTTCTAGGAAGGAGCCTTTCTTTAATGAAGAAAGCTATCTCCAGGATAACAGATTAGTTCATGGTATAGATTAAAGAAGACAATGTTATGAAATGAAGAATGGTAGTCCTATAGCCAGAGAAGTGATGGTACCTATAAATATAGTAAACGTTACTGCAGAAGAGGTACAAGGAAGCTCTAGTCTGTATAGAAATCGAATTGTAGTAGTGTTTTTGGTAGTAGATAGCAATCCATTGACATATTAAGAAATGTCCTACGTATTTTTCCAAGGAGAAGTTTGAAACTCAAAATAAGTTACACCATTCAACAATACGAACTTTAGACATGAAGCTGTATTATGTGAAAACTCCTGCTTTATGTTTAGGAGAAATGAATAGAGCATGTTTGCATGGTAGTGTGGCAGACGTAGAAAAGGCTTGTGGTGATGCGCAGTATCATTTCTTTGTTCCTGAGCAGCATTCTAGTGAAAATGTTGTTAGGAGGAGGAGTTGCAGAACAAGACACAGTTTTGTCTAAAATGTTGCTGATGCATTTACTAGAATATTTAAACACAGACTATTGACTTATATTTATAAAGTGAAAAAGTAAATTTTAATAACTGGCAAAAGTTACTTGTGCCTTTATTTTGAGAGGGACAGTATGACTTGTTTATATGGTATGTTATATTTAAGTAGTTTTACAATAAATTAGAAGATAATAAAATGAACAACACATAGATATTAGATACCCATTTTGTAAAATTTAGATAAAATGCCTGCTAATGTAGAAAAACCATAAAGAGCCAAAATCAAAACAAATTATCAATATTTTTTATTCTTTCCAGCATTGTGAAGGGCCGTTATGGACTGCTCTCCAGCACTCACTACAACTCCATATTCCATGCAATATGATGCCATCGGGGAAAACTGTGGAGCTAAATCTTGAAGTCGAGATTGGACTTTTGAATGGACACTCTACTTCGGTGTTGTTGTGCTGCTATAGAAGTCGAGGGGCTTTCAGCTTTGTGTTGTGTTCTTGCTGCTCACTATGAACTCCTCTTATAAAATGTGAAAAAATATAAAAAGGGGAAAAAATACCATGTATGATTTTTGGCAGCATTGTGAATAGCTGTAACACATGGCTAACCAGCAGTTATAACAACAGTACAGTCCATGCAAAACGTGGCAATTCTTGAAAACTCTGGAGGCACATCTGTTGCAGTAGTCTGCACCTCTGAAGGGACTCTCTTTCCTTGAAGTGTTGTTGCTGGTGCCTCTGATGTAGAAGATCCTCCAGCTTCCCTCTACTTGATTGCCAGTTGGAGATTTTTCTATGTTAGGTTTTAAGATGATACACCCTGGACGTCATCCCATGTGAATATTTTTTATTCGTCTCTCTAGATTGGATCTTTTCACAGAGTGTGCATTGTATTAGTTTTGTAGCAGTTTTTTAGTCTGTTGAATTTGGGTAAGAATGGGTAGTTTAATGGGTGCTTTGTAGGTATGTTCTATTCATGAGTTCAGACAATGAAAGTTCTTTTTTTAAATTGTTGTTTTTGTTAAAAGTGTTGTTAAAATAAAGTAAAGCAATTATGTTACTAAACAGCTGCACACAAACTTTGTGTAAAATATGTTTAAATATCTGTTTTATATTTTTTCAGTTGTGACTACTGATGTCATTGCGACCTTCAGTGTTGCTGTGAAGAAGGAAAATGCATTTTTTATGTAGTTATTTCGATGAGTACATACAAATGGGAAAGTTAAATTAGTATCTTACTAAATAGCTCCACAGTCAAACTTTATGTAAAATATGGCTGTATATGTGATTTAAACTTTGTCAAAAACCCCGGTATTTGCAGTATGTCCTTGGCCTTGGCACTCATAAAACCATACCAGCACTACCTGTGCAGTCATCTAGGTCGTTCTTTCTTCACCACTCTGCAAATGCACCTCCTGGCATAATAATACTTGGGCGATGAAGTCTCCTTGGCTATTGAGGGCCTTTGGGGGGAAAGTATTCATCTTGTTAGCTCCAGCAAGTGCCACTCTGTCAGTTTGCTAGGAGGTCTTTGTGGGCAACATCCCCTTTCTGCACCACTCTGCAAACACGTCTCCTGGCATACTATTGGTTGGGGGATAATGTTGTCTCAGATGCTACAGGGCATTGGGGTGCCTAGAAGCCCTCCTGGTGCTTTCTGTAAGTCCTACTCAGCTGAAGTGTTAAGAGCTGGTCAGGTGCCCTGCCCGGTTTCCAGTCCATTCTGCAAACACCATTGCTACTTGAGAAACCATGGAAATTCACTGAAAAAATCAAAGGTTACAAGTAAGATATAGTTAGGAATATCATTAAAAAAACTTAGAGATTCGCTAAAAAAAACAAAGGTTGCAGGGCTGTTATAGGTAGGAAATATGATTAAAAAAACCTTGGATATTCACTGAAAATAACAAAGGTTACAGGGACATTATAGTTCGGCTGATATTTCACTCGTACAAAACCAGAGAAATTCAGCCGTTATAGTCAGGTGAGCTACAACTCACCCTCCGCAATGCACTGCTTATGACCTTAAATATCACACCACTCATGACAGGGTCAGTGACATCACAGCTGACATCACTGATGACATCGCATATGCCATCACTGATGACATCATCCACAGAATCTCTGACACACCCACTGACACCCCAATATAATCTTTCATACACCCACTCCAACTTCTACACTAATAGTCTCAAAACCATTGACACACCCATACCTGTACTTTCACACTCACTCACTGATTCATAGGCCTACACACACATCCACTCAGTTACCCATACAGCCACTCATACACCAATCACTCACTAATATAGCCACATATATATTCACTCATACACCCATATAGCAACTCATAGACAGTCAGTGACTCATAGAGCTACTCACTAACCTACTCACTCACCTATAGAGTCAATCACACAGGCATTTACCCACCAATACAGTTATGCACACATCCACTCATTTATTCATTCAGATATGAACACATTCTCTCTCACCTATACAATCACTGACACAAGAACACACTCATCCATACGGCCACTATCGCAATCACTCAATCATATACTCCAACACTCATCTATACTGCCTTTCACATATGCAGTTACTTACCCAATTAGCGCTGACATCCATTCACTCACCGACACAGCCATACACACATTTACTCACCCATACAGCCCCTTACACACACACACATACACACTCACTAACCCATAGAACCACTGACTCAATCACTCACTCATCCATATAGGCAGTTACACACACCCTCACCCACCCACACAGACATTAAGACACCCTTACATATACTCAGGCAACCAATCCCTTACCCATACAGAAACTCATTTACACACACTCAATGTCACTAGATGATGTCATCAGTGATGTCATTTGAGATGTCATCAGTGATGTCAATCAGTGATATCACTGACTATGTCATGAGTGATGTAATATGTGAGGTCATAAGTAGTGCATTGTGGGGTGCGAGTTAACTGCTGAATTTCTCGGGTTTTGTACGTGTGAAATGTCTGCCTAATTATAACGGCCCTGTAGACTTTGTTTGTTTCAGTGAATATCTAAGTTTTTTTTATCCTATTTCCTAACTACAATAGCCCTGTAACCTTTGTTTTTTTCAGTGATTTTATATACATTTACTGAAAAAAACAAAGGTTACAGAGACATCATAGTTAGGCTCAGGTTTCCATCTTACAAAGCCAAAGAAATTCAGCAGTTATAGTTAGCTGAGCTAACTATAACTCAAGCCCCTGCAATGCACTGCTTATGGCCTAACATATTACATGTGCACACTGTTTGCTATGGCATAGTGCACTCCATAGAAAACTGCAGTGTCCCAGGGGTGGGCACCCTGGGACACTGCTGGAGCCAACCCTGCGGCCTCACCTCCTTTGTTCACATTTGCCCTAGGAAGGTGGTGGTCCCAGTTGCAGGGAGTCCGCAAAGGACCCCCCTAATTATTGCGTTTGTGCCCCGGTGAGTTGGTGAACCCAGGGCTGTGAGGGAGGCCATAGGACCTCCCCGTTTTTTTTTATAAAGTAAGTGCCCTGGGTAAGTGGCAGTCCCCGGGGCAGCGGGGGAGGCCTACAGCTTCCCCTGCATTACTTATAAAACAGTGTGCTCCGGGGAGGTGGTGGTCCCCAGGCACAGGGGATCATGAGGGCCCCCATTATTATTGAAATTGTCCCCGGGAAAGTTGCGGTCCCTGTGGCAGGGGTTCCACAAGGCCTTCAATATTATCTTAATTAGCTTTGTGGAGGTGGCGGTTCCCATGGCAGGGGGGGTTTGTGAGGCCCCCACATAATTGGAAATAGCCCCAGGGAAGTGGCGGTTCCCAGGGCTTTGATAAGCCTTAGGAGGGGGCCTTGTGAGTCACCCTCCTAAATTTACCATATGCCTCTGGAACCTCGCCCTACTGGAGTTACTTGAAAGCAAGTGACCTTGCATGCTTTTTTTATTTTATTTTACCACAGATCCACAGCAAAATAATAAAAATGCTTTTTACCCCTGACGGGTTTCTAAGGGACTCTAGGGGACCCCTTCACCATATCTGGAAGTAAGGGATTCCTACCCTACCCCTCTTTTATTTTTTAAAAACATTTTTGTGGGACTCAGCTTCAAGCCGAGTCCCAAGATGGCTGCCAAAATTATATTATTCGATTCAGAAATGTGATGATATTACATCATATTTAACACTGTGCTCTCATAAATAGTGCTTAAGAGGTGGAAATATCCTTTACCTATGCTTTTCAAAATGTGTTTGTGGGGCACCACCACCAGCAGCACTCTAGTGGCAGCAGACATGTTTTTTATAGCTGTTATATTGTAGACCACACTCCCATTTGAATTACGCAGCCTGCAGGTTCCCAAACAATTTAGAAAGAGACTCAAAACGTTTCTTTTCAATTAACTCTCTCTTCTTTCTTGTTGAGCCTTCTCCTCTATATTTTCCTCTTTTGGGCTCGCGCTGGGGCACTCTTTCAAACAGCTGTGGGCGTTATAAACTTCTATAACATAACGTAACATATCACTGCATCTGTAATGTGATAAAGCTGCATTACCCTATATCAAGCATATGATAAATGTGTGTTATTTGATTACCAAAAAATTGTCATATTTTTTGGCTTTCTTAATGAAGGGAAGAGTGTTTCATTATTAGAGATACAATAAATTTGCCTTCCAAAAACAGATAAGCTGACGTAGAGAGGCACACAAACTTTGAAGACTGCTCTGGGGTTACAGAGCAAATATGAAATCACATCAGCTGTGCCACTTTAAGATATTTAATATTGGCTTGAAATAATGCTTATAATCAGTGCTTGAAATTGAAAAATAGAAGTGCAGGTACTCTGTAATAGAGTACCTGCTTGTTTCTGGGAAGTGCCGATACTCTCCAACTAAAAGTATTACGTTTTTCTTGAGAAGTGCAGGTACTCTCCCTCTCAAAATAAAAAAGTGCCGGTACTCAGTACCGGACAGTACCAGCCCATTTAAAGCACAGCTTGTAATCCCACCACGTATTAATGTGCTATAATTCCCTTGTTTGTACCACTGTATATTTATCCAAAATGAGAATGTATATTTTGGATCATTTCAATTTAACATCTTGAAAAATCATATCAGATGCCACTGTACATGTTTCTGCTGTTTGCACATGATCTATGTCTCCTTTGATATGCATTTCTACTGTCTGTAATATTTCTGTTTGGAATTCATGCGACAAGGTCACTGTGTTCCTACATTTTTTATAGTTGATGTTGTGCTTGTCACCGCAGGGGGCTAGGAGATACGAGCAACACCACAGATGTCTGTTCTGTGTCCAGGAGCTCATTACTAGTCATTCTGTTTCTCAGTATAGCACATGCCCAGCATACACTTGTGCAATGTGTTGTGCCAGTAGCGAAGCTGAGAACAAACATGCAAGCCATGTAAAAATCAAGGTGAAAGGCCACACGTTTCCAGTTATTTTATTTTGCAGTATATATGTGTGTGTGTGTGTGTGTGTGTATATATATATATGTATATGTATGTATGTATGTATGTGTATATATATATATATATATATATATATATATATATATATATATGTGTGTATATATATATATATATATATATATATATATATTAGTAGAAACGGATTTTTGAATGTATATAAAATGACGATGCTTTGGTTCGTCTACGAGTGCACATCTGAGGCCTCCATTTTGCGGGTGGTAAAAAAAAAGTTCCGGTCCCGAACAGCGCTGTTTTTAACAATGTCAGAAGGTCTCGAAAAAATCCACTTACGGGTAAACTGAAGGTTTACTCATGTTTCCATGTTAATTAACCTGCATAATCTTCTTTTTACATAATTCATCCCTTCATTTGCATTTTAATTAAAGAGGGTGAATGATGTCGAGCTTTAATTGGCTCAGGAGACCTCGCCATTACAAAGCCCGATGGTAAGCATAGCTACGGGCTTCGTACTCAACAGCTGGCTGATAGTTCAGTCTAGAGCACAAATACATGTGAAGGGCTTTACTCTGTATCGTTCAGAAGCACGTCCGCAATCCCGCCAAAACCCAGCACTTAGCAGAAACCCAGAAGGAATTGCATGCATTTTTCTGCAACATGGCTCCTGGTGTATGACGGCAAAACAATTTATACAAATGGCTGAGTCTCTGGGCGAACATGGCAATAAAGGGTTTAATTGAGTGTCTGATATGTACAGATTGTCAGATTGTAGAGAGCCTTTCGGCCTCTCCCCAAAAATGTATCAATTTCCCCCTCCTCCTGGCGGGCTCGGCCAGAAGGGCCGATGGTAGCAGTGGTCCCTACACAGGTGACTACAGCAGGGAGTACATTGCCCTGGTGACGTGCACATCTGCGGCCTGAAGAATATTGTGGGTGATCTAGCGTGGTCTGCTTTTTCTTCGCAAAATTAATGGCAGTGTAATGGGGTCTTTTTTGTTGGAATCGGCAGAAAAGACAATTCAAAAACATCGCACAGGTATAAAAAAACTCAAAAATGTCTCCAATTATCCCACACAAAAAATATGAGTTGAAGCAAAGCAGACAGTAATGGTTGATCTCAAATGGCATCAGATAGTGGGTTTGGTTCATGGAACAGAGGTGAAGTCAACATAAACGAAAGGGAAAATATGGCACTACAACATACACGGGAAATAAATCCACACAAACATGATGTCAATTACATCCCGGTATGAAGCCTTTTAAAAAGAGAAAGCTTAGTTGAGTGATAATAGAGTGAACATTTTCATAGGTGTTGCATAGCCTTCTGAAAGTGCGAGAAGATAGCTCCAGGAAGCGAGAAATAGGCTGAACAGACCAGAAGTGAAGGTATACACAACTTCTAATATGTATTGGGCAATTACGAGAAATCTAAATATGTATGTTTCAGTACTTTAGAAAATGCTGCGCAACCAAACTCACCATGACCCATGATGATTGGACAACTTACGGTTCGTGTGTATGAATCCATTTGATAGGTTATGCTAAAATTTAACTTACTGTGATGCAGCCATCATCCCCATTGTGTACTACATAGCCAAAAGTTTCGAAGCTCTAAATCCCTGCTTCAGTGATTATTTTGTTGTCTTTATCTAAGAACTCTGCAATACTGGACGGCGGCGAGAAGCCTAAAACTGAAGACTCCCATGGTTTGCACACTACAAGCAAATACGTTTCAATTTTCAGGGACGTTGTCACCTTAATATATGATGTAATAGATGGCGTAAGACGCTAAAAAGATGCCATTGCAGCTAACAACTGGTATACAAGTCATCCTTTGCCCTTGGTACATCTCAATTCAATTATATTTTTAGGAGTAAGAAATAAGTTTGGCCTGCCCAACTCAACACTGTTTTTTTTATACAATTATAACCAGGAGATTTTTCAATGGCCATTCATTTTAAGGCAATCAGAGATAAGATCTCTATTCAAAGTAGTAGCAGGATTAGATCACACAGACAGCCATAAATGTGAGGGAGATAATTTAACTATATCCTGTAGTTCTGAAAATTCTGAACTCGTGAATAAAACTTCGTCGTAGCATGACGATTTTTATATCAAAAGACCGAAAATGGCTAGTACACTATGTACAAGCATTTTCGTCATATTCGAGTGACGATTTCACCTCGAAATCGTCATTTTCATCTTGAACCCTTGGCTTCCATTTTGTGTACGGCAGCCATTTTGTGGGTTGCCCTGACATAGGCTTATAATACAGCTAAATTCGATATCAAAGGACACGTACACCTTAATTGACTTTTCTCTGACCTGGGCAGGCTGAAACCATTGCCCCAGGCCGAACCTGTTTGGTCAGTTCCTCTCCCAGTGGCCGAACGAGATAGCATCAAGGCACAACATGTCATAAACCCTTTTCATCGCACACACACCCTGCCTAATCTTGCTCCCACCTGTCCCTGTTCCTTTCTCTCTGACTTGCTTTACGAGGAGGAGGTGCCCGTTTTTATTGGGGGTCCACCGATATCTGATGAAACTTTTGGGCCTTGCCGGGTAATTTATTGTGGGCTGAACAAATTGGAATGTGGGCTTGTCATCATGACTCTGCTTTTTCTTTGTAGTAAAAATATGTGAATAGTCTACTGTAAATGTAAGAATGTTTGCCTGGAGCTGAATATTTTGTATAAAAAGAGAAGCCTGGCTTTGTAAGATTGAGCAGTCTCCTGAGAATATACATCCCGTGTTGTTGTACTTCTAGGACCTGTTACTTGGTTGCAGCCAATAAAATCGATCCTTGACTTCACCTAGAAGACTCTGAGTTTCTGTGGTCTAAATCAGGAAAGTACTTGAGGTCTTTGGGTGTGTACCCTGACACCACTGGGTTACCGGTTCGGTACCGGTTCTGAAAAACCCAGTACCTCAGTTGGCGCCCAACGCGGGGCGATACCAGCGGTACCGGTCCAGCCAGAGGTTCGTGAGGAGCTTCGTGTGAAAATTCTGGAGGAAGGCCAACCACTTCATCGACCCCTGCATGTCGACGTGGTCCGAAAGTCTTTGGTGCCAGGTTCCCCGCTTCCCGACGGCTACAAAGGACTGCTGCCCTGGCTATCGCCCTGATTTGGACCCTTGAAGTTTGGTAGAGCGAAACGATAAGACGAGTCTTCTGGTGACGTCATCGATATCTCAGTTAAGTATAAGTGGAGTGTCTCCCAATCCTTAGTTGGTCTTAGTTTGGGTATCTTTTTATCAGCAATTGAGTGCCTTTTACATTAATAATTTTTGGCTCTTTAGAATGTTAGTATAAAAAATTATCTAGCATTTCCACTGCTCATTGCTTTTAGATTCAACTAACAACTGCTCTAGAAGTATATTAGGAGATGAGACCTTCTTCTCTTTTAATTAATTGTTTATCAAAAAAGACAGCTAGGTAAAGTTAGGGAAATGAGAATAAATTGTTTTTGTTACTGGTTTTTAACATACGAATGTTATGCTGGCTGCATTTTTAGGTGATATATTGATGAAGGAGGGAATGTATATATGTCTTTTTCAACAGTTAAAATTAATATGAAAGAATTTTTGGGAATAAAATGAATTGTTTGTAAAATATTCCTTTTCTTTTTTATACATATGTTACAGTACAAACTTGTGGCTCCTGAAGAAGGCGTTTGTGGAAACGCCAAAACGCGCGTCGAACAGATTATGTTTTGCCACCCATTGTGACATGGTTCATTTTAATTGCTGAAGTAGGGACAACTTTGGTTGTCACCAGCTGAGAATATATGTAACTAGATTATTTGAGATAGGAATTTTTATGAGAAGTGTTTAAGAACTGTGTCCTTTTGTCATTTTTAATTATTGTGATGTTATCTTTTTTTGTGCTATATGTATGTTTATTAATTCCCCTCCTCTCTCTCTTTTTAAAACATTTTTTTTATTAAAAATTGAGCAAACGAAGTAGACCTGTTTCTATTTTATTTTGATTATATATAATGTTTTTGAATTTTTGTATTTTATGAATTTCCCTAGCCAGCTGTCCTATTTCAATTGTCTGTTTATACAAAGTATTTGTCCCTGTCCTCTGGAACTTCCAAATTCCAAATCAGGGGGTCCTTGTTTTTTGCATTAAAAATCCCACAGCTTGTCTGTGCAGGGCTGTTCGAACTAATAATTGAGTATTACTATACACTAATATCTAGATATAGATTCTTGAGCAGTTGTTAGTACATAGAATTAGATTCTATTCTTTTCCCTTCTATCCTCAACATTGGTGTTAGATATGGCTAATTTAAAAACCTTTGGCTTCACCGATGATGAATTTGCTACCTTAGTTGGCATCACGGTTCCTACTAGCAACGCTAACCCAAATACTAGAGGTAACGATGATAGTAGGAAATTAATCGATCTTAAAAAGAAATTGATCCGTATGGAAGCCCATGGGGAATTTATGCTGTCTTATTTGAGAACAGGCATAATCCCCAATGGACTAAGGGTTCGTATTACCCCTGGTTTATTTGTACATCATAGACCCTTCCTGGAGAAATGGAGTCTCATAGCTAATAGATGTTCTCGCGATTTTATGATCTTAATCGTTGAAACATCAAAATTGCTAGCAGTAGAAATTAAATCTGAAATTGAAGACCTGGAAGAGAAGTTGAAACAAAGTGAAGGAGTAGAGGAGGCTATGAGAAAGATAGCAGAATGTAATAAAGACCTAGAGTCATTCATTACCTACCTCAATAAACGTAAAAACCGATAAATTGAATAAAGATAAAAGATATTATTCAGAAGAAACAACATACCCTTACTTAGATAAAGACTTCTACCAACAAAATCATTACAGGGACGAATCTAAGAATGTCCAGCAACGCGTGAATAATTTCACAGACACATCAGATTCTGAAGGGGAAAGCACCAATGGGAATCATTATGAACCTGATAGTGGGTTTAATTCCTATGCTGGCTCCCGGCCTTATCAGCGCCCTTTTTTATCCAACAGGGGGCCCGACGCGGCCGCCCCAGAGTGAGATTCCAGGGTCAGGGGCAAACCAGAGGCAATTTCCAAAACCAGCAACAACAGCAGATACAGCATCACCAATATCCACAACAACAGCAACACCAACAACATCCTCAGCAGGAACCTCAATTTATCAGAGAAACTCGGAGCAGACAGTACTGGGGCCAGGGAATGTAATACCTATTTTCAACTTGTCCAGCACAGAGCTTGATATACATAGTGAAACCTTGTTGTCTAAAGGTCTTTCTTTTGTGCCGCAAGCTCAGGCAAATATATTTGATCTACATAGGGATATCATATCCTTTTTCAGAAAAATTAGGTTAAGGAAATTCTTCCAAGATAGGGAAGTTGCTGATGGAGATTACATTAGACAAAGATAAATAACACTACCTTCCACATTTAGTCCAGGATTAGAACAACTAGGTCCGGAGGTGGCCACATTTGAACTGGTAGTTCTCCAAAAACTGGAAAAATCCTTTAAATTTGTCCCCAAACCCATTTATAACTTAAGTAGAGAAGAATTCCTGGCCCTAAAAAGAATAACAGAAAACAAGGATCTGACCATAAAAGCATGCGACAAGGGAGGAGGTGCTGTCGTATTGGACTCTTGTAAATATGAATGTAGTATGATCACAATGCTGAATGATAACTCCACCTATCAAAAAATTCAGACTAACCCCCAAAAGGACATTGTCAAAAAAATTCAACTTTTAACGAATGAGGCCCTTATTAATGGAGATATTACAAATCAGGTACACAAATTTTTAAATACCAGTAGTAATAAAACAGCTTGTATCTATGGCCTTCCTAAGATACATAAGAGTGCAATAGATCCGCCATATAGACCTATTGTATCAACGATTGGTACACCAACTGAAGCTCTCTCTAAATTCGTAGACCATTTCTTGAGGCCACATATTCCAAAAATTAAATCATATGTCAAAGACACGGGACATATGATTAATATTGTGGAAGATCTAGAATTTGTTCCGAATAGAGACATATTGGTCACTATGGACATCACGTCCTTGTATAGTAATATCCCCATCGACGAAGCCATTAGGGCAACGGATCAATTTATTGACAAGCATAACATAGATTGTCCAAAAAGCTTTGTAATTGACTGTTTATATATTGTCTTGACTGAGAATATTATCGAATTTGGCGATTCCATATACCGCCAACTCAGAGGAGTCAGTATGGGTGCCTCTGTTGCCCCATCAATAGCAAACATTTATATGTCTGCCTTTGAGGACCGATTTATTGACAACGAGGTGGCCCCCTTTTTTGAATCTATTTCCCATTGGTCCAGATATATAGATGACATCTTTTTTATCTGGACCAATGGGAATGACTCCCTCTTAGAGTTTTTAGAATGGATTAATTTGACAGATGAAAATTTACATTTTACAGCTCAACATAGTACGAGCCAGGTAGAATTTCTAGATTTGTTAATTTGTGACAACAACAACAAATTGGAGGTTGATCTGTATGTGAAAAGTACAGCCCGTAACACGCTGTTACATTTCAGTAGTTTCCACCCCAAGAGTCAGCGGGAAAGTATCCCTTTCTCGCAATTTCTTAGAGTGCGTAGAAATTGCACTAACCTTGCTGATTATGATCAACAGGCGTCAATCATTCGCAAGAAGTTTCTCGAGCGTGGATACCCACACAGGCTTATAAGAAGCTCTTATAAGAGAGCCCGTTTCTTTGATCGCGACGCACTGCTAACTCCCAAAGAACAAACGGTAAAAGACCAATTGGTATGCGTAACTACTCATTCTACACTGAATGAGCGTATACGTCAGATAATTAATGCTAGTTGGCATCTGTTGAATTGCAATCCAACGTCGAGTGAAAAACTACCAAAACCATTATTTGTATTCAAAAGAAACAAGAATCTTAAGGATAAAATAGTCCACTCCAGATTTAATACCAACATCTCCAATAATGGCCCCATACAGAGATCATTGCTAAATAATCTGCCAGTACGTGGAACAGTAAAATGTTCCTCGTGCAAATCATGCAACAACATTATCGGAGGTGAGGAATTTACTCACAACGGGTACACGACAAAGGCAAATGATCTCTGGAATTGCAAGACTACAAATGTAATCTACTTTATAAGATGTGTATGTGGCCTGGGTTATGTCGGCGAAACCTGTAGGTCCATCCAGGTCCGCATAACAGAACACAGGTCCGCGATTAGGACTCACAAAGTGGCAGCACCACTAGTTAAGCACTTCCTTGAAGAAAACCACAAACCCGAGGAATTCCAATGGCGCATCCTTGAAAAAATAAGAACTCCCGATAGTAAAGGGGGATGCGCCATTAGGAAGAAAAGAGAAGTCTTCTGGATTTTTGTTCTTAATACATATAGGATTGGGCTGAATTGCGATATCCCCTGGGAGAACGCAATCATGTAAGGAAACAGTAGATATATGGTATAGTACCATGATATGGTATAGTACCATAATGTGGCCCCTCGTCCCTTATATAAAGATAATGTAATATCTCTTTGCCTATGAAGACCGTTATAGTTAATAGAGAAATACATATGTCACCCTTAACGAATGCCATCTGTTCGTGTCAAAAAAAAAAAAAAAAAAACTTTTTCTCCTTTAAATAGATTAAAATTATAAATTTTAAGGCAATGGACTGACAACATGCATATGTAAAAGGCCTTTGAATCGTGTATGACACGTACATGTCAGTGCACTGAATGCGTTATTTTTACCTGAATCGCATTTATTCGTAACATTATACATTGGCTATATTGTAGATATGCCTTTCAACGTTTACCTTCAGATTCTTGGACCCCTTGCATCATGACCTCATTGGGTCACATGTGCGCGTAGCTACGTACAATTTAGACTTGAACATGTTAAAAGAAGGACTCCGTGTCCACACACGGAGGATATCATTTCCAACGGTCGGGAGACGCCAGCGGCTATAACCTGCCCATCCACGGCTCGACGTTTTTGACTCTGTTACATCCTGATTAGAGGTAAGAAGCGCGATAGATAACGGCCGATCTACTTTAGACAGCTACAAGCTGTTCGAAGTGTTCTTTGAATGAGCGTTTTTGATAAACAGAAAAAATTATTCTAGATTAATATGTTTTTTCCAGTAAACACCGGCGTAACTCCAAAATACAAAGGACAGACCGGATTAAAGAGTTGAAAGTACTTTACTCCATATCTGGGAACGTAAAGCCCTATATCTACGTAAAAATTATGAGATAATATGTTACTAGAATACACATAAAAAGTAAGTGAAAATAATACCCTAAGATAGACTTACAATGTTGTAACTACCAAATATCTTATATAAGCTTTATTTAGTAATTTTGGTTCTTGTATTAACAGCTTTTGCACCGGACATTGTTGAAAGGAAAACAAATAGATTGACGAGTGGCGATCTATCACTGTAGAACTTACCGGGGTGAGCTTTTTAGTCATCTAAAAATTTAAGATTTCTTGTACGCTATAGAGTATGATTGGTAAAATAGCCCCGGTTTACTCCAAAGGTAGCTCTAAAATGACTTTCTCGCTACTTACTGCGTTTAGCTATTCTGGCTTCATTTGAGGCATTTAAGAATTCCTAGAGTCTGGATGTAACAGATAATATTGAGTCTGAGTAGTAAGTTCCCCCTTTGTTGACCTTTACAAAATATAGTACATTCCTTATGGTTCTATTTAGAACCAATGGATTGTCTAACAGAGAGGCTTTAAACTTGTATATCGAACCCTTGAAATTATCGTTGTTTGTAATACGAATTTTTATTGATAATTGCAGACATAAATTGACACCCCTGTCTGACCATAAATGGAGTGTCCTCTATATAGATATGAAGTAATCTGATCATATGAAGACCGATCTTTTTAATTGAAGTAAGTATAATATATATAAAATATGGAGACAACACATTTTTTTGAAAGAAAATAGATTGAGGTAATTTGAGTATCAGCAATTGAGTGCCTTTTACATTAATAATTTTTGGCTCTTTAGAATGTTAGTATAAAAAATTATCTAGCATTTCCACTGCTCATTGCTTTTAGATTCAACTAACAACTGCTCTAGAAGTATATTAGGAGATGAGACCTTCTTCTCTTTTAATTAATTGTTTATCAAAAAAGACAGCTAGGTAAAGTTCGGGAAATGAGAATAAATTGTTTTTGTTACTGGTTTCTAACATACGAATGTTATGCTGGCTGCATTTTTAGGTGCTATAGTGATGAAGGAGGGAATGTATATATGTCTTTTTCAACAGTTAAAATTAATATGAAAGAATTTTTGGGAATAAAATGAATTGTTTGTAAAATATTCCTTTTCTTTTTTATACATATGTTACAGTACAAACTTGTGGCTCCTGAAGAAGGCGTTTGTGGAAACGCCGTAACGCGCGTCGAACAGATTATGTTTTGCCACCCATTGTGACATGGTTCATTTTAATTGCTGAAGTAGGGACAACTTTGGTTGTCACCAGCTGAGAATATATGTAACTAGATTATTTGAGATAGGAATTTTTATGAGAAGTGTTTAAGAACTGTGTCCTTTTGTCATTTTTAATTATTGTGATGTTATCTTTTTTTGTGCTATATGTATGTTTATTAATTCCCCTCCTCTCTCTCTTTTAAAAAACATTTTTTTATTAAAAATTGAGCAAACGAAGTAGACCTGTTTCTATTTTATTTTGATTATATATAATGTTTTTGAATTTTTGTATTTTATGAATTTCCCTAGCCAGCTGTCCTATTTCAATTGTCTGTTTATACAAAGGGCTTAGTTTGGGTATCTCCTTGGGATCACTTTGTTTGGAACTTGCAAGTGCCAAAGCCAAAGGACTCGTGTATTCACGTGAATATCGTAATCGATAATCCTTTGAAGTTTGAAGCTAGACTAGAGAGCGAAGATGCCTGGTCTTAGCAGACTTGGAAATTTGTTTTGTGTTGGTTGTAATAATAGGGATTCCCGATTGGAGGACTCGTGTCCGGTTCCTCCGATTGGAACTCCAACTTATGAATTGTATGTGAAACATGGAGTAGGTCCCATCACATATAATGAAGTGTGGATCAAATACACCAGAAAAGATGGTGTTTTAAAATGGCCTCAATATGGTAGCTTTGATACAGAAATCTTAGATAACCTCGAAGTTAAACTTTTTAAGAAGAAAGCCCGGCCGGCGATGTTTGACTCTTTCCGCCTATGGCGTAAGGAAGCCAAACAGAAGGAAATTCAATTAGCGAAGAAAAATAAGAGAGAAAGGGGTATTTCGATAATGCAAGCTGCTATGCAGTTTAAAGATAATGAAGAAGAACAGATGAGTGAGCAGTTGCACAGGCAACGTAAAATGGTGATAGATAAATGCTATCCAGTTTTGCCGCCTCTTCAGCAAGATGCAGCAAAAGAGTTTGAAAAAGATCCGTTAATGGCGCATTTGTTAAGTTCGCCACCCCCCTATGCGCAGAATGCTACAGCCCCTCCGCAACCTTTAGTTGCACAACCCGTGGTTGCATTGCCTCCTGCTCCTCTACAGCACCCACCAGCTGTTCTTCAGTTGGCTCCTGCTCCTCCGGTGCAGCCTCCTCAAGGGCCACCGACTTTTACATCTGCTCCTCCTATACTTCCTACAACTTTGACTACTATATCGACTACCACTCCTGGTACTTCTCCTGACACTGCCTCTGCATCTGCCTCGTCTCACCCTGCTTTCCCTCTTGTCTTTTCATCGACTTCTCCTTCTGTTCGTCAGAGAGTGGCTAGTACTGTCGCTAGTTTTTTGCATCCTCTCTTTGGTGCAACGAGTGTAACTCCTGACACAGAGCGCAAGCAATTGCGTAGTCAACTGCCTGATTCTAGGGAGAAGGAAACGTTGAATTATTTGGCACATAAATGGGTTGCTGACCCGGAAAAATATGATTTAGAATGTGTTATGGATGTCTTCACCCAGTGGGAAACATCAAAGCAGAGATACGTTTTTGAGAAAATGTGTGTTTTCCTGTGTGAAGATTTAGAGCAAAATGATTTGGACTCTAATCCTCCTGAGTTGAGCCATGTACGGTTTGAGTTTTCAAAAGGCGCAATTGTGGGTTCAGATGTTAAGAAAGCAGTTGCGACGTTGTTGTCGCTTAGGACTGAAGGTGTTTCCAAGTCGTTGTTTGAGTCTGATTCCTCGGTTAAAAAGAAGGTGAGACAGTATCCCATGAGAGAAGTTCCCCCACAATGGAGGGAAGGGAACGCGAATGCTGTCCCACCTATTCTGCCACACTTTCAGCGTGTGTGGGTACATGTCCCATGGAAGCGAGCTGAAGTTTTGGCCCTTAAACAGACATTGCCTGATCCCCGTAAAAATCCCGCAGGGTATTACAAAGAGTTGTCACAGACTGCTGGGTCATGTATCATGAATTTAGCAGATATAGACATGTTGTTTGGGAACGTTGTTCCACAGCCTTTATGGGGAAAGATTCGTCATGCAGGTCATGATCAGGAGTTGGGTGACTCATGGTCTAATATTGCTGCTGCAGATGCCCTACAAATTGGTGGTGCTAAACCTGAGCCTTTAGTAGCAGAACTCCCTGGATTATATGAAAACTATAATGCATGCGATGCGTGTAAATTGGGATAAGTTGTCTGCGTGTAAGCAGAAGAAAGATGAAACGGTGTCAGATTTCTTCACCAGGTTTGAAGAAACGTTTGTCGACCACAGTGGTCAAGATATGAGCACAGAAGGTGGTCAGCGACTGTTCGTCGATAAATTCGTGCACAATCTGCTTCCCGAGTTGTGTAAAAAGTTGAAAGATTCAGAGAGTTCTTGGGCAGTTTCCTCTTCAGCACAGATATTGGCTACTGCACAGTACTACGAAAATCGAGACAAAGATGAGAAAGATAGAGCAGAGAAGAAAACTAAAGAGTTAAAAACAAAGGTTTTGTTACAGCAAGCATATCCACCACGTGGTGGTCAAAATAGTGGTGCTCAGAGCAACTATCAGAATAATTATCAGCAGCCTCAACAGTATCAGAGGAACTCGCAAAGAGTCGAGTATACTCAACCACGTGTCCCTGTAGGCCCCAATCAGTGTTCATATTGTAAGGAAGAGGGTCATTTCAAGTATAGTTGTCCTATTTCATTACAGCGTGCAAATGGTGCTTCTGGTGTAAGAGGTCGAGGTGTTCAACAAGCGTCTAGAGGTAGAGGACGTGGAAATTTCCCCCAGAACACACAGTCTCTTCCACCTCAAAATTCGAAGAATATGTTCGATCAGCAGAATAACGCATCTGGTAGGACAGCTCAGTACTATGCTGATGATTACTATGCAGAAGATGAGCATATGGAAGGTAATGATTGCTAGGACAGCCATAGACAAAGAGAGGGAGTCGTTTCAGTTCCAGTAGATCAGAGTGGAACTTACGTTGAGGTGATTACATCAGGTGTGTCAGAGCCTTTTCTGTTGGATACTGGTGCTACAAAGAGTTCTATTATGCACTCAAAACTCCCTGGCGCACCTTTGTCTGGCGAAACGAATGTATCAGTAGGTTTTTCTGGCGCCCCAGTTAGAAATCCGATTTCTGACCCTTTGTCCCTTTCTGTTGGACCTTGTGAATTCGAAGCACCCCTTATTCTGACAACAGGTTGTGGTGAAAACTTGCTAGGATTAGATTTGCTGAAAAGATTGTATGCGACTTTGTACTGTTCTCCTTCTGGAGTACAACTTACACTGGGTAAGAAAGTGGTTTCTCCAATGTATTTGTCAAGGGATAAACTTCCAACAGAATTGTCGTTTCTTCCTGATATTCTTTGGGCTACTGGTCCTAATGATGTGGGTCTTTTAGAAATACCACCATATGTTGTAACATTGAAAGCCAATATTAAAATGCCACGAATTCCCCAATATAAAATTTCTAGTGAAGGTGAAAAAGCTTTACTAGCGATCATTTATGATCTGATTGAAAAAGATGTAATTGAAGAGACTAGAGGCAACGTTTGCAATAGTCCTGTTCTGCCTGTTTTGAAACGAACTGACCCTTCCCAGCCACCTGTTTACAGATTTGTGATTGATCTTAGAGAGGTGAATAAAATAGTTGTGCCACAATTTCCAGTTGTTCCTGACATTACTGCCCTATTGACTATGATTCCAGCTTCTGCCACCTGGTTTTCGGTGATTGACTTGAAGAATGCTTTCTTCAGCATCCCGATTGCTGAGGAGAGCAGGGATATTTTTGGCTTCAGTTTAGGAGGACGAAGCTTCCGCTTTAAACACGCTCCACAGGGCTACTGTGAAAGTCCATCAATATATAGTCAAGCTTTAAAAACACAGCTTGATACAAGTGTTTTACCTGATAGTGCTACCCTCATTCAGTATGTTGATGATTTGCTTATTGCTGCAGATACTGAGGAAATCTATAAAGAAGCCACATTGTCATTGTTGCGTCATCTGTGTGATTTGCATCACAAGGTGTCACTTTCCAAACTGCAATATTGTCGACAAGAAGTGACCTACTTAGGTCATCTCTTATCGAAGGAGGGAAAGAAACTGACCCCAGAAAGAATTCAGGCAATAGCGAAATTGAGTGTGCCAAACCTTTGGTGGCATTAACGTGTAAAGATACACCCAATCCCGTTCCCTGGTCTGAAGAGTGTCAGAAAAGTTTTTTTGAATTGCGCACAGCATTATGTTCGGCTCCTGTGTTAGGTACCCCCAACTACAGTAAGCCCTTTACATTGTATGTCCATGAGAAAGAGGGTTGTGCATTATCAGTTTTGACTCAGTTGTTTGGAGACAAGCAGCGTCCATGCGCATATTTTTCGTCGACTTTGGATCCGGTAGCTAAAGCATTGCCGAGTTGTTTAAGAGCAACAGCGGCAGCAGCTGTTTCTATTCGACAGTCCGCTGGTCTAGTGATGAATAACATGTTAGTTGTGATGGTTCCACATGCAGTGGACACGTTGTTAAACAGAACCAAGACACAGCACTTAACTAGTGCTCGATTGTCAGGTTACGAATTAACCTTGTTAGCAAGTCATGTGCACATAAAAAGATGCAACACTCTCAACCCAGCTACGTTGTTGCCAATTGTAGAGGAACTAGATGCTTCTGAACAGCATGATTGTTTTCTTAGAACAGAAGAAGAAACGAAAGTGAGAGTAGACCTCCAGGATACTCCTCTTGCTGAATGTGATGGTACATTATGGGTGGATGGTTCATGCTTCAAGCTCCCGAATGGCGACACGACTGCAGCATATGCTGTCACGACTTTGCATACAATTGTTGAAGCTGCACGTATTCCACATAATTCTGCTCAAGCAGCAGAATTGATTGCACTTACAAGAGCATGTGTGTTGTCTAAAGATATGAAAGTGACTATCTATACCGATAGTCAGTATGCGTTTGGTGTGGCTCACAGTTTTGGACGATTGTGGAAAGAACGTGGGTTCCTGACTTCGCATGGAGCTAAGATTCAGCATGGTCGGTTGGTGAATGAGCTTCTTGAATCACTGATCTTGCCTCTGCAAGTGGCGATTGTGAAATGTAGTGCTCACAAGAAGGTGACTGATGATGTTGGTCGTGGAAATGCATTTGCTGACGAAATCGCGAAAGAAACTGCAAGGAATGTGATGAGCCGAATGTATGTTGCAGGCCCTGCAAGATGGGTTGGTGATGTTGGAATGTGTGAAGACACGATAGAGAGTGTGAAGTCTATTCAAGCTGAGGTTACAGAGAAAGAGTTGAACATGTGGAGAGAAAGTACGGGTAGAATGGATGCAAATGGTTGCTGGATTGAATTGTCAGAACATCAGAGATGGTTGTTACCCGATGCGTATGTACTTGCAGTGGTTACAATGGCTCATGGAATGGCTCATATCAGCGTGAAAGGGATTTGCAAGTTGTTGGCTCCAGTATGGCAAAATTCAGGAATTCCCAAGTGTGCAGAGAATGTCGTCAAGAACTGCATGGTGTGTCTGAAACACAATCCTGGTAGGGGAACCCCAACTCCAGCTGGTCATTTTGCATCTCCTACGTATCCGTTCGAGGTTTTGCAGCTAGATTTCATCCACATGGAGAGGTGCAACAATTTAAAATACGTACTCGTTGTCGTTTGTGCCTTTTCAAGATGGGTGGAAGCCTACCCCCTAAAAGACAACACTGCCTTATCCACAGCTAAAGCCCTTGTGAAAGAGTACTTCCCCAGATTCGGAATGCCTAGAATGGTCTGGAGTGACAATGGGAGTGAATTTGTGGGTCGTGTGATGAAGAGAGTATGTGAAGGGCTAGGCATTCAGCAAAAGTTCCACGCTGCAAATCACCCCCAATCAGCTGGATTAGTAGAATGCTACAACGGAACTTTAAAACTTAAACTGGCCAAAATCCAAGCGAGCTCTGGTCTTAAATGGCCGGACGCTCTCCCTTTAGCACTCCTATCCACCAGAATGACTGTGCATTCGCGAGTGGGACTAAGTCCATATGAGATAGTTTTTGGCCGCCCGGCCAACATATGGGGAGTGCCAAGGCCCACTAAGTTCAGTGAAATAGAACACCCTGTTTTGCTTGATTATTTGTACGAATTGACGGCTAAATTGCGTGTTTTACACCAACAGGTCCATGACACCCTGCCTCCGGTCTCTGAGACTCCAGGTCACCTCATCAACCCTGGAACCTGGGTTCTCGTGAAGAATTTCCAGCGAACCAAGAACGACCAGCCCAGGTGGACCGGACCGCACCTTGTCCTTCTTTCCACGAGATCAGCTGTTCGAGTGGAAGGGAAGAAGCACTGGATCCATGGAGTCCACTGCAAGAGGGTACCTTTACCTCTGCCGTACGACCAGTGGGTCCAGAAGGGTATCGCCGACTCAGAGACTGAAACTGTGCCACGTTTTCTGCCTTTCAGTGATGCACGTGTAAAAGGAACACTTACTGAAAAAGAGAGCGACAACATTTTGCAACCAGCTGTATCGCCGTCAGTTCCATTGGACACTACAGAGCCTGAACTCCTTTTCCGAGATCATACCATACCTGGAAAGCAAAGATACAATTTGAGGCCGAGACCTATGGACAAATAAAATTCCTTTTTTTTCTCTTCCAAGTACTATTTTTGAAAGCGCAGCTCTCCCATCTGAGAAACTTGCTTATTTTTGTTTTTCGAACCGCCATCTGGGTTCCGCTGCTAGGGCCGCGATTGCCCAAAGTCTTTGGGGTGCAGCTGACGACGTTAGGTCGACAGTTCTGGTTGGTCCAAGGGAGTTGCCCTAGACTGACAGAAGCATTCCTTAGCAGAAACAACCTCCCATCGCGGGCAGCACTTTAGAGAGGATGGAGTTTTTCGAGATGGGGAGACCTGCCAAAACAATGAACTTTAAAGCCAGGATACGTAAAATAATGACAAAGAAAAGCTTTTTGTTATTGTGCATTTTCATATTATTCAGTGTGATTATATTTTTAATAAGTTATGTTTTATTCTCTTTTCGAGTAACATTTGCACCCACTACATCGCCTATACCTCCTCCTTCTACTGTTTCCCCACACTCTTTTCAACCCCTTCCTGAACACGAATCCGCTAGGAGATTAGAGTTTATTAATAACTCCTTTGTTCAGCTTTTGCACCAACACCAACTAGTAATGAACACGACTAACTGTTGGGTGTGTGGTCTTATGCCTCACACAACGGATAAAGGTATCCCTTATCTGGTCCTGCCTTTCAGCCACAATGGTTCTGTGTGGGCATACAGAACAATGTTCATCTATGCACATGAAGTCTACCCCCTAAGTTCTGTGGAAGACAATCCTAAGAATAGTGCTCTAGTTAAGGGTATAGTAGACATGATTAAGAAAGATATTTCCTACGAGACTATCCCTAGAGATGAGACACTAGTATACATAGGATGGAACGTAACCGGATATGGAGCTACTCTGAGTGAGAAACAGCAAGCTAAGAGATCTTCCCCGATTTGGATTGTACCCCATCAGGGTCACCTGTGTCTGCAAGGTAATGGCAAGAATCCCAGAGCTCAGTTAGGGAAGAGCATCTGTACTAAAACATATGTTTTTGCATCTCAGACTTCCCCGCCTTTTTTAGCAGCTAAGGGTACCTATTTCATCTGCCATGATAGAGCCTATACATGGTTGCCCCCTGACTTTTCGGGCACATGTTTTGTTTCGTTCCTGCTGCCTCCCACCTACACAGCAGCGGCAGATTACCACAAGACAAGGATAGTTAGAGGTGTCTTCAGCGAAGAGGACACTGCAGGACAAGAATTTGGGGACTTCACAAAGGGTTTTCTGCCGTTCTGGGGACCCATGGTTAACAGCAGGAACATAAGGCAATTGACAAGGGTGGTTGAGTAGACCGTAATTGAAACTGCTGGTGCCCTTAGTAACTTGACTGCTGAGCTCCAGTCGGATCGTCTTATGACCCTTCAGAACAGGGTCGCATTAGATGTCATACTTGCAGACCGAGGTGGGGTATGTAGATTGATCCAATCGAGTTGCTGTGTTTTCATTCCAGATAACGCTCCAACAGTGTACCAGGCCATCTCCAAACTACATAAGATTTCCGAATCTATTCATGTGGATAAAGGAGATTGGTCTTTGATGGGATGGTTCTGGGAACTGATATCCGGCTGGGGATGTAAAATTCTGATGGTCATTGGGATGGTCTTAGCCATTCTTTTCCTGTTCTGTCTGTGCGTGCAGTGTACTCCTGCAATATGTGGCCTCTGTGCTACATCATGTGTAAGGAAACCTGTATCAAGAGACAAGCTAAGTAATAGAATGATGTTACAGCAACATCTCAATGACTTTAGGAATATAGACCTGGACTCAGATTAGCATGAGGATAGGTTAATTGCCTATGTAAGGGCAAAAGGAGGGTTTGTAGTTCTGAAAATTCTGAACTCGTGAATAAAACTTCGTCGTAGCATGACGATTTTTATATCAAAAGACCGAAAATGGCTAGTACACTATGTACAAGCATTTTCGTCATATTCGAGTGACGATTTCACCTCGAAATCGTCATTTTCGTCTTGAACCCTTGGCTTCCATTTTGTGTACGTCAGCCATTTTATGGGTTGCCCTGATATAGGCTTATAATACAGCTAAATTCGATATCAAAGGACACGTACACCTTAATTGACTTTTCTCTGACCTGGGCAGGCTGAAACCATTGCCCCAGGCCGAACCTGTTTGGTCAGTTCCTCTCCCAGTGGCCGAACGAGATAGCATCAAGGCACAACATGTCATAAACCCTTTTCATCGCACACACACCCTGCCTAATCTTGCTCCCACCTGTCCCTGTTCCTTTCTCTCTGACTTGCTTTACGAGGAGGAGGTGCCCGTTTTTATTGGGGGTCCACCAATATCTGATGAAACTGTTGGGCCTTGCCGGGTAATTTATTTTGGGCTGAACAAATTGGAATGTGGGCTTGTCATCATGACTCTGCTTTTTCTTTGTAGTAAAAATATTTGAATAGTCTACTATAAATGTAAGAATGTTTGCCTGGAGCTGAATATTTTGTATAAAAAGAGAAGCCTGGCTTTGTAAGATTGAGCAGTCTCCTGAGAATATACATCCCGTGTTGTTGTACTTCTAGGACCTGTTACCTGGTTGCAGCCAATAAAATCGATCATTGACTTCACCTAGAAGACTCTGAGTTTCTGTGGTCTAAATCAGGAAAGTACTCGAGGTCTTTGGGGGTGGTACCCTGACACCACTGGGTTACCGGTTTGGTACCGGTTCTGAAAAACCCAGTACCTCAATCCTACAAGTAGCTGAACCCCAACTCTTTATGGCATGAAAAGTGCAGGTTTTTAGGGGTAACTGTCAACATATGATGGTAAAATCAGTTTTCCTAAACTTGTAGGGTATCAGTTTTTACATAACCCCAGAATCCATAGATATCTAACATATGGTTAATAGACTTAGACCTCATTCTGGAGGGAAAGTTAAATACTGTACCTAGAGATTGAGTAAAGTATTTACACTTGATAGATAACATGGTGGACCAATAGCCAGAACAACTAAAATTCATAAGCAAGCAATTAAATGAATTGACCTTCTAAATTCTTTACTCTTAACTATCAGTATTCTGGTTTTGGTCCATCTTGTATGACAGATCATAATGTAGGTTTTCGTAAGGTTTGTTTCAAGGTCCAAGTTGTCCGTAAAGTGAAAAAAGCATCAATACGTTTTTTAAGACCAGTAGCATTGTGTGACAACAAGACAGCGTCATGTGCGTAGAGTAAAACAGGCATTACTCTCTTCCCTGTATGAACAATAACTTGCCTATTAGTAACTAGAAATGGGTCAATCTCATTAAGGTATAAAATAAAAAGTATGGGAACAATGACACAGCCTTGTTGAACCCCTCTAGCTAGTTTAATGGGATCTGTACATTCACCCTCAGACCTACGCCGTACTCTGGCAGATAAGTCTATCCGTAAATTCACCCAGAATTTTAGGAGATCAGGATCAATGCCCAAGGAAGCTAAATTGGACCATAATTTAGATCTACTGACAATCAAATGTAGAACTCAGGTCCAATAATGCTCAATGAAATCATCCTTGGGTAGCAATTGCATATTTACTAAAAAGTATGTTCTAATGTAAGCATTGTTCAATAGTTCCCAGGCCCCCCATAAAACAATTTTGCACATGTATTAAAATGACATTTCCTGAGGGTCAAGCCAACAGTCTATTCAGAATCACCCTTCCGGAAGCTTTCACTATTGAATCTATTAGGGAAATAGGATAGCAATAGGGGGATCACCCCTACTACCTTTTTAAAAACTTGCACAATAATGGAGTTAGCCCAAGAAGCTGAAAGATGAGCAGAACTGGTAGTATTTAAAACATTTATAACTAAAGGACCCCGTAGCTATACATTTGATATGAAAAGGTTCACAGAAACCACCCTGTAAGGATTAAGGACTTTGCATGATAGATTCTTAACTATTACTAAAGTGACCTCATCCAAAGTGAAGACAAAACATGACGTTGAAGCAATTAGAAGTGGATTGTTAGTGGAAAAATCCTCGAAATAACAGTAAGTGTGAGTCCTATTGTTCAGGCTGGAGATGGACCTCAAAAGAAACATTTGGTGAATCAGTGAAAAATACTGGTCACCACCTTAAAAAGAATCAAACATCCCTTCTCTTACTAGCTGATTCAAGTTTGTACCTATCCCTTTTTTCTGATCATCTTTTTACTCTAGCTCAAAGCATTTTTGTAGATTGTTAAACAGAGGCCACTTCATGGGGATCAAGGCACCGTTAAAGTTATCTACATGCCTGAGAACAAGAGGGATACAATAATCTCTCAGACTTTCTCACTGTCTTCAGCCTAGAGTTTAAAACTAATTTCTTAACTGTAAAACGTATTTTCATAAATGAGATAGATATGAATACCATCTGCATGCCAATTAAATTATACGTAAAGTAAAATCATATTTCACTTCATCACTACATCATTGGTAACTTTATCATTCGGGTCAATAACTTGAAATTCGATACACAGGGATGAACATTCATAGTAAAAATTAATGCATTTTTGTCACTAAATTGGAGAGCCAAGATAGTGTTACCAATAAATTGGTTAATCACTGCTCTAAAAATGAAATATAATCCATAGTAGAGGAGCAGCCTATGACATTATAAGTTGTAATGATCTTGTCATCACATAAAGGGTTCTCGTGATGGTTGGCAAAATTCCTCTTCGGAACCGATCATACAGAACTTGACTCTGAGGATCTAATTTCTTCATAATATTGGAAAAACTCAGATTTAAAATAATCTTTCTGAAAAGGATTAGGCTGGGACACGTTCACACCTACTTTAAATTAATATTGCCGGTTAAAATTTTGGTGAATAATTCATTAAATACATATTTCTTTAAACAAACAATATCAGCAATAAATCTGAAGATTCACACATTTTGTTCCTGAGCTACTTGGACTAAAATTGCCATCATACAAGCTGAATATAAAATACGAAAATCCTGTTCACCCTTAATCAGATGAGGTTGGATATTAGAACTGTCTGAAGAGACAAATTTATGTCAATAAGAAACAGCAATCATCACTTAAACCTGCTCTACAGGGATGCAATAGCAAGGGATTCCAAAGGAAGGAAAAACATCGAAAATACATCACAGTAAGTCAAGTTTTCTGAAAAAGAATAATATCAAATTGCTCGATTAGTTAGATTCACTTCTCAATCTTCTGTTTCAAAGACAACCCAGCAATATACTAAGAAATTCAATTACATTGACAGAAACCTTCGCAGCAAATGATTTGGGAATTCATTACATCATGAATATCTAAAAAGTGGCTGAAACTGTTGAAATTAACAGGGCCTAAGAGCAAACTGAGCAGGTGATCTATCTACATTTGTTTCTAAACAATAGTTTAACAACTGATTGTACTTTATCAAATCAACTTTGAGCTTTAATGGCAGCAAAGAGTCCGACCTCTTCATGTTTGATTGTGCAGGAGTGTTTTTAGGAGGTATCAGATTTTGATGCGCTGTGCTTCTTTTTAAGAGGATACGTTTGAAGGGCACTGATCAGTGTGTTTCAAATACTTCAACTTCAGTTGTCATAATTTAATCATTAACACATGTACTAGCATTCCATGGGGCAGACAAACTTCTAGAAGTACTACAATGCTTACAAGCATTGGCCCTCATACCATCTTTCAACTTGAGAACTTTCCTTTGAATAGGCCCCCATGGCCCGTTCCAAGAAATTGTCATGGCAGAGATAGAAAACAGTCTTTATCTGAGCCAATTTTACCAGCAGCTTTCCTTTTTCCCGTGTTTCAAACCTTAACATATACAGGGTAGAAACATAAAGAGGGGTGGCCTGGCCCTAACTCTTCCTGTCACTGGCAAGCCAAGGACTGGCCCACTCTTGTCCTGGGCACATCCTGGGGACATTCTGAGCTGCAGGGATATATAACATGCTAAATAGAGCTGATCCACCTCAGAAGTTCCTCCACCTTCCACCAGTGCACCCTTGGAGATGTGGTCTTTCCTTCCATGGCTTCCAAACACAAACAAATAGGAAGTTCAGCAGCCATCACAGCCCCAATGTTTCAAATCTCAAAGAGAACACTTGGAAGCTGTCCCATACCACACCATTCAATACCAAACTACTAATCCAGCACTTCTTTAAGTTAGCTATCAACTTAGCTGTCAATTCTCAGATAAGTCCATCAGTCCTGTGAGACAATTGTAGCAAAATCATGCTACAATTTCTACCATGTAACCACCACCAATTAAGATGGCAAATTTATAGTAATAATAAAAAACTAATTATTCCTCCTTTTAAGTAAAACAATTAGGTGCCCTGTGTCTTTCTAATCTTGTGCTTTCCTCAGTGTAATCAAGTTAAGCCAAACAGAAAACAAAATGTGATACTGATCAACTAAGGGGAGAATTTATTAAGAATTCATGCAACACAGTGCAGCAAGGCACTGAATGGAAGAGAGAAGAAAGTGCCATATCTACTAAGATATGGCACTTTTCAGCTCTCTCCCTGCGCTGGCACAATTGAGTTTGCTCAGCACCAACACAGGCGCCCTTGCCCCATGGCGCGTTGGTACCTGCATTACGAGAAGGATTGTTTTCTTCAATAAGGGGTACTTTCCTACACAAAAACAATCCAAAGAGGAATTTCCCTCTTATGTGTTGTGCTGAAGACAGAATGCATCACTCAAAGAAAGAGGACCTATGAGAAAAATAAATTCTCCTCATTATGCATCTCCGTAATAGACGCACCAACTTCAATCAATTCCAACTTTACAAAATTTAGTAAATCTGAAATTACGTTGCATCTACTGTTGCAGGGTTTCTGCTCCTACACAGAACTATGCATAGAGACTTGGAACCTCAGTGAATTAGGATGTCCCAAAACTCACCTTAGTATCCAAAATCCCCGACCAGACTAGCAATCAGTGTCTCATTGGTTCTTCCATACCCCCAATGATTAGACAACCTAGAACATGAACTTAGAATACCTCAGGTAACGTGGAACACGCAAACACTCTTTTGTTATACTATCATACCAGTCCAAAACCAGGAGTAAATGAAGACACGTGCAAGTTTGAAATATTTATTTCTAGTGCTGTGTTCTCAAGCGCAGTATCTTAGCTAATACAAGCAAACATATTATAAGCAACAATGTTATCAGCATAGTTACTGTTCCATAAAATACAAAGGGAGAAAGAATGTTAAAATGCTAAAGGGAAGAAGGCTAAATTGCACATCAGTCTTACCCTCCCTTGCTAGTACATTATATTATATCTACAGAAGGTCTCTTGGGATTACAAGGGCAGCCCCATACCTCTGGTCCTAGTAGAAAGGGATCACATCATTTTCTACACCAGCTCTCTTCATGCGAATGTTCTCCAAAATGTGTGCGCTTGCTCTGCGCAGTGCATTATTAAATGCGTCAAAATCAGAGGTGGCCACAGCTGCATATGTGTTATGTCTAGGACGTGCGCTGATCAGACCGAACAACAACCACTGTGTTGAAATAACCTTGAAGGCCTCTGCACTCACTGTTCAGACATAGCTTACCAAGCAGGGCTGATACTATAGGAAAACATGTTATTCTCGCGTGAAGCAAAATATTCTGCTAGACTCTAAATATTTATAATATTATGCCCCATCTGCAAAAGCAGCAGAGGGGAAAAATGGCGTTTAAACTTCTAATAAGCTCATGCTAATAACACAGTGTAAAGGCAAAGCCCATCTCCATGACACCCTCCCTTGATCTGAGCACGGATAAGATAAAATAAGAGAAGGGGCAAATTTTGGAACGCAGAGTTCAAGAACAACAGTCATAACCAGTCTCAAATTTGCACAAGGGGAAAAAAAACCTTATAGTCCGATAATTGTTCAAATTCAATAAATGTAGCGATTGGACATAGTGAAGACAATAGGTCTGGGCAGAGAAAAAGAAATTGATGCTCGGGGAGAGAAAAAAAAAAAATATCCAATGTCCAATAAGCGACCTCGGTCATGGAAGACAGTGAAGTAATGACACATCTCATTCTAACAATGAATATGCAAAAAATGCAGCAACAGCCTCCAACAGGAAGTCACTGTTCTCATCCGAAAATATTTCAGTCATCCAATGTACCAAAGGGAAAGAACATATATGTTCTTCAATTACCGGAGCCTCTAGCACCATCAGAGGACAACTCGGTGGGTTTTCAATGAAGCTGTGTGCCAAGAAATCTTGCGTCGCTGCGAACACATTCCAACGAGCCAGAACTCCATGCATCGCTGCAAAAGCCATAATCCCTCCGCCAGAACAAAGCAATTCATGAGCAACTAAGGGGCTCATAAGCTGATCATAATCCGCATCAGGAGACACCGTATTGCAGAGACACAAATTCAGGGTCCAGTCGAAATCGCAACTCAGGCAATGAAAGACAGGCTGGACGCACGTAAAGTAGGAAAATTGAAACGATAATCCATAAGCCGCACTCAAAGTAGCAAGAGGCAGCGCTCCATAGTACTCAAGCATTCGGTTGTGAAGCAGCACCATCCGTGACAGCTCTTCTTGTAACACAGGACGTGCATCCATTTTGAAACAAAACAGTAAAAAAACGCCTGCAGCCAGAGCCAGCAGTAAGGGAAATCGACCAAACAGGCTGGAAAAAATCTAATGAAAAAATGCCGGGAACACACCAAATATAGTTTGAAAAGAAGTCACAAGGCCACTGCTTACAACTTTAAAAAAGTGTGCCAGCCCTGCGGTGGAGGATGTATTAAAGATAGTGTGAATTAACTCACTGAAATGCAAGGGCAAATCAGTATTTAATAAAGCATGCACTTCTGTGAGGGTGTTTGCCACGTGAAGGACGAATGTCTCATGAGCAGATGTGAGGGCAACTTCTTTCTGGGACAATAGAACTCTTATGCGACTCATCTTGTTGAACTCTGCTTTCAAGGTCGGAATCGTGGGCCAGATGGAAACATCAAGCTTCCCATGCGGAGGAGACTACATTACATTTTTACAGCAAACCACACGCTCACTGACGGTAACTACATAAGCAATTCCCGCTACTAACCCACAACGATCCTCGTTATTTAAAAGTAAATAACTCCCGTTTGCCAGTAATGTGAATGTGGGTACGATGGCAGGCACAGGTGTACCTTTCAAAATACAGGCTAAATTCGTCTCATTCTGGTTGCAAGAGCCATGTAATTGGATATGTCTACACATGAATGAGTGATCTGGTGTTTCAGTGCAATCTTCACCATTCAAATAAACTTCCTTACCCTCCCTAAGACATCTATAGGTAAATGGAAGCGATCAAGCTTCATTGAGATAAGCACTGCCAAGAGGCTCATATCTACCAATGGCAAAGTACTTCATACACGCCTCAAACTTGAATAGAGGAAACAGGAGAGGTTTTAACCCGTGGATAAGCCACGTTGCTGAATTGGCCTCAGCCACTGAAAATGGCAAAGGTTCTAACTTCTCAATGTGTAATATTGAAAAAGTTGCATCTTTCATTGACAATAAACGTTGCTTGTCAGTCAAATTAAATGGGGCAAACAATGATGACGTGTTCATGCAGTCCCATGGTACTTTTCCAGCTTTCAAGGTCTGCAAGGTCCATGCAAACTGCATAATGGAACGCAATTGATTTTGACCATGGTACTAAACAGACACCTCATCCTGCACAATATCAACAACAGATGATACAATATTGCCCAACGTGTAAATGTGAGAAGAGAGCATGTTAATGCTCTTATCTACAACTGCTAGCACTTTCTCAAAATTAGCCTGATCCATAGCTCTAATGCGGGTAGCTGCCTAAATCTGGGACATTTTCCAGACCTCGTTGTATATAGCATATATCCATCTTTTAGATCTACTGTTAGCCGGGCCTTTTATAAAATCATTCAGATCAACATAGTCAGTCAGTTTCGATAAATGCAGCTTAACTGACGCCAACGTGGAATGTTTGAGCCAATTCTGACATAATTTGCCTACAGAATAGGTAGTCACAGAATGGCCACTTTCAAAACGGGGATCCACCCTGACCTGTGTAAAGCCATGAGCCAAACCCAAAAAACGATGCTGGCAAGAATCAGCACTTCTGTGCCAGAGCAACCAACCCTTGTGATCCAAACTGGATATGTTAAAGGAAGAATTCAACAACAGAGTTTGTAACTCTCTGATCGAAAATGTTGTGGAATTATTCCAACTGGAATATTCTTCTAATTCAGGAAAAGAAGGATCATTTAATTTTTTAGTAGTAGCCAATCCAAAGCAAGTTGTCTGTGAAATTGTAGAATTCAAGAGCAACAGGCCCGATTTACTACTTTTTGATATTCACAGAATGCACTTACTACTTTTGGCATTTACGAAATGAACTTACTACTTTCGGGATTCACAGAATGAACTTACTACTTTTGATATTCACAGAATAAACTTACGACTACTAACTTTGCGTCCGCCGCCGGTCCATAATTTCCGCCGCCGGACCGGAATTTACGGCTCGCCTGCGGAATTTACGATTCCGGCCTGCAATTTACGAAATAGTGCCGTAATTTACAATTCCGGCCCGGAAATTCCGATTGCGGGCCGGAAGATACGAATTTTGACAGTTGGTCATGTTAGCCAAGGCTCAACACCTGTTCAAGTGCCTACCATCCCCCACCATGCATCAGCTGATACACTACAGCCAAACCCAGCCAACAGCCTCATTTTGGCATGGTGAATATTGCCAGTGCAGACCATCCCCCTCCACGCTCCAGCTGAAGCCAATTAGCAATAATTGACCAGCACTAGAGAACACAAAAAAGCAGCACACATTGAAGGAACAGGTTTGTCCACAGAGAGTTTGTGTCTACAACGCTCACAGTGCCACAGAAAATGGTAATGAGGAGAAAAAGGAACTTCACAACATAGGAGACCACCATGCTTGTGGAGTTCATAGTCAGGCACCACAAGCGCTTATATGGACTCCCACCCTACTGCACCAGTGGGGCACAGAAGGCAGAGCTATGGTAGCAGATACCCACTGCTGTCTCAGCCTTGGGGGAGGAGAGGCGCACAGTACAGGACATAAAAAAAGTGGCAGGACGAAAGGCAGAGGGCGAAGGAGAAATACTCCAGGATTGAATTAAGCAAGACCCTTCCTGCTGCATGCCCTGAACCCCGCATCCGGCTCCCCCCACTGGAGGAGGATATTCTCACAACAATACACCCCCACTTGGTCCATGGGCTGCCTGTCAGTGATGTCCGCTACGTGGTACCAGGTAAGTGGAATGAAAAGAAAAAGTGCATGAAAAGATTGTCTGTGTTACACTGTCATTGGTATTAAGGAACTTGTCCAAAGTGTATATAAAAAAATAGTCAGTCAGAGAATCATGTGTCACCCTCTGTATGTAGCACCACAAGTCCCAGAATCCTTTGCATTAGAAATGGCAAATCCACCCCCCCTTTTGAAAACATGGGCACAGTACTGCAGCCGTACATACACAATCCTGCAAATTCGATAACTGTTCTATTGACTGAAAATGTGCAATGCTATATAGAAATACTAAATAAAGTTAAAAATATAGCAATTGGCAATTATTAGCAGGGTAGCACCAGTACCAATGTGACATGTAATTCAGCCCTTGTGCAAACACGGATGCGTTGCGTTTAGATGGTGGTGTACTGTGGCGCAGGGATAGATAGATGTGTGTTGAATCTGATGCTGTGTAGGGGGGCTTTGCTGGAGTCGTGTCGCAAGGGCGATGCAAATCCAATAATGTCCATGCACTGCCCATACCTAACGTGCTGCACCACTCCTTACGTCTGCTTCAAGCAGGCATAAGGTTGCGTCGCAGCGGCCTCTGAAAAGTGACTCTGTGAAACCTTGTAGATTTCACTGAACCACTTGTATGCAGCATATCCCAAAAGAATGCCCACCCTAGCTACATCGAAGCTGACGTAGGTTCAATGTTGCGCAGGGCCTCGCAATGTGACGCTACACCATAGAAGCGCCACGTTGCGAATAATTCTAAATTTGTCGTCTGTTGTACACCACCGTTGTGTCACAGAAGTGATGCAACAGCAGTGTAAATCTTATTTAAGGGGCTTGTAAACCTGCCACAAATTCTCCTAGAAGTACATCACCCTGTGCCAGCCTAAATCACAAAGCAGGTGAGAGTATCATCAGATGTAAATATTTCATACACATATTTTGTTGTCCATTTTCCACTCTGCCACGCCATTACATCCCCAACACACCACTGCTCCTACCTGCCCCGTCTGCAGCAGTACTAGATATGGGCAAATCCCCGTAAAGTTCCACAAGCACATTTCCCATTTGTTTACTTTTCTCTCTTCTCACCCATTGACACATCCAGCCAGAGCACAGACAACTGCACAGACAACTGCAGTAGCAAAGGTCACCACATCTAATGGGAGGAATCAGCAATGTACAGAAGAAGGCACGACAACCACACTAACTGGTAAGTCAAACTGGCCAGGAGATGGTCAAAATGCATACATTGTCAGGAGGCGACAGTGGGACAAATAGTGCCCACCTATGTAAATCAACCAGTGATGCAAAATGTGCCTCATTACAATTGGAATTGTCAATGGACATTCACCTTTACCATATGACATTTGTTAACAGCGAAAGTCAAAATATAAAATGGCTTGGCTCATCATACCTTTGTAATTGCGGTACACAACATGTATTTCACCAACAGACCCAGACCGGGGAAACCAATCCGGTAATCGAGGGCCACAACTAGTCAAAAGGGTGTACCCACTATATTGTAATAGTGTCTGTAGACCTAATCAAGAAAGTCTATTTGCACAGATATGGAAATGAAAGACAAACAGAGAGATACCAGTCTCTGTAGTATTGACAATGCATACACTGTCCAACTTCAAATCTATCCAACATACATTAAATTGCACAGTCCACACAGCTGGTCATGTACTGCGTACATTGGATGGATAATTTTCTGGGCATCAACAAAGCATGTCATTGTGATATAGGTAGCATCAAGGTAGTAGGCCCAAGTGATATGTGGGATCACTCCTTACATTATGTATGACACACTTCTGCAACGGTGGTGCCCACAACTGCTTGTGCTCTTCCTCTGTGCCAGAAATTGAATGCATCACATGTGTCAGCAGGAATGTAAAGTTGCAAAACACACTTGTCATTGTAGGTACAATGCGGTCCTCCCAGAATCAAAGACGCACACTGACTTCTGCTACTAGGTTGGACTTGACATCTGTCCAGGGACCCCACACTGCTCCGGTGCTGGGCCAAGGTAAGTCAACCTGGCTGAATGCTCTTTAATTGTGCCTTTCACCTCCACCGTATGTGTTGTACAACACTGTTGTCCTGCATCACAATATGCTCACATAGGGCATTTGAACACATGGCCGATCAGACCCTGGTGGCAAATGAGAGGCTGACACAAAATGTATGCCACGTGTGTGCAGAATGGACATACAATAGAACAATGTGCCATATGAACTGACGAAAACACAACAGGCTTGCAATTCAATGATAGGATAATTCCCTACCAAACTGTACATGGTTAAATCAAAATGAAATTGGTATGGCTGAGGCACACACTGGTGCCAGTTGTGTACCTTTCAGATGGGTGTAGGGGCTGCTAAGGTGACTCTTCATGCAGTAACACCTGCAAAATGAATTGGCTGAAGAGCAACACGATAATCCAGTGCAGGCGTGAAGGCTCAAACCTTCTCACCTCATCTGCAATGTGTGATCATAACCAAATGTTGTTTTCTGCTTGCATCCCTTCTATCGTATTCACATGTATAGGTGAGTGTTTGACATATGAGTTTTGGATGTCTGCTGCACAAGACACCATCCATTGTCATGTATGTAGTACCATGATGTTGGAAATGGAGTATGGGAACAGAGAACACTCAAAGGATAGACATTAGTAATCTGTGTCCTCTCATTAAAAAATTAGCTGTGTGACCTCATGGGTAGGGATAGGGAAGCATAAATGGGCAACATCATGTCCCTGACAACTGCACATCTCACACATGAACTCCTTTCTTACTTGTTAACAGACAACATTACACCCATGATAAAAGTTAGTCTAAATGGTAAAGGTGAAATCAGTGTGATGCAGATGAGTCAGGGTCATTTATCCCCTTCCTTGAAATATCAGTAACCTTCTCATACAAGTATGTCAGTTAATGTGTCATCTTATTGATGTCAGTGCTGCATGGATGTAACAGGTGTCAAATGCTGCTTGTGAGTAGGTGCCCACATTTAAATTCAATGAGGTAAACATGCTGCACATCGTCCTTGATTATCTGCAAATTCCTAATGAGAATGACATGTTGGCTCATAGCTACAATCTGTTGTACTAAAATATGGACATGTATTTCTCATGGATCACTGAAATAATATCGAGGGACAGAATATCGACCAACAAAAATATCGTTGACAAAATATCGAGAGACAAAATATCGAGTTTCTATCTACAAACAGGTAAGTACAAAAATATTGAGTTAAAAATATCGTTTACAAAAATATAGTTGTAAAAAATATCGACTTTAATAAAAACAATGTTTAATTACATTAATATAAAAAATTAATTACTAAAATATACTTAACAATACTTAAAATAACTTTTAATAATTAAATAATTAATGAAAGTAAAAAAAAAATATGTTTTTAATCATATTTCTTAAAACATATATATATATATATATATAGTAACAAAATTTAATTAAATAATAACCAATATTATTAACGTACAAATACAATAGAGTAAAAATTACTATTCCCACTCCAGTGGGTGCAACAGTAGGGAAAGCGTTGGATAGCGTAGGGGTTAAAATTACTATTCCCACTCCAAGGAGTGCAACAGTGGATATATGACGTTACAACGCAACTTTTACAACGCACTACCATTACAACGTAAGTATTGGTAAGTATATAATAATTTTTATAATTTAAATTATTTAAAATTAATTTAATATAATTTAATTTAATTTAATTTCATTAAATTAAATTAATGTAAATTTAATTTTACTTTATTTTTACACTGTACCCCTGTACCCCAAAAACCCCAAACTGACCCTGAACCCTAAAAAAAAACCTTTACCCAAAACTCCAAAACTGACCCTGAACCCTAAAAATACGCCTTTACCCAAAAACTAAAAACTGACCCTGAACCCTAAAAATACCCCTTTACCCAAAAACCCCAAACTGACCCTGAACCCTAAAAATACCCCTTAACCCAAAAACTAAAAACTGACCCTGAACCCTAAAAATACCCCTTAACCCAAAAACTAAAAACTGACCCTGAACCCTAAAAATACCCCTTTACCCAAAAACTAAAAACTGACCCTGAACCCTAAAAATACCCCTTTACCCAAAAACTAAAAACTGACCCTGAACCCTAAAAATACCCCTTTACCCAAAAACTAAAAACTGACCCTGAACCCAAAAAATACCCCTTTACCCAAAAACTAAAAACTGACCTGAACCCTAAAAATACCCCTTTACCCAAAAACCAAAAACTGACCCTGAACCCTAATAATACCCCTTTAATTTAACATAATTAGCAATTAATCAATTAAATTAAATTAATTACCAATTACATTTTAAATAATTAACAAATATTATTTAATTACCAATTAATTAAATATTACTACCAATTAATACATTTACATATTTAATTAATTATAATTAAATTACTTCCCACCCTATTCCCCTATAAACCCACAACCCGCTACAGGAAATAAATTATTTTAATTTACATAATTAGCAATTAATTAATTTAATTAAATTAATTACCAATTACATTTTAAATAATTAACAAATATTATTTAATTACCAATTAATTAATTATTACTACCAATTAATAAATTTACATATTTAATTAATTATAATTAAATTACTTCCCACCCTATTACCCTATAAACCCACAACCCGCTACAGAATAAAATTACACAATAATTAAAAAAAATAATTAAATAAAAATAATTATAACATAAAATGACACTTTTCACACATATTATAACATAAAAACACTATAAATAATTAAATATTATTTAAAAAACTATATTTTTTACTATCTAGATTATATACTTGGATATTTTCACTTTCTATATTATTTACAGTCGATATTACTTCACTTACCTTAAAAACGATATTTTGACTGTCGATATTCTGTCCTGTCGATATTTTGTCCAAACGATATTTAAAACTCGATATTCTGTCCAAACGATATTTTGGAGTCGATATTATGTCTGTGCACCATTTCTCATCACAGGTGCTGACAGGATGAGACCACTGCAGCGGACAACATCCCGGGGGATGCACCTGTGAAACAGTCGTGCACCTATCCTTCAGGTAAATCAGGCATTAGGTGTGTCACCACCTTACATTACTAAGCCATGACAGAGATCGAGATCCCCTTCTGCATGGAATCAACAGTTGTTGTTTACAAAGTGAAATACAAGCCAGGAGTGTCACATAGGCCTGTCTGTCAATTGGTGATGCAGATCATTGAGAATGTAGTTTCTACCCTCTACAGCTATGTCTACAACAACTATGAGACAGGTGCAGCAGGATACACCAGGGGGGAACGCGAAGGGACAGAGAGTTGTGGCTGGAGCTGGTGAGTTTGATAGTATTATGTACATCTCTGTGTGAGCGGTCATTTGTGGTGGTACCCTAACCAGATCACATAATCCTCATCTGCTGATGCAAAGTACAGTTAATACAACCCTGGTGTTTCAGTACATGTAATACCTGGTCAATCACTAATGCGGTTGCAACCTCTGTGTTTCAGATGATGCTGAGGGAGAGGCTGACAGACCGAAAACCAGTGCTGGCCGATGGGGAATCAGAGGGGAGAATCCCCTGATCCTCCAAGCAGTAATGTCAGCAGCAACTCATTCCCAAGAGGAGGATCAAGATCATGAGGACGTTGACTTTGAGGAGGATGATGAGCACATATCCATTGACTCCGGGGATGAGGATACTAATGTCACGGCATCACATTCTCTGCCAAGCAACGCTCGTCTGCCTCCTCTCAAACAAACACTTCCATGTCCTCAGCATAGATCAAACCAGCCACGGCTCACACACAACCAATCACAGATATCACTCCCTCACAGCCCTCATGTCTAGGACCAACATGGCTGTTCCCCTACCCGCTCTTCCCTACGCAGTGTATCCCTGCCATCCACTCCACCATCTGTGGGAAGTACCAGCCCTGTTGTGGTACAGGTATCCCCTGGGCACCCTTCTCCTGCCCACAGTCTTCCACCTGCCACGTCCCCTGTTGTTCGACCTGCTCATCTCATCCCTGGCAGACACCTGCAGAGGGGGCAGATGTGAGGCAGAACATTCGTGCCATAGGGGATACCCTGTCAGTCATGTCAGGGTCCCTGCAGGACATGGTCAAATTCCCTCAGGGGGTGGACAGCGTGTGCCAAGCTTTGGATAAGATGGATAGCACTTGGCAGGAAATGTCTAGGAATATGACTGACCTGATATCCATCCAAAGGGAAGAGAGTGCGAGACGCCATGCCTTGGCCATGAAGATGATGGAGGGCATGGTGAGAGTGATCCAAAGTCTCCTTTCATGGCCAACCCAGGGAGGAGAACCATCATATCGGCCTGCAGGACAGCACATCCACACACCTGTAACACCAACTGCACAGCACCACAGCCAAGGTACACAAACACACCAGCACCCTGAACTGGCACCCACACCACCTGCACAAACACCACCAACCTCTGGACAGTCACTTTCACCACCTGCACAACCAGCTCTTGTCCAGGTACAGACACCATCTGCACCTGCACCTCTTGATCACCCTGTACAACACCCACATACACGAAGGTGACAAGCTCAACCTCACCCCGCACCGCGTTCTATCCCCCACTATTGCGGAAACGCAAACACGATCACCAGTGACATTCACGTGACCAATTTGTCTTGGGGTCCTTAGGTGTATAGTGAAAATAAAGATCTACAAAAGTAATATCCTGTTGTGTATCATGTCCTGTCTAACGATGTAGGCATGTGTGTGTGTGTGTGTGTGTGTGAGAGACAGTTACAAGTGTAAACATCATAGCAACACGTTATTATGTGCATAGAATATGACTCAATAAATATGTGTCCATCTTTGAAAACAGACATTCAAAATGAAGTCAAACAAGTTAAACAAAGTAGAATTACTCAATTTATTTATGTAGGAACAAAAACTGACCGTCCGTTTGGAAGGGAGAAAGGAAAACAAATGATGATCTTAATGCAGAATTAGAAGGGAACTTGGATTGAGGTGAGGCAAAACAAATATAATACGTCAGGGAGCGTCAGGGAAACCAGTCTATTTACAAGGGGGAAAAGAAATCTTCGTCCAGAACAATGTCTTAGTCCAAAAGTCAAGTGTCTTTCTGGTTATCCTCCAGGACCACAATGTCTAGATCCTCAGGGTCTGACACATCTACACGGCTGGCTGGTGCAGGAACAGGTACCACATGGGGACGTGACACATGAGGAGTACGGGGGAAAACAGTGTGGGGCAACGGACAGGGGGACACATTGAGGGACACATTGATGGTGGTATGGGAAGGGATTTGGGAGACAAAAGACGACATGGCTGTGCTCAGGGACTGGATGTGGGTGCCGAGGTTGTTCATTGATCGGAAAAGGTCCGCTCGCATCGAGCGTATCTCCAGACACACTTGTAGCAACATGCGAGAGGACCTGCCAGGTTGACCCTTGACCATCCAACTCAAGTCCCCTGGCACAGCCACAGGAGGAACAACACCGGAAGGGGTCAGGGGGGACAGAAGGGATATGGTGCCTCTGGTCCAGAGCTGATTTGTTCGGCTTGGCGGCTACGAGGAGGGGGGCAGGTTTCAGGGGATCGAGCTGGAGCCCCCGATGAAATGAAGGACTCTAGAGGTAGGGAGGGGCAGGTGACAGGCCCAGATTGAATGTTGGCCAGCCCCGGGACATCTCTTCGTGAGCCACTGGTGATGAGTGTGTGGGTGAGTAGCTCTCCAGCACATCATGGTCCGAGGTGTCTGGTCCTTCCCCCGCCCCCTTCAATGTCCACAGCCTCCACCCGGGACGTAGTACCAGAGTCGTGTTCTTCCTCATCCCGGGTGGGTGCAACCCCCTGGCCTGCAGATCTTGAGGTCCCCTCCTCCTCCTCTTCTTCCTCGCTGGTGGAAAGAGGGTGTAGCTGCCGGCAAACTGATGTCCTCCCGCTCCGGACTTGTTCCTGCGTATCTCCTGTCTCACCAGCCGTGCCTGCAGAAGTGTAAGCAAAATCCTGATGTGGTGGTTGTTTAATGCAGGACGATACAAATTCAAAGATGAGCCAAGGTCAGATTTTGTTCTCCTCTAATCACACTCTCCAGTTGTCAGGGGCCGATTTACAACTTCTGGCGCATCTCTGCTAATCAGCAGAGGTGTGCCAGAAGAGTTGTGACGCATCTGCCCACCCGTTCGCCACCCCTGATGCGCCGCATTTACAATGCGGCACACCGTGGCGCTTGGGTGGGCAGATGCATGATGCATCCTCGTGGAATAGCGACGCTATGCTGGAGTGGCGTGGCAAGTGCGACCGAACTCCAGCAAGGCTCGGGGGCGCACGATCGCTAACATGCTGCGTCAATCCTTACACCTGCTTCAAGCAGGCGCAGAACTTTGACGCAATCTTTTAGATTTCACTCAGCCACTTTTAGGAGGCGTTCCTGCACCGGATGCATTGTAATTACCCAGCAGTATGGCACTTTGTTTGCTCCGCCGCTGTGTCACACAAGTGACCCAATGGCGGTGTAAAAGAGGCGCAAGTGCCTTGTAAATCTGCCCCTCAGTCTTTATGGCCTTAATGGGGGTTGGGAGCACACTGCCTCACAGTCCCAGCACTGTTCGCCCCTTTGCATCCTGGTAAATGCAGTACACAGTTCAAACTTACTTCAAAATCATCTGTGGTTGCTGGAAATGCTGCCAAGTTCCTCTCAGGTCACAGTACCACTCACAGGCACGCAGCAAACCCAGATGATTTTTCTTTGCTCTCTAAAACTGCTGCTCTCTACTGATGAAGCGCTCAATACAGAAACACATGTCTAGAGATATACAGCAATGTCTGCACCAACTTTGGTGAATGACTCCAGATAATTTAGAAGTAAGTTTGAACTGTGTACTGCATTTACCAGGATGCAAAGGGGCAAACTGTGCTGGGACTGTGAGGCAGTGTGCTCCCAACACCCATTCTGTTTATGAACTTACATTACATGTATGTTCACTGTCATATACTGAGTTGAGTTTGACATGGACATCTCATGTGTATTTTTGTGGCTAACGCAACTGTATTGCTCAAACATCAACCTTGGCATTCTTGTGATCTGTGTGTCCTGTCACTGCTACATGTGCCAGTTCAAAAACCAGTCCACCAAACGAGAACATGAAGAGTCAAGGTTTAATAGATTATTGTCATTGATATGGATTTGCAGCTATTTAACATCTGGACAAGTGTCATCTACTTTAGAGCATTGTATGGGACAAGCCGAATGTGGGTCACACATCCACATAGGGTCTGGACTACTCCTCTAGCTACATTGTGAGTCTAGCCTTTTGCCGTCCCCACACATCATCGGACAATCCAGTGCCACATATTTGCTTTGTTGACTTAATAGGTAGTGCAGTACACCGGTGAACAGTGGTGGATGGTTGTGACAGCTACCTGTACATGTAAAATGTCATACAGGCCACAGAGGGTGAGACGTCTGTCAGTGGACACACCTTGCAAATTTAGGAACACTTACGAGTGATGCAAGGATCTCAATGTCTGTCTTGACTCTATGGCATATGATGATCTGTCTCAATTGGAACCCAACTCTACAGGTGCAATGTGAATCACAAAATCCAATACCCTATGGTCTACCATACGCACACTGGACAGTCTCTGTACCATAGTTCATCCAATGCACACATCAGTTATGATTTACTTGGTTCAATGGTAGTGGTGCTGGCAGAGCAGAATTCAATATGAATACAAGAGTGTGGCTCATTTACCCAGTTGTCATGAAGTAACTACAACTCTCAAAATGCACTCTGCCCTGTACAGTCCATATGCCACAGTGTGCTTCTTTAATCTAGGTGACTGCTGCTTGGACACAGAATTGGTGAATGTAGGCATGAGACACACAGTGGTACAGCACTGTTTCACTCACATCATACTCCCAGACACAAATTGCATATGATGCACTTACTAGGTCCCTGCTGCTCATGCTCCTCCAGCTGAGCATGGAGGGTTGGCCAAGCTGCTCGCAGGACCCTCCTGTACAGAGGGAAGAGGCGAGGATGATGCACATGGTGCTGGGTAGACAGGCCAGCCAGCTCCGTAGCCTTGTGACGGGCCCAGCGCTTTAGGTCCTCCCAGCGCCTGCGGAACGCCCTAGCACTCCTGGAGGACACTCCCACTGTACTTCAGTACTCGGCGATGTTGGCCATAGCCTTCCCCAGGCTGCAGTGCCCAGCTGGTGCTCAGGGTCCCCATATAGCCGAGGAAATTTCTCCAGCACCCCCTCCACCAAGAAGTCCAATTCCCTTTCTGAGAAAGGGGGTGCTCTCTCCTCATACTCCTCAGCCATTATGGGGAAATAAGTTTGATGAGAGCAGTAGGATGCCTGAGAATCTGATCAGTGATAGAGGATGACTCAGAATGAACACAAAATGGCTGCCAACTACTTCATGTGATGTATTTCCTTTCTCCCACTTCCTGTATAACATAGCCTGTATGAAATGATGTGTTCCAGTTTATTTTCGGAATTTGCGGCCCGAAAACGTCGTTTCTGGATCTGGAGCGTAATTTACGCGCACGCGCTTTATGCCGAGACACCGGAACTTACGATTTTGCGCCATAACCTCCGAAAATTACCTGGAACACATTATATCGTTCAGGAGATGTCATACAGGAAGTGGGAGACAGGAAATACATCACAGGAAGTATTTGGCAGCCATTTTGAATTCATCATGGTCCATCCATAATCAGTAATAAAATCCACTGCCATCCTATTGTTCTGTTGTAGTAAAAAGTGAAATGACAGTGCAGGTCTGAATCATGAATATGTATCTAAAGGGGGAACAGATAATTTTATGACATTTCTGCACAGCCGGGGGGGCTGACACAACATCAGACCCCAGTTTCATTTTCTCATACTTTGCATTATGGGACATGTGGTCTATATTGAGTGCTCAGTATCAGAGTTGTGTGATGTGTTATGTAACATTGGTGTGGAGCAGTGTGCTTATGTCACAGACACATGGGGGCAGATTTACGTGCCCTGTATGCCACATTTGTGCCACAGTTGCATCACTTTTGTGATGCAGCGGCAGCGCAAAGCCAATGCCATGCTGTGGGTTCTTTTCAATGTGAGGCATCTAGGAAATGTGTCATGTTGTAAGGCCCAGCGCCACAGTGGAGCATTCCTGCGCGGGGGGGGAGGGGCGTTCCAGCACAGGAACGCCTCCTAAAAGTGGGAGAGTGAAATCTAAAAGATTTCACTCGGTCACTTTAATGGCCATGCTGCATCAGAACCCTGCGCCTGCTTGTTGAAGGCGTAAGGATTGACGCAGCATGTTAGGCATAGGGTCACCACTTGCCTTGCTGGAGCTGCGTTGCGCTTGCAACGCAACTCCAGCAGTGCTTCACCTTTATGGTAGCATATGCTTCACACTTCTGTCTATACTTGCCCCATGGCGCGCCACATTGTAAATGCAGCGCATCCATGATGGGGCTAGTGGTGTCTGCTGTGAGGCACAATAACTGGGGCATCCCTCATGATATGCAGGGATGCACCAGTTATTGTAAATCTGCCCCATTGTGCCTGATTCTCCCATGACATCAACACTCACATTCAGGACCCATCATTTGTGGTGGAGTCACATCTGTTGAGGTCACAGGCCTAAGTATGCAACCTTTTGTGAATTTGTGACCCATCCTTATGAGATCCAGGTATGTCTCTCAGGACATGTATTGTTTGTCATCAGCGTGAATAGTTGGTTTTAGGGATGACCACTACACTGATCGCTGACATGGGCACATGACCTGAGTAACACTCCACCTTTTGACTACTGTCAGCGGCTGTGATTTGCATGCAGTTAGTGTGGCTTGCAAAGTCGTCTCAGGGTGGAATTTATTGACACTGTTGTGTCTATCCAAGTTTCATCATTGACAACAGACAGCAAACCACATTTTGTCCATGACACTACAGGTTGCTCATGTGAGTCCCTTGCTCATTGCACCATCAGGATTCAAGCAAGCCGGGCCGAAGACGCCTGAAATGGCAGAAACCGGTCCCCGGAAGCTTGTTTCCTTCCCAGTGTAAGAATTGGCTTTTGTAGTCTGGTCTGCCCTGGTCCCATGATGCACTGGGCCAGGGACAGACTAATTTGCATACAGCCAGGTTCTGAAACTGGGATGGTGCAATGAGCTAAAAAACGGTGTTGGATCTAGCCCTGATCTCTTGACTGGGTGAGAGTACTCTGCTTAATTCAGAGACTCTGTCCATCACCACCCCTTGTTGTAAATTATTTTGTCCACCCTAAGCGTGGAAGGGTATACTCAGATGTGAGTCCCTTGCTCATTGCACCATCAGGATTCAAGCAAGCCGGGCCGAAGACGCCTGAAATGGCAGAAACCGGTCCCCGGAAGCTTGTTTCCTTCCCAGTGTAAGAATTGGCTTTTGTAGTCTGGTCTGCCCTGTTCCCATGATGCACTGGGCCAGGGACAGACTAATTTGCATACAGCCAGGTTCTGAAACTGGGATGGTGCAATGAGCTAAAAAACGGTGTTGGATCTAGCCCTGATCTCTTGACTGGGTGAGAGTACTCTGCTTAATTCAGAGACTCTGTCCATCACCACCCCTTGTTGTAAATTATTTTGTCCACCCTAAGCGTGGAAGGGTATACTCAGATGTGAGTCCCTTGCTCATTGCACCATCAGGATTCAAGCAAGCCGGGCCGAAGACGCCTGAAATGGCAGAAACCGGTCCCCGGAAGCTTGTTTCCTTCCCAGTGTAAGAATTGGCTTTTGTAGTCTGGTCTGCCCTGTTCCCATGATGCACTGGGCCAGGGACAGACTAATTTGCATACAGCCAGGTTCTGAAACTGGGATGGTGCAATGAGCTAAAAAACGGTGTTGGATCTAGCCCTGATCTCTTGACTGGGTGAGAGTACTCTGCTCAATTCAGAGACTCTGTCCATCACCACCCCTTGTTCTAAATTATTTTGTCCACCCTAAGCGTGGAAGGGTATACTCAGATGTGAGTCCCTTGCTCATTGCACCATCAGGATTCAAGCAAGCCGGGCCGAAGACGCCTGAAATGGCAGAAACCGGTCCCCGGAAGCTTGTTTCCTTCCCAGTGTAAGAATTGGCTTTTGTAGTCTGGTCTGCCCTGTTCCCATGATGCACTGGGCCAGGGACAGACTAATTTGCATACAGCCAGGTTCTGAAACTGGGATGGTGCAATGAGCTAAAAAACGGTGTTGGATCTAGCCCTGATCTCTTGACTGGGTGAGAGTACTCTGCTTAATTCAGAGACTCTGTCCATCACCACCCCTTGTTGTAAATTATTTTGTCCACCCTAAGCGTGGAAGGGTATACTCAGATGTGAGTCCCTTGCTCATTGCACCATCAGGATTCAAGCAAGCCGGGCCGAAGACGCCTGAAATGGCAGAAACCGGTCCCCGGAAGCTTGTTTCCTTCCCAGTGTAAGAATTGGCTTTTGTAGTCTGGTCTGCCCTGTTCCCATGATGCACTGGGCCAGGGACAGACTAATTTGCATACAGCCAGGTTCTGAAACTGGGATGGTGCAATGAGCTAAAAAACGGTGTTGGATCTAGCCCTGATCTCTTGACTGGGTGAGAGTACTCTGCTTAATTCAGAGACTCTGTCCATCACCACCCCTTGTTGTAAATTATTTTGTCCACCCTAAGCGTGGAAGGGTATACTCAGATGTGAGTCCCTTGCTCATTGCACCATCAGGATTCAAGCAAGCCGGGCCGAAGACGCCTGAAATGGCAGAAACCGGTCCCCGGAAGCTTGTTTCCTTCCCAGTGTAAGAATTGGCTTTTGTAGTCTGGTCTGCCCTGTTCCCATGATGCACTGGGCCAGGGACAGACTAATTTGCATACAGCCAGGTTCTGAAACTGGGATGGTGCAATGAGCTAAAAAACGGTGTTGGATCTAGCCCTGATCTCTTGACTGGGTGAGAGTACTCTGCTTAATTCAGAGACTCTGTCCATCACCACCCCTTGTTGTAAATGATTTTGTCCACCCTAAGCGTGGAAGGGTATACTCAGATGTGAGTCCCTTGCTCATTGCACCATCAGGATTCAAGCAAGCCGGGCCGAAGACGCCTGAAATGGCAGAAACCGGTCCCCGGAAGCTTGTTTCCTTCCCAGTGTAAGAATTGGCTTTTGTAGTCTGGTCTGCCCTGTTCCCATGATGCACTGGGCCAGGGACAGACTAATTTGCATACAGCCAGGTTCTGAAACTGGGATGGTGCAATGAGCTAAAAAACGGTGTTGGATCTAGCCCTGATCTCTTGACTGGGTGAGAGTACTCTGCTTAATTCAGAGACTCTGTCCATCACCACCCCTTGTTGTAAATTATTTTGTCCACCCTAAGCGTGGAAGGGTATACTCAGATGTGAGTCCCTTGCTCATTGCACCATCAGGATTCAAGCAAGCCGGGCCGAAGACGCCTGAAATGGCAGAAACCGGTCCCCGGAAGCTTGTTTCCTTCCCAGTGTAAGAATTGGCTTTTGTAGTCTGGTCTGCCCTGTTCCCATGATGCACTGGGCCAGGGACAGACTAATTTGCATACAGCCAGGTTCTGAAACTGGGATGGTGCAATGAGCTAAAAAACGGTGTTGGATCTAGCCCTGATCTCTTGACTGGGTGAGAGTACTCTGCTTAATTCAGAGACTCTGTCCATCACCACCCCTTGTTGTAAATTATTTTGTCCACCCTAAGCGTGGAAGGGTATACTCAGATGTGAGTCCCTTGCTCATTGCACCATCAGGATTCAAGCAAGCCGGGCCGAAGACGCCTGAAATGGCAGAAACCGGTCCCCGGAAGCTTGTTTCCTTCCCAGTGTAAGAATTGGCTTTTGTAGTCTGGTCTGCCCTGTTCCCATGATGCACTGGGCCAGGGACAGACTAATTTGCATACAGCCAGGTTCTGAAACTGGGATGGTGCAATGAGCTAAAAAACGGTGTTGGATCTAGCCCTGATCTCTTGACTGGGTGAGAGTACTCTGCTTAATTCAGAGACTCTGTCCATCACCACCCCTTGTTGTAAATTATTTTGTCCACCCTAAGCGTGGAAGGGTATACTCAGATGTGAGTCCCTTGCTCATTGCACCATCAGGATTCAAGCAAGCCGGGCCGAAGACGCCTGAAATGGCAGAAACCGGTCCCCGGAAGCTTGTTTCCTTCCCAGTGTAAGAATTGGCTTTTGTAGTCTGGTCTGCCCTGTTCCCATGATGCACTGGGCCAGGGACAGACTAATTTGCATACAGCCAGGTTCTGAAACTGGGATGGTGCAATGAGCTAAAAAACGGTGTTGGATCTAGCCCTGATCTCTTGACTGGGTGAGAGTACTCTGCTTAATTCAGAGACTCTGTCCATCACCACCCCTTGTTGTAAATTATTTTGTCCACCCTAAGCGTGGAAGGGTATACTCAGATGTGAGTCCCTTGCTCATTGCACCATCAGGATTCAAGCAAGCCGGGCCGAAGACGCCTGAAATGGCAGAAACCGGTCCCCGGAAGCTTGTTTCCTTCCCAGTGTAAGAATTGGCTTTTGTAGTCTGGTCTGCCCTGTTCCCATGATGCACTGGGCCAGGGACAGACTAATTTGCATACAGCCAGGTTCTGAAACTGGGATGGTGCAATGAGCTAAAAAACGGTGTTGGATCTAGCCCTGATCTCTTGACTGGGTGAGAGTACTCTGCTTAATTCAGAGACTCTGTCCATCACCACCCCTTGTTGTAAATTATTTTGTCCACCCTAAGCGTGGAAGGGTATACTCAGATGTGAGTCCCTTGCTCATTGCACCATCAGGATTCAAGCAAGCCGGGCCGAAGACGCCTGAAATGGCAGAAACCGGTCCCCGGAAGCTTGTTTCCTTCCCAGTGTAAGAATTGGCTTTTGTAGTCTGGTCTGCCCTGTTCCCATGATGCACTGGGCCAGGGACAGACTAATTTGCATACAGCCAGGTTCTGAAACTGGGATGGTGCAATGAGCTAAAAAACGGTGTTGGATCTAGCCCTGATCTCTTGACTGGGTGAGAGTACTCTGCTTAATTCAGAGACTCTGTCCATCACCACCCCTTGTTGTAAATTATTTTGTCCACCCTAAGCGTGGAAGGGTATACTCAGATGTGAGTCCCTTGCTCATTGCACCATCAGGATTCAAGCAAGCCGGGCCGAAGACGCCTGAAATGGCAGAAACCGGTCCCCGGAAGCTTGTTTCCTTCCCAGTGTAAGAATTGGCTTTTGTAGTCTGGTCTGCCCTGTTCCCATGATGCACTGGGCCAGGGACAGACTAATTTGCATACAGCCAGGTTCTGAAACTGGGATGGTGCAATGAGCTAAAAAACGGTGTTGGATCTAGCCCTGATCTCTTGACTGGGTGAGAGTACTCTGCTTAATTCAGAGACTCTGTCCACCACCACCCCTTGTTGTAAATTATTTTGTCCACCCTACGCGTGGAAGGGTATACTCAGATGTGTGTCCCTTGCTCATTGCACCATCAGGATTCAAGCAAGCCGGGCCGAAGACGCCTGAAATGGCAGAAACCGGTCCCCGGAAGCTTGTTTCCTTCCCAGTGTAAGAATTGGCTTTTGTAGTCTGGTCTGCCCTGTTCCCATGATGCACTGGGCCAGGGACAGACTAATTTGCATACAGCCAGGTTCTGAAACTGGGATGGTGCAATGAGCTAAAAAACGGTGTTGGATCTAGCCCTGATCTCTTGACTGGGTGAGAGTACTCTGCTTAATTCAGAGACTCTGTCCATCACCACCCCTTGTTGTAAATTATTTTGTCCACCCTAAGCGTGGAAGGGTATACTCAGATGTGAGTCCCTTGCTCATTGCACCATCAGGATTCAAGCAAGCCGGGCCGAAGACGCCTGAAATGGCAGAAACCGGTCCCCGGAAGCTTGTTTCCTTCCCAGTGTAAGAATTGGCTTTTGTAGTCTGGTCTGCCCTGTTCCCATGATGCACTGGGCCAGGGACAGACTAATTTGCATACAGCCAGGTTCTGAAACTGGGATGGTGCAATGAGCTAAAAAACGGTGTTGGATCTAGCCCTGATCTCTTGACTGGGTGAGAGTACTCTGCTTAATTCAGAGACTCTGTCCATCACCACCCCTTGTTGTAAATTAATTTTCATGTGAAAAACATGGCAACGAGCTGATCACAGACTTGCACGCCCTGCCCTCGGTCATGTGCAATGGCCCGGTTTCCCAGATTCAGAGCTAGCCGAGGTTCCAGAGGCATGTGTAAGCCATGCGTTAAAGCAATGTTGTGCAAAACACAACAGGCTAATATAATCTTGCACACGACTTCTGGGGAGTACTGCAGCACACCCCCTGTACGGTGGAGCCATCTGAATCGCGACTTCAACAGCCCAAAAGTGCGCTCTATGATGGCTCGAGTCCGTATGTGTGCCCTATTGTACCTATGCTGAGGTACAATGTTTGCACGCCTGTAAGGGGTGAGGAGATGTGGGGAGCCAGCGTCGCCTGAGGAGGGAAGAAAGGGCAGTTGTTAACATTTCCCTCTTTGGCTTGCACAGAACATGATCTATACGTTCGTACATGCAGTGTCTGTTGGGCCATGATTCTCATTGTACAATGGTTAATATTGGGTGGCATTCAGACATTTCAATGGCACATATCACACATTTTTAGTGCTTGGTACTTACCCAGTAGCCACATGTTGCCAAATTCTCCTGCAGCCATACGCAGGGCAAGAGGTGACATGCGGAATATGAAGCTGTCATGTGTACTGCCTGGGAACACTGCATGCACATCGATGAACCTCCCACTGGCATCACAGACAGCTTGCACATTGACGGAATACCATCTGTGTCTGTTGCAGAAGATGTGTGCAATCTGGCGGGGTGGCTGAAGGGCCACATGGGTGCAGTCAATTGTACCCAGCACACGTGGGAATTGTGCAAGGAGATAAAAATCTCTTGCTGCCATTTGTCTCATGGCCAGTGTATGTGGCATTTGTATGTAGTTGGGGGCTCTAGCAGTGATGCATCTCAGTACCTGATGCAGGCACTGCGACTGGCCCGCCTGGGAAATGCCCACAAGGTCACTGGTGACCCTTTGGAAAGACCCAGTGGCAAAGAAGTGGAGAGCAGAAAGGGTCTTGAGATATTCTGGTATTGCATGTGAGCAGCAGGTCACAGAATCAAGTTCATGCTCCCACTCACAGACCATATCCAAGATGACTTCTGGTGGGAAACGGTACCTGTCCCTTACATCTTGGCTGGTCATTCCAAATAGGTTGATCCTCTGCCTAAAAATCCTCTCTGCTCTCCTCCTCCTCCTCAAGTAGTTTTGGCGCATGGCAAGAGGCAGTGCTACGAACACATTCAGTGACATCCTGAAAGGTTTGCTTGTGTCTGCTCTGCATTTATCTATGTTGGTGGGCTGGGATTGGCTGCAGTGTGTCAGATGATCAATGGTGGGGGATGGTAGGCACTTGAACAGGTGTTTACCCTTGGCTAACATGACCAACTGCCAAAATTTGTATCTTACGGCTCGGAATCGGAGTTTCCGGCACGGAATCGTAAATTACGGCACTATTCCGGAAATTATGGGCCGGAATCATAAATTCCGCCGGAGAGCCGTAAATTCCGGCCCGGCGGCAGAAATTACGGCCGACGTAAAGTTAGTAGTCGTAAGTTTATTCTGTGAATACCGAAAGTGGTAAGTTCATTCTGTGAATCCCGAAAGTAGTAAGTTCATTCCGTGAATGCCAAAAGTAGTAAGTACATTCTGTGAATACCAAAATAGTAGTAAGTTTAGGATTTAGTCTTAAATTCATTCTGTGAATCGGGCCCAACATATGGTTCGGGATGAGGCATACACGGTGCAAAGCCTCAGTGCCTTGCACTTTTCAGCTCTTAGAACCCCAAACAGATTTAAGATCAATGGTATCCTTCCACAACTCGTAGCCCCAACAGCTAATTGGTCTGGAAAGGAATTTGAATACAATAATTTTGTGTCGGAAAGTCTAACCTTGGATGTGGACTTTTCGGTCATCTTAAAATAAAATGCATTGGGATTTGCCTGATTAAAATCGGTAAAATAAGTTAACCTTTTCAAAAATGAAGCAGAACTGCCTTGCACCGGAGCTGGACAATGTTCCCATTGTGTATAATTGACAGTGTTCCTTCTGGTATTAGCTTTATGCGTGTAGTGATTGCCAAAATGTTGGGAACAATACAAATCACAGTAATTAGCAGATTCTAAAAACAAATCTTCAGCTTCAAAGGCAGCATAATATTTCAAATCAGAAAACAAAGCTTCTATGGCCTGAACATCCCAATCATCAAAACGTATATTTTGTTTAATCACATCCCCCATAGAAACTCTAAGCACATTAGGGACATTTATAACTTCAGTGGGCCCATGGATTTGAAATCGAACAGCATCCCATACAATCCCAACTAAGACAGGCCAAGTAGTGATATTAACAAAAGCCAGCTCCCTCTTCAATCTGTGTGATGAGGAATGGGGAGCCAATGTTCCATTGATATGTCGAATGCATGTTTTCTCCTCGACATAGTGTCCGTTGACAAGTCGAAAAAAATACACCACAAAGCCAATTGACAAGAATAGGTAAATCGAAAAAAGCAACAACCAAATGTAGGTCCAAGGTGGAATCAAAAAATATTTTTAAACAGTGTTCCCAAAACAGAAATTTTTGAAGGGGTCTTCGATATGTGAGAGTCAGTGTCAAATGAAAATCTTGATTCTGTAGGAAAACGAGTTTGCAAATCAGACATCGATAAGTCAGTGGGGTAAGTGTAGTCAGTTTCATCAAGGTCAGTACCAGGCAGTGAACTCAGTAAAGGACTCGAAACTGCAGGCATCTCGAGTGCAACATCAGGCCTTGGATCAGAAGCCGGGGTAAAAACAGAATTTCTCAAAATCGGAGGACATGAGACTGCCGGTGTCATACTAAGAAGAATCGGCCACTCTGTTTATTTTGACATTGTCAATGGAGATATACCTGTTTTCTTTACGACCTGGAAGTGGAGGTAAAATGACTGTTCTTGTGCCCTTCACGCCAAGCACTGGAACTGGAGCTCGATAAGAGGGACCAAATTCTTTCTTGTTTTCGATCTTCTCTTGAACCAGTTCTCCAACTCGGGGTAGCCAGCCAACTACCGGATCTGCAACGCAGCTTCAGATGTGCAGGGCAAATGTTCCTTTGCAAGACCGTCTCTCGTCTTTTGTAGATTCTGTAAAACATTACAATTTTCATCTACGTCAAAGGAGGCAGCAACAGCCGCCTGGTCTAGACCGTCAAGGTCCGGGACTAACATCTTGATACCAAAGAGCATTTCATAAGGGTCCGCCCACCCAGAGCCCTTCTAGGGAGATTGTTACGGGCACGCTGCATGCTATTGAGGTGGGCCAGCCAATTCCTGCCAGTGCCTATAACCTTAGCTGTCAAAGACTGCTTTAAATCACGATTCATTCATTCCACAACACTATTACCCTCAGGTCTGTATGGAGACGAAAACTTGACTTGGACCCCCAACGAAGCCATGGCATCCTTATACGCCTTAGAGGCGAAAGCAGGACCCTGATCCGAATGGAAGGTACCACAGGCAAAAATCCCTACAAAGACAGGCAAGTCTCTTATGACAGTTCGCGAATCAGCGCTGCGATGCGGCCACACCCACATAAAGCGTGTGCATGAAACAACTGCTACTAAGATATACTTATATGCAGTATCAGAAGAAAACGGACCGCAGTGATCTAAGTAAACACAGCCAAGTGGTTTATTAGAAATGTATAACTGTGTCCGGGGCGGACGCGCAGCAGTGGAAGGTTTAATCTGCTGGCAAATGTCACATTGAAGGACATAATCACGCGTCTGCTTGTACAGTCCCCACCACCAGACACGTTGTTGTAACTGAGATACAGTAGCCGAAACGCCCACATGCGCAGACGCAACACCTTCATGGGCAGCTGTAATCAGTGTGGACCTGCGGCCCGCGTTGGGAATTAACCTTTCACCAACGTCCGGTATTTTCACATAAGGAACTTTATCAGGACTTAAGTGGTATGAATACTTCGAAGGGAACCCCTTAGGATATTTACTTCCCTTCTCAGTAACGGCTACAGCCGCCAAGATATCATCATCAATCTTACTCTTGGAACGTGTAACTGCCGCAACCAAATATGTCGAAACTGCTGATTTTGCTGCCCCATCGGCCAAAGAATTGCCAACAGCGTGAACTCCCATGCGCTGATGACCAAGAGTGTGAATTACATACACGAGTGGCAACTGCTCTTTAAGCTCAGCCACTCGGACCCAGATCATTTTATGTTTTATTGTGCTACCCTTGGAACCACGAAAATCATTCTGAATCCAAAAGGACAGATTTTGATTGTAAGACTGGACACAGTAGTAAGAATCACTCACAATAAGAGTCTTCACACTAGGATCAGCGTACTCCAATGAAAGCATTAGAGCATGAAGCTCTGCCAATTGTGCGGTGCAGTCCCCTAAAGTCTGCGTGTGCACGACCTTGGACTTGAATTCATCATTCACCATGGCACCTACCACAATGTCGCAAGCTGAAACGTATGTGTGCTTAGACCCATGCGCAACTTGCGCTGAACCATCAGTGTAAATGATACAATGGAAATCCTCCAAAGGCCACATAGTCAATGGCACAGGATGAACAAATTCATACTGCAAAAACTCTTGTGACTGTAAGGAGGCATCAAAAACAAACGTGACTTGCAGAGACGTCAGGGACGCCACCCATTGTATCCACCGTGGGTGCAAAGCTTTAGAATTTTGTACACTGGCTTTCGTCACTGCCTCTAGGGCAGGGTACGGGGTCACAACCAACATGCGTTTTCCCTGCGACACTGCTCGTTCCTTGAGAATCGCCCTTTGCATTGCTGTCAAAACTTTTTCCACAGTGACAAACCGCATTTCAGCCGAAGTGCACAAGTGTGACTTGTAAGCAATAGGTACTGTGTCACCTTCGTTAAAAGTAAGATAAGTGAAACCCACCGCCCCAGGGATGATTCTTATCACCGGGTTGGTGTGGTTATCACGAGTCAGTAAGAATTTAGATTCAAGAAGATCAGCCAGCAAAGATTGCAAAATGGTTGAATGTTGTGGCAGCCAGCAAGATTTGGTAAAAGTTGGTTGTACCAAAGCATACAAAGGCTTGATACGCTGGGAATATTCGTGTATGTAGGTTCGTCCGAAGTTTAAAAATCCCAGCAAGGACTGTAATTTTTTCAGTGTTGTCGGAGCGTGCAGCTGTGCGCATTTCTCCAAGAAGTGAGGAGCCATTCCTCGACCTTCATAGTTGAGCTCATAGCCCAGAAACAACACTGTGTACTCTGCAATGTGAGACTTAGCAAAGTTGAACTTGTAACCGAAGTCCGCAAAGCTACAAATTATGTGGTCAACGCGACACAGATGAGCCAAAAGTTCGTCGTCTGTGAGATAGATGTCATCCACATACGAACACGCATCTGGGTCAACTCTCTCCAAGAGAGTTACAATGCGGGCGGCAAACACACCTGGACAATTTTTATAGCCGATTGCCAGGCGTTTAAATTGGCGTTGTTTGCCGCCACAGGTAAAACTGGTCCATTGGGAACTTAGACCATCCAAATTGTGGGCAAAAAAACATTGGATATGTCAAGTGTGGTCTTAAACCGTTTACGCACAAAACTATCAACTAGAGCAGAGCCGTGGGTATTCTGTACTGCACAGGTACGGCAATGCGAGTTTAAATGTTGGTAATCCAATACCAAACGGTACGAACCATCAGGTTTGGTCACAGTAAAAAGTGGGTTATTCATCGGTGACACACAAGTTTCAATCACACCTTGATATTCCAATTTTTCAAGGATTTCCGCAACAGAAGCCTTAGCTTCACGTCGGATGGGATATTGAGGTTGAGGCTGTGGCATAGACCGTAAGGGAATTTCGTGGTGTGGGGAAAATGTATCCCAACCACAATGTGTACGGTACAGAGCCAGCGCAAGGGCCTTAGCCCACTCTTCTGCAAAATTCAGCTCATGCTCCTTTGAGACAGTGTGCGCGAAACTAGGGAGGATCACCTCCTCCCCTCTCGGAGCTGCGAGAACAAAGGGTGGAGGCCAGTCAGCCTCCACTAACAAAATGTCATGGGTATTTGTAAGATTTTCCCAAAATACCCCTTTTATGGTACATTGTAGGTCACCTTCAATTAAAAGGACAATTTCATAAAGCCTATCAGGGGGAGCTACTCTGGTATCAGCTGTTTCCACAACAACATATCGGCCAGTCGCTGTCACCTTCAGTAGTGGACGCATGGCCTCCCGCACTATGGTCATCTCCACCGCGCTGTCCAGCAAGGTAAGAGCCCATGTCAGATTCCGAGGCTGCGTTCTCACTATCTGTGGCATATCTCGCTGTTAAAGCGGCAACTTTCTTTTTCTGAAACTGTGGTCTCTTCTGTGAAGAATCGTTCTGCTTGCCTTTTCCGTCTTTTGGGCGGGGCTGGTTGCGAGTCTGCGGGCCACCCCTACCTCTTCCGCCACCTTCACCACAGGACGATGAGGCCGATGTGTTCTGAAAAGAACGAGGAGAGTGTTGATCAGGAACCTGAAATCTATCAGGTGACTTAATCGTACTGCGGTCGCGCAAGTCATAAACGCACTCAGTAGACACAGGCACTGGTGATGGGGGACGGGACTCCTGTTTCTGCTGTTGTTTAGCCTGTTTTTTGTTTTTAGATCAATTTTGCTTTTTGGTCTTGGGTTGATCGTCATTTTCAGACTTCGACCCTTGCGGTGGCTTTTTCTCTTTAGTAGAAAATGGATTGACACCCAGACTATTATGGTCAATGGTTTTATAAGCAGCCGTGATAATCTTCGGTAACTGTCGGGGTTTATCGAGCAAAGCCTTAGACACCTGAAAGTTTATCGCGTCTCCCTTTATATTAGAAAGGATGAGCTTGGAAACTACATCAAATGCACCGCAAAGTCTCATTCCCAATTCAAACGCAGCCTCAGGTCCGTGTTCATCCTGAACACGCTTAATGACCGTTGGAAGGACAGCCATTGACGGAGTGCCGAAGCACCTCGTGTACGCTGCCGCAAAAATTCTGCTGCATGACTCGCAGTCACCGGCGTCTGGTATCAAGTCTTTCAGCAAACTAATTGTAAGAATCCTGTGTTTTTCAACAGGAGCCGTGTTAGGAAATACCGCTTCCAGCTGGTCAAATTTACCAGCAAGCCAGAAATCATTCTTTTCCTGGGGTCGCTTGCCCATCACAGCATTAACCATTACTGGACTCAGCTTCATACCACTAGGTCCGTCTGGAAGCGCCGCAACACCCAGGGCCCCGCCCGGGAGATTGCGGGTAATGTATTGTACCAAGGCCCTAATAACTGCAATTGCGGTTGTATGTAGGACCCGTAGATCAGCAACGGGTACAACACCCGATCTAGGATGCGGAGTAAATCCTGCCAAAACAGGCCAAATTGCGCCTGGAATGGACAAAGGACCCAATCTAGTTGTCGCTAATGAGTGGGGAGGGGCGCCATTAAACCGAACATGATGCTGCCAAGCATTAATTGGAACTTCCTGTGTCCTATAAGGAACATATTGCTGCTGAGTGAGTATATGTGTGAAACACGCCAGAATTTGCATCCACTGCAGGAAAAGTCACCCACGAGTAAAAGATTTCATATGGGTACGCAACTTCAGCACTAACCACCATGATCACCGCCATGCCTTCCAAGGCGACATTATAAGTCTGCAAATGATTGCATACCGCAATGCGACTATGCTGCGGAATGTCAACGTCACCCACTCTGACAAAGAAACAAAGTGTGACAATACAAAATCTTCGTTACACAAATGGGGAGTAATTCAAACGAAAACCGTTTTCAAGCTTGAATAAACCTATATAACTGTAGGTAGGTTTGTCCGACACTACTAGTATCCGGAAACAAAAGTGAAGGGGTTAAGGACTGATAGAAGTACTACTCAAGTGTCATGTAATAAGACCACCATAGCTTGGGCGCAATGTCGCAGGGATTCTGCTCCTACACGGAACTGTGCATAGAGACTTGGAACCTCAGTGAATTAGGGTGTCCCAAAACTCACCTTAGTATCCAAAATCCCCTACCAGACTAGCAATCAGTGTCTCATTGGTTCTTCCATACCCCCAATAATTAGACAACCCAGTGTAGTGTAGTTCCTATATTCCCAATATGCTCTGCGCATTGGAATAACATAAACAATAGTTTAGACGTAGGAGTGAGGTCATCTAGGTCTCTACTGAATATGTTAGATTTAATTAGGTATGCCAGCTAGCTCAGAGGTCACTAGAAACTTTCTTGAATGAACAGGAAGGAGTTAACTTTCCTGATTAGACAAGAAGGGATTCGTTTCTGACAACCGCATAAACATGACAACTTTGCTCCCTCCAGAACAAGGAGTATATCTCCAGAGTCGTGTGAAAACAAAAGACAGCTATTTCACTCAGTCAATCGTGCATACTTAGTTTCACCAGAGTGCAGAGAAATAGAGAGACGGGCGTTTTCAATAATAGGTGTTATTTATTGAGCAGTCCTCTTTCTCATGCAAGAGAAGTGAGTTGCCACAATTGCAATACTTATCATGAAGTCAATCAATCAATCAATCAGAGCATTTGTATAGCGCACTACTCACCCGGAGGGTCTCAAGGCGCGAAGTAAAGTGCGTACAGTAAAAGTAGTATTATGAAATAATACTGTAAAAGCATTGATATGGTTTCTGAGCCATATGATACTTTTAAAACGGATAAAATATATACATACATAAAATCATTGACTAAACGTACTCAACTGGTGTTTCTAAGATACGCCTACCCCGGTGTACCTGACCTAAGCCTAATACGTGGGAAGGAGTAAGTAAGTTGCAGTTTAAGTTAAGTTAGGTTTTTGCCAAGAATCCGAGTCAAGAATTCTCTAAGGATCTAATCAGCTCCGTACCTTGGTTTTAGAATGAAGGAGGTCTTGTATCTCTTTCTCAGGACTCGATCTCCCAGCAACCCGCAAGGGTGACTGGAAACACCGGAGCTGGATTCCTCGGCAGGAGAAAAGACAGCGTCTCTCTCAGTGCGTCAAATGGGAGGGTCGGCTTCCTTTGGCACTCGCATCAGCTGGACGTCGGGCAAGTAGATAGCCGCTCTGCTCCACACCACCGTGTGTTTGCTTAAGGCAACGTTGGTATATTTATACCTGGAAGGTGCCGGGTTTGACGTAAGGTTGGACATAAGACGTCACTAAGAACTTACAGTTCATTCTGGACTCCAGGAGTTCTTGTGCAAATCAAAACAAAAGCAGGGGGAATTCCCGAGCTGCTGGAGGCTTGGTTTGTTTAAAGAACGGGTTGTACTTTCTAGGAGTCTATGGGAGTAGCCTTGCCGTATTTGGACTGCATTGGCTATGACTAAATATGGACATGATTCTTTTGCCTTTATAAGGATATGTTTTGTTATAACCACGTAAGGGCATGAATCGGGAATATTTAATTAGGGTCCTAGATACATTCACAACACCAGAACATGAACTTAGAATACCTCAGGTAACGTGGAACACACAAACACTCTTTCGTTTTACTATCATACCAGTCCAAAACGAGGAGTAAACGAAGACACGTGCAAGTTTGAAATATTTATTTCTAGTGCCGTGTTCTCACTCGCAGTATCTTAGCTAATACAAGCAAACATATCATAAGCAACAAGGTTATCAGCATAGTTACTATTCCATAAAATACAAAGGGAGAAAGCATGTTAAAATGCTAAAGGGAAGAAGGCTAAATTGCACCTCAGTCTTACCCTCCCTTGCTAATATATCATATTATAACTACAGAAGGTCTCTTGGGATTACAAGGGCGGCCCATACCTCTGGTCCTAGTAGAAAGGGATCACATCATTTTCTACACCAGCTCTCTGCATGCAAATGTTCTCCAAACTGTGTGTGCATGCTCTGCGCAGTGCATTATTAAACGCGCCAAAATCAGAGGTGGCCATAGCTGCCTATGTGTTATGTCTAGGACGTACGCTGATCAGACCGAACAACAACCACTGTGTTGAAATAACCTTGAAGACCTCGGCACTCACTGTTCAGACATAGCTTACCAAGCAGGGCTGATACTATAGGGAAAACATGTTATTCTCGCTTGAAGCAAAATATTCTGCTAGACTCTAAACATTTATAATATTATGTGCCTTGTGCAAAAGCAGCAGAGTGAAAAAATGACATTTAAACTTCTAATATGCTCATGCTAACTTAAAACAGTGTAAAGGCAAAGCCCATCCCCATGACACTATGGGTAGATGATTCTGGCATGGACATGGAAACTAAAATACAGTAAGAGAGCTCATGCTGGCCAAAACTCTATACTATATTTTCTTTTGTGGAAAAGCATGCTTAACACAAATATTAAATAGATTAGAGTAATACATGAATGTCAGCACAGAACTATGAAAAGTGTGCCCTGGAGGTGTAAAGAAACCAGGCCCTCTCTAACAAACTGCATGAGCAGTAGAGATTTGATTGAAGGGAGGATGTAGGGTCCGTAATGGTGGGGAAGGGAACAGCCATGGTGTGGTGTTAGGAAGAGATATTAACGGAGAGAACAGGCAGTGAGATACAGCCAAGGCGTAGAGGAAGCAGAAGCAGAAGCAAGGACGCAACGGTGGGGATAGGGATGGTGAGTACTGGGGAGGCTGCAGCAGTGAAGGAGAGATGATGGGGAGCAAATGATGATGGTGAAGCAATAGACGAGAAAGGATAGGAAGGCAGTGGAAAGAACGAAGTGTTGCATGGGAATGACAGGAAAGAGGGCAAGGGAGGGATGTATGGGAGGCAGAAGAAACATCAAGGAGAGCATGGCAGGTGTGTAGGGAATGAGGTCAGGGGGAGGACTGGTGCGCTGCAGGAAGGTAGAAGAAATATGGGGATAGTCACTCACTGTACTGCTGAAATTTGGGGCATCCAGTCTCGATGCAACAGTATAAATTAGGGGTGGGTGGAAATCTCTGCTCCTCCGGCAGCGCTTACAGAGTTTTGCCCACTTTGCGCTCTGCTTCAAGTGTGGAGTTTTGGAAAAACTCCACCAACTGCCTCATGGTGGAGTTTTTTCTTGTGCGTGGTTCACTAACCGTAAGTTGGTAAGCAAGAAAATCAAGCGCAAGACCACCTTCTGCGAAATTTCTCAACACTCAAGTAGAAAATCTACTTGAGCGGAGAAAGATGAAGCACCACTGGCATGTCTCACTGTGCCGTTCATGCTGATTTTACAGTGTGGGACATGCTTCCGGTGCTACAAAATCATTGTGACATACTGCAGCTCTGGAATCTGGCTGCGTTTTTGGGTAACTCCACGGAACTCTGCGGGTTGTGCCCAACCCTAGTATAAAGCAAAAGTGAAAAGAGAAGGGCATGATGTAGAGATTCGCAAGTGGTTGTTGGAAACAATGGAGGGCAATGATGGCAAGGGATAAGAGAGGGAGGAGGTGAAAGCAAGACAGATGGAACTCAGGCTGGAGGAGTGAGCAGTGAAGAGAAAAATAGAACTATCCTGGAGTGGGAGGAAGAATATAAAATTACCATAAGTCAAAGGATAACAGGAAGAACCATCAAGGAGCCAACAAGATGAATATACTTGTAAATAGTGCATCTTGCATTCAAACAAAGCACTTGATTGAATGCCTAAGGTTACACCCTAACAGCCCATAGTATTTGGTAACAGAGAAATATTCCACTTGGATGAGATGAAACTCAAGGCTAAATGAAGAAGGCAAATGATTAAAGGGGAGAACCCGAAGCCTACTTTATGAATATGGTAGGCAAGAGACCTGTTTCACCACTGCATGATGAAGCAGACCTTCCTAAAATATTGGGTCATCAGAATTAGTGTATACATTTAGTGGAGGAAAGAGGTACTGGATGGTATTAATGAAGTGAAAGTTAGTGGCATTTTTTAATCATCAAAATGTGGCCAATACAAACTGAATAGTCACACAAACTAAAGCCCAGGTATATATTCTGATATTATCCTGAGCAGTCCAAATGAGGAAAATGGATGAAAAAGATTCCTTCGGGATACACAAATAATATGATTCTCCCATAAAACCAACAACCTACCTCCCTTTTTTTGGAAGAAGTTTGTTAGTACATGGGAAGACAGATCCTGGAACAAGAATAAATAATTTAGTAATATGCTTGTTTAATGTAGTTGGCACTGTGTGCAAAGCAGAAGTAAGCGCTGATTCCTATATTGCAAATGTTTAACCATGCCCCATTGAAGATGATCCTAAACAAGTCATACAATTTAGTTGAGATATTGATCGCCAGATACCTAGCCATTGGTGCTATAATCATTTATTTACCTTGTCCATATTCTAAGTTTACACCATTGTCTTTGCATATTTAAGCTGCTATTATTGCATTAAAATTAGGAGCATTTCTAAAGTATTAGTTAATAAAAGTATATTGCACGTTCACCTATTTTTTATTGTTGTTAGATTTTACTACTGGTTTTTAGACTCTTCACACTGGGATACTGGGCCCAGTGTATGTGCTTTGATCTCTAAACCATGCAAAAAATGGCTGATCTCTGACTGGTATATCTAACTCTCCAATAAGGCCATAGTGCATAAAGTAGAATTATTACACATGGCATGGAAAGTTAAATGTCACCTGTGGACTGCAGCACTTATTGTATCATCAATCAATCAATCAATCATTTGTAAAATGCACTACATACCCGCGAGGTTCTCAAGGCGCGGGGGGGGCGCTACTGATCGAACAGAGTATCCTCCTGAAGGTCAGCAGGTCTTGGGTTTCCACTGGTATGACACAGAAACAATGGCTTCAGACCTACCGATGCAGCTCGACTGCTTCGTTTAAACTTGCAGTTAGACCCTTTTTGTCAGGGAAAAATCTACCCTTTAAAAAACTATACGTTACCCCTATGTAGGGCTTGCAGACCGCATGCTAGTGAGCCCGGCATTCAAAAGTGGTACATGTAGAAGTATTGCCATGTTCCTACACTGACATGCTCTAAACAGCTATTTTCACCATGAAAGGCTATAGAAGATTAGATTGCAGATTGACAGAATAATTTTGCCATCTCAGTTTGGAACAAGGTAGGGAAATAGAAATCGTTCAACTTCAATTTTAGCCCTAATGGTGGAGTTCGATTTTTAATAATTATTTTGGAACAGCAACTTTTCTAACATTATTGTTCCTTGCCTGATACCTGAAACTCCCGCGGCCTAATTAGCATTAGGCTGCCCCTACCAGTACTTTACTTTGGTCAATCAATCAATCAACCAACCAATCAATGCAGGGATTATATAGCGCAGCAACTCATCTGTGAGGGTCTCAAGGCACGGGGGGGGGGTTTGCTGGTCCCTCTGGGGGTCAGATTTTTTGAAGAGCCAGGTCTTGAGTAATTTAAATATCCTGAACTGAAATTTCTTCTTGGTCTAAAACAATCTCTTTAGAAACTGCATCTAAAGATGGTGCTTAGCTGCAAACCAGCAACTGTGGGTGTTTCCACTTACTCTTGGAGACAATCCCAACCAGAAGCAGCTTCTCCACAACTATATGAGAGACAGTATTGGTGCATTATTATGTGGCTGTAAATAATATTGAAGTTTTTAACTTCCAATTTTGTAAATAAAAAACATAAATTAACACTCACAAATATAAGTATTTTCTCACATAAGGTAGACACAAGAAAATAGAGTGGGAAAAAGTAAAATTGCAAAAAAGATGTATCAAAAAATGTCACCTATTAAAAAGTAAAATAAGAAGTTTTGGCTACAAAATAAATGGAAGTATTGTGTTCCTTATTCATCAAAGATATTTGCATTGTGTGCAGAGGCAAAGATGCTTCCTACTCCCAAAGAAGAGGATGAGGGAAACATTTACAGTGAGGTGGCGACATAGACAGGGGACAATCAAAGAATACTAGGGGTTTTTAGATTTAAGGAATGGTAGCGTTGAGGGATATGTGAAGGGGGGATGAGGACTTGCTGGAAACACACAAACCTATTGCGACTGAGCTTGCATATTTAAGAACCTTGGAGACTGCAAAAATACAAAGAAAGGGAGATGTCCTTTTTCACCTACTACACCAAAGACACTCTAGAGAGAGGTCTTACGTTGTTTTTTTTTAAATGAAAGATTGTGTTGGCTTAATGCGATCGGGGACTCTTCCTCATCTCACCCCTCAATGTTGACAGCATCCATTGTAGTTATTCCGAAGCCAAGGACAAACGTTACTCTGCATCTAATAGACCCATTTCTCTTTTAAATGTAGGCTTTAGGCTCTTTGCTGGAATTCTGGCAGCCCGTCTCTGTCCTTGGCTGCCTGGCATCATAGACCAGGACAAAGCAGGTTTTGGGCCCAATCGCCAATGTAGTGACAACATGAAAATAGTCGTTCATCTAATTGACAAGGCTCAATGCTCCAACCAAGAAGGACTTTTGATAGCAATATACGGTGAAAAGGAATTTTATAGGGTCCATTGGCCATACTTGGCAGCCACTCTTAAGCATTTCAGCCTTGGTGACCTTTTTCGTAGATGAATACTCAGCAGCTATAGGCAACCTACTGCAGTGGTTCAGGTGAACGAGCATTCCTCTGGTCGGTTTCCGATTAGCTGGGGCACGTTACAGGGGTGTCCGCTTTCACCCCTACTGTTCGCATTATATTTGGAACCCATGGCTCAGAGAATCCGGGCTAATACTATGATCAGGCTATCCTGTTTGGGGGGAGAAACATACTATTAGTCCATATGCAGATGATGTCAAAGTAACTCTAGAAAAGCCTTCTATCTCACAACCTACCTTCCCCAATGAACGTGATGCATTTGGCCAGGCTGCAGGCTTTAAAGTATATGTCCACAAATCTCATTCCCTCAACTTGCCACGCATGGAATACCTTACAGTGCACATTTCTCATACCGTGGGCAACAATATCTTTTCCCTGACTGACAATATCTTTCCCCTAAATTACAGCTAAGACCCAAACAATGGTGGCTCTTAACTACCAAAATGTAACTCGTCAAATCAAGTCCGAATTACACCTCTTCAGAGCTTATTTTCTCCTCTGGCTTGGTTGCATTATGGCCTTAAAGATGATGATTCTACCTAGGATTTTATTTCTCATTCAAGCACTCCCGGTCGAACCTCTTTCTGGGACACTATGGCCCCTTAACAGGAGCTCAACCGCTTCGTATGGGTGAATAAGAAACCAGAACGGCGCAAAGATTGCCTATAATTCCCTGACTAAGGCAGGCTCAGGCATTCCAAATCTCTGGTGCTATTACCAAGCAGTTCAGCTCAGGGTCATCCTGTGATGAATCTGTGAAGCATTGGCTTTTCATGGACAGAGCAGAAGCAGGACAGCCCTTCTGGAAGATTCCCTTCTTCCAAAAATCTGCCTGACCCAAGAGCCTTTATCTTTCCCCTATTACCAGATTGTCACTAGATGCCTGGGCCAAAGTGGCCAGGCGAGGTGAGCTCACCCATTTCCCCTCTCTGCCAATCGAAGACAATCCAGATTTTACTCCAGGATAAAATGATGTATCCTTTAGACATTGGAACCAGATGTGCTGCAGGTCTGTCAGTCATTTATTTGATATATAGGGACCCATGCCCTTTTAGATGCTCCACTCAGATCACCCTTTAACCGAAACGGAGCATCTCCACCACATACAGATCAGACACTGGGTGATGCACCCATTAGTTTGTCGTGGGGTGCAGAGTTTACTCAACCACTTTGAGAGGTGGTTGCTTTCTAAGACATCCGATAATCGACTAATTTCTGATCTGTACAGTCTACTTTGGCCCGCTGCTACCCAGTCTAAATCTGCAGGTTGGAAACATTGGGAGCTGGAGCAAGATCGTACACTGACACAACAGGAATAGGGAGGCATCTTTTACCATCTATTACCATGCTATGGCAACTAAGATTGTCACATATTTATACCTCACACCTCCCTGGCTGCATGAAGGTAACCCAATCAATAACCAGACTATTGGCGCAACTCTGGCTCTTTAGGAACACTCCTACATCTATTATGGGACTGCCCCATAATCACATCTTATTGGACCAAGTTTTTAATGATTTCAATACCCATTTTTACACACAACGTCCTCAATTCTCTGCCTAAATTATTTTGGGTCTACAAAACACACTTACATTTCCACTTAAGTCCCTTTGGGCCAAGCAAATTGAAGTTGCTCTTGGTGCAGCCCTGCATAACATACTGACACACTGGGGTACAGGGCAAATCCCAACGTGGCAAGGATGGTTACATCCACAATGACACATACTTGGGATGGACATTCTATCCCTCTCTGTATCAAAAATGGAACCTCCCTGCAGAACATACTGACACACTGGGGTACAGGGCAAATCCCAACGTGGCAAGGATGGTTACATCGGTAAACAACACTTACAACGAAACTTTTACAACGCACTACCATTACAACGCGGTCATTACAACGCAAACTATTACAACGCATTGCGCTGGGGGGCGCTCTAGGATAGGGAATAGGTTAATTTACTATCCAATACCCTTCCCTAGTGTCCACGGGGACTGGAGTTGGAATAGTAAATTAAACTATTTACTTTCCAACACCCAAAAGCGATATGCGTTGTAATGGTATGCGATGTAAAAACCGCGTTGTAAAGGCAGGTGTTGTAATAGCCTGCGTTGTAATGTCATACATCCGGTTACATCTACTATGACACATGCTTGGGATGGACATTCTATCCCTCTCTGTATCAAAAATGGAACCTCCTTCCCAGACTTTGGCTCGCTTTCTTGAAGTTACTATCATCAGAGTTCTGTGAACTCACCTGTCCCAAATACCAACACCTTCTTCGACTGTCTTAGACCCGCCTTTGTTCTACCTGAGAGAGTCGTTATTATCTTCTACATTAGCTCATGTGATTGTGGCTCCTTTAATTTCACATGTTGATGGGTCCCAGGGGGAAGAGGGTGGGGTTTTAGGGTAATTTGGGAGAATTCTAATGTTGAATTGATTAATAGGCTGAATGCCTTGTATTGCTTTCCTTGTTTTATGTCATAAAGCCAATAGAGATGTAAACCCTAAAGAGTGTGTTTGCTATGGATATTGCTGAAATTGTAATCTGATTATGTGCCAGAACCTTTCCTATACAACTAGTGTTACAAAACGCATTCTAGAAAATAAATGCATATTTTCTTGAGGGCAATATTTTAGGAAGGAAAATATTAAATTAAAAATAATCTTTTTGTCACTTTAATATTAGCACTCTTCCTGATATCACGACAGTATATGATTAATGTAAAGCAATTTTTGGTGTTAGGTAATTACTCTTCAGATAAGGAGGATCATTTTAGCAAACAACTGAATTTAAAAGAATTAGAGCCACAGAGAAGAAATATATTTCTTAATAGGATCAAACAAAGTTATTATACATAAATAAAGCATGAGTTGAATTAAATACATGACTTAAATATAAGGCTGCTTTTTACTTTCAAGAAACTAAGCAAATGTGGTGGAATCATTTCTTGAATTTAATAGTGCAGAGAACAGAACATTACAGTCTAATATAGTCTAAACAAAATGAATGCTAGAACACGTAAATAGATAATGAAGAGATTCATAATAACTTCCTTAAATATTATGCAACTTTATATTCAGCAAAAGATACAAACAATGAAGAAAGTAATTTTTTTAATCGTCTGATGATATCTCAAAATCTATTTATTTACTTCAACTGATTGAAGATCTGATGAGCTTGGTTGTACACATATGAGAGAAAGAAATGTTCACCGTTAATGGTGCATAATTACATAAAGTGGCCTAACGGCAGAATTTCTCTAGTTTCAGTTCGCAAGTGTAACGTCCGGTTTTCACAATATGCGAATTACACCGTCGCTATTTAAATTATGCCTAGACCTACTTAGGAGATACAGCCACGGCATGGTCAATTGCATTAGTGGAACAAAACAACTCACTTTTATATGATTTTCAGTGCCTTCAAGGGAGAGTTGAAAATGTTCTTTGATAAACATACATTGATGCAGTTGGTGGATTCTGAATTACTAAGACCCTGATTACAAGTTTGGCAGTGTGCAAGCAGGCCGCCATGCCAGCACCCTGCTCCTACACTGCCAAACTCGGCCATCGACTGCCCGTCAGATTAGGATTTTTCTCCTGGTCTGGTGGGCAGTCCGGCACCATGTGGTGACGCCAAAGCATGTTCCTACATGTAATGGACTGGTGCAGTCCATGCTGTACCAAAGTTGTGGTGCATGCACACATGGGGGCACACCATGTGCCCCCTGCATGTGCCAAATGGCCCTGTGGCAGTAGGGGACCTTGTTGGGACCCATTAATTTCCTCACTGTCACAGTTTTCACAGCGGGCTCACAGCCATGAAAACTGTGGCAGTGAGGAAAGTAATACGCTTGGTGATGCCACAGCGGTACCACGAGCATATATTGCGGGCCTCAGGCCACTAAAAGACCACATGCGATCCGAATGCCCAACTCAGACAACGGCAGCTGGACCATCAGTGGGGTAGGAGCCCCACCATGGGGTTAGTGTCCATCGGAACTGCCAAACTCATAGTAAGGCCCTAAATTTAGGAGAGGTTAACAAGGATTTACTTAACTACATCGCTTTATTTCATAGGTTGGTTGCAAAATCAGAATGGCTTGAAGAGAAGAGGAGGTCACGTTTTACCGGGGCTTAAAAGACAAGTGAAAAGATTTGTTAGCTCAAGTTGTTTACCCTCATAAATCTGTGAAGAACCTATTGATTTCGCAGTTCGGCTGGATCAAAGCCTAACTGAATGACATAGTGACAGAGGAAAGTCAGAGGCAAAAGTGACTGTTAGCAGACGGAAGAAAACGATAAAGTTAGCGATAATACAGCATGCAGATAGGGGTCTTAACAGAGATGCCACAGAGACCAAAGGATGTGTTTATATTGTGGAAAAGCAGATATTTCTTGAAAGATTCTCTGCACACCCTAAGAACATACACATAACCTCCATATCATAGAAAATAACTCTATTTAGGTGATAGATGGAACATTTAGGTTCACAATGCATCCATTCAAGCAAATATACAGTATTCATGCTATCATAAGTAAGAATACTATGCTTTTAGTAAATCCTTTGCCACTGGATAAACAAGAAGTAACTTATATTGCCATATTAAGAATAATTAAGGAAAAGATTGGACACATAAGCCCTGAGAAAATAATTGGGGACTTTGAGGTAGCAATGATTACGATAATTTAAAAAATAATCACACACTCAAATCCAGAGATTTTTTTAAATTTTTCTCAAGCAATCTGGTAAAGAAAACTCTTGCAGCTGGTTACATGACAAACTTCAAATTGAAATGAAAAACTAAGGGATTTATTTATAAGATGCCTGCACCACCGGAATGTCACTTTTTTTGATTAGGCATAGGCCTCTCCATCCCATCCATGAGGTGAAGCAAAGCCACCCTGCATGGCTTTTTTTTAATTTTTTTTATTTATACAAGACGTCCCAGCGCCACCAGAACCGGCAGCGAGAACAGGGGGGCCTACAAACACGGGAGATTAAAAAGTGGGGAACAACCATGTTTTTAATGATTTCCGAAATGGCTAAAGATTGGGGGTCGATCGAATGCTAACTGACAGAGAGTTCCAAAGCTTGGCTGCCATGAAACAGAAAGAGCGACCCCCGTCCTTGCCCTCCTCACTCGAGGGACGCAGACCAAACTGTGGTGTGCAGAGCGCAAAGTACGCCTGGGCAAATAGGACTTCAGCAGGCCAGATAGCCCAGAAGGGGCTTGCTGTCTCAGGATTTTGTGCGCAATGCACAGCACCTTGAACTGAATACGGGCTTCGATCGGCAACCAATGCAGTTTCAGAAGCACGCGTGCAACAGATTGGGATCTTGGGAGTCCCACTAACATGCGGGCTGCCGCATTTTGGACCCTCTGCAGGCGTTTGATACTTGCCTTATTGGCCCCTAAGTATAGGGCGTTGCCATAGTCAAGCCTCGCAAGAATGGAGGCTTGCATGATGGTTTGGCGAACGCTAGGCAGAAAGAGACCAAGCAAAGGCCTCAATCCTCTCAGGAGGTCAAAGCAAACAGCAGCGACGGCTCTGGTCTGCTTCTTGAATGTTAAACCGGAGTCGAATCAGACACCCAGGTTCTGTACCGTCTCCTTCAGAAGCAGGGCAGGTTTCAGATGTTCAGGCCACCCCTGCTCGGACCAGAGCTCCTGGTTTTTATATGTATATGTATATTAAAACCATTAGATGGAAGTCAGATTGAAAAAGGCAGTTGCACTGCCAAAACGTATCTCTGATGTGTCCTTGTGCCTGGGGAGACCTGATCCATTAAATAGGTTATTTTCCCCCTGACTTCAATATTTTGATATATTGATATGTATATATATTTGAACATATTTTATTTTATAAAAATAACAACTTAATATTTATTACTCTCTTAACAGCATTAAAACATTTTTTAAAGAGGGGTCACTCTCATCCTCCCTTCTTTTAAAGAAACATTTGTAATTAAAAAATGTTTTAAGAAATATGTTTTTGATTAAACTATATCAAAATATTAATTAATACCATTTCAATGGAGGATTCCCTTCAACCCCAGTTAAAAAAATAACATACTTACCTTATTCATACTTACATTATACTAACCTTATACTTATGTTATGCACGATAAAGTCTTGCATGATAAAGACTTGCATCTTAAATGACATTGTGTCTTAAAGACTGCGTGGTACATCTATCGGACTTCTGCTGGCTAAAGGAGAAATAGATATAATGTAGGGCCGCAAGTCAGTTCCTACACTGCAGAGTTGGTTACTCAGCATGGCGTACTGTAATACTAACTGTGAGGTATATGCAAGCATTGTGCAAAAGTTCATCTCGTCCTAAAGACATTTTAGGGCCCTATAGATGGTATGTTGAGACTTTGCGGCAATACACAGACACGCAGCTTGAACAGGGCATCGTCCCAGAGGGGGTGAGGTGAGGGTTATATTCCATGAGCACAGTGAATGGAATTTCTTCATAGTATATTTCGCTGCCTATATTGGGCCTCATTTATGAGGCCGTGCGTCACTTTTACGCCGCCGGTGCGTCACTTTTTGTGACGCACCAGCAGCGTAAAAAATGTGCCTTGTTGCACCATATTTACAAAGTGATGCATCTAGGTAGATGTGTCACTTTGTAAACCCCTGCGCCACATTATACCTGCGCCAGGTATAATGTATGCAGGGGGGGGTTTTGACGCAAGAAAGGGTCATAGAAGTGACGCAGTGAAATCTATAAGATTTCACTGCGTCACTTCTAGGACACAAATGCGTCAATTTCTTACGCCTGCCTCACAGCAGGCATCAGACTCACGCAGGTTCTTTCACATGAGGCTTGCCCCATGTGAAAGGACACATTGCTGGAGTTGCGTCACTTTTGTGACACACTCCAGCAATGCGTCACTTTTGCACCATACAGATACGTCAGAAATACTGACGTATCTGTTACTCCTTGCACCATGATGCGTCATACTGTAAATATGACGCATCATTGGTGTCGCAAGGAGCGCGCACTGAAAAGTGACGCATCGCTGTATTCACGCAGCGATGCGTCACTTTTCATAATGAGGCCCTCTATCTATTTATAGTATATTTTGCTGCCTATGTTGGTTGTATTCGGAGAGCAAGGGCGGCAGGGCGCGCCTCTAGATGGCCACAGGAATGACAGTGATCTGACAAAATATTGGTAGTGATCCAGGGCCTCTAGAAAATATGTCACGAATTACGCTACCCAACTCTACAACTTATATTAATAATCACTAATTAAACAGAAAGGCCCATTAATTAAACATGACATATTATGGCCTACTGAACCAAGTGGCCTAATTAACCTATTCACAAATTATATACATTTATATACAACCGCGGTAAATGGATATCATCATTTCAATAAACCTAACTATTTATTAAGCCACTTATGGCGATAGAATCTAGCTAATGGTAACCTGAATTCATGAAAAGTCAAGACCAGCTTGTTTTCAAAAGTAAGATTTTATTAGCTATTTATTATAATTTGTAAATGTAATTTTTATTAAAGCATTTTTATTAGAATCATTGCAATGTAAAAACATTATAAGTTTCAAAAATATATTATTGCAAAGGTATTTATTAATTTGTCATTTTCCAAAAGCTAAGTCCCTAACTATGCTAAATAAATGAAAATAAAGTAAAGTTTTTGAGGGCTCTTACGTGCTCCAAATAAAGTCCGTCAGCACGACATCCTCATCTAAAGGTCAGCAAAAGCAGCAGCAAGTATAACCCTTCCACGGGGAATGGGTTTTTATACCTTACTACGCTAACTAATCTAAGTAAAAGTAATTATTTTCTGCAAAAGTCGGAGTCCCATTGGTTCAAAAGTGACAAGTGACATGTCACCTCATTTTCAAAACATCAGTTCCGTGACTTTCTTAGAGTCCATTGTCTCTAGCATTCGAGCTCCGAGGCTTCCTCAGATTGCAACATTTTCTTGCATAAAATTTTACATCACGTCATTTCACTTCCTCGGATGCAAAGTTATCAAATGTTCCTCCTGCCGGTTCCTGGCCTTGGCCTTGTCCGAGTAGGAGACTGCTAGAAACACACCACGCTTTCCAAATGTTGCCACCGAAAGGAAATATTTCTTTGAAAGGACTCTCTCTTGCTCCGTGCAGAAATTATTTGCAAACTCGAGTAAACTAGGCACAAAGCTGTCAATTTAACGTCCACTATTATATAAACAAACACAAAAGAATAATTAATGTAAGAAATATTATTTGTTCTGTTGCCACCCAGCATTTACTAATGATTAACCCATTAGTCTAAATTACCTAGCTAAAGCAAACAAATAAAGCAGCATTATATCTACCAGTCTTCTTTAAATCCATCGAAATTCTTTATGCACCTATAGAGAATAGAGTGACGCCACATAGACAAAGGAAGCAAAACAAGCACATGCATACGTTTAAAAACAGCTGCATTTAGTTATAACATGACAAAAGGACAAAAATTAATTTATTAATTTTCACGAACAAAAGATGCAACAATAATGCACATTTATGAGCACACATGTTAGTGTCCCGCGTGTTCTTTTCATGAAATGCAACTTTAAACTAGGTTGAATTAATACAAACACAGCACCAAACGTTAATAAAGTTATTTTACATTATGGAAGTGTGACTTCACGAGTTGAAATAAAATTATTTCCAAATCTCGCTCCATCAACTCCCTCATCTGGTGATTAACAAATCACCACACCACACCCAAATTTTAGTAAAAATTTTGAATACCCGAAAATCGTTCGAATTTATTTGTATTAGTATTTTCTAAAAATTTGTCTCTGCAAAATCTTTGCAACTATCATATTGAACCCTACGTAACTCTTGTAACTCAATTTCCTTCTCCTGTTCCTTTTTGATCTTATAAATTCGTTTCTTTTCCTTCATATGTTTCTTTCTCTTGTGTAACATGCAACTAATTTTTGTCAAAACTACTATAAATATTATTACAAACAAGGGTGTTAAAATCTTGCCAAGAACTGAACCACCAATCTCTTGAAACCAGGTTTTAATAGCCTGGAGTCTCTTTGTAAGTCGCTCTGAAAAATCATCTTCTTCTAAAGGAACTATTTCTGAATGCATTTCTGTAATGTTTTTGATATACATCTCAATATTCTTACTTTCATCAGGGATATAAGTACAGCAGTGCTGAACATGTAAAATACCACAGACTCCTCCCTCTTTTGCCAGGAGTATGTCTAACGCAAGGCGATCTTGCATCACCATAGATCTAATTGCAATAACCTCAACATTCACTAATTGGAAACCATCTGATGTGTCAGTTGACAATCTGTCAACTATTGTGGATAATTTTCTGATACTCCCTGCATTCAAGGTTATACCTACTAAAGGTGTTACTGCTTCAAAAATATCTCCCAAAATTTCTGTAAAACTTTCTCTTTTATATCTATTTATATGATTATTAATTTTAAACACTCCTTCTACATTTCTATCAACATGAAATATCTTTGGAAAAACAAGCCCAACAAAACATGTCCCATACCAATGATCTGGAAGGTTATAATAAGCCTTATCACCACAAATACAGTAAATCCCAGGAAAAATTGGATCTTTGCCGCCTTTGAATCCCCAACCTCCCATGATTTGATAAGTGTCCTCACAATTACTAGCACCTACAAAATAATTATCAAAAAGTGTATTATCTCTTCTAATGCAAAGCTTACCACTAATTGGTTTGTCTATGTGTATTGCAACATTATCAAAAGTCTTGCCATTAAGTTTCTCATCCTCTTTTTGCCAGAATTTAGATTTAGTCTGTTTGACTATTTCATTTCTCTTATAAATTGCTCTTCTCTCCTCAACAAGATTCAGGAAAGACTTTTCTTCAGCTCTTAATTTGCAGGTTAAATTATTCTTGTAAGCATACTCATAAGTAAGTTCGTTAGTGACTAAAAAGAATTCCCTCATCTGTTTAGCTTTTTTATGTTTATTTAAAGCACTCTCAATTTTCAAATTCGCAAAAATCTCATCAAAGTTTGAATAGTAATATTCTAAGCGACCAGTCTGATAAAATAAGCTAGCTAACACACTACAAGTTATCCCATATGTAAGAGGAAGCATATTGTATGTCACTCCCTCAGAAACAGAAGCAGGTAATTTTACACAAACATAGCAATCTTTAACATTCATTACCTTAACATATTCTCCCAAAAGCCTTGAAAATGAATTGCTTGAAAAATCACTAATAGATTTATCCTGATGAATTTCAGGTTTGTGATCAATTACTTTGTTAGCTATATCTGTTGCACTATGTTTGTTTTGACTAACTGAAACTTTGCTTGACATGTTAGCTTTATATAAATCTTTGCTAATTTCAAAAGGAATGACAACAGCCAATACTAACCAGAGCAGAATTAATATGAGCACACACACCAGAGTCATCTTACAGCATTTCTTGAAAATGGAACACTTTGAAGTACTCCTCTCCATAACATTAGGCATCTTTTAAAAAAAAATCTTATCTCAAAAAGGTAATAAAAAGAAAACAAAATGTTAAAATTATCTAAAATTCAGACTAAATATATACCCACCTTTTTAAAATCTTTTTTTTATTTTTTTTATAATCCTCTAACAACTTTTCTTCAACCTAATGTCACAAGTTATTTTCCAACTAAACAACTTTTCTTCGACCTTGTGTCACCTAACACAATTTCTTCAGCCTTTTGCCAAAAACAAAACCCAAAAATTATTTATATTAGTACTTCAATCATTGTCACTAATTTTTTCAATTTCTTCCTGACTACTGCTGTTAATTTCAATAACAGGAGCAATAATCAGATAAGTCCACTCAGGAGATTTATATTTCTGATTAGGTCTCAAAATTCTCTTTGTTTTTCTAGTCACTACTTCTATTTTCCTCCCTTTTTCAACTTTCTTTTCAGGTTCTTTTTGACTAGTGATTTCGTTCACCTGCTCCTTAGACTTTTTAATCAACCTGACTCTCAATCCTCCATTTACACTTGGCCATGATTCTCCTTTTCTCAAGATCTTTCTTTTCGGTTCTGTTATATTTGTTTCAGTCTTCCAAGATCTTTTTCTCACTCTTCCTTCTTGATCATCAATATCACTTTCTCCAGAATCCCTATCAGAAATTTCAATTCTTGACTCAGGAACTTTTCTAATCGGCAGTCTCACTCTGTTAGGAACTATACTCTATCTTCCATCACTGGTACTCGGTAATTCGACTTCCTCCTCCTCTTCAATTACCTTCAGCTTCCCAGTTTCTGATTTCTTGTTCCTCCTTCCAGAGCTTATTTTCTGCTTTTCGATACTCTCCTGGTCGGAAATTTCAATTGATTCTGCTTCTCTGTCTTCAAATTTTTCAATAGTCTCTACTCCATTCACTTTCTTGACAGACTCTTCTGCTGAATTTCTTTTTAACAGATCTTCATCACTTTCAGAGTCTATTTCAATGATTTCCAAATCTTTTCTGTTCAAGTCTTCATTCACTTGCAGATTTTCCAGATGTCGACCTCTCTGTCGATCTTCAGAATCTCGATTTCTTTCACCTTCTACTTCAGAATCAGAATCATCTGTAGAATCACTCTCTTCATCAGAGTTTTCAGGAGTAGGAATTGGAATCGTGTGGCTTGGATGTATCCACCTTTTCAATCCTTTACACTTTACTGCATTCGTTGTTACTAGAATTATTTGTCTAGCTTTTTGCCACCTTGGAACTAGACAATTTCTTCTTCGATGTACTTTAGTTCTAACCCAATCTCCAGGTCTCAGATCATGTGTCTGTACTTTGTCATCTGATTGTACTTCAGTTCCCACCTGATTAGACACAGAAGTAACTACGTCAGATAGTCTCTTGCAATATTCCAAAATAGCACTGTCATTAATGCTCAACAATTTCCCTACTGGTACAAAAGCTTGTCTCATGACTCTGCCCATAAGAATTTCATGAGGACTCAGACCTGTCTTTTTATCAGGTATGCTTCTTAGTGGCATTAAAACAAGTGGAAGAGCATCTGTCCACTTCATACCTGTATCAAGACACATTTTTCCAATTCTGTTTTAGATCGTTCCATTAATCTGCTCAACTACTCCAGATGCCTCTGGTCTGTATGCACAGTGTATTTTCTGCTCAATATGCAAAGCTTCACAAATCAATTTCAAAAGTTTATTATCAAAATGTCCTCCTCCATCACTCTCAATAGTGACAGGGAAACCGTATCTTGGGATAATTTCTCGAAGAAGCAATTTTGCCACTGTAATCGAATCACAATGACGTGTTGGAAATGCTTTCACCCATCTTGAAAACAAACACACAATCACTAAAACATAACTCAAACAATTGTGTAAAGGCATTTCAATGAAATCCATTTGTAATCTGGTAAAAGGACCACCTTCCCTACCTATGATTCCTGTACCTACGACTGATTTTCTGTTTGGGTTCATTTGTTGGCAAGTTAAACACCTCTGACAAAGAGATTCAGCAATTGTTCTGAACTTGGTATTAAACCATGTCTCTTTAAAAAGTCTGATCATAGAATCCCTTCCTATATGACCAGGGCCATGATATAATCTGGCCATGTCAGCAATCATACAATTAGGTAAAACTACTCTACCATCTTTGTAAGTCCAAACTCCATCTTCATCTCGTGGTCTACATTCTGCCTTTAACCATGTGTTTTTCTCATCATCATCAGCTTCATTTTGTAAATCTCTAATTTCCTGCCATGTCTCAACTACTGTTGTTAGCATCAATGAATTCGAATCACTCTCTTTACTCCTTTCCCGATTATATGCACAACCATTTCTTGCACAATACTTTGTAGTCTCATCTGCATAAGCATTACCTTTGGTGATAAAATCCTCACCCTTTTTGTGAGCTGCGCATTTTACAACAGCAATTTCTTTTGGTAATTGAATGCCATCTATTAATCTCCTAATGAATACTGCATTTTTGATTGGAGATCCTGCTGAAGTTAAATAGCCTCTCTGAGACCAGAGCTGTCCATAATCATGCACAACTCCGTATCCATACTGGCTGTCAGTTATTATGGTAACTCTCAAATCTTTTGATATTTCACAAGCACGAATTAAAGCAATCAATTCAGCCACCTGTGCTGAACGAATTCCTTCAAGACATGATGCTTCTTCAACATCTGCAACTGTACAGACTGAATATGCTGCCTTTAAAACACCTCCCTCTGATCTTAGACAGGAGCCATCCACAAAATAGACAAAATCTGATTCAGGCAAAGGTTCATCTTTAATATCTTGCCTTGGCTTGGTACAGTATTTCATAACGTCCAAGCATTCATGCTTCACATCAATTTCATCAACAATTTCAGAATCAGGCAATAATGTAGAAGGATTCAAATGTACACATCTTGCAATAGAAACATTATCTGCTCCTAAAATAACGTTCTCATATTTTGTCAATCTGTTACTAGTTAGATGTTGTGTCTTACTCCTTGTCATGAGTATTTCAACTGAATGGGGAACATAGACTTTTACAGGAAACCCCATTATGATTCCTTCACTTTGCTCTAAACTGACACTAGTTGCTGCAACTGCTTTTAAGCAACCTGGTAAGGCTTTTGCAACAGGATCAAGAACTGCTGAAAAGTATGCAATGGGTTTTCTCAGATTCCCATGTCTTTGAATTAGTACAGACAATGCACATCCTTCTCTTTCACTGCAATATAGTTCAAAATCCTTTTCATAATTTGGCATGCCTAGAGCTGGAGCTTCACATAGGCTTCTTTTTAGATTCTCAAAAGCTTCCAACTCAGATTCATTAAAAACAATCGGATCTTTTACATCTGATTTAGTCAATTTCTGTAGTGGTTTCGCAATTACTGAAAATCCACTTATCCATTGTCGACAGTAACCAACCATTCCTAGAAACATTCTAACCTGTCTTTGAGTTCTTGGAGGTTGCATTGCTTGAATCATTTTAATTCTTTCAATTGTTACCTGTCTTATTCCTTTTGCAATTCTATGTCCAAGGTATTTCACTTCTTGTTTACAAAACTGCAATTTTGCAGGAGACACTTTATGTCCCTCATCTGCTAGATGATTTAAAAGTACAATTGTGTCTGTCATGCAATTTTCTCTCGATTTTGCTGCAATTAGTAGATCGACAATATATTGCACTAATGTCGATCTGCCAGGTAGATTTAAATCTTCTAAAGATCTCTTCAACAACTCATTAAAGATAGAAGGACTCTCTGTATACCCTTGAGGAATTCTGCACCATGCGAGAGTCCTATTTTGGAACCTGAAAGCAAAAATTTCCTGACTCTCTGGATGTAAAGGAACAGTAAAGAATGCATTGCAAAGATCAATGACAGTATACCACTCAGCATCATGTGGAATTTGATATAAAATGACTGCTGGATTTGGAACAACAGGACAACATGGAATTACAATTTGATTAATCTTTCTTAAATCTTGAATGATTCTATATGTTCCATTTGATTTTTTAATTCCCATAATCGGTGAATTACAAGGGCTACTCTCAATTTCCTTTAAAACACCCTGTTTAATGAATTTTTCAATCACTGGAATAACACCCTCTATAGTTTCTGCTTTCATTTTATACTGAGGAATGTTTGGAAATTCTATTCCCTGCTTCAATGCAATTTTGACTGGATCGATATGTTTCATCAAACCCATTTCATTTCCAGTAAAATCCCAAATCTCATTTTTGACTGTCTCCTTTAGTTCTACAGGAAGGTTTTCCTTTTCAAAAGCAGGAAACAATTTTGATCCTTCTGTTTCTACTAACATCATTGTAATTCTATATAGACCATCTTCCTCCATTGTTTGTAACTCTACTCCATCAGAAGAACAATATATTCTGCAATTCATCTTGCACAATATATCTCTTCCTAATAAATTCACTGGACTGCTATTACAAACCACAAATCTATGTTTGTCTTTAAAATTTCCAATTTCAACTTGCACTGGATCAGTTAAATCAGTTCTAATCTGTTGATTACTAACTCCGACTACTTGGATGGTTTCCCCAGAGAGAGGTAGGTTTTCGATTTCCACTGATCTAACAGTAGAACGGGTAGCACCAGTGTCCACTAGAAAAGTGATGTCTACATCATTAACTTTCCCATTTACAAATGGACCAGACTGGTCAACCTCAAGAGTGGCTCCAATTACACACTCTTCCCCCTCTCTCGGGCACCGTCAGAAGTAATCATCAGAATCACTTCCTTGATTCTCTGTTAACAAAAACTGTCCTGAAGCATTTGGCACAATTTGTCTTTGAGTCCTTATTACCTGATCATCTCCTTCAAATCCCACACCTGGATTATATTTTTGACTTCCCCCAGAATTAGGAAAGGGAGGTTGTGGAATTTGATTCTGCTGTTGAACCAATTGATTTTGTAGCTGTCGCTGAAGACTCAGGTCTTTCAGTTTACGTTGCAAACGTAGCTGTTGCTGCAGATCAACATCGTTCTGCATCTGTGGGTTTAACAATGGATTTTTAAAATTTCTGGGTGGGTTTTTACACTCACTTTCCAGTGTCCAATTTCGCCGCAATTAAAACAAGGCAATTTCTGTTTTAAATCATCCATTTTAGCATTATATCTTTTATTATTATTAAATTTAAATTTTCCTTGACCCTGATTCATATTCTGATTTTGAATAAAATTTCCATTTTTATTTTCAAGACTGGCAATTTGTTGTTCAGCCACTTTCACCTGTGCCCACATTGCTTTCTCCTTTAACTTCTTTTGTTTGACTTCTAACTCATCACTACAGTATTTTGCTTTTCTCAAAATGTCGTCAACTGAAAGTGATTGCCATCCGACAATACTATTTCTAATCATTTCCCCAACTTCAGGTCTAAGACCATAAACAAATCTGTAAATAAAATGGCTCATATCCTTTTCATCTAATTTTTCATAACCACTGTATTGTTTGAAAACTAGTAATAACCTTTCATAAAATGAATGGACTGATTCTTTAGGTTCCTGATTAGTTCGATCTATTTTAACCCAATCCACTTCTCTTGGAGCAATCTTTTGTTTTAACCAATAAATCACCTTACCGTAAAAATCCATCACTATTGGAGCTGGAGCACCAGTTTCTTTAATTCGCTCTGGTTCCTCTTTTGGCCAACTTATAGCAATTTTACATTCTGTCCAAAGATCTGACGGAACGACAATGTCAAAAAATCCGTCTAGATCAATCCACAGAACTTTTGAAACCTTTATAAACCTGTCTACTTGTCGATACCATTCAACAGGCTTCTCCCTCAGTCTTGGAAAATCATTAGTGAAAAGTAAAATATCCTGTCTAGACCAAGGAACATGAACATAACCTCCACCAGCAATTTCTCTCATTGGAAATTGTTTTGATAATTTCTCTAATATTTCATCCTCCTTCTTTCTAGTCCACTTCACTCTCCATTTGCTCAATTCACCAAGCTTTTTGATATAAACAATCAAGTCTTTTATGTGCATTATTCTTCCAATTGAATTCAAATTCTCAATGTCCTTTTCTGTAAAATCTAATCTATAATGCTTTCCAAAATTCTTTTGTCTACTTAAATTAATTTCGAGTTCAGCTGCCAGTTCCTCTAACTGATCATATTTATTCTTCGTTTTCCATTGAATACTCTTGCAGATGAACAGTAGTTCATCATCACGACAACATTTTAGACTGTCAGAACCAATTGTACCAATTATTAATTCTTCTAAATTTGCTTTTAATTTTGCAACATCAAGTTTTGAATTTGACCCTCTTCTTTCAGAAGACTCAGCATCAGATTCTGCACCCATTGGTGAATTATTAAAAGAACCTTCATTGAAAGTTAAATCAGGCATTTTCGTTTTCTCATGATTAATTTCAGATAAATCAGAATAACATTTTTCAGCAATCCTTTGAACTTCTGCATTTAAAGGAATCGTTAAACTTGTCTTGTTATTTTCTCTTTGTTCAAAAACAGGCTGAACAGGACCAATAGTTACTGGAACAGTTACAGCTTCCATGCCTTTAGTTGTTTGCCGAATTAATTCTTCCTTTGATCGTAAATATTCTGAAGTATTTACAATGTCTTCATCTCTAATTTCTCTCATTAAAATTTTAGGGGCTTCCCTTTCTTTTGGAATTAACGAAAAATGTTTACCCCCAATGTAAACATCAGCATCTGTCCCAGTTTCTGATTTTTCTGGAGTTTCAAAACATTCTGAATTATTAGGGTACAATTTTGGAGATTCATTAATAGGAGGTGCACTTGGTGTGGTTTCAGTAGAAACCATTGGAGTAGACCATGATCGAGGAGGTCTCAAAGGTTCATTTCTTTTATTAGAAGTAAAAATTTCTTCTAAAACTGCATCTTCAGATTCACTTTCTATGACTACATTATTTTTCTTTTCAGATCTTTTTTCACCAGGAGATCCTAAAACCATTTCTCTAATTAAATAGAGACCATCACACATGTCTCCCTGTCTCCACATTCGCATTCTATCTTCATGTGTCTCTCGTCTATAACTTGGTATTTTCAGAGGTCTTTTAATACCACTCGCTTCTCTTTGAAGTTGAAACATTTCATCTTCCCACTCAACTAAAGCTTCAAATTGTGTAGGTCTCGGTTTCGGTATAAGAGCATTCATCTTTTCTCTCAAATTTCTTAAAATTTTTATATTAAATGAACCATCTTCTGGCCAAGTCAAAACACCGTCATCTTTTGTGTAATGCTTCCAGACATCAAACCACAAGACAGTATGATATCCATATTCACCTTCCATATATGCTGCAGGTGTTTTGTATTTATGAAGCAATTTACCACCTCGCGTTTTTATTTTCTTGTCAGGTGAAAGAAAATGTTTAAACCTTTGAAGTATTGAAGGCTTTTTCTCAACATGTTTAAAATAATAACTCATTTTTCGAATCAAATTAAATTGAAGGAAATGATCGTAAAATATTTCCTGGATGTTCCGTAACACTAGCCAATCCGTGCGCGAAACACATCAACAAGCCAATCAGAGTTGAGCTACGTCACTACCTTGCTCAACGAATAGAAATTGTTCTTTCTCAAAGAACCAATCAGTTTACAGCACGTCAGAGTTACGAGAGCCAATCAGAACACAGCCAGTGACGTATGTTACCCAATCACTGCGCGAACCGTGTGACGTACACAGCTGCTGCGGTTTCTCGTGTCTCACTCTCAGCGCTCACCCCTCCTTTACAAAAACTTTTCACAGCGCCATTTTAAGAACGCTTTTTAATGAAAAATTTATTTAACAACCACAAGAAAGACTCATCTGTCTGTTTCTCTAATAAAGTGATAGTATTTCATACAATAATTCTATACGTGGAATAGACGACGCTATTCTCACAGAATATACATTTGCCGATAAAGTAATCCTTTTACTCTACCCTTCAAACAAGTAATAATGAACTCGTTTCCCTTAGAATGCACATTTAAGTGACAATTCAAAGTTTAACTTGAACCCTCTTACAAAACAATTGCGCACTTTCAAACGGAAAATGTCCCTAATCAAACACACATGAAATCCGTACAGGACTCTCACCTGTTTATAGATATCATGCACCGTTAGTAAAATAAACGACGTTATCCGTACAGGACTCTCACCTGTTTATAGATATTAAGTATGATATCCGTACAGGACTTTCACCTGTTTATAGATAATCATACACCGGCGTTAACTTACCCTTCACTCAAGCTCGAATATATACTATTACTCTTATCACAGTGAGTTTTAGAGCGGGCTCATTGTCCCTATACTCATGCTGTTCAAATTTCTTAGATAATCCTCACTATACAACACTCACTCCTAACCCTAACTTGTGTTGCACGGCGACAACATTTGTGATACACGGCGATACCACTACTCTGAAACAGATCAAATGTGCTGTGTGACTACCTTCTCATCACACTAATTTGTACCGGTACAACAAGGAATTTTCACGCTGCTGGAAAAAACCTTACATATAGCACGAAAACGGACTCAACATATGTTAGACATCAATCCTATGTAACTACCATATGTGTTGGTTACCATAGCAACCATCAAATTCTGCTACCAAGGTAATTGATCCAGCGGCCTATAGACAATATGTCACAAATTACGCTACCCAACTCTACAACTTATATTAATAATCACTAATTAAACACAAAGGCCCATTAATTAAACATGACATATTATGACCTACTGAACCAAGTGGCCTAATTAACCTATTCACAAATTATATACATTTATATACAACCGCGGTAAATGGATATCATCATTTCAATAAACCTAACTATTTATTAAGCCACTTATGGCGATAGAATCTAGCTAATGGTAACCTGAATTCATGAAAAGTCAAGACCAGCTTGTTTTCAAAAGTAAGATTTTATTAGCTATTTATTATAATTTGTAAATGTAATTTGTATTAAAGCATTTTTATTAGAATCATTGCAATGTAAAAACATTATAAGTTTCAAAATTATATTATTGCAAAGGTATTTATTAATTTGGCATTTTCCAAAAGCTAAGTCCCTAACTATGCTAAATAAATGAAAATAAAGTAAAGTTTTTGAGGGCTCTTACGTGCTCCAAATAAAGTCCGTCAGCACGACATCCTCATCTAAAGGTCAGCAAAAGCAGCAGCAAGCATAACCCTTCCACGGGGAATGGGTTTTTATACCTTACTACGCTAACTAATCTAAGTAAAAGTAATTCTTTTCTGCAAAATTCGGAGTCCCATCGGTTCAAAAGTGACAAGTGACATGTCACCTCATTTTCAAAACATCAGTTCCGTGACTTTCTTAGAGTCCATTGTCTCTAGCATTCGAGCTCCGAGGCTTCCTCAGATTGCAACATTTTCTTGCATAAAATTTTACATCACGTCATTTCACTTCCTCGGATGCAAAGTTATCAAATGTTCCTCCTGCCGGTTCCTGGCCTTGGCCTTGTCCGAGTAGGAGACTGCTAGAAACACACCACGCTTTCCAAATGTTGCCACCGAAAGGAAATATTTCTTTGAAAGGAATCTCTCTTGCTCCGTGCAGAAATTATTTGCAAACTCGAGTAAACTAGGCCCAAAGCTGTCAATTTAACATCCACTATTATATAAACAAACACAAAAGAATAATTAATGTAAGAAATATTATTTGTTCTGTTGCCACCCAGCATTTACTTATGATTAACCCATTAGTCTAAATTACCTAGCTAAAGCAAACAAATAAAGCAGCATTATATCTACCAGTCTTCTTTAAATCCATCGAAATTCTTGATGCACCTATAGAGAATAGAGTGACGCCACATAGACAAGGGAAGCAAAACAAGCACATGCATACGTTTAAAAACAGCTGCAATTAGTTATAACATGACAAAAGGACAAAAATTAATTTATTAATTTTCACGAACAAAAGATGCAACAATAATGCACATTTATGAGCACACATGTTAGTGTCCCGCGTGTTCTTTTCATGAAATGCAACTTTAAACTAGGTTGAATTAATACAAACACAGCACCAAACGTTAATAAAGTTATTTTACATTATGGAAGTGTGACTTCACGAGTTGAAATAAAATTATTTCCAAATCTCGCTCCATCAGTAGAACAAATAAATGTATGCAGGGTCCGCTATCCTGTTACCCCTAGCCATATCAACCATTTATTGCTAATAATGTTGTAGCTGTTCTGAACCTTAGGCTGATGTACCCGACAGTAACCATTCGTGTCTGTTTATTGGGATCTATGAAAAACGGAAAATAAAGTTTAAAAAAAAAAGACAGCGTGGTAAATCAACTACATGATATTTAAGGCATAATAAATGTAAAATCCTCTCCTTCTGTGTAACTCTTGGTTGTGAGTGCACTGACAAAAGAAAGTAGCCAAGAGGTTTTCAGGTCTTGATTTTTCCCTCTTCATGAGGTTGTTGGTTCGAGCACTGGCCTTTGATGATCACTGAGAGATACTCATGTACAGTCACTCTCACTGATCGATTGATCTGTAACAAGCACTGGAAGAGGCAGTTTGCTAGCATCATACACAGCAGTTATCATGTGCTCCTTTGACACATGCGCATCAGCGGCCTCATCCAGAGTTTAGGCTTCAATCACTAAACCATTTAGGATCAAGAGGAGCTTAACAGGTATTGATTGCTGTAAAAAAATGCTTCTCTACAGCAGGGTTTTAGGTTAAACTTCTTTTTGTGAAATAATTTATGTAGATGGTTTTATCATGCTACGGCATAATAGGGACCGTTTTGGCTGAGGAAGATTTTTTTTAAGGATTGGCAAATAACTCTTACCATAGGAGGCTTGCCCCTGTGGTGAATTGGCCTTCTTGTTGATAGGTTCACAATTACAGATGGCCCTCTTTTTCTTGTATAAATTAAATATATGGTTAACTTTCTAACTCTTTTCTGTCTACTGCAATTGAGAAGCATTAAAAAGAAAATATATATCTCCCAGTCCTTAGCATCAGAGCTCTATTTCTAGAGATGACTTAAAGAGCTTAGCGAAGGAGACTTTCTTTTAACTTAATAGAAGAAAAGTAAGCTAGAACGGGAGATGAGAAGAGGAAACATCTCACTTTCTCTCCACCTTTCCTAATTAAAAGTTCTTCCTGATTAACTTCTTCATCCCGGCCTTCCCCAAACACCAACTCAGAGGAAATTGAATCTGAGCAATTGGATCCAGGCCCTAAGGATAAAAACATATGGCATGATGAATTTCCTAATATTTTGATATATCTTTGCTCTAATGTGAATATACCTTCTAGAGGAAGTGCAACATCATACTAGTGGTGGGTTATTTCGACAATTTCATAGACCTGTGACTACTTAACTGATGCATCTTGCAGCACAGAAATGTATTTTACTTGAATAGAAAAACTTCCCTAAGACAGCTATTCCATAGCTTATGATACATTTCTACCACATGGAGGAAGTTGAAACTTAAATTCTTTAATCAGTAAAGGTAAACTCCATGTTGGCTAACTTGATGGGACTTTCTAATATGAATATAGATGATACTTCTTTTGTGAATCCAGTTGATCATCATGTAGATGCTGTTCTATGGTGACTCATTTTGCCCTATGAGCTGGTACTCATGCTATATACATACCTCAGTTGTTCATTAAATATTGTATATGCGTCTCTTCTTTGACCCAGGACGATGCAAAGTGCAAATGTATCTGAGCTTATTTAAAGATGCTAACTTGCTTCCTTTCTGATGTGACTTTGATGGTCTTTGTTCTTCAGCCATGTGACCAGCAGCTGAGATGGCAGCGCATTGCCAAATTTGAGTAAGTGACTGGAACTTCAAAGTAGTCCGGTAAGCTGCTATATGAATGAAGCTTCCATTTCAGTGATCCAAACTCTTCTGTCAGGTGCAAGATTGTATGGTACAGAAAGCCAAGATGCATCGTTTTCAAAACCTGATTTGCCTGGCAAATATCATCCCAATTGTAAAATGCAGCTGTCTGAAAAAATCTCAGTTCTTGTCTCCCTCTTCGCAGCTGTTGTCAAGACTTTTGAGACATTTGAGCCACTTCAATATTGGACGGCTGAGTTGCCAGATTTATAAGCAAGCATTATAGACTACGAGCCCGATTCACAGAACTAACTTAAGACAAAATCCTAAACTTACTACCATTTTGGTATTCACAGAAGGCACTTACTCATTTTGGTATTCACTGAAGGCACTTACTCATTTTGGTATTCCCAGAAGGCACTTACTCATTGATGAGTAGGTGGCTTTGGTATTCACAAAAGACACTTACTCATTGATGAGTAAGAGGCTTCTGTGAATACCAAAATGAGTAACTTACTCATTTTCAGTAACTTACTCATTTTGGTATTCACAGAAGGCACTTACGCATTGATGAGTAAGTGCCTTCTGTGAATACCAAAATGAGTAAGTACCTTCAGTGAATACCAAAATGAGTAAGTGCCTTCTGTGAATACCAACATGGTAGTAAGTTTAGGATTTTGTATTAAGTTAGTTCTGTGAATCGGTTCCTACAATTCTTGGAAAACACACTTGTTTCCAGCTTCAAAGCAAGCATTTGGCTTCATGTAAAATAAAAATGCGTTCTGAAAGTACTATTTGACAAAAGAGGCAGTGTTCCACATCTCTTTCAAAAAAGAGTTCTGGATGTATGTTCTCATGTTTTCTTGGTGTAAAAGAGCCCAGGGTGGAGGAGATAGTTTTGATAATCATCTGTCTTTGTCAAGTCAATCCGTCAGTTTCAATAATTCACTGCTAGATGGTCATGTTACAGTGTATCATTCCCTTTAGTTCTTCCAAGGGAATTCACAATTTCTCTGGATTTATAAGAGGGTTAATTGTATAGTAAAATTAATTCCAATCATTTCTAACATCTCTGATTTGCTGTTGTGGAACTTCCTTTTCAATTTCATGTCCTTCCCTTTCACCTGAAATAAGCTCAACCTTTCTTCAGCAAGACCTTATCTCCTTTGGTGGGAATGGAACACAATGAGGCATTGCACTACAACCTCACCTGGATGACTGGATGATTCATTCAGCTTCAGACATAGTTTTGATTTAGGCAATTTTCAGAGGTTGCATCGTATTAACTCTGCATAAAAAAATCAGCTCCAGCAATCACAATACCTGCCATTCATAGGGCCAAGATACTAGAAAGATCTGGGGAATGTTTTCTTCATTGAGACTCTGGAATTCTTAAATTACAATCTCATCAATTTCTCCCTCAGGCTGAAAGTTCTCCAGCTCAAGGTATGTTGAGTGTGCAGGGAGATATGGTGCATCATTGCTCCTACTATCCTTTAGTTTGTACTGGATCAAATTTAGTTAAGTCCTGAGGCCTGATATTATCTCTTTTTCAGGCATCGCCCCTATTTCTTCACTTACTTGCAATACTGCCTGTGGATGACTTATCCACCCACATTCTGCAGCACTGGAACCCTGCATCATTTCTAATTAATTCTCCAACACCCCTCCCCACAATAGAGATGTGCAAGGAGCTACAATGTGGGTGCCTATCTGGGGCCTGTTAAGAGATATTGCTATGATTGTTCCAGAGGATGTATGATAGTACAACGCGATCATTTTGATCGCGGTACTTTACATCGCGGATTACACAACGCAAGTCGTTACAACGACTTGTGTTGGAGGGCGCGGATTGAGGATTATTATAATTTTCTATTCCAACACCAGCCCACGTAACAGTAGGGAAGGTGTTGAAATGTACAATTACAATATTCCTTAACCAACAGCGCCATCCAGAGCAAGTCGTAGTAACGACTTGCGTTGTAATGGCAGCGTGGTAAAGGTCGTGCGGTGTAAACACCGTGTTGTAAACGACGTTTATCATTCCAGATGTTGTCATATTCACAATAGATGCCTCCATGCTTTGCTGGGTGGCAACTTGAGTTAATCTCAAAACTCAGGAGTTCTGGTCAAAGAGGGAATCCATACGGTCATTGAAGAGGAAGGACTTGACTACCATTCATCTTGCAAGATGAACTTTTGTTTTGTCATTTGACTGTCTGGACAGACAGAAAAGTAACCAAAGTGCTTTAGAATCACCAGATCGATATCAGTAGGTGCAATTGAAGTACAGATTTATCCATATGCAGATATTTGCAGAGGAGTGAACAGCTGGGTAGCTGAAAACTTGAGTTGTGCATTTTGTTCCTTTTATAGTTTTAGTCTTCCCCAGGTGACATTTACAACAATTTGCAATTGGTTTGAAACTCCTTCTCTGGAACACTTTGCTTCAAGAGCAATTGTCTTGCTTCCCCGTTTAGCACAGGATTTCAGGTTCAGGGAGCATGGTGTGGGGATGCTCTCCCATGTAATTGGTCACTGACTATCCTTTGCTTTCTTCCATTCCCCCTCATCATCACAGTGGACAAAAAAGTCTTCATAATTGTTCCCTGTTTGAAGATGATGGTTTGCCCAGTACCTCCTGTTAATAATAATAATAATAATCTTTATTTGGATAAAAGAAAATATCCTTTAAGAATGTGCCAGTATTGGAGGCCTCGTAATTTAGTAAGCCCAGTTCTAGCCTGATCTGGGCAGCAGAGGCAGATTGGGGCAAGTGGAGGACTTTTTTATAGATCTTGGTCACAAGTTAGTTTAAGGTTGTATTTAGTTTGCCCCTAAATATCTCGATGCCATACGCTAAAGTAGGCCCACTTTTTGCTCTCAGGATTTCCAGTAGGAATGAGAGTGTTGGGCCGGACAGCTCTTTAGCGAGCTTAGATAAAGTGACTTGTAGGGTCGTGGCTTTTGCTGCAACCTCGTACCTCCTGTTGTGACAGTTAGCAATTGCATGGGAATGGATTTTGTCTGTGGTTCCTCATCCTCTCTGCTTTACGGTCCTCCTCCTGAAGGCTGTACTGGAACTTCAACTGTTAATATGGAAGTTGAGGGGCTGAGACTTCAGAAATTAGGTCTGTCCCGTAGTTTGGCTGTAGCAGTTCAAGCTTTCTGATGTCCTGCCACTTTAAATCCTTACAGTCCTCACAGGTCTTCCTTTAGTCCCTGGTATAAAATTAATGGGGCTCAGTCATTGAAATCATTCACCTACTTTGATTCTATAGTTTCTTCTCACAGAGCCTACTGATTTATCATTCAGACCTTTTATGAACCTTGGGTTGGTATGGATGAGACAGATGCTTTAGCTAGCAGATTACTGAATATGTTTAAGGTCATTTCACAGTTCTCTCTATCTGGGATTTGCTTTTAGTTCTGAGTTATTCACAGAGGGCACGTTTGAAATTATAGACACTTGACCACTTCAATATTCTTCTTTCAATTACCGTCTTCATGGAACTGTCCTCAGCAGGAAAACAGGAAGAGCTGGGTTCTCTTGTTGACCATGCACCTTATCTTAGGACTGCTGACATGGGGGTCTAGCATTTGCTCCCATGGCATAATTAATTCAGCTTTTCACTGTGCTCAGAAAATCATTTAAATAACATTTCCCAAAACCCTTCTTCAAATGTTCTTACTTCCTACTCTTGGGGTTCATCATCTAGTGCCATATCTATTTACAATGCAATGGCAGATTCAAGTAATATAAGTCCCTTTTTTTATTTTATGGCCCAGCCCGCCATGAGGGCACACCTTTGGTAGCCACTCTCTGCAGATGGCTATGATCAACTAGTTATAAGGCTTATATGCCTATACATCACCAATTGCCTAGAGCAACTAGGTCGGAGTCTGAAAAATTTCAGCACTCCGTCCATCATCTCCTTGTGTTTGCTTTGTTCACCATAAGTTGCCAGGGTCCCAGGATGCTTGTTTCTGGTCCAGGGAAGACCTGGCTTGGCAGTTCGTCCTGGACTTTACCCACGAGGCACAGGGTTAAGCCTGATTTGCATATAGCTGGGTCTGAACTGGGGTGGCAAAGTGAGCTAAAGAAGACTAATGGATTCAACCCAGATCTGTGACTGGGGATGAGTGTCTGAAAAGTTTCAGCGCTCTGTCCATTATCTCCTTGTGCTTGCTTTGTTCGCACTAAGTTGGCAGGGTATACCCAGACAGGGGTCCCTTGCTCACTTTACCACTGGATTCAAGATTGCCTAGCTGATGAGGGGTGTTACCCTGACACCGGTCCAAGGAAGACCTGGCTTGGCAGTTCATCCTAGACTGTACACATGATGCGTAGTGTCAAGACTGATTTGCATATAGCTGGGTCTGAACTGGGTGGCGAAGTGAGCTAACGAACGATGATGGATTCAACCCAGATCTGTGACTGGGAGTGAGTATCTGAAATGTTTGAGCGCTCCATCCATCATCTCCTTGTGTTTGCTTTGTTCGCCCTAAGTTGGCAGGGTATGCTCAGACGTGGGTCCCTTGCTCACTTTGCCACTGGACTCAAGCTTGCCTGGCTGATGAGGGGTGTTACCCCGAAACCGGTCCCAGGATACTTGTTTCTGGTCCAGGGAAGACCTGGCTTGGCAGTTCGTCCTGGACTTTACCCATGAGGCACAGGGTTAAGCCTGATTTGCATATAGCTGGGTCTGAACTGGGGTGGCAAAGTGAGCTAAAGAAGAATAATGGATTCAACCCAGATCTGTGACTGGGGGTGAGTGTCTGAAAAGTTTCAGCGCTCTGTCCATCATCTCCTTGTGCTTGCTTTGTTTGCACTAAGTTGGCAGGGTATACCCAGACAGGGGTCCCTTGCTCACTTTACCACTGGATTCAAGATTCCCTAGCTGATGAGGGGTGTTACCCTGACACCGGTCCAAGGAAGACCTGGCTTGGCAGTTCTTCCTAGACTGTACACATGATGCGTAGTGTCAAGACTGATTTGCATATAGCTGGGTCTGAACTGGGTGGCGAAGTGAGCTAACGAACGATGATTGATTCAACCCAGATCTGTGACTGGGAGTGAGTGTCTGAAATGTTTCAGCGCTCCATCCATCATCTCCTTGTGTTTGCTTTGTTCGCCCTAAGTTGGCAGGGTATGCTCAGACGTGGGTCCCTTGCTCACTTTGCCACTGGACTCAAGCTTGCCTGGCTGATGAGGGGTGTTACCCCGAAACCGGTCCCAGGATACTTGTTTCTGGTCCAGGGAAGACCTGGCTTGGCAGTTCGTCCTGGACTTTACCCATGAGGCACAGGGTTAAGCCTGATTTGCATATAGCTGGGTCTGAACTGGGGTGGCAAAGTGAGCTAAAGAAGAATAATGGATTCAACCCAGATCTCTGACTGGGGATGAGTGTCTGAAAAGTTTCAGCGCTCTGTCCATTATCTCCTTGTGCTTGCTTTGTTCGCACTAAGTTGGCAGCGTATACCCAGACAGGGGTCCCTTGCTCACTTTACCACTGGATTCAAGATTGCCTAGCTGATGAGGGGTGTTACCCTGACACCGGTCCAAGGAAGACCTGGCTTGGCAGTTCATCCTAGACTGTACACATGATGCGTAGTGTCAAGACTGATTTGCATATAGCTGGGTCTGAACTGGGTGGCGAAGTGAGCTAACGAACGATGATGGATTCAACCCAGATCTGTGACTGGGAGTGAGTGTCTGAAATGTTTCAGCGCTCCATCCATCATCTCCTTGTGTTTGCTTTGTTTAACACGGGGGTGCACACCAAAAGTTGGTGTGATGAGCGGAGAGCATGTTCAGGTAAATAGGGTGTGAGAAGATTTGTTAGAATGGAAGGGGCCTGGCCATAAAAAAATCTTTGAACTATGCACAGAGATTTAAAGCCAGTGTAGTTTATGTATATATTTGGCCATGGAGCAGGACCGCAGAAGAGCAAAGGTGCACAAGCAGCAGCATTTTGAAGCCTCTGTAATCTAGTGATGCCTGCCTTATTGGTACCCAAATACAGTGAGTTACAATAATATAGCCTGGAGAGGATAGTAGACTGGATGATGAGTTGGTGAGTATGGAGGTCAAAGAACCCGAGCAGCGGCCTCAGGCCGCTTAAAGGCTGAAACAACTGCCCGCCACTAATTTAGTCTGTACCTGAAAGTTAAGTGTGCTGTCCAGCCACACACCCAGATTTTTTAGTGTGTCCTTGGGAACAGGAGGAATTCCCGGTGCTGTGGGCCACCATTAGTCGTCCCAGAGAGGCATGTCTCTATCCACCAGGAGGATCTCCGATTTACTTGCATTAAGCTGCAAGCAATTGGTCGTCATCGATTCTGCAATGGCCACCATGTCATCACAAAACTTGGTGACATGTTGATCAGAGGTGTTAGATATTGAGATGATAAGATGAGTGTCATCAGAATAAGAGACCACATAAATGCCTCTACTTTTGGCCACTCCCACCAGGGCTGGACATAGATATTGAATAATTTCGGACTAAGAGCTGAGCTCTGGGAAACTCCATGGCACACAGAGTGCTTTTGGGAGCCAAAGGGATGGAAGATGACTTGAAAGGATCTGTCAGCTAAGGAATGACGCAAACCAGATGAGAACTAGACCTCCTAGGCTGATCTCTTGAAGGCGTCGCAGCAAAGGTTTGTGCAATACCGTATCAAAAGCGGCACTAAGATCAAGTAAAATCAGAGCAGAGGTCTGGCCCTCATCCAAAGTGCCCCACAGTTGTTCAGTCACAGCCAATAAAGCTGATTCCGTGCTGTTGCCCGCCCTGAAACCATTTTGTGTTGGGTCTAAGCTCTACAAATTGTGTAAGGATGGAATTAATATAGGATTCAGTGATTTTAGCGACAATAGGAAGTAGAGAGATCGGGTGAAAGCTTTCGGGTTTAGATGCATCTAATGTAGGCTTCTTCAACAAGGGGATGACCTTGCTGTGTTTCCAAGACTTGGGAACAATGGCGGAAGTGAGGGTCAGATTTATTAATTTACAAAGCGTGGGTAGAAGTAAGGGCAAATATTGTAAAAATTGATCTGGTTTAAAAAGGTCGGCAGGAGATCCTGATTTTTTTGTATTTGATGATTCATCCCCCCCCGACCCACTTCCACTTTTTTGCAGTATTGTATTCTTTACCCAGGTTCGGGTGGGTTATTTGGGTATACCCCTATGGTTGCTGTTTCACATAAGGGTGTTTTAGCAGCAGCTCAGAATAGGTATGTGTTGTTTGATTCTCGTAGGGGAGTACAAAGAAGACAAGAAAATTATCAGTCCAATCCATGGGAAGGGAGGGTAGGACTCTGAGGGTAGGAATATTGGACAATACTGGGTCAATAAGATGACCTGCCAAATGAGTAGTACTGAAAACGAACTGCAGTAGTGGGCATGCAGCAAGATCTCCCAAAATGTCAGCGGTCTCGCTGTTATGGTGGTCCTCAAGCTGGAGGTTAAGATCCCCAATAATATTAAAATTGGCAGATTTAGCAGCCAATATGTAAATCACATTAATAAGAGGGTCCCTAAATATCCTGGAAGGTCCAGGAGGGCGATAGATAAGTAATCCCGTCAAGGAGTAGTTACGATTTACAGAGATTTTAAATAGACCACTTTCGCTGTCTGCAATCAACTCTTTTGTCAGACTGCATGTGTAGATGATTTTATGAATGATCGCTATTCCTCCACCCCTGCCATCTTTCCTATTAAGTGTTTTTATTAGATAGCTCTGTGGAAGTGCCAGCTGAGGTTCAGCCACAGTGGTGGAGGTGAGACAAGCCTTGGTGAGAAACAGAAGGTCAGGTTCTTCTGCCTGTAGCAAGTCCAAAATGTCAGCATAGTCTTTGACTAGAGAGCAGCAGTTAAAGACTAAGAATTTTTAGAGTCTGAGACGGGGTATTAACAACGTGGCCTTCACCTCTGATAGTGTACCAGCAGTGGTTGCAGGAAGGGAGACAATCAACAGGGCCCGAGCTTGATTAATTCATGGGTTCCAGGTAGTTCTTAGTTGGAGGAGTTCTAAAGAAGAATATACCAATCTTTTAGTCTCCAAATGAGCAGCATGCCTGGCGCCTGGAGTCATCCAGGTGCAAAAAGGCACTGACAGGCTGCCTTAGGCATGCCCTTGGCGCGCCAGCGGTGCGTCTGCTGCGCGTCCGCACTGCGATCGTCTTAAATGGGCTGGGGGGGGCACAAATGAGCCCTCCCTGCCTTGCATCTGATTGGGCCTGGCCACCCAATCAGTGCAGATTGTATCGCGGGCGGAAAGGCCAAAAAGATAAGGAAGGTAATAGCTCTGGCAAGCTACAGTGCGCAAAAGGTAATTAAGCAAACAAGAAATAGTGCGAAATTAAAATATTAGGACAGCAGGGCATAAAAACAGTTTAGAAGGACCGTAGTCCCGCACCACCAATGTCATACATGCCTACAATGTCAACATCCCCTCATATGCCAATGACACAAAATTCATATTGTATCTTTTGGAATGAGTTCACCACCTGCATGACCAAGGTCGCTGCCTAGGTGATGTCCAAAGCACCTCGGAATCATCATTGAGGACAAGCTGGACATGTCTGCACAAGTCAGTACCAACACAGCTTCCTGCTTGTGATGATCCTGAGTAAAAGTATCGAATGGCTCCTGAGCAGAACCAGAAAAATCACCCACACCATTGTAACTAGCAAGCAGGACTATGGGAATGCCCTCAATGTTGGTCTAACCAAGAAACTCACCAAACAACCACACATGCCAAACTCACCCTCACCCTTCCAAGCAGCACTCTCCTAACAGCAACCCTCAGGGAGCTACACTGGCTTCCAATATACAAATGCACTCAGTTCACACTCCTCACCCACACATTCAAAGCACTACACAACACAGTCACAGGCTACCTGAACAATTGCATCTCCAACCATCAACCAGTCAGACACCTACACATCACCAAACTCCTGCTCGTACTCAGTCCACACATACACAGAAATAGAGTTGCTTTTGAGCCTTCTCATGCATGGCTCCCAAATCATGGAACAATGTCCTACTTCATAATAGAGACCCTTCTTGCTACTTAAGTTCCACAACAAGCTGAAGACTTGACTCTTTGAGTAACCACCTCCCTTGACCTCAGTCAAGGCCAGCACACTTGCTCAGTGCCAGGATACCCTTGCGGCTGAAAGTGTGCTCTACAAATGGCACACAACAACAGAGTAATGTCATTTCTGGTTGTAGGAAAGTAGATTATTATTTGGGGTGAGCAAGGGTCCACCTCTAAGGATAAGGGCACTACCTGTTTTAGTGTAATGTAAAATAAATTCATCATATAACTCTCTATTACTCAACCAATTATATTCAACATTCAGTGAACTGACATCATGCTCCAGTGAATATAGGAATCTAAGTTGTATCATATAGCCAAGTATTAGTCTAATTGATTATTTCTTTTGAAGTAAACAAATTCAAAATAAGGCATATGCTCCGCTTTTAGCTTCAAATATTCTAACCTAGGGACATCCTTCGATCTCCATCTTTGAAACATCAATAAGTGAAAAATATACAGTAATATTACAATATATTTGCGCTCAGCACATGAAAATATTGATTCATTCCTAACATAACCAAACAGAAAACAGTGCCAAAATTACTACTAAAATGAAGAAAACCAAATCAGGAGTAAAATAAGACCAAAACAAATAAACTACAATAAGTATAACCGGAGAATAAGTAAAAATAGCGCCAAAAAGCACATAAACCCAAAGATAGTCTATAGAAGCAGTAGGCGAGGACCCAGGCACTCTTTGAGGATGAGCTGGATGAAGCCCTGGTAAGTTACAACAAGTGGACAGGTCCTGGAGAATTCAATGGCAAAATGGACGTTATCATTTAAAAAAAAAAAAAAAAAAAAAAACCCTACGTGAGCCACCACTGAAATTGTAGATAATGCTGTGAAGATGAAGGCTGGAAATTTGAAGCAGGTTGATCCCACTGGTGCTCTGGAGTTTTTAGAAATTACTTGCTGACAATTTTCGAAATCCTAAAACTGAATGGGTCATTTTTTCGTAGTTGCTCGAAGACTTCGCAAGGATGAAGTTGAAATACTATCTGATGCTGAGGAGCTGCAAGGTCAGGTACGTTTCCTCTAGGTCCTCTTGAAGCTCTGGAGGAACCATTTTTTCAAAGCTTCCAAACTTTCTTCTGTTGCTCAGCCACCCACAATATTATATTTCTAAGGTCCCCAGGATCTCAGGGGAGGGCTCTTAGAGACTCTCAGGGTGTCAGACAGAGACCAAAAGCAAAGTCAGACAGACCCTGTTTTTGGACTCATGTGGTTATATGTTAAAACTGCACTTGCACTTGTTTTTAATTTGGATATTAAGAGATAACGAATACAACTTTTTTCTCTTGCTAGCCAATTTCAATTTTCACTTCACAGACTCTTGCACTGCGCCCATCACTCATGTTCATTATAAATCCCCACATCTGTTGAATCTTAGGAAATCCTAGCAAAACTAGATTCTTTTTAAAAAATCCCTCTGAGCTCCCCCCCTATCAGTGAGGTGGTTGTAGCTCTTGGTTTTCACCAGGTTTTCAACCAAGAGGAGATCCCAGATGATAAAGCATGTCACTTCAGTGAGTGATGGGAATCTGTCCTTTTTTAAGGATTTTCCTTTTTAAGGATCTTTGGTGATTACAGTTTTAAAGGTCTGTGCCTATGCTGAGGGTCTGTTTAGGCTCGCTAGACCAGTGGATATGTTGTAGTCAGAAGTGTGATTTTGACAGTTCTGTGCTGCAGGCTTCAAAATGCTACTGTCAGGCTACACAGGGTTGGCTTAAAGTAATGTTTTAACTGTGATTATAGTGGATGTCACAACGGGCACTGGTGTCCGACATTTAACTTTCCTTAGGTATACTAATGTCCTGTATACTACGGTCCTATAGGAAAGTTAAACATGCCAATCAGGTTTAAGCCAGTTGCAACATCTTGTAGGGGCCATAGCACATCCACTGAGCACTGAATAGCAGTGACCTGTGTTGAAACCCTATATTACCAGCAGGTGAGTCCATATAAAATGAAAAACTGATGGTCAACACCTAAAACATTGCCACTTGTCATCACTGCTTAGTAATTGAAGCATTGCCTCCTTATCCACTTCTTCATCCTAGTCTTTACTAATATGAAGATATGATCAAGTATACTTTTGCTAGCCAAAAACCAATAGCCCACAGAGGTCAGAAACATTTAAGAAATACATGCAGAAAAAGAAAAAGTGATTACTGAACCCCTTGGGAAGGATAGAAGATAGCATTCCTTTACCAAAATTGCCATTCCAGAATACCCCTGCAGCCAGTACTGAGAAATGAATGTGAATGGGGAAGACCAAATAGTAGCAGAATAGATATGCTGCATGGATGAGCCCAGAGCTTCTGCTCAATGGAAAGCTATACATCAAGTAGATCTTCCCATCACACCCAAAGACGAAGAAAGACCAACCCACATATTTATTTTATTTTATCTATTTTATTTAATTTAAACATTTTTGTATAGTGCACACAAAACCACTGGGGTATCACAGCACTTTACAGATTGGCAGTAACGAAGGTACAAAAAATATAAACAATAGCACACTGGGCAAAAAGAGGTCAAAACGCATCATAGCAGTCATAACAGTTCAATAAGAACAAGATTAAGAAAGCAAGACCTAGGGTGAAGTGAGGATCTAGCCCAGAAACGTCTTAATCAGAATTTATTTAGCTTCCCTTTTGAAGGAAGCCATGGAATTATTCAATCTTATATCAAGTGGCAGGGAGTTCCAAATTCTTGGTGCATTACCAGAAAATGCTCGATTGTGGGTTTTCTTTTTATGGAATTTCTGTGGCTTGAATAGTAGAGTATTGGAGACCTATAGAGTCTAGATCCCCCAGAGAGCTTAAGTTTTTGCACAATATATAGCAGGGTATTGTAATATAAAGCTTTGTGGGTCATGCAAGCAATTTTTAGATGAATCCTTGCCTCATAACGGAGCCAATTTACTAATTTCAACTCAGGTGTGATGTAAAGATAAAGTTTGGAGCCTGTAGTGAGCCTTGCAGTGGAATTGAGACAGGCCTTCAGTTGCGATGTCTTCAATCTAGGAAGTCCACAAAGGGGTGAGCTATCATAATCGGATGTATGACGTTATAACGCATACTTTTACAACGCCTACCTTTACAACGAAACTTTTACAACGCAAAAAATATTACAACGCATACATTTACAACGCAATTTTTTACAACGCATATACTTTTACAACGCATACCATTACAACGTAAGTATTGGTAAGTATATAATAATTTTTTTAATGTAATATAAGTAAAATTAATATAATTTAATTTAATTTCATTTCATTTAATTAATTTATTTTAATTTTTTTTTTACCCTGTACCCCAAAAACCCAAAACTGACCCAGAACCCTAAAAATACCCCTTTACCCAAAAACCCAAAACTGACCCTGAACCCTAAAAATACCCCTTTACCCAAAAACCCAAAACTGACCCTGAACCCTAAAAATACCCCTTTACCCAAAAACCCAAAACTGACCCTGATCCCTAAAAATACCCCTTTACCCAAAAACCCCAAACTGACCCTGAACACTAAAAATACCCCTTTACCCAAAAACCCAAAACTGACCCTGAACCCTAAAAATACCCCTTTTACCCCAAAACCCAAAACTGACCCTGAACCCTAAAAATACCCCTTTACACAAAAACCCAAAACTGACCCTGAACCCTAAAAATACCCCTTTACCCAAAAACCCAAAACTGACCCTGAACCCTAAAAATACCCCTTTACCCAAAAACCCAAAACTGACCCTGAACCCTAAAATACCACTTTACCCAAAAACCCAAAACTGACCCTGAACCCTAAAAATACCCCTTTACCCAAAAACCCAAAACTGACCCTGAACCCTAAAAATACCCCTTTACCCAAAAACCCAAAACTGACCCTGAACCCTAAAAATACCCTTTTACCCAAAAACCCAAAACTGACCCTGAACCCTAAAAATACCCCTTTACCCAAAAACCCAAAACTGACCCTGAACCCTAAAAATACCCCTTTACCCAAAAACCCCAAACTGACCCTGAACCCTAAAAATACCCTTTTACCCAAAAACCCAAAACTGACCCTGAACCCTAAAAATACCCTTTTACCCAAAAACCCAAACCTAGCCCTGAACCCTAAAAATACCACTTTACCCAAAAAACCAAACATATAACATTTTAAATATAATTATATACTTACCAATGCTTACGTTGTAATGGTATGCGTTGTAAAAGTATCTGCGTTGTAAAAACATGCGTTGTAAATGTATGCTTTGTAATAGTTTTTGCGTTGTAAAAGTTTCGTTGTAATGGTAGTGCGTTGTAAAAGTTGCGTTGTAAGCGTTGTATACCATCATAATCCAGTTTAAATATATCTAGTGCTTGCAGGGCAATCTTGAGGTCGTTGTGGGGGAAGAAAGGTTTCATTTACCTTAGGATGCTCAATTAGAAGTTTGCTCTTTTGATGAGAGCACTAATGTGCTTCTGTAAGTTCACATGCTTATCCAGCCTTATCCGTCGAGAGTTCGTAGAATTGATGATGTGTTTCTGCATGTTCATAGGCTTATCCAGCATTATCCCTCGAGAGCTTGTGGAATTGATGATGTTTGGAGTGCAGTTGAGGGCTGTAAGTTTATGCAACTCTTTTGCAATGTCTGAAGATAGTTTGCTTGGGTTGATGAGGAGGAATTCAGTTTTGAGACCATTAATTTCAGGTTATTAAATGTCAGCCAACTTTGCTGTTTCCTGAAGTACTGAGCTTAGAGACCTGATATCCTCTGGGGAGGAGACTTTCAGGTGCAGTTGAGTGTCATTAGGATACATGTGATACTGGATGTTGGACAATTTCTGGATTTCCGTTAGAGGCTCCACAAACAGATTGAAGATGGTGGGTGAAAGTGTGGAACCCTGTGGTACCCCCAAAATTAGTGAAGAGGAGTTAGACAGAGACTTATTATCCTTGCGTCTTTGGGTTCTATTGTGTAGGAATAATTGAAACCAGTTTAGCACAGTCCCTGATAGCCCCATCATATGCTTCATTAGATCGATAAGGGTACCATGTTTGACCGTATCAAAAGCAGACGAAAGAACGAGGAGGATCAGGAGGCATGACTCATTTTGGTCCCGCATTCATAATGCATCATCCAGAATGTGGGTAAGAGCGGATTCCATGCTATGACCCTGCCGGAACCCGGATTGGAATTGGTTCTGCATTTGAAATTGTTTCATTCGGCTATATAGCAGGGTGTGAACGCATTTCTCAAGGAGCTTTGCCAGAGTAGGGATAGTGGAGATTGGACAAACGTTTTGGAGGTTAGAATGGTCTGCCATCATTTTATTAAGGAAGGGGGTGACCTGCCCCGACTTTAGGCAATCTGGGATTGAATCTTGAGGCAGAGAGGTGTTAACTATCTTCATCCAGAGAAGGAGTAAGGGTTATCTGATCTCAATAAAGAGGTTCAATGGTAAGGGATCGCTAAAGTGGTTAGAAGGTTTTATTTTAGCCAGAGTTTTGTGAATGGTGCACAAATCCACCATTTTGAATAGGCTCCAGAAAGCATTGTTATTGGGAGCGCAAATCAGAGTTTGAGGGGGCACACCCAACCCAGATGGTGTATAGGTGAAAGGTAGCTTCTCCAAGTCTGCTCGTAGTTCCATTTCTATCTTTGTTAACTTATCACAGAAGAAGGTAGCAAACTCCTCACAGTTAGGCCTCTGTCGGAGTACCATGGAGGGAGGGTTATATTGAAGCTTTATGAGTTCAAACAATTTTTATGGTCGGTTTTTGGCTTGCTCTAGTTGTTTTCTTAAATAACCTGCTTTAGAGCATCTGATGTGTTTGTTATATAGCTTTCTCAGAGATCTCAGCTGACTGAGATGGCCAAGGGAGGGAGATGATCGCCACAAACATTCTGCTTGTCTCAGGTTGATTCTTTCAGTATTTAGGCTCCCATTATGCCAAGGTTTGGAGATTTTGGAGGGCATTATTTTTTAGCTGTAGGGGTGCCATTGAATTTAATATGTTAGTCATGGGGCAATTATAGTGGTCTGTAAGTTTGCCAACACCATAAATGTCCAGAGGAGGTAGGATGTTATCAGTGCGGGAAGTCAGATCTTATAAGTGAATGTTTCTTAAATTTCTTCGTCAATGTCAAGGTTTCTTCAGCTGAGCTTTAATGATTCTCCCCGATTCTGAGATGAGGAAGGAGATGCAATGGTGGTGCATCCAGTCACATGGGGCAATAGATACAAGTTGAATGGAGTTGATCTTACCAATGACCAGATCTAAGGTAGTTCCCTTGATGTGAGTAGGACTATCACATCTTTGAGTGAGGTTAAGGTCTGATAAGAAGGATTTGAGGCTATTGACTGACGGGTCAATCAGGTCATTCCAATGGAGGTTAAGGAGGTTAAAGTTTCCAAGGAAGATCTGGATACAGTGATACTCCACGTTTGTAGAGATGATTTCTATGAACTAGTCTATGAAAGGGAGATTGTCTTGTGGAGGGTGGTAGAGAGCGTGGAATTTGCATGCTTGCCTGTTGTTGCATGAGAAGCACAGTTATTCACATGACAATAGGGAATCAAATTGTATTTGTCTAAATGGAAAATTGCTACGATGTATACATGTGATGCCCCCCACCAGCACACCTGAATTAACCAGCCTGATGATGTCATAGTTAGGGGGCAGTAAAATGTCGATTAGTGACACAGATGAATCGTTAAGCCAGGTTTCCATCAGCACTAAAATGTCTAGATAAGGTGCAATGTCTGCAGCATGTCGGACTGCCGATCTGCAATTGAGCACCGTGCATTTAAGCTGTCGTTTGGGATCCTCTGAGGTGGTAATGTGATGGGGAATTGTAGAAAACCACGAGGAGCCATTATAGGAGAGGTAAGTGAGAGGTTTTATTTCCAACTCTCTTGGGACAGAACACAGTAAATTATAGCGTGACAGTCTGTTCCGTGCTTTAGGAGAGCGATACTGCAGGGCGTCCTGGATCCCTCCGTCTACCCCGGAGTTAGGTGAGGATAGCCGTCATGGAGTGTAAAACAATAAAGAGAAAAAAAAAAGAAAAGAAATGACGGTCACGCTAGAATTCTGAGCACACAACTTGAAGGGGACAGGGTGTGAGGGAGTGACACCGGGACCGTCACCACGGGTAGTGAAACATGCAGAGGTGCTCTTTAGCTCATCTTTAAACCCGTCCCTCCTTCTCAGGGGCCTAACACCCGCCTCCCCTTTCTTCCACCACCCCCTGATTCGGGCCCATACCTCAGGGAGCCACACTCCTCCTCCTGGAGTGTGGCTGGAGTGCTGGCGATACCGAATGGTCTCCGGCTCCCTTCCACTGGCGTCGGGATGGTTCCTGGCGTTGGGATGGTTCCTGGTGTCAGGATGATTCCTGGCATCGGGATGGCTCCTGACGTCGGATGCTGGTCCCACAGCATCGGACTCTCCTCCGGGATTCGTGTCGGGGTCTTCTTTCTTCGGTCCGGTTCTGGCTTCACTGGACGTTAGGCAGCCCTGGTTCCAGAAGTAAGCGACACTCTGTTGGGCTGTGTGGTTGCTTATACGGCGTTCTTCCTCCTCCTGCCTTCCGATTAGGTCATTTGATCCAGTCACATGGACGGGGGAAGCTGCTGGATTAAAGGGACCTCTACAGTCCGGACTTGCTAGATCCCACGTCGATTGTAAGTAGAAAACAGGGGAGATGTAAGGGGGCATTAAATCACAGTTTTCTTCCTCCTCGGGGGTAGGTTCGGGCACTCTGTGACAGGAATCTAGTGAGTTTGCTCTTATTTAAGGATCTAGAGTTAATCGTAGGTTCCCTAAGCGAGTCAGAGTAGATTGCTTCAATTTGGAACACCTTATCCATGTTAATAGCATATGATGGGAAGCAAACACAAGGAGATGATGGAAGGAGAACTGCAACATTTCAGACACTCACCCACAGTCACAGATCTGGGTTGAATCCATCATCGTTCTTTAGATCACTTTGCCACCCCAGTTCAGACCCAGCTATATGCAAGTCAGTCTTGACCCTGAGCCTCATGGGTACAGTCCAGCCCAACCTGCCAAGCCAGGTCTTCCCCGGACCAGAAACAAGTATCCTGGGACCGGTTTCGGGGTAACACCCCTCATCAGCCAGGCAAGCTTGAGTCCAGTGGCAAAGTGAGCAAGGGACCCACGTCTGAGCATAACCTGCCAACTTAGAGAGCCCAGACAGGCAGTCGCTCTTTTCGGGCTCTAGCTACATCTTTTTGGAACACCCTCCCAAGCACCATCAGGAACATATAGGATCATAGGGTTTTCAGGAAGACAGTTAAGACCTGGCTCTTTCCTTGATTTCCCCCTGTTTCTTGTTTCATCTTTCAGTCTCCACTTCTGCGGATTCAGCGCTGGGACACCCCGTAACTTGGGCAGCCATGCGCTTTACAAGTCTGTTAACATAACATAACATAACATAACATAACATAACATAACATAATATTAGTGGAACCATGTATGTGTTGAAGAGCGTGAGGCTGAGGATGAACTACTCTGATTCCATCTTCCTTGTCCCAGTGCATAGGCTTGAGTTTCCAACCTTGGTTGGACTTATATTTGTCTTGAAGATTGGGTAGTTTACTAAGACGTTGGAGATTTTGGGGAACTGGGTTAAAGGGCATTAAAAAGTTAAGTCCACTCATAAATGACCCAGGCATTGATTTGGGTGGTCAGCAGAGTGCCTGTTAGGGAGAGACAGACACTTCATATTAGTAAGGACTGGGATGAGGAAATTGAATCAGAGTAATGACATTTCCAGTACGTACTTGAAGAATTTCAGGGCTCTATCAAGACAGACATTAAGGAGTATCATTTTTGGAGAGCTGTATGCAGGCAAGTGAGTCAGCATTTAACGATATTACACAATTGTCTTGTCTCAAGTCATAATTCACCACAGGTTAATAAGCCAATGTAGAATGAACAGTTAATGATATGGATGGAAAATATGTTATAGTATATAATTCTTTCAATCAATCACATTTAATACCAATCTAAATGGCTTCATAGGAACTAAAGATATATATATATATATTTTTTGTTTAAATAAAAGAATGGGTAACATACCATGTATTTGTAAAGTACACATTCACCCAGAAGGGTATCTTGACATTGAATAACAGATGTCTATTGTTACCCAACAGTACTCATTTTATTGACCTCAGAAGGATAAAAGGCTGAGTGGACCCACCAGGATTTGAACCTGTGACCTCAAACACAGGCCTCTATAGTGGATGTGTTGGTCTACTAAGTCACTAGACTCAGCGGATCACAAATGCCTATTTTATGATTCAAAAAATACATTCTGAATTGCAAATGGTGATTTGCGACTTTTACGAATCACAATTTGGTATGAGATATATTGATGATTTATAATTGAAAGTCATAGAAAGGAGGTGGCAATAGGAGGTGGTCATCGACTTGCAAATGTGAAGCTGTCCCCACTTGGCAGCTTTACCTTTGGGAAATGTGAAAAGGTGGCCTGGGCATAATAGGCAGTAGTCCACGGGACGACTGCTTACTCCCCGAAGTCTGTTGCTCCATTGCCCCCATCTCTGTGTTTGCAGCCCATCTCAAAGGAATGCAAATACTGACCTGCCTAATTAATATTTTTTAAGTAGGTTGTTCTGCAGCCTGTTGAGGTGGAGTTTTTTCAACGCGTCAATATTAGTTACATAGGTCACAATACAAAATTAAACCGTTTGTAAATTCGATACATCAATAATGATCACTTTGTGTAACCTATCTCTTTGTACAATGTCTCCAAATGAGTTACGTCAGCAGTGCTCAAACTGTCTCCCCTATTGTCTTAGTGTAGCTAAAGGAGGCTTGTACCATCTTTGGTGAGACTTTTCGTTGATGTATATTTTCTTTGTGCTTTTTGGAGCAATAGTATCTGGTGCTTGATTGTATTTAAGAGAATGCTGATAAGTAATACTGTATATCCACTTGGCTATAGCAGTAGACATAGGGGGGAAATGGAAGCTGAAGCTAAGGCTAGTTGTGCAACTCTCTAGAAATGTTTAGTAGTTAACAGTAATAATTTGAGCTTGTTGCTGCACTTGATATATTTGAGTGTAGTACTGAGATATAATTACATTAGTTCATGGTCTGCCCAGAAAAAAAGATTCAGTCAAGGTTTGGATGGTTTATATGTTTTGATATTTAAACAGCACAAACCGAGCTGGGGAACAACAGAAAGCTGTACATTACATGCAGGGGAAGGTGATGATCTAGTACACCACGTGGGGATTACACAAATGCATTTCACATTGTTTAGGCCCAGGGAGATTACTTGTTTTGCCCAGAATCACACAAGGTTGAGTTGCTGAGCCTGGGATGTGGGCTTGGGTCCCCAGGTTCCAAGGTTGGTAGCTGTGGCCATCAGGCCAGGTCTCCTAAATATATAAATAGATATATGGAAAATGCTGGCCTATTACCAATATTATCAATAACTAAGCTCAGTCAATAACCGACATTCAGTGTAGGTCCTTGGACCATTGGCAAAACTCCAGGCAGTCAAGTTGGCTAGGGCGTTTGTTATTTAGAGACATTTTGAAGTGACACAGAAAAACCTATCACAGGTGTGTCTTGAAGATCCTCACATTGGGCTTAGAATCCTGGAAGAACTATCTTAATATATTTAGAAGCCAGGTGGAGGACATTGACATAGATGTAAAAATGTACTCATGTAGTGCAAACTGATTTTTAGACGTATTAAACACAGAAAAGATGACTACATACGTGCAGATCTGTAAACCATTCCTTCAATTGGCGCAAAATGTTCATGATGCTGCCTTAAATGTAAATGTAGTGATCCAAAAAGGATTTTGTCATCTAAATTGGCATCTTCTTACTCAGAGTTTGGACAGGTGGAATTTTAGAATCATCACATTATCAAACTTCAGCATGCATAAAGTTACGAATCAGATAAAAGTTAATTTAGGAGGAAATAGAAAAAAAAAACATTTGAGTAAAGTAATATGGTGCATTACTTTTCGAAGCATCCGCCCGATCTCACTCTTTTGTTACATGTGAAACCACACTGTCAAAAAAGTTAGAGAGAAAATAGTATTATTTTCAAAGTATTCAGACCTATAGATCAAAAAGTAGTACTCATGCGATCACATGCTTTAAAGTCTTAAAGTGCTCAGTTTCTTGCTTTATTGGAGCAGCCTAGAATGCACATTCAGCAGTCAATATAATAAAAAATGAGCGTGTGCCGTCAGCATGAAGAATGTAAAAAATCCATACAAGTGCAAAATCTAATCATCTAATAGAGTACCATAGTGGCAGTCAGATCCTCGTGGATAGAAATTACCTGACTCATTCATCCTTGAACCTAACATGACATACCAATCACAAATCAAGGGCGCATCCATTTTGAATGTCTTCAAGCAAGATAAATAAATGACAGTAAAAGGGGATATAAAAGAGGAAACAGCTAAGTTAGGATAACCCGGGTTTGTCAACATATGTTAAAAAATGTTATGCTGGCTTCAGAAATATATACAATGATCAATTTAGAATCATTGTTGATATGTTTATAGAGTTTGGTGGACACTTTAACAGCAAAAAAAGAAAAAGACAGAGGGGCATATTTATGAGCCCCTTTGTGTCTCTCATGCGCCACACAATTGAAAAGGACACTTTTGAAGCCACGCAAGAAGGGCACCTTGTGTGGCCCTGCAAGGGTTCATAAATCTCGACGAATGTAATGCAGCGCAAATCGCTGCACTGCATTATTCTGCGCCAGGAAGGCGTTTCCATGGGTCTTGCGTGGGGGTCCCACACAATAGCCACGGAACTTGACACATTCCCAGATTTACAAGAACAGGTAAACCTGAGAATGCGACAAAAAGATATGCCTCCCCGGGAGAGGCGTAACAAGGAGAAATATCTTCATTTCTCCTTATTTTTTTTTATTTTTTCTATGTGTGCTACAGCACTCACAGAAAGAGGAAAAAGCCTCTCAGGAATGTTTTGTGCAGGAAGGTGCCCCTTCCAACTGCAGTGTAGTTCCTATATTCCCAATAGGCTCTGCACATTGGAATAATATATCCTATAGATTAGACGTAGGACTGAGGTCGACTAGGTCTCTATCGAATATACTAGGCTTAATTGTGTGTGCCAGCTAGCTCAGAGGTCACTAGAAACGTTCTCGAATTCACAAGAAGGGATTAGTCTCTGACAACCGCATAAAAATGACAACTTTGCTTCCCCAGGATAAAACGTATCTTCAGAGTCATGGAAACAATAGATAGATATTTCACTCAGTCAATCGTGCATGCTTCGTTTCACTAGAGGTGCAGACAAAGTAGAAAGACAGGCGCTTTCAATAAAAGGTTTTATTGAACAGTCTTCTTTCTCAAGCATAAGAAATGAACTGCTACAATCGTAACACAGTTTGTAAAATATAATGAGTACAGTATAAATAGTAGAATAAAATAATACTGTAAGAGCATTGTATGGTTCCTAAACCATATAGAAATACATACATAAATAACAGAGGCTAAAAGTACTCAACTGGTGCTTTTAAAATACACCTACCCCGGTGTACCTAACCTAAGCTTAGTACAAGGGAGGAAGTAAGTGAGGTGTAGCATAAATGTAGTATTCTTTTGCCAAGAATCTGCACAAGATTTCCCTAAGGATCTAATCAGCTCTGTACCTTAGTTTAGAATGGAGAAGGCTGGTCTCGGTACTTGATTTCCCAACAACCCGCAAGGGTAGCTTGGAAACACTGGAGCTGGATTTCTCAGCTGGAGAAAAGACAGCGTCTCTCTCAGTGCGTCTGCTGGAGGGTCGGCTTCCTGCGGCACTTGCTGTAGCATGGCGCGTGGGGCACGTAGATAGTCGAACTGCTCCAAACCACTGTGTGTTTGCTTGGGCGAGTGTGGGCATATTTATACCTTGAAAGTGCCAATGTTGACGTACAGTTGGACATAATAACATCATCAAAGAGTCTCAGTTCTTTGAAAACTCCATGACTTCTTGGACAAATCAATATTCAAGCAAGGGAAAGTCCCGGGCTGCTGAAGCTGAGTTTTCCAAGAAATCGTTGTGGATTTTCGGAGCTAGTGGAAGTAGCCCTGCAGTATATGGACTGCATGAGCTATGCCTAAATATGGTTATGATTTCTATGCCTATATAAGGATATGTTGATTTATACCTTTATAAGGGCAAGAATCGGGAAACTTACAGTAGGGTCCTAAAATAATACATAACACCCACTCCACGCTATTGTGTTCATCAAAGAGTAAATACTAAAACATATGATCTAGAGCATGTGTTTACATCCCCAAAAAATCATATAAAGTGCATTTTGAAATGGGTGCACACAAAATAATTAGCATTTTGTATAGTACACATTTAAGGAAAATAACTTCATTGTAAGCATATGAAATGATATTAGCAATGCTAACTGAATGAATCACGAAAATTACATTTATGAAATGGCTCTTAGTTACAGAAGAAAAAGGTCGAGACCATCCCATAGCAGAATATGCAAACTGTTTTGGTTTGTGGATTATGCTAATATTGTTTCTAGGAAGTGTTCAAGGAATTTCATGTTCTCTAAGAATAGTTCTACTTTAAGCAGATTACTTTCGTGCCAGATTAAAAGTTTTGGAAAAAAGTCAAATCAAATCGTAGAAAAAATACAGTTCCCAAGTTAGAAGCTTTTGTTTTTGAAAAAAGTGAAGGTCAAATTTTAGAGTTCGAAAGGACGCTGTGTGCTAATTTTCAAAAGTTATTCTTGGTGTCAGGAGAAAACATTAAGTCATCAAGGCTGGCAAGGAAATCGTCTACCACAGTAGATGAAAGTTCGACTACTTCATTAAGAAGGTCAATTGTGCACATATGTGAAACATCGCCATCAGCGTCGGTTACCGCGTTAGCAATGTTCATAGCAGATGGTACCTGTGTGCCTGTTGATCTGCGTATCTCACCTCTAGTTGGATTCGCCGGTGAAATTTCAATGAATGCCGTCATCAGGATTGGTAACCGCTGGGGGCAACACAACACCTGAGCCGTTACCGGACCCAGAAATGCGTCAGCATCCGTTGGCATAACCAATGGTAGTGTTATACAGACATCTAACACGCATTCCTCTCCACAAAGCAGGCATTGTAGATCAGGTAAGATGCAATCTTGCCAGATTGGTCTGAATGACAGGAACCATGTGGTATTCAGATCTCTCAAACGAGCCAAGCCAAGGATCTGTGTTATTCTGTCACGGTACCACATAGCCTGCAGCGCATTTTCCATGCTGGCTTGGGTATCGCTGGTGGCCGGATTTGTCATAATGGAGCAGGAGGAATAAAAATAAGATCCCTGCTACGAGTCCCAAAATGAGAGGCAGGCTGCCGAACACAGAGTGGACGAAGTTAGGAAAAATGCCCAGGACTCCTTCAAAGGGTGCTAACAGTTCCGAAGAAATCGTCTTAAATACATGTGCAATACCGCTGGTATCAGACAGGTTAAAGATACGACCTAACATTTCAGTGAAATGTACTGGGCAGTTTGTTGATAATAATGTATGTATCTCTGCAGATGACCTTGCAACTTGCAGATCATACGTCTCTCTGGACGAGGTCAGGGGCAAAGTTTTTTGCAAAAGAATGGCTTTCATTCTGCTAAAAGTAGAAATTCGTATAGAAGAGATGTTCAGTGAAGGCCATAGTGCCAAGTGACCCTGGCTGACACAGTAACGAGATAGCTTATTCCTGGCATCATTCCACAACAGCTGTGATTATTTAACATAATGTAGCTACCATTGGAAAGCTGCCTGAAAATTGTATATATCACCGCTGTGGGCGAACCCTGCAGGTGGCAAGAAAGGTTATTGGAAGAACCTTCGCAGGCTCCGTGTAAATTAATACCTTGACACAATAGTGTTCCGCTTAGTGAGTTTTCACAATTTTTACCGCTAACAAATACTTCCTTTCCCCACTCCAACATTTGTGTGTGTATGGTAAATCCCAGGTCGACTTAATATATTCTTTACCCAACCTTTCATACAAGCCTGCTAGTATGTGTTTTAAGCAATACTGAAACTGGAAAGTTGTCACTAGTATCGTGATGGTGCCATGTATTATCCATTCAACTGATGGTTTCTCAGAAACGGTCAATGGTAATCTCTCCAGTTTTTCAATGCTCAGCACCGTATAGTCTGTCCCCCTCTGTGCCAATGAGATTTGTTTATCCGTAAGGTTAAATACAGTAAACAATGACGTAATGTTGATTAAACGCCAAGGCACATAGCCAGAACGAAGGTTTTGCAATGTCCTGCTTAATAGCATTATAGAACGTAATTGAGACTGGCCGTGTTGTAGCATTAGCAAGTCCTGTTCCAATATGTCTATCACAGATGATACAATGCTGTCCAAAGAATAAATTCTGGACGACAGAGTTGTTAACCCATTGTCAACTACAGAGAGTGATTTCTCTAAATGAATACGATCAATATCTCGTATTCTTTCAGCTGTTTCCATTTGCGTGACTTTCCAAGCTTCATTGTAAGCAGCGTATATACCGGCAAATATGAAACTTTTATGACGTGGATTACGAGGTCCCATTGAGAATCCTCAAAAATCAATGCCATCTTTAAGCAAAGATAAGTGTTGTTTGATTTCTGGAAGTGTGGATTTTTGTTGCCATTCAAGGCACAGTTTTCCTACACTGTAAGTAGTTATTATCCCTGGATGTTGTCTTTGGATATATCTTGGATCTGGCCTAGTTACTGTGAACCCGTGTGTCTTGTTCAGGAATCTATCTTGACAGTTATTCGTGTCTGTGAGCCAGATTAACCAATTTTTCCATTCAGGATTTGTTCTGTTCTGTTGTAAAATATAATTTACATCTACCTCCTCATCTGAAGTTTAATTACTATCAGGTGTGGGCTTAGGTATGGACGGTTGGTTTAAATCTTTTATCTTAGCAATGCCAAGACAAGATGTCTTTTGAACAGTGTCATTTAGGAACATCATTTGTTCTGGGATGATGCAGGCTCTGAAGAATACTTCTAAACCTTGTACCTGCCAGTCTTTTGTGCCCTAAACAGTTTTTGTCTCAATGTTGTCTTTCCAAAAGTCAAAGCCTAAGGTGGACAATTGAGCACAAAAGGCAGCAGAATAAATGTGTTTAGTATTTGTCAACATATTTTTCATGCCCGTCTTATTTACATTTTTAAAGTAAAAACTTTCTGGGATTTGAAATATGGAAATTTTTTAAGAAATGTTTCAGAACTACCTTTTGGAGGAGTTGGACAATGTTCCCATAGATTATAAGTTAAAACATTTCTAGGGTTTGCAGATGTGTCCAAGTAATGATGGCCAAAATGATTAAAACAACACATTTCTTCATAATTTGATGAACCTTCTAAGTATTCATGTTTTGTAAATTTTGCTGACATTTCTAAGTCTGCCATCATGTTATTAACAGTCTCAAAGTCCCAATCATCAGAAAATGTGCTAGGTGAGACGAAATCACTCAAGGAAACCTTAAATTGATGAGGAATCTTTAGCAGCTCAACAGGGCCATAAATTTCATAATCAGTTGTATCCCATGCTTTTCCACCAGGTAGTGGGACCGATGTGATGTTCACTGATGACAGGTCTCGTTGTTCATGATGAGATGATTTGTGTGGCTTCAGGAGCAAGTTGATGTTCTTACTTTCTGTGTCCATTTTAATGTGTTTTCCATCTATCAGCTTTGCCAAACTTAACACAAGAATGAGCCATAGCAGGAAATAAAGTACACCTCAAACAATCCAAAGTTCAACCCATGGTGAAACCAGATATGTATTTGTAAGCTCTTGACCAAGTTCCTTTGTATTTTTTCCTTGAAAGTTTTGTTTGCTGGCGTAGTTTCAGGTTCACTAGGATACTCAGAAAAGGTATTGAAGTTGATAAAATAGCCAGAGGCAGTTCTGTCAATTGTTGGTATTGCGTCCTGATTCTTTGAAATCGCTGGAGTTGCTTGTTCCCTTGACATGTTTGTATAGTCAGAAGCTACATCATTGTAGACAGGAGTTTCTTGATGAACTGTTATTTGGGTTTCAAGAGGCACAAGTTCCATGGCTTTATTGCATAGTCCTTCTTTTCTCACTGCAGGATTATCAAACGTGATAAGTCTTTCAGTATGAACCTCTTGGATAGTAGCAAGATTTGGTCGTCTGCTACATCTTGGGAGTCCACTGGGCCTACTATTTATTATTGGCCACATGGTGTGGTTTTACCAGGTCAATTGACACAGACCGGTTCTCCTTTTTTCCAGCAATGGGCGGCAGTAGTACTGTTCTTGATACGTGGATTGCTAGTACAGGTACTGGTTTTCTGTAATGAGGCCCAAATTCCTTCTTGTCGGCTGTTTTCTCCCTGACCAGATCCCCAATCTTTGGAATCCAGACAGGTCTTGCTGGGACAGGTGGCTTTTCTTCAGTGGTCATTGGCTTTTCGCTGGTATGGCTTAGACTTCTTCTTGTTTCATTTAAGTCCTGTAAAACAGCAAAACGATCTTTGATATCAAACGTTTTTTGTTCCACCACTGAAGTGTGATGATCGAGATCTTCGACCAACATTCTAGTACCAGAAAGGATTTCATATGGAGTGATTCCACCCAGAGAATTTCTTGGCAGGTTATTAAGACTACGTTGGACATTTATTAGATGTTTGACCCACCCATCACCCGAACCTAATGCCCTAGCTGTTATAGATGGCGTTATGTCCCGTTTTTTTCTCTCCACAACCAAATTTCCCTCTGGATGGAATAGACTCGAAAATCCGAATGCAACGCCAAGCTGGCCTTAGCCTCTTTGTAAGCCCTAGAGCTAAACGCAGGACCCTGGTCAGAATGTAGCGTGCCGATTACATTTGTGCTGATAATGACTCGCAAATCTTTTATAACAGTTCGGGCGTCAGCTGAGCGCTGAGGCCACATCCAAATGAATCTCGTCTTAATATTTGTGGGACTGCATCAGTCCATTTGGACGTTCGCATGCAGATAGCCTTATGCTGTCTAACAGTGGTGTCTGTACTGGGCGGGCTACGTTGTAGTCAGGAATCTGGTGGTGTTCAAAGCTTTGGTATTTGTAACAGTCATCGCAATTAATTCCAAATTCGTATACGTGAGCTTTCATCCCTGGCCACCAGTATACATCTCTTCTAATTCTAGTAGAGATTTGGAGACCCTCTCTCATATGTGCTTCAAAAATGAGAGCACCTCTTCTGTTCCTGTTTGGAATTACCCTATCCCCCACTCCAGGGATTTGAGCAAAAGGAACAGAGTTTAGATCAATTATGTATGTATACTCGAGTGGATAATTTAGAGGTAACACTGCTCTGCTGCCATTGCTCGTGGCATTGACAGCGAGTATGGTTACAACGTCTATTGTTTTTTTTGAATGATTGATTGTAGCTACGGAAGCCATTTGCACAGCTGCCTTAGTGGCTTCATCAGCCAATGAATTCCCTGCAATGTGAACGCCATCACGCTGATGACTCAGTGTATGAATCACGTGAGTCTTTTGTAGTTCCTTCTGCAAAAGAATTACTTGTTCCCAAAGCTTTTTATGCTTGATTTTGCCACCTTTTGTGTTCTTAAAACCATTTTGAACCCAGGTCTGCAGATATTCATTGTAATTCCTGACGCAGTTATATGAATCGCACACTATTTTATTTTATATATTTATTTAAAAGGTTTTATATAGCGCTACTGGACCCAAGAGTATCAGAGCGCTTTACAGGATAGGTTAAACATCATGAAACAGGTCAACATTGGGCATTTTAATAACATTGGAGAAGGCATTTGAATCTTGCGAGAGTAAAAGGAAGAGGTAATTAAGAGATCAGGTAACGGAGAAGAGGACTGTTGAATAAGTAGATAGAGCGGGGTAGATGGAGAAGGAGAGAGAATGTAGGAAATGGAAGTAGGAGGGGGTGAGTAGAGTAGTGAAATGAGAAAATGGACAAAGCGTTCAGTATCAGTAAGGACCCCAATATTTGTTGAGAAGAAGCATCTTGAGGCTTTTTTTTAAGAGAGGGTAGGAGGGGTTGCAACGAAGATCTTTGGGAAGAGAGGTCCAAATCGAAGGAACATTGCCTGAGAATGCGCGTGATTGAGTCTTTTTACTTTTGATCCGAGGGGGGATTAGGACAAGAGCGTTAGTGCTCCTCAACAATCTAGTACACCCTGCTTTTTGGAGTTTGTCAGAAAGGTACTAGGGGGTGTTTTTGTGAAGGCCTTGTGAGTGATACAGGCAATCTTGTAAGTGGATCTGCCTTCTAATGGGATCCATTTGAGGTTTTTGAGGACAGGAGAGAAGTGATCATATCGCTTATAGTCAGAGATAAGTCTGGCCGCCTGGTTGAGAACAGATTTAATCAGGGCAAGTTGGACTTTGGGTGTGCCAGCAAAGGTGGCGTTGCCATAGTCAATTCTTTAAAGGACAAGAGATTGTACAACGATTTTAAAATCATCAGCTGGAATAAAGGTTTTAATTTGTTTAAGGTGGTGTAGAGTGAAGAGAGCACCTTTAGCCGCATTTTTAATGTGAGGGATGGGATTAAGATTCTGGTCAATGTTGACGCCAAGGGATTTGACAGAGTTGGAGGTGGAGAGAGAGCAATTAAGTGCTTTGATATCTGCAATCCAGTGTTGGCTAGGCAGAGAGTTATTTTTGGGAGCGAAAAGGATGATTTCAGTTTTTTTAGGATTTAGTTTGAGGTGGTTAAGATGAAACCAGGCTTGGACTTTGGTCAGGGTATCCTTGAGATGTAAGATGTTGTTGTGGGATTTGATCTTATAATATGGTTGAGTGTCATCGGCATAAAGGTGGTAACTGATATTAGCTTGTTTGAGAATAAGGGTGAGGGGTTTAATGAAGAGGTTGAAAAGAGTTGGAGAGAGGATAGACCTTGTGGGACACCAAGTGAGACAGGTTGAGGTTTGAAGAGGCAACCGCTGAGCTGAATTTGTTGGGTTCTATTATGGAGATAAGAGGTGAACCACTTGAGGACATTGCCATCCAAACCGAAGCAGTCTTTGAGAGTTTTAAGTAGGGTGAGATGATGAACAGTATCAAAGGCCGCAGAGAGGTCAAGGAGGATGAGGAGCGATGAATGTCATCAGTAATGTTGAACATTGCAGTTTCGGTGCTGCATCCCTTTCTGAAACCAGATTGGAAAGCGTCAACGAGATTGAAAGAGTCGATATGGTTATCCAGTTGTGACAGGACATATTTTTCAAGGGCTTCGGAGAGGAAGGGAAGGTTTGAGATAGGGTGCAAATTGATTAACTCACTAGGGTCAGCAGCATGGTTTTTGAGAATAGGGGTGACTTGACCTAGTGGAAGGGAGGCAGGAGCACTACCAGTGGCATAGGAGGAGTTGATAATGTTGGGCCATATAGGGGCAATGATGTGCTTAAGTTCCTGAACCAAATGATCGGGCAGAGGATCTTTGTTATGGGAGGATGGTTCGAGTTTAGAGATTATGTTGAGAACAGCAGTATCAGATATAGGAAAGAATTCACTCTAAGAGGCATTGTTTTTTGGCTGGGGGTCAATATAATTGGAGTCAAACTGGGGGAGAGCGAGGAGGGGTTGTGAGGGAACATGATCAGGGGGAGAAGTGGACAAAAGTGCAGTTGAAATGCTCGGGACGAGGTGTTGGATGAGGGGAGACTGGAAAGAGGGGGGAGTTGGTTAGGTGGGGGGGTGTTAGAGAAGGATAGGGATGTATGATGTTACAACGCAGGCTATTACAATGCCTGCCTTTACAACACGGTTTTTACATCGCATACCATTACAACGCATAGCGCTTTTGGGTGTTGGATAGTGAATAGTTTAATTTACTATTCCAACTCCAGTCCCCATGGACACTAGGGAAGGTTATTGGATAGTAAATTAACCTATTCCCTATCCTAGAGCGCCCCCCAGCGCAATGCGTTGTAATAGTTTGCGTTGTAATGACCGCGTTGTAATGGTAGTGCGTTGTAAAAGTTTCGTTGTAAGTGATGTTTACCGAAGGATAGCTCTATCTTGTAGACTTTATTAGAAAAGAAGCTAGTGATTTCTTCGCACCTCTCAACAGTGGCTAATAGTTTTGGAAGGCCAGAGTAGGTTTGTTTTTTGACAATGTTAAAAAGTTCTCTGGGACGATTTCTAGCCTGGTCGAGTTGAGAACGGAGGAAGGAGGCTTTTTCGTTGAAGATGTGTTTTTTGTATTTGGCCCTGGCAATTCTAAGAAGTATTAAGTTAGCAGAGGAAGGTTGATTTCTCCAAGCACGCTTCGACTGCCTGAGGGCACGTCTTTCATTGGCAATTGGTATTTTCAAGCGCCGTCTTGAATGCCTGTAGTTCAGCTCGCTGAGCAGTACAGTCTCCTAGGGACTGAGTTTTTGTTACCATAGGTCTGAATTTACCATCGTGTCAGCGACCTTTAACAATTTATTTGTGTATTTTATATAGCGCACAGCTACCCCAACGGGGTGTCCCGGCGCTCATGCTCAGGTACTAGGTCATGGCCAAAGATGTTTAACAGAAGAGAAATAATTTCAAAGCTTTGCGGAATGATAGTTCATCCTGGATCATGCGGATGGAAATGGGAAGTTTATTCCACTGGGAGGAGGCACACACCTGAAAGGTTTTTCCCCCAGAGCGAGCTTTTTTAAATCTGGGGGTGGACAGCAGACATTTTGAATTAGATCGGAGATGTCTGGTATTACTGTATGGACGGAGACAGGATGAGAGATGAGCCAATCCCTTTCCCTTTATTGCTCGATGAGCTAGGGTTAATGCTTTAAACTCTGCCCTTTTGTGGACTGGCAGCCAGTGCAATCTCCGCCGATGTGGCGATATGCGCTCTCGGAGGGATAGACCACAGACCAGCCGGACTGCAGCATTTTGGACTATCTGTAACCTGTGACATAAACCAGAGGCAAGTCCAAGGTAGAGGCCATTAGCATAGTCTAAATGGGATGTTATTAATGCCTGGACAATGGTTTTCCTGGTATTACTGGGGAGGTAATTGATTAATTTTTTTATCATCCTGATTTTAGAAAAGCAGGCAGCAGAGACAGCCTGAACTTGATTGTGAAAGGAAAGATTGGAGTCCCATCTGACCCCAAGGTTTCTGACTGATTCCTTAGGTGAGGGGGCCGCACTCAGGTCTACTGGCCACCAGAGGTTCGATTCCAAGGGGCAAGATTGATGGAAGAATAGAACCTCAGTTTTTCTTGCATTCAGTCTGAGGAAGTTATTATCCATCCAACTGGCGATATTACGGAGGCAGTCTTTCAATGGGTCAAAAGTGGTCTGGGTGGGATCATCATAAGAAAATAAAAGCTGGATGTCATCAGCATATGAAGTGACCTTTATTCCAGTCTGGGAAATTAACTCGGCCAGGGGGGAAAAATAAACATTAAATAGAAGAGGGCTCAATGAGGAGCCTTGGGGGACGCCCCACTTGAGCGGGCGGCTAGTGGATGTGAAAGGTGGTGTAAACACTGATTGTGTTCGATTCGACAGAAAAGAAGACAACCAGTTCAAAGCCCTACCCTGAAAGCCCTGTGACCGAAGACGGTCCAACAGGATAGGGTCAGAGACGGTGTCGAATGCTGCGGAAAGATCCAGCAGCACCAACACCGCTCTTGAGCCCCTGTCTAGCGTCCATCTTACAGAGTCAGCCATGTCTATCAAGGCCGACTCGGTACTATATCCCAGTCTGAATCCATGTTGAGAGTTGTGCAATAAACCATAGGTTTCTATAAAGCCTGCTAGTTCCTGATGTACCAGTTTTTCTAGAATTTTGGCTGGAGCGGGAAGCAGAGAAATGGGCCTATAGTTGGCCGGGATGTCTGGGTCGGCACTGGCCTTTTTGAGAATAGGAACTAATTGAGAGTGTTGCCATGAATCCGGGTATACACCGGTCCTGAGGGAGTCATTCCAAATGTCATTGAGAATAGGGTTCAGAAGTGGGGCCAGCACTTTATATTGTTTGGCCGGCCAGGGGTCGCTCGGTGAACCTGACTTACATTTAAGAAGCTCTGCGAGAGAGCAATCTAGAGTAATCTCCTCAAATTCTGAGAAGACTGGGGCTAAGGCAGGATGAGCAGATAATTTTTTGCCAGTTCCTAGACTGACACTACTAGGGAAGGAGTCATATATGGATGCGATTTTTTCCTCAAAGTAGTCGGAGAGTCGAGTACAAAGAGACTGTGAGACCGGGGATTGGTGATTAAGAGCCAAAGGATCAGTAAAGGTTCTTACCGTTTTAAAGATCTCCCTAGTGGAGCCATGTGCTTTATTGATTTTCTCCGCCAGGTAGCACTTTTTATGATTTATGATCTTTTTCCGATACTCTTTAAGGGCTGCTTTGTATTTAGATTTACTTTCTACAGAATAAGAGGAACAATCGGGCACGCAATACTGTAAGCTTGTTTACCCCCAATTGCGGGCAGTGCTGATCCGTCTGTATATATTATACAGCCGTAATGTTCTAGAGGTAGAATTTCAGTAGACAGAGGACATTCTTGTTCGTATTGGAGAAATTCTTGTGTCTTCAAGTAAGGGTCAAAAATGTATTCAATGTCTGTTGCAGCAAGAGAATTAACCCATTGTATCCATCTTGGATCTAGAGCTTTTGCATTTGGAATGCTTGCCTTTGTCACTGCCTCTAAGGCAGGTACAGGTGTAACGACTTTTCTGCGTTTACCCTGTACTAGGGCTCTCTCCTTTGCTACAGCAGTCTGAACCGCTGTCAGAATTTTTTCTGTTGAAGTGAATTTCATTTCAGCTTGTGTGTAGAAGTATGATTTGTAAGCTATTGGTACCTTTTCACCTTCATTAAAGGTTAGGTATGTGAATCCGCATCTCCCTGGGATGATTCGGATAACAAGGTTGCGTACATTGTCACGTATTTGTAAGTGTGTTGTTGCCAACATGTCTGTTTGTACTGAACACAACATTTCTGTGTGTTTTTTAGTCCAATTAGTTGGTTTGAAATCAGGTTTGATTAGTTCGTAGAGAGGTTTAACCCTTTCTGCGTAATTCAGAATGTAAATTCTTCCGAAGTTTAGGAATCCTAGAATTGACTGTAGGTTTTTCAGCGTTTTTGGTGTTTGGAGCAGCGCACATTTTTCTAAAAAGTTTGCTGCCAGGCTTTTGTCTTCACTCGAAAGTTCGTCTCCCAAGAATAGGACGTTTAGGTGGGCAATTCTGGACTTTTTAAAGTTTAATTTATACCCTTCAGAGGCGAATCCAAGTATTATGGTGTTCACCCTGTTCCAAGTGCCTGTCCAAATCATCATCTGTAAGATAGATGTTATCGACATAAGATAATGCCTCATCATCATATGTTTGTAGTAGCTCTGTTACTCTGGCTGAAAATAATCCAGGACTGGTCTTGAATTCCTGGGGGAGACAACAGAAGTGTTGTTGTGTCCCCATGATGGAGAAAGTGTTCAAGTACCTGCTTTCTGGTGCAATGTTTTGAAAGAAGAAACCGTTTGAAATATCTAAAGTAGTTTTATATTTCTTCCGAACTATATCATTCATCAGTGCTGCACTGTGTGAATTTTGTACTGCAAAAGTTTTGCAACAAGAGTTTAAATGTCTGTAATCCAAAACTAGACGATATGTTTTGTCTGGTTTGGAGACCGGAAACAAAGGATTGTTCATTGACGAGGTGCATGTTTCAATCACCCCTTGGTATTCAAGTTGATCTAAGATCTCCCTGACTTGTTTTTTAGCTTCCTGCTTTACTGGATACTGCTTCTGAGCAGTAGGTTGATTTTGTAACTGGATTTTGAGGTGAGGAGAATGCACATCCCATCCCACATGATTTTTATATAATGCTGGGGCCTGGACTACAGCCCATTTTCTGGCATAGGTGTATTTTTTATGAATAGGAATATGATTAGAGAAGGCTGGCATAATGATCTCTTTGCCATGTGGGCACTCCCTGACAAAATCAGGTGGCCAGTCTTTTTCAGCTTGAAGGATGTTATAACCCCTAGATAGTTTCTCACAAAAGAGTGCTTTTATTTTCCTAGTTATATCCCCCTCTATTCGGAGTGTTACTTCATATAACTTATGGGGTACACTAACCCTGGTGTCGGCATTTTCAACCTGAATGCATTCATTCAGATCCATTGTATCCAGATGATCTTTCAGGATCCTGCGAGCTATGGTGACCTCTGCTGCGCTGTCCAGCATTGCCAAGGCCCACTCCCCGTTCTTGAGTTGTGTCCTCAAGATCCTCGGCTTGTCTGATTTTAATACTTGCTACCTTCTTTTTGGAGAATTGAGTTTTCTTATTTTTTGGAACGTGTTGATCGTCTTTGGTCTTCACGCATTCTTCTTTTTGTTCTGATCGTCCTCTTCTTTCGGATTCCTGCAAGGAAGTCTGAAAGGTACGAGAGGATCGTGTATCAGTACCTTGATATCTATCAGGTTTTCTTAAATTATCCCTATTTCTAAGCTTATATCTCTTTTTAGAGTGCTCCTTTTGAGGAGATCTACCTCTGGACTGAGAGCGCTTCTCTTTAGGAAGTGACTGTCTACTATTTTCCCATTTCTTTTTAGGAGTAGTTAGATTGTTTTTGATAAAAACTTTTTCAGGATTTTCTGTTACTTCAGGTTTTACAGGGTTCCCTCCCAAACTATCTCTTCCTAGTTCTTCATAGGATTTTTCAATAATTCTGGCAAGTTCATACGGTGGCTCAGTAATATCAAGTTCTTTTAATTTCTGGTGGATTGCCACTGATGCTGCTTCACCTTTAATGTTAGCTAATAAGATAGCTGAGACCTGTTTGAAATCTTTCAGTAATTTCATACCTAAATTCAAGGCCAGTTCTGGACCGTATTCATTTTGAATCTGTCTCAGAACATCTGGCATTACCGCCATAGACGGAACACCATGTGTTTTTGTGTAGATTGAAGCAAAGACTGTACCCCAAGTGTCTAAGGGCCAGATGTAGGTGCCCGAATACCGGTCGGAAATGGCCAAAAATACCGATTTTCGGCCGTTTCCGACCGGTATTTGGACATTGTTATGTAGGGGTGTTTAAAACATACATATTTGGTAATTTTACCGAATCAATAATTTTACCGAATCGGTAAAATTACAGAATCGGTAAATTTACAGAATATGTAAATTTTACCCATTTGGTAAATTTACTGAGCGGTAAAATTACCGACTATGTCTTTTCTAATGTAGTTAGCACTGTTAACAGTGCTAAAGGGCTTTCAGGATTCGGTATTTACCATGTAATACTATTACATGGTAAATAACAAATCCCTGTGTACATGCACATCTGTGCATGTACACCTGTGCCATGTGGCACACAGACATGCCCTAAGGGCATGTATGTGTGTCACATGGCACACAAGCCTGAAACAGGGGTGCAACAGGGTGTCAAAGTGACACCCTGTTCCCCCTGTCAATTCGGTAATTTTACCGATTCGGTAATTACCGAATCAGTATTTGCTATTGATTCCTATGGGCTTCAAGGCCCATAGGAATCAATGGCAAATACCGATTCGGTATTTACCGAATCTGTAAAATTACCGAATCCTACCGAATCGGTAAAAATTATCGATTTTTTATCTACATCTAATTTACCGATTCATAAATACCGAATCTGTAAAATTCGGTATTTATGAATCGGTAAATTAGATTTACCTACATCGGGCCCATAGTCCTCTACCTGTGGTGCAATCCCCATTGGTAAACATATTGTTAGAATCCTGTGTTTCTCATGAGGTGTACTATCCGGAAATACTGCCTCTATTTGAGTAATTTTCTGGGCTAACCAGAATGGAATTTGTTCCCTTTTTGCGGGCAACTTACCGATTACTGACTGTATAGTCTGTGGTGTGATTCTGTTTGTGTTCCCCTGATGAGGGGTGTGCTGTGGAATTCTTATAGCAGTTTGGACTGTTGAGGTCCGCATGACATATTGTGCCAATTGTCTATGTATTTTGTTTAACTGTTTTAGCTGGGCTAGCAATTCTGGTCCTCTCATTTGTTCAATGTCAGGATGTGGTGCATAACTGGCTAGTACCGGCCATGTGGATAATGGTCTACCTAGTGGACCGAGCCTGGTAATGTGATTTTGATGTTGTAGGGCGCCATTAAACCAGAGCTGATGCTCTTGGTAAGTTAGTGGAATTTCAACGTCCTCGAAAGGAACGTATTCCGCTGGATGTTCCTCCATTTTATAGAAGTGGAACTCATGTGTTACTGGATTTGCTTGTGGAAAGACAATCCATGAATAGAATACCTCTGTCTGCCGATATTCAAGTGCCTCCGTTACAAATATCACTTTACCACCTCTCGATGATACTCCATTATTTATGAGTTTGTAAGTTATAATTTTTCTTACATTTGCCGGGATGTGTATAACATCTGGGTCATTCTCATTAAAACCTGTAGAATCTAAGTTTTGTGCAAGTGCTGCTGCTACAGCTCTAGCTAACTCTTCGTCACTCTCCATCATTTTTTATGAAGGTTTGCAGAGCAAGTTTCAAGGAAATAAAGATAAGGTGCACAATATTTTGGAACACTGTATCCTTCAACGTTGAACAAAACCAAAAACTAATACATAGGATTTTTCATCCTACTCAGTTTAAGGCGGATATTTTATCCTTTAACCCACTCCAGACGTCTATTGGAGTTTTTTAACGGGATAAAGGGGTCTCTGTGAAAAGCACGACTGAGTTGCTCTAGTATCTAGCGTTAAATTAGTGCCTTGCCCTACATTGGGCGCCATGTAGTGTAGTTCCTATATTCCCAATAGGCTCTGCGCATTGGAATAATATATCCTATAGATTAGACGTAGGACTGAAGTCGACTAGGTCTCTATCGAATATACTAGACTTAATTGTGTGTGCCAGCTAGCTCAGAGGTCACTAGAAACTTTCTCGAATTCACAAGAAGGGATTAGTCTCTGTCAACCGCATAAACATGACAACTTTGTTTACCCAAGATAAAACGCATCTTCAGAGTTGTGGAAACAATAGATAGATATTTCACCTAGTCAATCGTGCATGCTTCGTTTCACTAGAGGTGGGGAGAAAGTAGAAAGACAGGCGCTTTCAATAAAAGGTTTCATTGAACAGTCTTCTTTCTTAAGCATAAGAAATGAACTGCTACAATCATAACAGTTTGTAAAATATAATGCGTACAGTGTAAATAGTAGAATAAAATAATACTGTAAGAGCATTGTATGGTTCCTAAACCGTATAGAAATACATATATAAATAACAGAGGCAAAAAGTATTCAACTGGTGCTTCTAAATACGCCTACCCCGGTGTACCTAACCTAACCTTAGTACAAGGGAGGAAGTAAGTGAGGTGTAGCATAAATGTGGTATTCTTTTGCCAAGAATCTGTACAATATTTCTCTAAGGGTCTAATCAGCTCCGTACCTCAGTTTAGAATGGAGAAGGCTTGTCTCGGGACTCGATTTCCCAACAACCCGCAAGGGTAGCTTGTAATGTAATGTAATGTAAAACAACTTTTCTATAGCGCATTCTATCACTCCAAGGAGCATCTTGGCGCTAAATACCAACCCTAGGATGGAAGGGTGGTTAGCTGGAGCAATTCCCAGGAACTAATATCCTCTACACTAAGGCTCTACAGGCAGCATCGGTAAGTGTGAAGACCCAGGTCTTCGGGGCTTTCCTGAAAAGGGATTCTGATGAGATTTGTCGAAGCGAGAGAGGCAATTTATTCCATGCTCTGGAACCCAGTACCACAAGGGATTTTCCCCCTTTGGTGGCTAGTCTGAATCTTGGAACAACTAACAAGTTCTGGTTAGAGGATCTCAGACTTCGAGTGGGGAGGTGGCGTTTGAAATTCTTTAAGAGATACCTGGGTTCTTGTGCGTGATAAGCTCTGAAAGTAATAATTAAGATTTTGAATAAGATACGTTTATGGATGGGAAGCCAATGAAGGGCGTGTAGTGCAGCTGAAGCGGATGATTTCCTGGGCCAACCAAGGACCAGGCGAGCGGTGGCATGCTGGACCATCTGCAGCCTGTGGAGCACGGTCTTATTGGCTCCTGCATACAGGCTGTTACAGTAGTCCAGTCTTGATGTAATAAGTGCCACCGCTACCGTTTTCCTAGTTGACAGTGGGAGGAGGTCGAAGAATTTCCTGAGCATTCTGATGATATAGAAGCATGTGCTGGCCACCCCGATGGCTTGTTGCTTAATTGACAGTGCGTCATCAAACTTGACACCCAGGTTACGGGCAGAAAGGATGGTATTTGGGGGGGCTTCAGCATCTTCCGGCCACCACTGCTTAGGGGAGAACAGATTTTTAGGGCCAAACCGTAGGATTTCTGTTTTCCCAGAATTACATTTGAGATGATTGGTCTTCATCCATTCAAATGTGGCAGTCAGGCATTTTTTAAGGTTTTCTTCAGCTCCAGGCAGTTCCCTGTCACGTACCAGGATAAGCTGCGTATCACCAGCTTAAGATATAGTACTGATCTGATAAGAAGAAATGAGCTTGATCAGGGGTACCATATAAAGATTGAAAAGTACAGGGCTCAAGCTAGAGCCCTTAGGTACCCCTGGGCTGATGTGTTTTTCTTCGGAGTTGAATTCGCCAAGCACCGTGACTTGCCGTCTTAGGCTGAGGACGTTTTTGAACCAGTCCAGCACTACACCTCCTATCCCTGAATTGAGTAAACGGTCAATCAAGATGGTGTGTGAGACCGTGTCGAAGGCCGCCGATAGATCGAGTAATATCAAGAAGGCCTTCTTCCCTTGGTCCATAGCGGTACGCAGGGACTCAACAGAGAACAGGAGGGCAGTTTCGGTCGAGTGCTTGGACCTGAAGCCAGATTGATTGGTATGAAAGATGTTATTATCTTCCAAGAATATGGTGAGTTGTTTATTGACAAAAGATTCAGTCAGTTTGAAGAGCACAGGCAGCAGTGAGATAGGGCGTAAGTTGGAAAGAATCGTGGGGTCAGATAGAGGTTTTTTCTGGAGAGGTTTGACAGCAGCTAATTTCCAGTCAGGTGGGATCTCTGCGGTCGCAAGTGATGAGTTAATGATACTATTAACAATAGGATTTACCTCATTGACCAAGGCTCTTAAAAACATGGGAGGACAGGGATCGAACGGTGATCCTGACTTGCTGGACAGAATGGCCAGATGTGATTCCTCTAAAGATATGGGTGTAAACACGTTGAGATGGGGAGTGTTAGGGTCCTTCTCTCTATTTAATTCCAATCTTTCATTATCGAGAGAGGTCAGGATTGATAGAGGGAAGTCCTTGACAATATCTTGAATTTTATTTTCAAAATAATCAGCGATGGAGTTGCAAAGGGGTAGAGAGGGAGGGATTTCCTGTGCAAGTGCTGTAGGATTAGTAAAGCTATTAACAATCCTGAATATTTCTTTTTGTCCGTTCCCAGAGGAGGCAATAGCCTCTAGGAAGTGAGCCTTTTTTGCTAATTTAATTGAGGCAAGATACTGTCTACGTGCTACTTTATAGATCCTGCAGGCGTCTTCCTCATAATTTCTACGCCATCTGTGCTCTAATGATCTTACTCTACTTAATTCAGATTTCAGGGTGGGTGAAAACCAAGGGGCGTTCCTTTTCTTTTTGGTGCCACCTGGCTCTTTCACATTCGTCAGATCAGACTGCTTACTTAAAGCTGTGATCCATTCACAGAAATACAGATTGTCTGTCGTGGTATGGCCGGATAATATGGGTTTGGTGTCTGTCACATTCTTTAGAAGGTTCGGTTGGACAAGTACTTTTTTCCAGTCAGGTTTGTTACCTCCCACAGTTCTTTTATTTGTTTTTCCTTGGACATTATAGTTTGAATTTGATATCAGGTCGAAAGGGATGAATTTGTGATCTGACAAGGTTTGGACCAATAGAGACTTAATAGTCAGAGTATTGGAGTTTGAGCAAATACAGTCCAATATGTGGCCTTCTCTATGAGTGGGGTTTTGAGTCAGCAGGGTTAGACCGAGGACATTCATTATTTCCATGAAGCACATTACTCCTGGGTCTTTTGGGGAATCTAGTTGGAGATTGAGATCCCCTAGTAATGTAAACTGGACAAATCTGAGCGTGAGCTCGCCCAGTACGTCCCCAATGCTCTCCAGGAAGTCTTGGGGTTGTCCTGGGGGGCGATATACTAGGGCGCCAGAAAATGTCAAGGAGTCATGGATGTTTAAGCAGAAGGCCATGGCCTCTGCCCCCTTGATATCTGGCAGTTCATGGGTGGTGCATGTTATAGTGTCGCAGTGGATAATAGCCAAACCCCCTCCCCTTTGTTCCTGTCTGTCTAGACGTTGGATTTGGAACCCTTGTGGGAGAGCCACTGCTATGTCGGGATTGCACCAGGACTTTAGCCACGTTTCTGTAATGAAAAGCCAATCTAAGTCTCTTTCCAAAATCAGATCGTGGATATGTTGTGCATTCTTGCACATTGATCTGGCATTAATAAGCCCCCCTCGTAAGGTAATGGGTCCTGACTTCCTAATAAATACTGGCTCTGGCCAGAAGGTTGTCTTACAGTGTTGGCAGTGGATTGGGCCATACCAGGTGTCAGGTTTAAGGGTGTCATGACAATGCGGGTAGGATTTATTCAAGGATAGAAGATAGGCTCTAGACAGATCGGGGTCTCTGTTTCGCGAGGTATTATTCGTGGCCCTTGGCGCTTCCTTAGAGCGGACGGGCGCAGACGGGCAGGACTCTGGCATGACTCCGGCGTGAGTCCGGAGCGTCCGCAAGACGCGTCCGCTACGCGGAGGGAGACCGTCCCCTTTTATAGAAAACTAGAGCGCGGCAGAGCGCTTACTACCCCCAATATGGCCGCTGCGTAGGACTTCGTCTACTCGGGACCGATCTCTCAGCGTCTGTGCTCAGCTGAGAGTGGCCCGAGAAGTGGAGGAGGGAGGAGGGAAGGAGGGAAATATCGTGGATGAAAAGCTTCAAAGTCTATTTAAAAGTGCCACAAACGAAAATAAAATACGCCACTTCTTCAATCAAGCAGAGTACAATTTACACGCTAAAAGAAGCTTGAGTAGAGTTAGTGCAGATGACCTCCTGGCTTCCGCCTCAGGAGGGTGAAAATGCTCGGCTAGAACAGGCGCCGAAGCAGGAAGCCCCTTTTATAGAAAACTAGAGCGCGGCAGAGCGCTTACTACCCCCAATATGGCCGCTGCGTAGGACTTCGTCTACTCGGGACCGATCTCTCAGCGTCTGTGCTCAGCTGAGAGTGGCCCGAGTAGTGGAGGAGGGAGGAGGGAAGGAGGGAAATATCGTGGATGAAAAGCTTCAAATTCTATTTAAAAGTGCCACAAACGAAAATAAAATACGCCACTTCTTCAATCAAGCAGAGTACAATTTACACGCTAAAAGAATCTTGAGTAGAGTTAGTGCAGAGGACCTCCCGGCTTCCGCCTCAGGAGGGTGAAAATGCTCGGCTTGGAAACACTGGAGCTAGATTTCTCGTCAGGAGAAAAGACAGCGTCTCTCTCAGTGCCTCTGCTGGAGGGTCGGCTTCCTTCGGCCCTTGCTGTAGCAGGGCGTGTTGGGCAAGTAGATAGTCGAACTGCTCCAAACCACCGTGTGTTTGCTTGGGCGAGTGTGAGCATATTTATATCTTGAAGGTGCCGACTTTGATGTACAGTTGGACATATTAACGTCATCAAAGAGTCTCAGTTCTTTGAAAACTCCATGAGTTCTTGGACAAATCAATATTCAAGCAAGGGGAAGTCCCCGGCTGCTGAAGCTGAGTTTTCCAAGAAATCGGTGTGGATTTTCGGAACTAGTGGAAGTAGCCCTGCCGTATTTGGACTGCATGAGCTATGCCTAAATATGGTTATGATTTCTATGCCTATATAAGGATATGCTGATTTATGCCTATATAAGGTCATGAATCGGGAAACTTACAATAGGGTCCTAAAATAATACATAACACTACACAACAACAATACTGCATGCAAAGCAGGCAGCCGTGCAAGGGTGCCTGCGTTGGTGGTAGGCAGCTCATTGTACACCAGCGCAGGGGAAAGGACAGGAATACGCCGTATTGCCTTAAATACATTGCATTACCCCCCTTTCCAAGTGATGCAGCGCAGCAAGGTGTCTTGCTGTGCTGCGCTACTTTTTCATGAATATGGCCTACTGTTTTTAATGGCAGGGTGGCTCAATGAGTTGAACTGCACAGTAATCTACGGGTCACAACTTGGAATCCCTACGCGCCGGTAAATTATGTATCATTAAACTGGTTATGAATAAAAACTGACATGAAGTGAGGCATAAAGCCCTACAACACTTTTCATTGCATGCAGCATGACTTGATTTAGTGAAGCAATTATATAAATAGGAACCACAAGAGAAAGGAAATCACCAATATGCAATTAATAACAAAAATTAACAAAAGCATACATTTCCTTGACAAAGCTGCTCTTTTCGCAAAAGCTACTTTGCGTTATAGGAAGTCACTCCGATATCAAATCTCATTCAAAAGAATTTGATTCAGTTTGACACTCAGTGCATTTTATAAAATGATGATTTATCTTAAGGTAAATGCGAAGCAATACTATCGATGTGAAACGAAAATAACATATATTAAATCAAAAATAAAGGCTTTTCAATTCACTATCACAAGGTCACCTTATTCTTTGAAAACAGACTGGACCTACGAGAATGCTGAATGTTGTGCAATGTGTGTGATGATAGTGCAGTATAAAAACAGAAAAGAAGGAACAAAGGATGAAGTCAGAAAAGCTAATGCAGCACCCCCGAAGAATATTAACAGTAAATCAATTTATTTTTTCAACTCTTGTTTTGCATTTCTGAAAATGCTGAGCGAGACTGTTCACATGGAATTTGCCTTCATAACAGTGACTTCCAATTAACGTCCATCAAATCCCTTCTGGGTGTGTCTTTATAATAGCTGGCGGTATTTTAGGACAAATTAAGATTCTTTTGTAGCTGATTTATGCTTCTTGAACAAATTCAGCTTTCTGTGACTCTATTGTGAACGCTCTTGTGGTATGAAAATCTCTATATCTATTGGTCAGTGTAGGCCTTTAAGACCCCACCGGAAGCAAAACCCATCATCTTGTGAAGTCCGTATTTAAATCTTTTAGCCTGATTATGAGTTTGCTGCAACAGTGCTGGCGTAACGCCGCCTCCGCAGCGCCAAACCTGCGCAAAGACCGCTGGCCAGATTACGAGTTGAACTCGTGTAACATGAGTTCAACTCGTAAGAAGGTCTGTGGTCCTTTGTCTTTCCCATGGTTGTGCCTGGAAAACAGGCACCACAATGGAACCAGCAAAAAAGCTCCAGCACGACATGGTCGATAACACAGTTGTGGCTTCTGCAGGTAAGCACGGTCGGAAGGGGCAGGGAAAAATGTTGACAGACGATGGAATCGGGAAAATTAAATAAATCCTATTCCGTCATCTGTCGACTTCTCGCCCTGCCCCACCGCCCCACTGCGCTTACCTGCAGGAGCTGCGACTGATGTGACATTCATGCCGTGCTGGAACCTCGAGGGGATACAGACAGGGGGCACATGTTGTGCCCCGATAAATGTATCCCGATGGCAGGGGTTAGATAGGGCCCTGTAGGACCCCCTTTGTTCCTCCATCGCGAGCCTTTCATGGCGGGACTCCCACCATGAATGCTGGGCGGGATGACCCACTAATATGCTGAGCGGGACTGTGTCAGTCCCTGCTCAGTGAATTGCGTTGTGGCTCAGCTGTGCCACCACCAGTGTTGTTCCGTGGTGCAGCCGGCGGTCAACCGCTGATACGACTTTGAAAGTCATAATACACAAAAAGGTGGACCGCCACTCTTACGCCACTGGGATTTTGGTGGTCGCAAGACAACCAGACTTGTAATCAGGCTCTAACTTCTTGTGCAGAACAGCACTTAGACACTGGCTCCAGTGACCAGGGTCCGACTGGGAACCAAAACCGGCCCTGGCAAAGTGCTCTGCTGGTCCCCCAGGGGGTATTGGGGGTGCATCCGAGCTGTTTGCCAGGGCAGGTTTTGTTAGAAGGCAATATTGCAGCTATGCTGCAAAAACGGTCCTGTAGGCAAATCAGCCCCCACCCTAACGGCCCACTGGGGAAACGCCTGGTGCCCGCCATGCCCCGTCCAGCTCTGCCAGTGACAGAAGAGTAACCTAAATAGCAGGTGCTTATGTGGACATTCAGGTCCCCTTAAATTCCTAATCATTTAAACACAAGTGCCACCAACCTGTTTTAGGGGCTACAGAACTTCAACAAAATAGAGAATAGGAACAAAATAGATGTGTGCTTCTAACAGTGCACTGCCACTATTCCCAACAGTAACTTCTCTTTGAGATAGTGACCGTGCCTTGTTCTCCTACTTTCCTCCTTCGGGCTGATTTGGCCAGCTGCCGCTTGGATTCTGCACTGTCTTCGAGCTGGATATATTCCTCAGAAAAGTATATTTGGCCCCTACTAACCGACCCTGGGGTCGAAGGGCATACCAATTACCCACTGTAACACTACACACTAGCAAGCACAACCAAGTGAATACATTGTATCTATCACAATGTGTGCGTCACTTTAACTTGGACACATCCTGGTTCCTTCATCCAATAACGACCTTATGATTACCCATTATTCAGGTGTCCCTGTTATCTCATTGTCCTAAAGGGAACTCAACATTTCTAAAGAGTTCGAAAACTTCATCAACACTGAAGTACACTAATTATGGCTAACTTAAAAGAATTTGCTATTTTCACACACTACATGGGCATTTATAAACACATAATGAAACTGTTACCTGTACATAAACACATGCTGGATTCTATTTCGTTTTTTCTCCTTGGGACACAGCACATATTTGTTTATCTGTCTGCTTATTGCACCTTGTATGGGACATTTGTACAATTTCCATGTGGTCTACAAATTTCTACTCTACACATGTAGTTACTATACTTTTCAAGTTTATTTAAAAGCACTCATAAGACTGTATCAGTGGTTTACTTCATTAACTGTAAGCTTAAATATATCTCTTTACCTATCTACAATGTTCGTATAAATGAATTCCAGGTGAACCATTGTTTGAGTATATATTTGGCATGTGTCCGTCTTTGATCACCACCAAAATCTTGATATGCAATGATTCTAACTGATCATCTCCTTGGTTTCAGGTGCATTCAGCATATTCAGCATATGTACAATGACATTCATTGGTCTACCAGAGAGCCTGATAAAGGATAAACACAGGCCATTTTCTTAGGAGAGGGAGACATTACAATGCAGTTCAGCCTGATCTTTATAATGTTTCTGTAGAACCTGTGGGGCTGACCAGCGCAACATATTATATAACTGAGACACCATTAAATGTATGTGTTGGCTGTTTAAATGCTAATTATATATGTTGCTGTTTTGAAAATAGTGAATGATTATATTTTAGACTGAGGGTGCGAAGATTTAAGTTTTTCTACTCTCCAAAAACGTTTCATTTAAACAATTTGGTGCGATTCTGGACACATTTAAAGCCAATTCTTGTTTTATATAAATAAAAAAGTAAGTGCATGTGTCCAATTATATTTCTTCAGAGGCTGCTACCCAATTTTACCATTGCCATTGCTCACTTCCACTACTGTGCCATCCAAAGTCAGGTGTATTCAGAATGACTTGGTTCATGGCATTCTGAATGACGTGGAGGAAAAGATTGGACAGTCCGGCCGGCAGGCTGGAAGAGGAGCGGATGGTGAGCAGAGGTGTTTCTCTGCTGTTCACCAGTGGGCATTTGTATGACACTTGAATGAACACATATTTATTCTATGCCTCAACCTCGTTCGGTTCTTGAAACCCTTTACTGCAGTGGCGACGAGTGATGATTCAAGTGTCTGCCCACTGTGAAGATTATCGTGAAACCAGGAGGATTACTTTGTGAGGAGCTCTTTTATTTATCGGCTTGGAAGTTTTTGGAACGACTTGGAAATTGTAAGGAATTGTCACAGGTACCTGGTACTTTCCGCACATATTCAGAAACTTGACTATGCACGTAATGTACAATTGATGTTAACTGTGTGTTCGCTATGTTTTTTTACAGTCTCATGATAGAGAGACATGGTTTCTTTAACAGGAAACAATTTGTGGGGGAGTAAGTAGAGGAGCATGTAGCAGCATTAAGGGTGCTTGTGGCACATTGTGAGTTTGGTCCTAATATAGATACTTACATTAGAGATCAATTTGTGTTTAATTGTGAATCTAGGAAAATTCATTAGAGAATTTTGGCTTGCCATAATTCCAAGGTTTTTGAGGTTCTTGATATTGTACAAAGCATTGAAAGACTAATTTTATCTTAAAGAGTGTTAGGGTGGAACAGACTAATGTGAGTTCTCCGATGTGTGCACTTCAGGTGAAGAGGAAGATTTCCACAACTAATAGTACCAGGTTTGGCACAAGTTGTTACCGATGTGGTGCAAGATAACATCATAGTAATTTTCAAGGCTGTCCAGCTATTAAAAGGAAATGTAATAAGTGCAACAAAGTGTACATTTTTAGAGTGTTTGCAGAAGTGTAGTGTGAGAATAGGTACAGGGGTAAGTGTGAATGCAGTACATGATACTAACGATGCTTTACCGAACATGATTCTTACACTATATGATCAACAGTATGATTTCGATATAAATGGGATTAAAGAAGGTCTTAAAGCACCATTGGGTGAGGTTCACAATGGTAATTTGGCTTTAGATGTCATGCATAATTTGGGTTCTCCTATTTCCATACTACCTGAGAAAGTTTCAAAAATAAGTGGAGTAATATAGAGTTCAAGAAATTAGATGTGACTCCCAAAGCATTTTGAAATTTTGAAATGAATATGTTGGGATATTTTGAAGACAAACTTGAGTTTCAAGGTTGTGAATGTTTTACAAAAAGATGTTTGGCAGTCAATGGGAAGGACATTGTTGGGTGGTATGCTCTAGGAACGTTGGGAGTGATGGTATGCCCAAACATTGATTGTCCGATGTTCTGAAAACCATATTGAGGTACAACTTGGCAATGTTGAGCAGATAATTGCCAAGAATAGTGCTGTTTTTCGAAATAAGTTTGGGCAAGTGAGGGGGTTCACTCATCGGATTAAACAAAAGAAAAGGGGCTGTTTCGGTGCAACAAAATTAAGCATGCTGGCATTGGGAGTGCACACTCAATTCAAGCAACACCTGGACGATTTGTATGCTGGGGGTATCATTGAACCCGCTGACAGCTCAGAATGGATTCCGGCTTTTGTGATAGCTTTGAAGCAAAGTGGATTTATGCTTATGTGTTGACTAGAGATCAGTTAATAAAAATATTGTGCTAAACATCCATTGCCTAGATTTCTGCAGTTGCTTGTGGCGGTCAATGGAGCTAAATATTAATTAATAATTGATCTTAAGTCAGCATATCAGCAGATAACTTTGGAGGCGGAATCCAAATATCTTAGAGTGTTTGCACCTCCTTTTGGAGTTTTCCAATTTTTAAGGCTGCTGTTTGGCTTCGCCTCGGTGGCCATTGTGTTCCAAAGAATAATTGACATATTGTTTCAGAATCTTAAGGGGGTACAAGCATTGCAGGATGATTTTCTTATGTTTGTTGACACAAATGAAGAACATAATAAGTTGTTGGAATGTGGGCTTGGAATTAAAAAAGGCAGAGGTATGAATGTGAGTAAGGATAAGTGCATGCTCTTAGTCAAGGAAATTGATTACTTGGGACACAAGATCACTAGTGAAGGCATCTCTCCAAAGGCAGATATGGTTAGTGCTATTTGAAATTCCATTAGACCATATGACAAAGATTCTTTGAGATCTTTTTTAGGACAAGGAGCCTATTATGCCAGATTTGAACAGGGGTACGTCATTTTTGTGGAACTGTTAAAAAAACATTTTTAAAAAGGGGTACTGTTTGTATGGTCAACGAAACAGGATGAAGCTTTCTACTTTTGATCCCAATGGAGAGTGGTATGTCACAGTTTATGCTAGTTCCATTGGCGTGTTTAGTCAGGTGAATAACAGCAAGCAGAGGGTAGTTTCTTTAATCTCTAGAGCATTAAGAGATGCTGAGCTGCAGTATAGCACTACAGAGAAAGAAGCCTTGGCCTGTGAATCGGCTTTAGAGATCTTAAGACTTAAGAATGTGTTGTGGGATAAGCCATATGAGTTGGTCACAGACCATAAACCTTTGGTGTTTATGATGGATGAGGTAAGATTTGAAAAAAGCATCTTTGAGTTTGTTAGGATTATTCACTAGATTGCAGGAGTTCAATTGTGAGATACCATACATTCCAGGTGGAAAAAACATTTCTGTGGACTGTTTATATAGATTGCCCAAACAGGCGGTAGTGGATTAACCTATCTTGGACCAAATCTGTGGTTGCTTTGGTGGATGAGTTGGACAAATGTGAGTGCATTATTTCAGAATGGGAATGGGAAAGAATGTCAGAGGAAGATGAGCAGTTGCAGACAGTAAAGCAGTATGTGATGACAGGTTGGCCATGTGAAAGCAATTTGGGTTCCGGATTACAAAGTTTTGTTCAAGTTTTCAAGTTTTAAGAATAACTTATTTCTAAGACATGATTTATGTGTACCACCAGTGGGTGTTAGACACAAGCTAATAAAGCTGGCTAATTATGGGTATCCAGGTGTATTTGGAGCCAGGAAGGTGGTGAAACAACATTATTGGTGGCTGGGCATGGATGCCGCAATAGAGAACTTCACTGATGCTTGTCAGGTTTGTGTGAATTCTGACAAAAATTGGAATGTGTTGTGTGAGCCAGTAAATCTTCAAAGTATTCCGCAGAAATCTTGGAAAATGTTTTTTATTGATTTGTCAGGTCTGTATAATGTTAGGTCTAGATGATTTGCTTGTACACATTGATAATTTTTCAAAGTGGCTTGAGCATTCCTGTGTTTTGAAAATCTCAATACTGATATGTTGACCAAATTCTTGGAGGGAGTGTTTCAAATTGAAGGGTTCCCAAAGTATTATTGTCAGATAATGGAGTACAGTTTGTTTCATATTAAATAGTGCAAATCCTAGGTATATGTGGCACAAGGGTGGAACGGGCACCTCTCTATTGCCCCAAAGCTGACAGCCAAGTGGAAAGGGCTAACAGACTTCTAAGTGATGGCATCAAAACAGTTTTGGCAAATAATGAGGCTGTTGCTGCATTTGTACAAGAAAAACGATGGAGCTACCGTAATACCCCTCAGTCGACCGCTGGTGTTACTCCCTATTGCCTTATGAGGGGCAGGGAAGGTCGTACTTTTCTGGCTCCCAGTGGTGAAAACTGTAATGGTGAAGGAAATTACTTTGGTAGAGTCAATGAAAGAGTTAGGGAAAGATTGAGTGATGTGCAAAGTAAAAGAAAGGGGTATCATGAAGAGGTTCATTGGGTAAAACCCAAACTTGTTCAAGAAGGGGATTAAGTGCGCATTACCAAACCGGATGTGGTTTGCAAGGATACTTCAAATTTATCACATCCTGTGAGGGTGGAAAATGTATCTGGCACTGCAGTATGTTTGCAGAACAAAAGGTGGTGGAATAAAAGCTGCGTGGTGGTTTACAAACCAGGACAAGAGTTTATTTTTAGCAATGCATTAGATAATGTGGATAGTACACATTTGAGTAATGTTTCTGAGAAAAAGGAGGGCCTTCCATCAACCATCACTGGCAGCTTTGACTATGGACTCTGTTTCGCAGCCTCACAGCGCTTCAGAACTGATGCATTAACCGACTGCGCAACGCATCCTTGAATCTGGACTTCGCATCATAAGCCCTGTCAACGGGTTCCACAGTGACAACGGAAGCCCTTGCATCACAGCCTTGCCACGATCTGCAAACCAGGATTTAAGATTCTCCATTCAGCAGGCCCAACTGGGTCCTTGTAGTCGGCCCATGATCCATTATGGTCACCCTCAACTTGTGAAATTGTTCCGGTCCAGCATGCCAGATGTCCACAGTTTGTGCTTTGCACTTTTTGGCGCTATTTTCTCAAATATCTTCAAAATTGCATTTTTCCGGTTCAACTGATTGGATTTATGTCATTTTGATCTTGTTTCATTTGGTATAAAGCATACTCTATCTTTCTAACTTGCTGTGTAATTCTTTTTGGGTGGTGTTTTCACTTTATTACTGTTCGAAGTGTTGCACAAATACTTAAAAAATGTCCTCTAAGTTAACCCTAACTGCTCTGTGCCCCGCTACCAGAGGGTTGAGCACAGTTTAATTTGGGGTTGGCTTGTGCCTCACTCTGACAAGGTCTGTGGTTTCTTCTTGACCAGGGCTCACACCCCAGTAAATTAGCAACCCAATTTTTTAGAGCAACTATATACACCCTTGATGAGTTGTAATCAATTATGAGGATCATTCTATTGGAAAATCTATTCTATTGGAATGCCAACGTTGAATATATGTTTGTATCTGATTTTATGTTCTTGAGGTTTGAGTATTATCAGTTTCATCATCCTTCTGCATATGAGCCAGCTTCAAGAGAGGTCCTGGAATAGTTGGAATTTGCAGTTCTACTAGGACATTTTGTCTGGTTCTTCAGTTTGTTCCAATATTCTTTTCTAAATTTTGTGGTCATGTAGTTTTGATAGGGCTTTAGTTGGTGTTTAGGCTTTGTTACCTTTCCTTAAGGCACAGCTTAGTGTTTGATCATTTGCATCCTTCTTGTAATTTGCAGATATTAATGTTGTGTCTTTTGTCCACTTTTCAAGATCACCATATTTCTCAATTAGTACATTTGTGCCTCCACTCACTGCTCCCAGTTGGTTTCTCATTAAACATATTTCTTTGTACAGTAATATTGGTTGTTTCAGAAAATAATTCTGTGCAAAAGAGGTACAAACGCAAAAGAAAGTAAATCTTACTTGGTGAGTAATACTGAGTGGTGGTTAGCTGTTTCCATAACTATGTAGCTGATTTACGATTCAGTATTTTCAGTGCAATCCTTTCACTATCCTCCTCATTTAGTGGTTTGGTTGGCTGTGAGCCTACCAGGTATATGTTATGAGTCCAAATGTCTTCTCAAAACTTTTTGTGATATCTCAGTACAGTGCACTGTGGATTCGACTTGCTGATCATGATTCCCGAGCTCAGAGCTTCAAACATACATCTGCAGAGACTATTGCCTCCATCTTATCACACTATTAAAATAGTGACTGCCTGATTATCAGTCACCGTGTAAGGAAGGTATGATACTATTTTGAGGCTCTGGAACAGTGATGATTTACAGATAGATTCTATCTGAAATTAATTCTACCAGAATATCATACACAAAATAACATAGTCCAAACATCTATGATAACCGGGTAATGCTTGACTATGATACAAATAAGGATAGAGTAAGGATAGCATTACTATGCTCAACTCCACATTTATGTTCATTGGTAATATATGTCTCCCCAAGATTACAAGTTAAAAACAGTATGTCTATATTAACTAATATATACCTACCTTCATCATATTGTGGTAGTCGATAATAGGAAAATGTCTACCAACTCATGTTTAATAACAGAACAGTTCAACCTATTCCCTACCCTACACTTCATTGTCAATAGAATTAATACTGAGATTTGTGAGTTCTTGGGTCCAACTAAAAGAGATATTTATAGGCATTCCAAGTCGTATGCTTTGGAAAGCCGCACCCATCAAGTGACTTTTGTGACGCTGTTTCCATGATGCTAAACTATAGGCATTTTACAAGTTCACAGGGAGAGGCAGATCATGTGTGCAATAACCCATTTTTTTCTTGGCAATTTTATTCCATGTGAATACATATTTCTCTGTGGAGAAACCACCATGAAGTTTGATGACACCCCAGTTCCCTTCCCACCCTAGAAATAGATCTAATTCAACCCATTGCAAATCATCACCCACTTACTGGTGTCAGAACATTTCAGAGCTGAGTTTGTGAATGCTCACAATCTACAAGTTTGTGTAATTTGTAAGATCACAAAACTAACACCACCTTGTAAATCCTCCTTCTCACCACATCACTGGGCATTACTCCTGCGTACTTGTACACAGTCATGGCATGCAGTTACACAGGAGTTAGAGGATTCACACCTACTAGTTATCTTTTTGTGAATACCTAGCATTCATAAACACAAACATTTTCAGTTGAAAACAAACAATTACAAATGAAAATGCCTTTGAAAATTGCGCCCTACGCATTTCATAAAAAATTTAGTTTATAATTTGCAAAAGATACCTCAACCGTCCATTCAATAACCATGCTTCTTGATCTTCAAAACATAAGTTCATCAAAAAGATAAATTGCATACTTGTGCTGAGCCCATACTGTGCTTTGGATGATATCTATGCATCTCATAATCTGAAGTGGATGTGTATAATGGAAACCAAAGTCTGATGTCAAAGGACTTAAGAACATCACAGAGTCATCTTTCATAGCAGTGTAATTACCCTAATGCGTCCCTCACCTTCCTGACCATTATCTGGCTTTTGTTGTTAGAGCATCACATACTTCATTTTTCAAATTAGATAATTTTTCCAAGTGGGAAAATAGATGAGGGGCCAAGGTGCATGTAATTTATCCGAACAGAGAAAGACTTTCATGTGAATCAAAGCCTTTTAAAGTTTTTTAAAAGCCTCGTATAAGTGGTATTATTTGTGACTTCTGTAGCTTATTGTGCTTTCTTTTGAATATCCATTGAGTCTTGACATAGCCTGATTGACCTCAAAAAGTAATTTACTGCTGTGTTTGTGCTATTGTGGAAGGTAAATGCAGATAAAGTGTCATTCCCTGTTACAAATGTAAGCAATTTGTAGGAAGAAAGAACCAATATTTCACATTTGTATCTGTGGTTTTCTAAGGACTGCCAAGGCCTCTCTCTCAGAAGGACAACATTGTATGCAGACAGTGCTGTACAATCACCCATGTTCTTCTATTCTCGTCTTAATCCCTCCGTCAGCACTGCACTGATAAATACTGCATGCAAAATAGGTATACTGCCAGAAAGCTGCCTTGTTGCAGTAGCTGCTATGTATATATAGCATACGGACCGATGACAGCAGAATACAGACGTTTTCTCTCATAGAAATGAAGAACTAATTTCCGTTATGTAGTCTGGAAAAAAACAAGTCAAGCAGTCAATATATGTGATATTAAATAATTGATTAATTAATTGATTTATTTCGGATTTGCATTTAGTGCAACTGTTACCCCAAAGGGAGTCAGTGTGCTTTACAATTATAAGAAACACAAAACATTAGTCTAAGATATGCAAAAAAAAAAAAAAGACCAAGAGAGCATTTAACCTTGAGCGGAAAAACACAAAGTTTTTCTTTTACACTTCTTGGCTGATTCCGCTTTGGGAGTTGGCAGTCTAGTTGCTTAAAATCAAACAGCTACAAAAAATTCCAATGCTGCCATGGATGGGTGGTCATACAGTATTTCATTCCTGGTCAGCTCTGCGCTCAGACTCCGATTACGATTCACTCTCTGCTCCCCTTAGGTGCTGGGCCTGCGTCTCCCTGGCTTGACTGGGGCCAGGCTGTGTACCAAGGAAGGAAGGGCTGAATACTGTAAGGGCTTCCTCTAGACCCACTTAGGTGCTGGGCCTGCATCACCCTGGCTTGACTGGCTTGACCACGGGCACACCGCTGTGGTGAAAAGCTGATAGTCCAGACCCTGTGTAACTGGACCCCAAGGCTGGGACCTCCGTTCTCTGGCTTGCGTGGAGAAAGTCTGCGTTGAGTGGAAAGGGAACCTAAGGAAAAGGGCCTCCAATAGACGCTACGTTCAGATGTAAGACCACCAGACAGTCTAAAGGGACAGCGACCGGAGCAGCAACTGAGCTAAAATATCTGAGCTGACATATCTACCCAAGGAGCTCACACTTTTGCCCCAACAAAGCATCATCCACGATGAATGGAGAAGCCACTGCTCACCCTAGTGATGCTAAGGAAAGCATGGAATGGTACACAAAGTCAAAGAGAGGACACAACCTGGCCTGAATTCAAAAGAAAAAGCCCAAAAACTTCCAGAGGTGCTGCAATTGCAACTGCAAACTGCTTCCATTTCTTCAAAATTCCCAGGACTGCAATGCCAACCCTTAAAACCACAAGACGGCTGTAGTTGGAACCTCTTCAGGTCCTACAACCCGACTGCGAATCCCTCCCATCATCCTGAAGAACTTGCCCACTCACAATGACCTCATAGAGCTACTGGAGGAACATTGCACCTCCACTTTCACAATCAAGCCCTGGCAGGACCACACCAAGATAATGCTCACCACACAAGAAGACTACAGGAGTGTGACCAGCATACTTACAGATCAGAAAATGGAATACCACACCTTCTCATTGACTACTGCAAAAGCCCAGCGCTTCGTAATACTGGTACTTCCAGTAAACGCATCCCTTGGACTCATCACTCAGGACTTAGAGACACTTGGACTACCAGTAAAAAATATTACCCAAATAGTCTCTCCGGCGGAGAAGAACAAGAAAATTCCCCAGTTCATTGTAACTCTGTTGGCCAGCCAGGGTGGAAAACCAGCAGTCTTCTCAGCAGTCACAAGGAGACGGGGCACCGTCATGTGCTACAACTGCCAATCCCTGGGGCACACCTCAGCATTCTGCCACCAGAAACCAAGGTGTTTATGCTGTGGAGGCGAGCACACCTCCAATCAATGCACCAGGAACAGAGAAACTGAACCAGCGATATGTGCAAATTGCACATCAAATTACACAGCAAGCTATCGCTGCTGTCCCTACCTGCAGAACAGAAAAAGGGAAGAACCCCACAAGCAGCTTCCACAACCACAAACGTCTTCTTGCCAGTCACCAGCAACAGAGCAGGGTCAAAGGAAGACATACATCTACAAACCTGGATTGCCACACAGGATCCCAACCCACACATCAACCAAAAGCCATAGCGAAGCGCGCAGATGTAAGGAAATATGCAGAGGTTGCAAGACCCAAACAAGACAGCCCACCAACAACAACTGCCCCACCATCGTCCTGTGCAATAGGCACAGCCATCAACTGGCAGGACATCATCGTGAAGATTGCAAAAGTAGTCGCAGACATGAATATCCACCCTGTGGTGACAACAGTGGCACATGTCATGGCCAGACCTTTCCACACTGAAGAAAACAACTACCATGGCAGACAAATCTAAAGGAAACTCCCTCTTCTTGATGTGGAATGCCACAGCAATCAGAAGAAAACCGCTGAGCTCCTGCACCTGATGGAAACTAAAGGGTGCACAGACATAATATCGACTCCACAATATCGAATGGACAAAATATCGAGTTTTAAATATCGTTTGGAGAAAATATCGACAGGACAGAATATCGACAGCCAAAATATCGTTTTTAAGGTAAGTGAAGTAATATCGACTGTAAATAATATCGAAAGTAAAAAATATCTTTTTTTATATAATATGTAATTATTTATAGTGTTTTTATTTTATAATATGTGTGAAAAGTGTCATTTTATGTTATAATTATTTTTAATTAATGATTTTTTTTAAATTATTGTGTAATTTTATTCTGTAGCGGGTTGTGGGTTTATAGGGGAATAGGGTGGGAAGTAATTTAATTATAATTAATTAAATATGTAAATTTATTAATTGGTAGTAATAATTAATTAATTGGTAATTAAATATTATGTTAATTATTTAAAATTTAATTGGTAATTAATTTAATTTAATTGATTAATTGCTAATTATGTTAAATTAAAGGGGTATTTTTAGAGTTCAGGGTCAGTTTTTAGTTTTTGGGTAAAGGGGTATTTTTAGGGTTCAGGGTCAGTTTTTAGTTTTTGGGTAAAGGGGTATTTTTAGGGTTTAGGGTCAGTTTTTAGTTTTTGCGTAAAGGGGTATTTTTAGGGTTCAGGGTCAGTTTTTAGTTTTTGGGTAAAGGGGTATTTTAAGGGTTCAGGGTCAGTTTTTAGTTTTTGGGTAAAGGGGTATTTTTAGGGTTCAGGGTCAGTTTTTAGTTTTTGGGTAAAGGGGTATTTTAAGGGTTCAGGGTCAGTTTTTAGTTTTTGGGTAAAGGGGTATTTTTAGGGTTCAGGGTCAGTTTTTAGTTTTTGGGTAAAGGGGTATTTTTAGGGTTCAGGGTCAGTTTTTAGTTTTTGGGTAAAGGGGTATTTTAAGGGTTCAGGGTCAGTTTTTAGTTTTTGGGTAAAGGGGTATTTTTAGGGTTCAGGGTCAGTTTTTAGTTTTTGGGTAAAGGGGTATTTTTAGGGTTCAGGGTCAGTTTTGGGTTTTTGGGTAAAGGGTTTTTTTAGGGTTCAGGGTCAGTTTTGGGTTTTTGGGTAAAGGGTTTTTTTAGGGTTCAGGGTCAGTTTTGGGGTACAGGGGTACAGGGGTACAGTGTAAAAATAAAGTAAAATTAAATTTACATTAATTTAATTTTATGAAATTAAATTAAATTATATTTAAATAATTTTAAATAATGTAAATTAAAAAAAATTATTATATACTTACCAATATTTACGTTGTAATGGTAGTGCGTTGTAAAAGTTGCGTTGTAACGTCATATATCCACTGTTGCACTCTTTGCAGTGGGAATAGTAATTTTAACTCTTTTGTATTTGTACGTTAATAATATTGGCTATTATTTAATTACATTTTGTTACTATATATATATATGTTTTAAGAAATATGATTAAAAAAATATTATTTTTTTACTTTCATTAATAATTTAATTATTAAAAGTTATTTTAAGTATTGTTAATTATATTTTAGTAATTAATTTTTTATATTAATGTAATTAAACATTGTTTTTATTAAAGTCGATATTTTTTACAACTATATTTTTGTACACGATATTTTGTACTCGATATTTTTGTACTTACCTGTTTGTACATACAAACTCGATATTTTGGTTGTAGATATTTTCTCGTCGATATTTTGGGTAGTCGATATTTTGGTAGTCGATATTATTTCAGTGATCCAAACTAAAGATATGAGTATAGCGCTTATTTCCGAGACATATCTCCAAAGCAGCCATAAGCTCAACTCAGCAAACCACAGGGTGTACAGCACAGATTGCACCACCAGAGCTAGGGGCAGAAGAACAGCTGTGATTGTCAGCACAAAAGTGAAGCACCACAACATTGTACTTCCACCAGTGGGGAGTATAAAAGCAATTGGTATAGAGATCCAGACATCTACAGGCCCTCTACTGTTGATTGCCGCCTACTCACCCCCAGGCCAGCTACGCCCAAAGGACATGGATGCTTTACTGGACTCCAGCATCCCAACATTTATTGGAGGCAAACTCAATGCCAAGCACCAGTGCTGGAACTCTCCCACCTCAAACAGGAAAGGACACGCTCTACTTGCCCACTCAAGGGAGAAGCACTTTGTAGGTTGGCCCTACTCATCCAACACACTATCCAGGCTCTGCACTGCATAAACAGGATGTTCTAGTCATAGTCGTCAAGAAGAATCTCTCCCAGTCTATGGAGTTGAAACCTTACCAGTGCTGACATCCAACCACAACCCATTATCAATCACAGTTGGAGACGTAATTGAACAACAGCAACAGGGCACCAGGCACAACTTCATGAAAGCAGACTGGAGCCTATGCAAGAGAAGCCTGGAGGAATCACTGGTTCCTTACGCTGCATTGAAGACATTGACCATGCGGTTTACCACTTCACAGCTGCAATCCACATTGCAAGTGAAAGGATCTTTCCTCAGCAGAAACTCCAACATTGCTCCATCCACGACCTCCCGAACAGCATCAAGAAGTTGATCGCTGACAAAAACAGAGCCTGTAGACAGTGGCAAAAGTATCGCACCACTGCCCTGCTGTCAAGTTACCACTCACCTGAAAACCAGGTTGTTCGATTTGAGAGATGAGACGATAGGTCCCAACACCCCCAAAAGCCTATGCCTACCCTGATGCACTCAAAAACACCAAGGCAGGAACAGACCTCCAGGGGAAGGGAGAAAAAGAGATAAAATAAAAAATAAGAAACAATACACAGCTGTCTTCTTGCTCAAGGAACGTTTGTTGTACTGTGAACACTCTCTATGTGGTACTGCTCAATACAGAATTCTCAATCTTTAGCATCTTTCTCTCTATGTGGTAGTCTTTATTCAATAAGAAGTATTCCACTGTCTATCGTTTGATGTATAATAAACATGCAAAGCTATGTCTCAGGTTTTAGAGAAAAGGCTTCTTTCCTCTTTGTACCGGTACCGCTAACGTTCAACAAAGAATGCAGGCAATATATTTAAAGTCACTGAGTAAATATGCAAAAGTCACTGTACAAAGCATTCATTTAAACAATGCATGATAAGTCTTTTCGTGCGAGCTGTAAATGTCAATGAGCTTTTTCTAAAATCATCAAAGTACCTGGAAATGGTTGTAAATCCTCCCTGCACGAAGCGCGAATTCTGGGAATGCCTTAGTTGAGTTTTCTTTCTTTTCCAGAGTGGAGGAAATTCCGGAAGCACCGTGGAATGCAGATATGTTGAAGGTGCATCAGGAATCAGGTAAGTGGGAACAGAATGACGTGAGCAACCGTGTCTCGTTGTTACTGTGATTCTTTTATAGGTCTCGTAGGGGTGGGGTGCATGAGGGGTTGACACGTGTAGCACGCAGCCAACTGTCAAAAGGTGCATGAGGGATTGACACATGTAGCACGCAGCCAACTGTCAAAACAATCATTGTTAATGATAAGTGGCAGACACGTGCATTTGAGACAACATTTGAACAGCTTGTTTTGCAAATGTGCTAGTTCTGTAAATCACACCAGCTTATACAAGACAAAAATATCCTGGGCATAACTTAAAATACTTACTTGAAACAAATAAACATTAAAGCAATTATGTACACATGTATTGACACGTTTTAGACAGTACTGGAATAACTTATACAGTGTCTTTTTACGGCACCAGTGACTATAATGTATACAATGACTCTACCTAGTGGCCATGCTCAGAGCACAATATGTGGATTGGCCATGTTTTTCCTAACACCTGCTGGAGAAGTGCAACGAGCTTGCAAAACAGCTAAAGATGCAAATAAGCCAGCACAGAGGTGATAAATGGGAAACAGCTACGGCTAACTTGAAGGACTCTGACAACTCTCTCTGGAGAATGACCCGACGCTTGACTGGAAAGAAGGAACCAAACCCACCAATACAAGGAAAGACTCACCTAGCAAGCAGCAACAGGGACAAGGCTGAGATCTTAGCTGACATGATGGAGGCGTCCTTCAGGCCTAACCAGGCAAACAAACTGGCAGCAGAAGTCAGACAAGAGGTCACTAAGCACCAACTGGGACACCTGCCAGAAACAGAAGCTGCAACTATTGAGGAATGCTCAACTGATGACGTACTGGCCCTGGTAAAGACACTGAAAAATGGCAAGGCTCCAGAAAAGGACAAATTAACCAACCAAGCCATCAAGATGCTCCCAGATGACGCAGTGGATCGTTTTGCTGAGATCTTCAATGCATATATGCGGCACCAGTACTTCCCTAATGCCTGGAAAGAAGCAAGAGTCACTGTTTTTCCCTAAGGCTGGGAAACCACTATGAGATCCTGCCCCATAAGACTGCTAAGTGGCCTATTAAAGTTCTTCAAAAAAGTTATCCTCACCCGTCCCATGGACTTTGTGTCAAGTGAGAACCTCCTCTCCAAAGAACAGTTTGGTTTCCAGAAAGGCCACTCGACAATTCACCAACTTATCAGACTTGTGAACATTATTAGCCATGGATTTAACATCCATAAGTCTGCTGTAGTAGTCCTTCTGGATGTAGCCACAGCATTTGACCGAGTTTGGCACATGGGACTGCTTTACAAGCTTATCAAGGTCAAGTTTCCAAGCTACCTGGTTAGACTGCTATCTAGCTACTTGACAGAACTGACCTCTCACATGGCGGTACAAGAAGAATGCTCAACATCACGCCATATTCTTGCTGGAATGCCTCACGGATCAATTCTTAGACCATTCCTCTTTAATCTATTTACAAACGATATCCCCACGGACCTAAAGAATATTACTCATGCTCTTTATGCCGATGATGTTGCAGTCATCTCCCAATTCTTCAGCTAAAAGGAAGTGGCTAAGAAACTCGAGAGATCACTCAGCATACTCTCCGGATAGTACAGTGAATGGCAGGTAACTCTGAACACAAACAAAACCACAGCAACGTTATTCAGTAGAAAGCAGAACAGGAGGCATCCACAGATCCTCCTCAATTTAGAGGAGATCAAATGGGAAAACAACAGCTCCTACCTATAGGTGACTCTTGACTCCAAACTCAGCTGGGGAAACCACATAGAGAAAACTTGCCAGAAAGCAACACACAAACTGGGTGCATTGTACCCACTGCTGAGGGCCAAGTCGATGCCTATGCAGAGCAGGGTGCGAGCAATCAATGCAATAATTCAACCAACAATGACTTACGCTTCACCAGTTTGGAGTGGCTGCCACCCAAAGTATCACAAAGACCTGCAGAGACTTCAGAGCAATGCCTTATGGATCGCAGCAGGTGCTCCTTGCTTTGTAAGAATAGCAGACCTCCACAGAGATCTTGGCATTGAGATGTTGGACGACAATTTCTGCAAACTCAACGAGACATTCTACAAAGGATTGGATCAAAAAGAAAACTCATTGATCAAGAAAATTTGCTGACATTTCTGCAAACCCATTTGACTGCTATCTGTGGCCCATCACAGCACTGAAATGGTGAACCAACTTCAACTGTGACAAAGTGTCACAGACCAATAGGAAAACGGAAACTGCAACAAAAAAACTGAAAATTAATGTGGAGTAATGAGGCTACTGCCTCGGTATCCAAAACTCATCACTTTCAGAAGGCATCTGACAGACAAAGACAAAACTCAGTGACATGTGGTCGGATACTGCAGCCAAGTTACAGTTCGGAGCATGCATTTTAAGAAGGTTTTAAATGACGTACGTGGGGAGAGACCTTTCACTTAAAGGAGTTTCTTTCATGAGCATTATTTTTTTATTGCGCTACTTCTTTGGCTTTCCAGTCTGCCGCGGGTCTCCTGTTTGAGCAGAGAAAACCAAAGTCTTTCTTTTATACTTCCAGACTGACGCCTATTTGGTAGTTGGTAGTCTGGCTACTTAACACAAATCTGCTATAAATTCTGATGCGGGACTGGAACCTCAGCAGACGGACCGCCTGCGTGCCCAAGGCGCACCAATGGCAAGCCCGTCTGTGCCCGTCCGCACCCTGGTCGTTGCCAGGAGCCAGGGCCCTTGCCCAAATTCTGTCTTATTCTAGAAAATCTCTCCTTCATTTGAACGATTTAGGTAAGCCTTTCAGATGCAGTAAGTTGAAACTAGATTTAACGCAGCACATTTATGTTTGTGATGTCTGTCATTATGCATGCCAGCTAAAATCAGCATGAAGGACTTCTAGTCAAACCGACAGTTCCATTGGGACTTCTTCGATTTGTAAGTTAAATTGTATATTGAAGAAAAACCGCTTGGCAATTAAGCATAGATATGAGCTTTTTAATTATCTGGGTGCACATGGATCTTATATCTCCTTTCTCAGGGAAACTTGTACGGATAAGTATTCCCACCCTGATTTAGCTGCTGCACTTTCGGCGGGCTATATTATTAACAGATGAGACTGAGAGCAAAAATGAGGCGAAGGTCTAGCAACACTATATAAGGACGATGTTGATGTTACTAGTGAACCAGCCAAAATAGCAGACTTGTGAAGCTCTTTATTTAACTGTAAATTGGATTCTAATTCAAGGTTATATGTTCTATTGATTTATAAACCTCCTGGCCCTAAAATGAAATCCGAAGAAGCCCTTAGTGACTCCCTTGGCGTAAGCCTACATTACCCAAATTTTACAATAATTGGGGATTTCAATTTTTATTTGGAAGATGGTTCTAACAAGGATTACAAAATGATTATTAATACTCTGATTGGATTTAGTTTGAAACTATTGACTAATACTCCTACATATACTGCAGGTCATACTCTTAACAGACTTTTCTTTTTCCAAATCATCCTGACCTACTATGGGAGGACACTCTTCCTGTTACTTGGTCCCAACGCATGATGGTGGGTTTTAGTACATATTTTAACGCTATGGTAGAGATGAATTAAAATGCTAGACAGATAAATACCATCAGGGCTTGAAGTAAAATCAACAAGACAGAATTATCTGATATTTTAGAGGCCTCAACACCACAATTAAGGTGCGATCCTAATGAAGCCATAGATAGTTACTTTAATTAGATTAATGAGGTAGCATACCAGTTGGCCACTGTCAAGATGGTCAAAAACTATAGAACTTGTCAAACAGCGCCCTAGTATTCAGCTTCGCTCAAGGTGACAAAACATCGGGAGAAGCAGTTACTCAGTGGAAGAGAGAAATATAACCTGATCATTTAGAAGTATATATCAATGATTAAGGTGGAAAAAATCAATTACTTTACTGAAAAGATCAAATTAGCCGCCAATTCCCCATGGGAAATATTTCCTACAGTATAATGACTTTCATGTCCCCCCATCGCTAGCTCAATAGCGCCTACTCAACAGCTATGCGATGAGTTATGCGATGACTGATTTCTTTTGCAAAAATGTAAAGGCCCTTTATGAAGAGCTTAATGCTAGCCAAATGGCTAACTACCAGCTGATAGAGAATGTTCCCCTACCTAACAACAGTCTTGACTTCCATAGCTTTCCACTCTTAAAAGCAATGTGAGAAGTTGAATTGATAAGAATCACTAAATCAGGTGCACCAGCAGTTCTGCACCCTCCTAAAGTGCTGCATTAGATTGCTAGATGTATTGCTACACTGCTTACCACATTATTGAATCGCATCATTATGGTGGGAAGTTTAAAAAAAAAGTCGAAAGAGGTGTCTATTCTCCAGCTATTGAAAATAGTCTCTAAATCCAAATGAGGAGAAGAACTGTCAGCTGATTTATCTGCTTTCTATTCCAGCACAAATCCTGCAGAGACACTTGAAGATCTCGATCTCCAAATTTATGGACCTAAGCAAGACCCTTGATGAAGCTCAGCTTGGGTTCAGGAAAGCTCATAGTACTAAATCGGCTCTGAGAGTAGCCACTGTGAAAATGTGGGATATTATGGATAAAGGTGAGAAGGCTCTGGTGGTCCTTTTAGACCTATCCACAGCCTTTGAAACTGTTAGCTACCCAGTCCTGAAACATTGGATGGCCTCGGAGGTGCCACTTTTAATTTTTTATTTATTTATTTATTTATTTATTTAAAAGGTTTTATATAGCGCTACTGGACCCAAGAGTATCAGAGCGCTTTACAAGGTAGGTAAGCATATCATGACAGAATAAACAATGTGCAGTTTCCTAACGTAGGATAAAAAATAGCAATAAAATGAGAGATGGAGGCAAAGAAACAGAGAGATCAATTAAGGGGACGAGGAATGTTGAGATTTAAGCGATAGATGAGAGTGTATAGAGGGGGAGAGAGAAAAAGAAAAGTGGGAGAGGGGGTGGGTCGAGGAGAGAACGAGAAGAAAAGAGTGAGTCAGATTCAGTGACATTAGGTACCCCAATATTTGTTGAGAAGAAGTACTTTGAGTCTTTTTTTGAAGAGAGGGTAGGAGGGGTTGCAGTGAAGATCCTTGGAGAGAGAGTTCCAAATCGTGGGAGCATTACCAGAGAATGCACGAGCTTGGGTCTTTTTACATTTAAGTCTAGGAGGGATTTAACGCTATGGTAGTGGCCGTTGGACATATCACCTCAAAATAATTTCTCTGTTGTGTGGTGTCCTGCAGAGGCCATCCCTATGTCCTACATTATTTAATATTATGTGGCCCAGTTGGTGAAATTAATAAGAACATTTGGCTTCTCAACCATCTCATATGCTGATGATACTCAGTAGTAACTATTACCAATGACATAGAGGAGGTGGCTGATCGATTTAATATTTGTATAAGAGCCATAGTGTATTGAATGAGCAGCACTGCCTTAGGCTAAATTCCGAGAAGACAGAGGTGCTCATCTTTGAAAATGATATCTCCTTCTGGGATAACACTTGGTGGCCACAGTGTCTGGATCCTCTGCCTTCCGCGGTATCAATGGTGAGAAATTTGGGAATCTTGTTCGATTCCAAACTCACTTTAATTGATCAGACTAATAAGCTTTTGTTGACTTGTTTTTCCCTATTAAAAACATTAAAGACAATTCTGCCCATTCATATCTTTTGATCTCAGGAAAGCCATTATTATGTCTCTGGTTTTCTTGAGACTGGATTATTTCAATGCCCTTTACCTGAGTCTACAGCAAGGGATGTTAAAAAAATTCCAGAGGGTACAGAATGAAGCAGCTTGTCTGCTTAAAAATATCAGGAAGTTCGACTCCTTTTCAAAAGCCTTGGAGGAGTTGCACTGATTCCAATTTAAGAAAATGATAGCTTTTAAAGTGCTTTGTACAGCTCACAAAGGTCTTACCCTGACAGGCCCTGATTACCTCAAAAAAATATTCTCTTGGTACGTACCAAGTAGACACTTACGATCTACAGCCGCTAAGAAAGTGGTGGTGCCTAGAACTCTTAGAGCTTGTTGGGGCAGCAGTGGTTTGTTTACCACACTTCCAAGCTCAGGTATCATATTCCAGATCACTTGTGAGGCCAATCCAATTTTCAGATTTTAGAAAGCAGCTGAAAACCATGATAGTTTACCACTGTTGTTGTATATGACCTGACAGTAGATATCTAGTGCCAAGAGGCCTTTGGACATACGCCATGCTTTACAAAAATCAAATCCTAAAAGGATTATCACAGATTTGGGGCTGGTAGGGGATGTACAGTAAGGAAAAGCAAGAACAAGAGCATAAGATGGAGAGTATAAAAAGAGAGGAAAGAAAAGCTGCAAAAAAGGGATGATTTGATATTATTTATCTTAATATTGTCTGAGAAAGATTGATCTAAACTATAAAAAACTGCTGAGTGTTGCTGGAACATTAGAAACTACTGGCATGACATGAGAGAACAATGGAATTTGGATATCAGAATATTTTTTTCAGAAAACCATGATTCACATTGGCTCCCAACATCATTAAAAAATGTTGCATTTCTTCTGGCCCAAAAAAGCTTCTGTTACAGAACATTTTCAGCTTTTATTTTACCATTAAATATTGAGGTTAGCCATCCGCTCAATTTGTGAGAAATGGTCAATTTCATTGGCCCAGTAAGTTCTGTGTTGGTATTATTCTTCTAACTAAAAGGAAAAGTTGCACCTTTGTTGGCATTTTGTCCAAGGGCAGTAGCATATAAGCTCTTCTGCTTCTTTGCTCTATCCATATAAAGTGTTGTAACTCACATGTTAAATGTTTGCCAAACGTTTCTCTCATGTCGTGAATGTGCAGTGATGTCATAAAGTCACGCAACTCAGTGGGATGCCTGAAGTACAGGGCACTCTGTGTCCCCCCACATCCGCAGCGCTTTGAGACCCTTATGGGTGAGTAATCCCACTTTACAAGAAAGCAGATTCATTGATTGATATTGTGATATCTGCGATGGTTACAGCAGATGAGGGCTTGACCCTTATAATTGCTGCACTGTTCGCTTCTGAATACATCCTGTGGCGTAGCAAAGGCCCTCACAGCCCCCACAGTGCGGGGGTGCCCCCAAGCTCCAGCGGGCCCCCTCAGCACAGTACTTGGACGGCAGCGGTGATGGCTGCCTGAACGCATCACTCGGCAGGCATAGGAGCGACTAAGGCTGTTTTCAGGAGACTAAGCTCAGTATTTATAATAGAAATATCGGGCTTCACCTCATCTTGCCAGGCATCTCAACATGACACCATGAATTCCAACCTAACTGCCTGGGGTAAGCTTTGTCCGCTGTGATACTCAGCGGCCCAAGGTCCCGGGGGATGTAGCCTTATAATGGCGGTGGGACGAGTCTACCCCAGACTGGCGCTTATCCCCGGAACTGTTGTAACAACATCAACTTGGAAAGCGTCGCTTCTTTTGTCCACCTCAGAGCCACAGAAGGTGGGTGCCCTACTTACAACAAACACAAGAGACTTGCAATCTGCGCCCCCTACCCGCGCTATCGGACCTCAACATGGTGGGCGCCCATCAACAACATTAGAAGCTTTTGCAGCGCGACATCGCTATGCTCATTCCTCCGCTTTTATCACAACGCTCAAATGATCATTACTGTAGTGAAATATAACGTGCTCCACACATATCTTATACGGCCAGAAGCAGCCGTGATGGATAACGCACCCAGTGATCTCTAAATGGCGGCATGGCACTGGTCGCTGGACAAGCCTTTTCTGCCTGATCCGCATCTCCAGCGCTGTCATCCCCTTCACAGCCTGCCCAATGGCGCTTCTTTTCCTGACACCAGAACTAATGAAAGAGGGAGCTTTAGTGTGACCGGATAACGCTGTGTTTGGTACTTCATACAGCGATTTTAACATGGCGGCGTGACGCAAGACGCGCCTCTACCAGCCCGGTGCATTGCCCCATGGATATCATCCCAGTGGCAGACTGGTCAACAGCGATCCTTTTCTCGACCCCAGCACTAAGAAAATGGAGACTCTAACCATTAACGGTCACAGGAGTTGTGCACCTACTAAGTATGGGCGAAGTTTTCAGATTTGCGGTCCGCAAAATCTCACGAAATGGCGAAAAAATCCGCCAGTTCGCGGGAAAATCCGCAAACTCGTGGATTTGCACAAATATTCTGTTTCTACTGGCTAATCAGTAAGTGCTAGCTCGTTGGGTAAATGTATAGTGCTTTTCCTACACTGCAGCTGCGTAAAGGGCCAGAAGAGTTGTCTCCAGTGACCCCGTGTGTCTGTAACTTTAGCCACCGCTTCAAAAGGCGCCGAGGTCCCTTGAGTGAGCTGTCCATCATAGTGAGGAAAGGGTGCGAAGACGTTGCATACCCTAGTGTGTGTGGGGTGGGGCCAAATGGGCGGGGCTTTCTATGCGAGTTCACATGCCTCTTGTTTATAAAGGGTCAGAGACTAATCAGAGCAGCAGATGAGAAGGAAGCAGCCTCCTGGTCACAGGAAGTACACAGTGATTGGGCTCGAGAAACTCTTGGATGCAAAGATCTCCATTCAGGATTACATCTAATTGTAGATGGTAGAGATAGGGAGGAAGCACACCTGCCTAGCCTCGACCGTGTTCACTAGTTGTTTGGGCTGATTATAATGCGTTACTGAATTTGAGCTTCAATTCGGGCACCTGCTTTATTTATATCTGTAAGTGCTTCCTGTTGAGGTTTAATTTTTGTGACAGGAGCATCGTGCCAGAATGAATCCTGCCTGCATATTTATCCATGAAGATGCCACTGTGTTGTGCCATACCTCTACTCAACTGGATTACTTTCTACTGGCTAATCAGTAAGTGCTACCTCGTTGGGTAAATGTATAGTCATTTTGCTACACTACAGCTGCGTGAAGGGCCAGAAGATTTGTCTCCAGTGACCACGTGTGTCTGAAACTTTGCCACCGCGCCGATAGGCGCCGAGGTCCCTCGAGTGAGCTGTCCATCATAGTGAGGAAAGGGCGCGAAGACGTTGCATACCCTAGTGTGTGTGGGGCGGGGCCAAACGGGTGGGGCTTCTATGCGAGTTCACATGCCTCTTGTTTATAAAGGGTCAGAGACCGATGAGAGCAGCAGATGAGAAGGAGGCGTCCTCCTATTCACAGGAAGTACACGGTGATTGGTCTCGAGAAACTCTTGGATGCAAAGACCTCCATGAAGGATTACATCTAATTGTAGACGGTAGATATAGGGGGGAAGCACACCTGCCTAGCCTCGACCGTGCTCACTAGTTGTTTGGGCTGATTATAATGCGTTAATGAATTTGAGCTTCAACTCGGGCATGTGCAAAAAAATAAAAAAATCCTCCCGCGAGCGGATTTGCGGATTTTTCAGCAATTTCGCGAGATTCGCGGATCGCGAAATTGCAGAAAATCCGCAAATTCTGCAAGTGGAGCGGATTTTGCCCCCATACTTAGCACCTACGCTCCTGCTGCATATTGCCTGATTCCACATAGAGGGCGAGCATAGCAGCTGCTACAGCGTGGCATCCCAATGCTCATTTACCAGCTTCTATCGTGGCCTGTGATTAAAAAGAACAAAAGTGCAGCAAATTCTAAGAGCCAGCGACTGTAGTCTGTGATCCTGCGCTCCATTGATGCCCTGAGAATCTGGTGCCTTGTCGCTCTTCTGCAATGTTAATCTCTGGACACATCTTCATCTCCAATTAATCTCTAGTAGCCTCTTGAATACATGGTTGCTCAGTAAATTACTCAGTGATCTACTTCCAGCTTATCATTCGCCTAATTTCTGGTCCCCCAACTCATCCAGTCGATAAGGTTTGTGCTTAGCCCGTGTAGGGGCCACTCGGCTTGCACACCACAAGACCCACACCGGTGATTCATTATTCCGCGCCACCACAGCTTAGCGGAGCTTTCCAAGATGGCCCAAAGCTGCCCTAGTCTATCCACCAGTATAGGGTGCTAACCACTCTGCGTGCTACTGGAACCATTCCACCTTAACCCTAAACAATTCAAACCAAGTTTAAGCATTCTACACGAGCCCACATCTTGCCTCACTATGGCGGATAGAGAAAGTAGGACCAACAATAAGAAGGTTCGCCCGGAACCGTCACCTTCAGAATCTCCAGCCAGATCTGACCTGACAAGCACCATTGACATGATCTTAAAAAAGCTTGCAGAAGTCCACGATCTAGCTAAGTCGACTAAAAGCAATACGGACACTATGCAGTAAGAACTTACGGCGATCCGGGGAGATATGAGCACGATGAACTGGAGCATCAAGGAAGCGGAACAGCGCATAAGCGACATGGAAGATAGAACCTCCCAATCCTCCAAGATCATAAAGCAGCTCCAACGCACTACAAATGATTTTATAAGACAAAACGCCGAATTGGAAGATCGTAAGAGGAGGGGGAACATATGTATCTTTGGCGTACCAGAGTACTCAGAGAAAGATGCCGGTTCATGTGTTGCCTTCCTTGAAGCCTTGATACCGATGATCACAGGGATCACTTTTCAACATGAATGAATGAATGAAAATAGTTTTTGTATAGCGCAACGTTCACTCCAGGGAGCATCTTGGCGCTTTTGGACCTGGCTGGTGCTCATATTAATGCTAAAATCTTCTGTTCTGAAGTGCTGAATATCCATGTTTTGAGTAGCTTTCTGAAAGCTGGTTCATTGTTGGTGTGTCTTAGTTGTGTTGGCAGGCAGTTCCAGGCCCTAGTTCTGAGTGCTGCCAGGGTTTTTCCTCCTCGGGTTTTCATTTTAAAATTGGGGATGGTGAGCAGATTTTCAGCTGAAGACCGCAGAGTTCGTTTGGTTATGTACCGTGTGATTTTCTTTCTTAGATATTGTGGGCCAGTTTCTGTGGTGACTTTATAGATGATGGTCAGGACCTTGAAAAGGATCCTTTTGTGTATTGGGAGCCAGTGGAGGGTTTTCAGGGCTTCGGCTGAAGATGACCGTTTAGGGAGCCCCAGCACCAGCCTTGCGGCGGCGTTTTGGACTACTTGGAGTCTTTTGACTACCATCTTTTTTGTCCCTGCATAAAAGCTGTTCCCATAATCTAGACGTGATAAAATCATTGCCACCGCAACAGTTTTCCTCGCGTGCAGAGGGAGCAGATCGAAGAATGTCCTTAGTGTTCTGATGATTTGGAAACACGTGCCTGCCATAGTCAGTGCCTGTTTATGGGAGGAGAGTGACGGATCAAACTTGAAACCTAGGTTTTTGGCTGTATCTACTGTGGCTGGCGGAGGGTCTGAGTTTGCGGGCCACCATTGGGTGGGGTTGAAATTGTTTGCTTTTCCGAATGGCATAATCTCGGTCTTGGAACTGTTGCACCTGAGATGGTTTGACTCCATCCATTTCATGACCGATGTGAGGCAGTTGCGAAATCTTTCTTCTGCTTTGGTCGAGTTTTTGTCCAGGGTGAGGATAAATTGCGTATCGTCTGCGTATGTGATTGCTTCGATATTGAAGGAATCAATCAGAGTAAGCAGAGGGGACATGTATAGGTTAAAAAGGGTCGGGCTCAGGGAGGATCCCTGAGGGACCCCCGAAGATAGTGGTTTTCCTCTGGATTTATAGCTGCCTAGTGTAACGACCTGGTTCCTGTTTCTGAGAAATGCTGTAAGCCATTTATGGGCTTTGTCATTTACTCCACTTTGTTTTAGCCTGTCCAGTAGGATGTTATGGGAGACAGTGTCAAAGGCTGCGGAGAGATCCAACAGAATCAGCACCGCCTCTTTGCCTTGATCTAGGGTCCATTTCAGAGTATCTGTGGTGTGAAGTAGTGCTGATTCTGTTGAATGTCCCGCTCTGAAGCCTGCTTGTTTGGGATGTAGGCTGTTTGAGTTTTCCAGGAATTCAGTCAGCTGTGTATTTACCAGTTTTTCTGCGATCTTACTTAGGCAGGGAAGTAGGAAGATGGGCCTTAGATTGGAAAGTGTCGTGGGGTCTGGTAATTTCTTCTTTTGCAGGGGTTTAACCGCGGCCGTTTTCCAGATGTCCGGTATTCTTGCTGTTTGGAACGTAGAATTTATAATTTGATTTATGACAGGGTTGACTATGTCTATTAGTGCATGGAGAACTTTCAGTGGGCAGGGATCAAACGGGGATCCTGACTTGCATAATAGGATGGCCTTCTTTGATTCCACTAGACTAACTTCTCTAAAGCATTTGAGTTCTGCTTCAGGTTCTAGGTTTTGGGCAGAGGGGTCAAGGACTAGGCTGTCGGAGAAATCCTTTTTTAGGTCACTGATTTTGTTTTCAAAGTATACTTCAATGTTATTGCATAGTTCTTGTGATGGGGGTATTTCACATTCTATGCTAGTTGGGTGCGTGAAGGATTTTACTATCTGAAAAATGGTCTTTTGATTGTCGTCTGCTCTCTCAATCAGATTGGTGTAGTGCCTCTTCTTCTCTAGTCTAATTTGTCAGTGGTATGCATTTAGTCCTGTTCTGAAGGACTTCAGGTCTTCCGTTTTATAATGTTTTCTCCATGTTTTTTCTAAATTTCTGCAGTGATCTTTCATGCTTTTTAATTGAGGTGTTAACCAAGGGGCTGACATGCGTTTTGCATTCTTGCCTTTCTTCCAAGGGGCAAGCGTGTTTGCTATTGAGAGCATCCACGTGTTTAACCGGTCATTATCAATATCTGGTTCATAACTGAGGGTGGGTTTTAGGGATTCGGCTAGGGTTTGCAGGTTCGGGCTGGCTAGCAGATTTTTCCAGTTGCGAGCTGGCGGGCTGATGGTGGTTTTCTCTTTCTTGGATCCATTATCATAGCCGATCTTAAAGGGCACCAATTTATGATCAGTCCAGATGAGTGTAGATGGTGGGGTGGTAACAATGCTGATGGCATTTGAGCATATCCCGTCTAGTGTATGACCTGCTTGGTGTGTGGGGCCTTTATTGTGTATTTAAAGGCCAAGGTAGTTGGTGATGTCCTTGAAGTTTTTAGTATTCGGGCATTCCTCCGAATCTAAATGTAAGTTAAAGTCTCCTAACACTGTAAAGTTGGAGTAGCGTACCACCAAGGGGCTCAGGTAATCACCGAGGGTGTCCAGGAAATTGCCTATGGGACCGGGTGGTCTATACACCAGTACTCCGGCAAAAGTGGTTTGGTTGTTTATTTTGATTTTGAAGCAGAGGCTTTCTGCTTCCTTTAGTTCATTGGTATGTACTGTGGTGCATTTTAGGTGGTCTCTATAGATAATTGCGATTCCGCCCCCCCTTTTCCCTATTTTGTCCGCTCTTGATATTGTATATCCCTGGGGGAGTGCTTGCGTCAGGTCAGGATTCGAGAAGTCCGATAGCCAGGTTTCGGTAATAAACAGGCAGTCAAAGGCATTGTCAGTGAGTAGGTCATGTACTTGCGGAGCATGTTTTGTCAGGGAACTGATGTTTATGAGTCCGCACACCAGTTCTTTTTGATGTGTAATGATTGTAATGATGACATGGCCTGGAACTTGACAGAGCTCAAAGAATTCCAAAGTTCAACACCCAGGGGAGTAAAGGCCCTTGTCCCTTGATCTGCAAGCCTCTACGATACCAACATGTTGAAGCCATTTTGCAATTCGCCAGGAAAAAAACACCAGTCAAATGGGAGGGTCAACGCATAATATTCACCCAAGACTACTCCAAGGAAACGGTTGAAACAAGAAAAGGATTCCTTCTTCTGAGAGATAAACTGAAGGCGAAAGGTATTTAATTTTCCTTTGCAGGCCCATCGAAGTTCAAAATCATCGAAAATGGTAGACTTAGCATCTTCTCGAGTCCTCAAGAGCTTGCACACCATCTAAAAGACTCTCCTCCACAAAGCATGGACCTGACCAGCGGTTCTTCCAACAAAAGAAAAACGGAGATCCAGGACTCTTCCATCCCTTGATCCATTGGGTCAACTTCCTACTCGTATTGTTGTCAGTTCTGGCTCACTGCCATCCTTCCAGCCAGATATCTTTCATTGTTATTTCCTGTTAACCAAATGTTACCTATTGCTAAAACCTTTTTATGCCACCATACGTCCTGGTAGGGGCTATTGACAAGACCTCTCTAGGTTTCCTCTGTCTCTGTTTCTGTATGTCTTTCTGGGTTCTGTGGGTAGACGGTTGTGAATTTCCATCCTTTTTAACTGATTTGCCTGCATAGTTAAAACCTAGCCAAACTGCTTACAAGATATGTTAGCCTATTGGCCAGGCTCCGATTAAGTTTGCCTCTCTAGGCGCTCTGGTTTGAGGATATACTCTTCCACTTCTGTTCCACCATTTACAATGTTCGAACCTGCCTAAATTCGCTCTTACGGGTTTGTCAGTTTATCGCTTAGATTCACCCTTGTGTCCTGACAACACCGCACCTATGCTAGGATGTTGCCATATTACCATATGCTGGGATGTTGCCTGATTGCTAGTTGTGTGGTGTGTTGTTCGTCCTGAGGCGGAAGCCGGGACCCTGTCAGTAACTATTACGAGTGCTGCTATCTGTTGCTGCTAATTCTTTAAAAAACGCTCTTGTTGTTCTTGTTTTTAAAACGCTTATTGCGCATTTTGCACAGAAGTCTTACCGCTTTCATTGAAGACCTCTCCCCCCGTGGGTCCCGCCATCTTGGGTGAGGAGGCGGCCGAGCAGACTAGTGCTCTGCTCCTCCCGCCCCTTCTCACATAAAAGACCTGTTCCAGACGCGCCCCGCTGATTGCTAGTTGTGTGGTGTGTTGTTCATCCTGAGGCGGAAGCCGGGACCCTGTCAGTAACTATTACGAGTGGTGCTATCTGTTTCTGCTAATTCTTTTAAAACGCTCTTGTTGTTTTTGTTTTTAAAACGCTTATTGCGCATTTTGCACAGAAGTCTTACCGCTTTTATTGAAGACCTCTCCCCCCGTGGGTCCCGCCATCTTGGGTGAGGAGGCGGCCGAGCAGACTAGTGCTCCGCTCCTCCCGCCCCTTCTCACATAAAAGACCTGTCCCAGACGCGCCCCACTGATTGCTAGTTGTGTGGTGTGTTGTTCGTCCTGAGGCGGAAGCCGGGACCCTGTCAGTAACTATTACGAGTGCTGCTATCTGTTGCTGCTAATTCTTTTAAAAACACTCTTGTTGTTTTTGTTTTTAAAACGCGTATTGCGCATTTTGCACAGAAGTCTTACCGCTTTTATTGAAGACCTCTCCCCCCGTGGGTCCCGCCATCTTGGGTGAGGAGGCGGCCGAGCAGACTAGTGCTCCGCTCCTCCCGCCCCTTCTCACATAAAAGACCTGTCCCAGACGCGGCCCGCTGATTGCTAGTTGTGTGGTGTGTTGTTCGTCCTGAGGCGGAAGCCGGGACCCTGTCAGTAACTATTACGAGTGCTGCTATCTGTTGCTGCTAATTCTTGTAAAAACGCTCTCGTTGTTCTTGTTTTTAAAACGCTTATTGCGCATTTTGCACAGAAGTCTTACCGCTTTCATTGAAGACCTCTCCCCCCGTGGGTCCTGCCATCTTGGGTGAGGAGGCGGCCGAGCAGACTAGTGCTCCGCTCCTCCCGCCCCTTTTCACATAAGATGGCACCCCCACCCAGGAAGTGCAGCGGGCGTGCCGAAGGCTCGCCAAAGGCGAGCCCGTCTGCGCCCGTCCGCGTCTGGTCGGGGCCAGGGGCCACAAACCCTACATCTGCCATTAACACTACCAGGAGCTATACCCCCACTGAATTACAAAACATCAACACACAGGCAAACTTGACCTGTACACATAAGTATCTCCCCCCAGCCATACCTACCCAGTGCGAACATTGTAATGTGTATCTCATACCAATGCCCCATGCAGACAAACAACAACTATTTAAAATGTACCTCTTAAACTGTAGGTCCCTGCCAAGACATTGCACAGAATTATCTTTGTTACTCGACGAGATTAGACCCGACGTACTTTTTCTCACCGAAACATGGCTGACACCGTACTCTGACCCTGAGCTAGTACCAATACTGGGGCTGGGCTATCAAATCGTCAGACAAGATCGTGTCAGTGAAAGGGGTGGTGGTTTAGCAATAATTTTCAGGGATTGTTTCACCTGTCGCAGCATTTCCAACCCCTTCACAGATTGCGAAAGCTTGTCTTTCTCCTTTGAATTCTCCCCGAATACGAGTTTCTCTGGAGCACTCATATATCGGCCACCGGGCCCAGCCAGACAGTTTTACGAATCACTGCCCCCTCTGGTCACAGACCTTGTCTTTTCCCCCTCTAACTATACGCTCTTAGGCGACCTTAATATCCATTTCCACGATGCAACCGACTACGTCGCTAAAAAATTAATTGGAGATTTCTCTGCTTTACAGTTGCCTCAGCTTGTTCTATCCTCTACACATACTAAGGGTCACCTGTTAGATCCGGTGTTTAGCAACTGTCCTAATCTGAAGGTATGCTCCCCTATAGCACTTCCTTGGACAGATCATGCACTAATTCCCTTAGTATGGAAGACTGATAAGCTGTCGGCTCTCACACAGACAGTGCGAGAAACACGCAATTGGTCAAAAATCCTGTTGGAACGGTGGACCCATGAGCTACAAAGCTCTACTCCATCGATTGGTCAGAATCCATCGCTAGCCAATAAGACGTTTAATGAATGGTTAAAAAACTCCCTAAACGCCATACTTCCCATTAAGAAAACTGTTTTAAAACGTTCCAGGATTTCTGCTCCCTGGTACTCGGACGAGCTCCGGGAGAAAAATGTTTATTGCAAAAGACTGGAAAGGAAATGGCGGTTGGGTTATGCGGAACCAGATAAAACTATCTACAGAGAGGCTATCAGAGCCTATAAAAAAGATATAAAGATCGCTCAATCCTTATACTATACCCACAGAATTGCAGAGGCCGGCTCCAGCTCCAAGGAGATTTACCAAATTGTAAAAAGCCTCATTAACCTTCCAACTCCGCCATTAACTAATTATAACCCTCTGCTCCGCTGTGAGGAGTTGGCAGAATTCTTCTTTCATAAGATCGATCTGATATACTCCTCCTTTCCACCTACAGAGCAGATAGGCTCGAAGGAGTCACCTTTATGTCCTCCACAAGAAGCTAATTCCAACTGTCCCCCCGTACTGGCAGAATTTCCCCTGCTGAATGCGGAACAACTTATCTCCCTTATGCGACAGGTGAAATCGGGCTCCCCCAGTGACCCCTCACCTCCCCATATCCTAGTCTCTGTTGCTCAGACCATTCTTCCTACTCTGTTAGAAGTACTCAACACCTCAATTTCTACTAGTATTGTTCCAGTAGCTTGGAAACGGGCCATGGTGAGGGCTCATGTAAAAAAAAAAAACTTGGATACTAAGAATCTTAACAACTTTCGTCCGATTTCCCTGCTCCCCTGGGCGGCCAAAATCCTTGAGAAGTATATAAACGGTCTAATAACAACTTTTCTCGAACACAACCAGTTGCTCGATCCCTCTCAGACAGGCTTCCGACCCAAGCATGGGACCGAGACCGCATTATTAGCGGTTACGGAGGAATCCAGGAAAATCTTAGATCGAGGAGGATCGGTGGCAGTCATCCTCCTCGATCTGAGCGCTGCATTTGATACAGTTAACCACGGTATCCTTTTGCAGCGTCTCCTGGATACTGGAATATCTGGCAGAGCCCTGGAGTGGTTCAGCTCATATCTGAACGACAGAACCATTCAGGTCTATGAGGGCAATGCCGCCTCCACCAGTAAGCCACTGGGTTGTGGAGTTCGGCAGGGATCCTCGTTGATCCCGACGTTATTCAACGTCTATATGAGGCCGCTGGCTGAGATCGTTCGTCAGTATGGGATCAAGATCATTACCTACGCGGACGATACTCAGCTGGTGGTCTCTTTGGCTCAAGATGGGGGCTCTTTAGCAGGGGTGGATCTTGCAGGCTGTCTGGAGAGGGTCAAGAGCTGGATGACCAAGTCTTGTCTCAAACTCAATGGAGACAAGACTGAGCTCATGTTACTGGGTCGGTTTGCACCAGCTTCCATCGATGCACTTTGGCCACCATGTTTAGGCCCTGCTCCGGCACCCAAAGATACCATCAAGAGCCTTGGCATCTGGCTGGACAGGTCTCTGTCATTTGACCATCAGGCAACCAGACTATCTGCCATCTGCTTTGGCTTACTCAGAGTCATCAGAAAGATCCTCCCTCTGTTCCCCTTTGAAGCAAGAAAGACCGTGGTTCAGGGCCTGATCCAATCCTGTCTGGATTTTGGGAATGCCCTGTATCTGGGAGCCCCGGATTTCACTCTGCGCAAACTACAACTAATACAAAACTGTGCTGCCCGGACCCTTCTGCAAATCGCTCGGAGATCATCTGTGAAGTCTGGGTTAATAAGGCTACACTGGCTCCCCGTTAGGGAAAGAGTCAGCTTTAAATCCCTCTGTATTGCTCACCAGGCATTTTGGTCCTCGGGCCCAGCAATCAACCAATCTCTCATCACGCCGTACCATCCTGCTAGACAGTTGCGCTCAACCCTTGCCACTCTGGCTACAGTCCCCAAATTAAAGAGGACAAGATCGGGAGGTCGTTCCTTTTCTTATAATGTGGCCAAGATGTGGAATGCTCTCCCCCAACATCTAAGGTCCAACCCCGATCTCACCTCATTCCGCAAAGAGTTGAAAACATTCCTGTTCAACAAACAGTAGTCGGATTGATATATCTTCTGCTGGCAGCGATTTGATATTACTGGCAATTAGAGGCTAATTTTAAGTTAAGGCTTTCATTGAAATGTCCTGATGATGGTCCCCATGATTTACTAGGGGGTCCGAAACGCCATCGACCTATCTAGCACCTAATACTAAACGTGATTACTATGTGATGTAATGGTGCTATGTTTACAAAATCTGTACAATTTGTATTTTGACAGAAAACGTTCTTTTGCCGTAAAAAGCCCTTCTTTGCTATCCTTGTTCACCTCTGTACCTGCTCTGTCAGTGCCGGGCACAGGCTTGTGTACCGCACTGGTTGAATTGTGGAAGGTATTTCTTGTGCTTTTAATTTGTATATTGAGTAAACCTTGAGGACCACTGTCCGGCTGGACATGTCACTCGCAATATAGATTGACTCTGTCTATATTTACTTTTTACTCATCTTTTGTATGCATGGGACCACTGTTGCATGTACAAAGTACCATCCTGCTAGACAGTTGCGCTCAACCCTTGCCACTCTGGCTACAGTCCCCAAATTAAAGAGGACAAGATCGGGAGGTCGTTCCTTTTCTTATAATGTGGCCAAGATGTGGAATGCTCTCCCCCAACATCTAAGGTCCAACCCCGATCTCACCTCATTCCGCAAACAGTTGAAAACATTCCTGTTCAACAAACAGTAGTCGGATTGATATATCTTTAAACAACCACATTCTCAGCTGTAATTTCAGCGCTTGGACGCCTCAGGGCAACTATTTGCGCTATACAAAAATCATTTTCATTTCATTTCATTTCATTATAACCATAGCTCTCCTGAAGTTTTTATGTGCATATTATACCTCTGTGCTGCCTCTAGACTGTACTGCTGTCGCAGCTCCTACGTTCGATTTTTTCGAGGGGAGGGGGTGGGATGGGAGAGAGGGGAGGGATGGGATGGGGGCAAGGGAGTGGGAGGGAGGGAAGGAGGGAGAGTTGTGGGACTGGGGGTAATTGCTTCAATGGTTGTTTCCTTTCTGTTTAGTTGCTGCTCCGTTTTATTTAGTTGTTGCTCCTTATTCTTTGCAGACAGCACCACTTCTTCTCTAACATCTCACGAGTCACGTACGATGTGTAGGCTCCGACTCAGACATCACATGGTTAGCTGCTGTCACCATGCAGGGGGTAGTACTCATAGGCATGGCCTCCCAGTTTATAAACTCTACTATGTTTATAAGCAATACTATGCCGCCCATCCTTCCAGCGATCAAACCCTTTTAGATGGCCCAGACTAAATCAATACTTGACAAGCTCAATATAGTTTCTCTGACCGTCAAATGCCTCAATCATCCAGTGAAACGAAGGAAGGTCTTTGACTACTTAGTAAAGTCCAAAGGGGACATCATCTTACTCCAAGAAACCAAGTTATCAGAGGAAGATTTGGGTTTTATAACTGGGTCTCACATACTTTATGCTCCTCGGTCATCCACAAGAAAAGAGGGGTGATCAAAAAAATCGAACATTTCCATTACCTCACACACACATGATGCAGATGGCAGGTTAGTAATTACCCATTTGTTGAGAGGCGAGGACCCCATCCATGTAGTGAATATATACGGTCCTAACTCTGCCGACCCAGATTTTTGGGAATCTGCCTCATCCTCTATTGAGAGCATACCACAAGATGAACTCTTGATTGTTGGGGTCGACTTCAACTTCCCGTTAGACCCCCTTATAGACCGCCCATCCAAATGCACTTATCAACCATCCCGCTCTCATGAGTCGTTCACGCGCATGTGCTCCAAATTTCACCTTAAGGATTCCTGGCGCATCCAGAACCCTGATTTGAGAGATTTCACCTTTTATTCTGCCCTGCACAACTCTTACTCCAGAATTGACTGTATTCTAATCTCCAGCCCCTTCACCCACCTTATAGATGAAACAGACATAGCACCCAAACTAGTTTCTGACCACTCTTGGATCAGTACTAAACTTGCTGTCCCCTGATCTATACTACCCCCAAGCGCAGGCGCTCTAACGAGGAAATACTGGCAGATCGTGAGAACAAACGTCAGATAGAGAACACGATCCATGAGTATATCACACTGAATGACTTCCCAGCTACGAACATCTCCGTTGTTTGGGATGCTCTTAAAGCTACAATTAGGGGCGTCATTATAGGCATTAGAGCGCGGACCAATAAAAAACTAAATGCGGATCTTGACACACTTGAAAAAGATATCAAGGCTCTAGAAACTGCCCACTCACGTTACTTAGACAGCAATCACTTCCTAGACAGCTTATTAAAAAGAAATATGAATACAACACGATTGTGAGCAGAAGCGCCGGAGTCTGGATCAATACGTTTAAAGTGCTTAAACTGTGCGAGGGGAATAAAGCAGGGAAATTACTTGCATCTTATCTCAAACATAGACAGAAACAATTCTCCATATCCGCGATTAAAGACTCCGTCAATAATGTCCACCCCAAACATGACAAAATATTAGCCTTTTTTCAGGCCTTTTATGAGGACCTCTATAAAAACAAGCTGACATGCGATCCGGAAGTTTGTAATAACTACCTGGATGCCCTAAACCTCCCTAAACTCTCTGAAGTGGACAGCTCCTCACTAGGGTCCCCTTTTACAGTCAAAGGCATTTTTGCATCTATTAAATCTCTCAAGAGTAACAAAGCCCCGGGCCCTGGTGGCTTCTTGGCAAGCTTCTACAAAGCGTTTGATACTTCGCTTAGCCCCATATTATTAAAACTATTCAACTCGTTTGCTACCACAGGCAGTGTCTCTGATTCAATGGGTGAAGCTACCATAATTGTTATCCCAAAGGAAGGTAAGGACCCCCTCTTAACAAAAAATTACCATCCTATCTCGCTTATAAACCTGGATTGCAAAATTTACGCAAAAATTTTGGCTAACAGACTCAATACCATCCTCCCTAAACTGATCAGAAACTCTCAAGTCGACTTTCTTAAATACCGCATGTCCAACGATAATACAAGACTTCTTTGCCATATTCTGGAGAAAGCTAACACCCACTCCCTCTGTTGCCATCACCCTGGACACAGAAAAAGCATTCGAAAGGGTGTCCTGGTCTTTTTTAAGACACTGCATGCGAGCCTTCAATCTGGGAGAAACTTACACCAACATCAATCAATCAATCAATCAATCACGGCATTTATAGAGCGCGCTACTCACCCGGGAGGGTCTCAAGGCGCTGGGGGAGGGGGAACGCTACTGCTCGAACAGCCAGGTCTTGAGCTGCCTTCTGAAGGAGAGATGGTCCTGGGTGCGCCGAAGGTGGGTGGGGAGGGTGTTCCAGGTCTTGGCTGCCAGGTAGGGGAAGGATCTTCCTCCGGCGGTGGCTTTGCGGATGCGTGGTACAGTGGCGAGGGCGTGGCTGGTCGATCGTAGCTGGCGGGTGGGCGTGTAGAAGGTCATGCGGTCGTTGAGGTACTCGGGGCCCAGGTCGTGGAGAGCCTTGTGTGCGTGGGTGAGGAGTCTGAACGTGATCCTCTTGCTGACGGGGAGCCAGTGCAGGTCTCTCAGGTGTCCGGTGATGCGGCTGTGTCATGGGATGTCCAGGGAGAGTCGTGCGGAGGCGTTCTGGATGCACTGGAGACATGGTAATGGCCCTTTACTCTGCTCCATCTGCCCGGATTGCCATAAATGGTACCCTGTCGGACCCATTTCGTCTAGAGCTGGGAACCAGGAAGGGTTGTCCCCTTTCGCCAGCACTGTTTCTCCTCCCTCGAACCACTCTTAACAGATATTAAGCGAAATGTAGACATTATAGGAGTGATCTTCGGGGATACACAGGTGAAATTGGCGGCATACGCGGATGATATCCTGGTGGTTACAGAAAACCCTGAGGCATCTATCAGGATGCTCATGTCTGCGATAGAGGATTACTCTGCCCACTCTGGATACAAATTAATCAGAGATAAATCAGAGGTCAAGCCCCTAAACATCCATGATACAAGAGATATGCTAGGTAATTCGGGCCTATCATGGCAGACCGGTTTTATCAAGTACTTAGGCATTGAAATTGGCAGCACCCTCCTCGAAACACTCCAATGCAACGAGTCAATCACGTTAGAAAAAATTAAATCAGAGCTAGACGGCTGGTCACCCCACTTTATAACCTGGTGGGGAAGGATCGTCTCCATCAAAATGATGATCTCCCCCCTAGTGAATTATCTCATTACAATGCTCATTACAATGCTCCCTCTCACCCTGACCCAGGACTTTCACCACAAACTAGACGTTCTACTTACCAAATTCCTATAGAAAGGGAAAAGGGCAAGAATTAGTTTGAAGAAAGTCCGCCTTGATAGATCCTTGGGAGAAATCAACTTAGCCAACTTTAAGTTGTACCTGAGGGCCTTCCCTGCCAAGCAAGGTTCCTACTGGCTCTCACCCACTATTGACTACACCCCGGTGTGGCTAGCCATAGAGAAAGCTCTTTTTAAAAACCTCACTCCAGCGGCCGCTTTAACTGCTAACCCTAACAATGCCACCTGCTCAAAGCCCATTTTCCAAAAAACGAAAACAGCACTGCTAAAAATTGACAGGCTCCTAGGAAATAGGATAAGACATTCGAACTGGGAATCGATATGGTATAATCGCACACTTCTCTACAAAGAGAGGCCTCTACACAATGATATATGGATTAAAACAGGCATCTTCTTCCCACACCAACTGCTTGGAGAACCTTATCTCCTCACTTTCAAGGAACTACAAGCCAAATATGACCTAGAGCCGTTGGAGTTTTACAACTTTTGAGTATTAAAGCAGCGATATCTAAAGCAAAACTATCCACAAAACCCCCTCACTTCCGAATTACCTAGCTAATCTGAATAAATTAGGCCATCAGGTCTCCAGGCTATACAAGCTACTGTGCCCACAACACTCTACCCTCAATAAACACCTCACGCAGTTCTGGGACTCTCACTCCTCTGTACCTATTTCAGACTTGGATTGGTCCAAAACCTGGGAATCGACCACAAGACACAAAATAAGCCCTACACTCTCCCAGACAAAGTTTTGGCTTCTCCATAAAGCTTTCTGGACTCCGGCGCGTCACTTCTCACACAAGATTAGAGATAACACCTTCATGTCCAAACACAATTGGAGTACCTCAATGATCAACATTATCTCCATTACTGTTTGATCTGTACATCGAACCCCTCACAGAAATTCTGCAAAATTCCAAAATATCTTACCACATGTACGTGGATAACACGCAGATCTACATCAAGATCAAGGCCATGGAAGACATCATCTTAATGAACGAAGCCCTCAAAATGACACTAAAATGGCTAACTACCAATCATCTGAAGCTAAACGCACATAAAACGGAATTCTTACTTATCTCGCCACAAAAGAACCAATCAGAAATGAAAGAATGGTCGAAAATGATCACAGCGTTTAATTGCACCCCCACTCTAGATGATTCGACAAAATCACTTGGAATCACACTGGATGAGAACCTAGACATGAAAGCAAACATCAAAGCAATGGCAAAAAATGCCCGCTTTCATCCGAACTATTTAGGAAAAATGAAATCATTTTTAACTGAGACGGATCTAAAACTAGCAGTACAATCACTGGTAATCTCGAGGATTGAATATGGGTGTACAACGTTAGCAGGCTTACCAAAAATTTCCACTGCACCACTTAAAGCATGCCTCAATGCAGCAGCAAGACTGGTCAGAGGAACGAGGAAATTTGACCATATATCCCCGCACCTGAAAGCATTAAATTGGCTACCCTACGAAGCTAGAATTCAACTAAAAATGGCATGTATTACCCACAGAGCGATTCATTACAACACACCAAGATACCTAGCACAGAAAATTGAAATATCAGGAAGAAACAGACTGGCCAGGAAGGCCAAGGAACTGATGCTGAGACCACCCATATTCAAGAAGAAGAAAACCTACGATAGAGCTTTTTCAGGAGCGACCCCCAGAATTTGGAACTCTCTCCCCCCGAACATTAGAAAAATTCCAAACACCGCAAAATTTAAGAGGGAAGCTAGGATCTTTCTCATGACCAAGTTCCTTCCATAGACAAACAGATCATCATCTAAGCCTGACATAGAGATGACTACTCTACAACATACAGGAAGTAAATAGGAAATCACCAACTCTATGTTGATACGAGCAGTCGACGCAATACTACATCTGGGTCTGGAAAATATAAAGGACTATGAAAAAGTCATTAAAACATTCATATACAGGAGAATATAATTAACTACCTATCCTACCTCAGAACACTGTATATTCTTTGTTAAACTAATAATGTACTCTACCTATTTTACATCTTTGTTATCTTCCTTTCATCTAACATGGGAGGAAACACACCTATCGAACTTCTCTACTGTAATATCATATATTCTTGTCATGTTAAGCGCTCTGATACCCAAGGGTCTTGTTCGCGCTATAGAAAACTTTTAATAAATAAATAAATACTACAATGCGAATGCTTTGTACTCTTTTTGGATCAAATATTTGCCTTCAACTCCCAACTTTTCCCCTTCTCTCCCACCAGGGAGATCTCCACCTTGGTATATGGGTTCCTAAGAGCCGATTATCTCACAGATAATGATAAGGCCCTTCTAGACCTACTCCTCACTGCCGCTGTGAAGACCGTTCTTAGCAACTGGAAAGACACTCGAAAAGCCTCTTTTAAATGTTGGGTAAATTGGATTACCAACTTAAGAGGAGCTGATAACATTTCCCTTCAAAACACTCCTTGGCGCCCCCCCCCACAGACAAATTTGGGTCACTCTCGACAACTACTTCAGTATACACAAACCTCTTTGAATTCTCCACCTACTACGCCGCCTCCAGGTGACATGACTCCTTATGCTCCCTACTCACCTTAGCTGACCATGCCCCAATACTCTCTCCATGTGCTAGACCACCGAGTCCATCAGCTCCTATGTACGTGTTTATCTCCAGACCACTGTACTTATATGATGTACCTACACAGTGTATGCGACTATATCATGCTTTTATCTACAGACCATTGTACTTGGGGGATGTTGCCTATACATTGTATGTGACTGTTCTGCTTCTCCCATATTCTCATATTGATCTTCTAGTGTCTACCTCCACCCATGCACTTATTGCCTTTTATTTTTTCTACAAACAAATCACCATTATTACTGTACCCATCATTGGTTCTTGTTTTGTATATTGTACTTGTTTGTTTTACTTTTCTTATGCTATGTTTGGAAACAACCAATAAAAAACTTTTGAAATCGAAAAGAAACTAAAAAAAATATAAAACGGTTTGCCAAATGTTTCTCTCATGTTGTCAATGTGCAGTGATATCATAAAGTCTTGCAACTCAGTGGAATGCCTGAAGTACATGGCACTCTGTGTCCCCCCACGTCCCCAGCGCTTTGAGACCCTTATGGGTGAGCAATCCCACTTTACAAGAAAGCAGATTCATTGATTGATATTGTGATATCTGCGTTGGTTACAGCCGATGAGGGCTTGACCCTTGTAATTGCTGCACTGTTCACTTCTGAATACATTGCGTGGCGTAGCACAGGCCCCCACAGCCCCCACAGTGCGGGGGTGCCCCAAAGCTCTAGCGGGCCCCCTCAGCACAGTACTCTGGCGAGTGAGCTCCTAATTAAGTCCGGAGGGGGCCTCTCTACGTACCTTGCAGGGGGCCCCCTCAAGTTTCGTTATGCCGGTAAATACATCTTATAACGCAAGTGACTTTCTGCGTTATTTTCAATGGTGATGACTTCAAGGTTTTGTGGTAGCTCACCTGGAGGTCCATTACTTATTACTATCACCACACTATACTGACAGTGCGTCAGAGGAGTCTGAGATGGGAGCCAGGGAGTTCAGGGGTTGTTGAGGCTTAATTATTCTCCACTTGGCACATTAATTCAGGGCAGTTGTCACTTTGGACATAGGGCTGTATCCAGCAGCTGGTCCTCCTACTAATGTCGAGCATCCCAACACCACCTGCAGGCAGGTCGCTGCCGGCTCCAAGTAGGTGTTTAAGTGGGCCTTTGCATTCCCTGCTTGCCTGCTGGTTGTCTACTGTCTTGAGGACTGGAGCATTGCCAGGCCTGCATTGAGTTGCGCCGACAGAAGGCTCATATTCAGTGAGAAACATGCACCCGCCATCCTGCGGGGCAGCCATCGCCAAAATATTCTGTGATTTGTACAAACTTGGCTTCAAGCATTGTGCACACTACAATGCACACACATAGCAATCCATTGTGATTTGGTTTACACTGTTATACACATTCATTCATTTTAGAACAATTATGGTACATTGTTATTAATTGGTGTAAATGGACACACACAATATTGAGATTTCTTGCTTCAGTTCTCATTTGAGAGGAAGGATTTGAACACGGAATGACAAATTGTGTATTGTTTAGTTTTAAACATTTACTGTGTGAGTAATGTTCTGCTACATTCTTAGTTACTTGTGCAATGCTATATAATATTAAACTATATTTATTGTTATGGTCATATCTTCTCAGCCTATGTGTACATTTATTGTATAAGACTACTGATTGCTGTGGAGAAACATGGAGAACACTCAAGGTTTGACAACTCCACTGTGTTGCTTATTTATTCCAGGTGAGCTGAAGAAGTGGTGGAACAGTTGGTTCAGAGCATTTAGCAAATATCTAACTGCCATATATGAATATTTTTAAAATAAGGTGTGTAATATTGTTAAAATAAATGCCTTGGCACCGTGGGTCAAACCATTATTGATCACGTTCATCAGAAAACCAATAGTTTTAGACATATAAAAGAAGGCTTTAACACATTTATAAGACCACCTTGTAACCTTGCAAGTATTGTGGCTCAAAGGAGACTGTTCTTCATGTGCTACCAGCAGGAACATGAATCCCCAGAACAATATGTTGCAAACTTGCATATACTGGCTGTAATTTGTGAGTAGGAAAACTTTGTTGACCAAATGATAGGGACCAGGGGCCCTGTTTATGCAAATGTCACACAGTGCGGCGCAGCAAGTCACCTTGCTGCTGCGCTGCTCGACATGACAGGGAAAGGATAGGAATGCAATGTATTTGAGGCAATTTTGTGCATTCCTGCCTATTCCCCTGTGCTGGTACCCTTTTAGCAGTCTAGTGCCAGTAACAGGCACCCTCGCACCATGGTGCAAGGGTGTATGTGTTGCATGAAGGATTGTTTTTGTGCAAGAAGGGACACCTTCCTGCATAAAAACAAGATCCATATTCATCTTTCTTTGTGTACTGCAAAATGCAGCACTCATAGGAATAGGAAGTAACAAGGACAAATAAAGATATTTCTCCTTGTTACGCCTCCCCTGAGAAGGCACATCTTTTTGGAGCATTCCCAGGTCTATCAGTTCTGGTAAATCCAATAATGGGTCACAAACCATAGGAATTGCATTGGAACAACCACACAATGCCCATGGAAGGTCTTCCCAGGCCAGAGCAAGCCTACGCAGCATTTTGCACTGCTTTGCCTTACTCAAGTTTTATGGAGCCACTCAGGATAACACAAATTGGCCTTGCATGGCTTGATAAATCATATGTAAGGCTGGTGTCGCTTTTGCACCACGTTGTGTGGTGCAACGGTAAAGCAAACGGGCTCATATACAGGTCCCAGGTGTTTGTCAGTTGAGTGTCATTGTTCATTCTGGTGTCATTGTTACACTTAAACGTCCAAGACACATTATAAGCTTGTAGAAACCTACACTCACACAGACAATTGCCGTAGCTAAAGGGATTAAAAAATTTATGCAGTTGTCAGGAGTACTTAATCAACAGAAATGTTTCATTGCATAGCAACAGTTAATATGCTATCTAAGGAATGAAACTCAAAGTTTATAAAGGAAGGGCTGGTGAAAAAGTAAGCCAAAAAAATCAGCGCAACAAGCCTAGAGATGTTGGCACAGATATGACTACAATCACCAAGATTTAAATTTGAAATCTAGTCCTTCCTGGATAAGCTGAACAATGCATATAGAAACAGTGGCCACTTTGCGAGACTGTAGAAGCAATCATAGTCAAACAGTGCGTGCCATTGATGAAACAAATGGAGAAAAAAATCTCAACAATTTGGTTCTACTGGTAAAGTGCAAGGGGGTGTCAAACCCATGTGCACACTCAATATAAATAATAAGTAAATTGAATATATGATGAATTCTGGTTCACAAATCAAATTCATTGAAAAAATATTATTTTTTAGGTAGTGGTCTGGCATTAAGAACAAAGAAAGGTGACATTAGACCATGGGCTTCCCAGTAGAGTCATACCGTCAGGGATGGTTATTTTTGGCCAAAGATAACTTTTAAGGAATCAATGTAGCAGACAATGGAGACAACATTATCGGTAGACAGTATCCTAAATCTTTGCACATGAAACTTGATCACTGTGCTGTGATCACAGTGTCCGTAGCGTATATGTCAAGTACGATGGATGTAAACCTGGAAAAATTCAGTTGCACAATTGGTTAATTGAAAGAGTTCTATCATGTTTTCAGATTAAACGTTGATGCTATTCCTGTCAAACATTAGGTTAGAGACACTGCATGATTGGCAAAACAAGTAACCCTGGGTGTAGTTCGCAAAGTAGCGTTACGCGTAGCTACGCGAAGTGCACTTCGCACTACGCGAGCTACACGTAGTACTACGCGAACTGCGTAATAGCCTGTTTGCACTGTGCAAGATGCCATTTTCAATGATTGCACAGTGTGGACAAGCATCCAGCACTGTGCAATCATTGAAAATGGCATCTTGCACAGTGCGAGCTGTAGTTTTCTGCCACTCAAGTAGATTTTTACTCGAGTGACAGCTTTCTCAACGCGGACTGGTAGTTTCTCATCGCGAGCAGTCGCGAGCATACGCGACCACTCGCAGTGAGAAACCTGACCTCCCCCGCGTTGAGAATCTCGCCGGGAGGAATATTTTCCATGCCTGCTAGCGGTAACTTAATGTTGCTGTTCGCGAACGAGGAAAAAGTCTTGCCGGGATGTCATTTTGCTTGCTCGCGGTCGCCAATTTGATGTTGAGGACCACAAGCAAGCAAAAAATTACCACTACGCTATGCTTATTTGCACTGTGCTACGTGCAATTCGCGTAGTGCGAAGTAGCGTAAACTTCGCAAACTACGCGAGCGTAGCAGAGTGCTTTGCTCAGGGTTAGAAACAAGAATTCATTGAGACTTTGGATATAATGAATCAAGATGATGTAATAGAACCATTCCTATCTTTCTTATTGTGGTCCCTTTTAGGGAGAAGATTGGCAAGGTGTGGTTATGTGTTGACGTTGGAACCTTAAACAAGAACCTCTGAGTTGAATGCCGGCCTACGTCCAAGATTAGTGTTTGTGGCCTTCCTACATGAAGCATCTGTATTTAGTACATTACATCTTAAGACCAGCTGTCATTAGACAGAATTAGAAGAATGTTCCCATGACCTATCCACCTTCATAACCTCTAAAGGCATATTCGTACAGGAGGATATAGTTTTCTCTAGCTTCAGCTGTTTTCCAAAAGCTTATGCATCAGTTGTCTGAGAAGGATACGTTTTGGGCATGAGTGAATATTATGCTAAGAGTATCCTCAATTTTGCATATGGAATGAAGCTTATGAAAAGAATGCTTTTAAAAAGTCATATTTCAATGAGATGATAATTGAAATGCCAACATTTGAATGCACATCATACACCGGACATGTGAAACTATTTACTTACTCTTTATTATTCATTTTGAAAAAATACATGATGAAGTCATTGGGATATTTTGCCTGGCTAGTTCATGCTCTGTAAGAAAATTTGAGAATAAAGGTATAATTGGCTTGTCCTACTACAATGGATAAAATGATGGTTGGACATGCAGTCAAGGGTTCTCTGTTGTTTAAAGAGATAGCCACATACTGAAAGAGGAAAACTAGGATTCAGGGTACCAACTGTGTGGAGAGGCAAGACAGTGTTTGGTGTGGGAGTGCTAGAAGAAGTAGGCACGTCCTTCATGCACCTTGGTTGGCACAGGGGGAGTTTGTTGTGCCATGTTCAGCTGTTCCAGGCTTAGAATTTCAGCTACAACCCAATGCTAGACAGATGTGATCTTCACTCAATGGGGCACAAAATTCCTTGTGAGTTGGCTCAGTCCTAATGACTGCTCCTCAAGGCACAAATCAGAAACTCTGACTTACAAGTGGTTTGCCAGTCCTACTGTGGCTCTTCATTTTTAAAGAAATATGGTATCTCCCTTCATAGACCCAGGCTGGCTAAAGGTTGCTGTAGGGAAAAGAGTAGGGATGGAGCCTGCTTGTTGAGTTTTGGGGGCAAGGTTAGAGGTGAAGAATGGCACCCATTGCACGAGGGGGTACAATAAAGTGACAAAATAAGACAGAGAGCAAAGTACAGGAGTAAATAAGTCAAAGGCAATGAAACATGAGGGATCAAAACTAGATAAGGATTGAATCATTGTTACTCTCTGACCCCCCAGGTGGTGGCTGTTTTCATTGTGCAGGCCTAAAATCCACAGTTCCCCCAAATCATTATTTACAAGAGTAACATCAAGTGCCCTAGTGCAAAGTACAGTGGTGGGGGGGAAATAACAGAGGAAAACTGATGCAACCTGAATGCATCAAGGTGCTAAATGCAGACGAATACCATTAAACTTGTGTACCCCACTGTACACTTAATAAAGGGATTAACACAATGCACATTATTGAAGTGGATTTACTGAAGTATTTGTCAACTTCTTGTGTGACACCCCTCACCTCCTTTTTTTTGCATCAAACTTCATTGGTATTTGCATGACAGTGCACCACAAGATACAGATCATAATCGCGTACAGCTACCACAGTCATATGTGCAACATATTGTCCCAGCACCCCATATAACAATACCCACTATGATGTGAACAACCTCAGGAGATTCTAGGCTTCCCATGTCCAGGGATTCTCCCACAACACTACCTGGTACGCCCCACCAATCATCATGTCCTCACTTCCCTTCACCACCACTTCACCCCCTCAGTCCCCCAGCCCCACCAACCCAACCCCCTTGGGATGGCACCATAACCCAGTACAGTCACTGGGAGCCATGACTCTGCAAGACCCAACATGTCAGCATGTGTCCAAGAAGGGGGGGCGATTAAAAACAGGGAAGCCAAACTTGAGGCGCAGACCACCAGCCTTCCGGTAGCCCTCTCCTAGTACCGTACAACCCCAATGGTAGCCCTCCAGTACAGTGTCAATTGATCCTCACAGCCTCTGGTTCATCCAAGGCCCCAATGTCATCCAAGCCCTCTTTCTCCACCTTCAATTCTTTGACCGAAGCCTCCCACACCTTCATAGCATCTACGGAACCTAAGCCTCTTTTCCCGTCGAGCAAAAGTACAACACTTTTGTTTTCTGCCCTTCGGACCACCTCTCATTTCGACCATTCCACTGTGGGGAATCCCACTGACTTCTAATTAATCGAAATTTGGAGCTTAGCGAGGAAAAGTGCTAACTCCAAGAACTTGGATGTGATCTTGTGCTTAGCAGGGCATGGGTAGTACCACAGAAGAGACACCGCCAGTGTCACAGTTATGGTGCTACTGTTACGGCATTGGCCTGGGCCAAAATTGCACCCCAACAGGGTATGAGCATTGGGCAGTCCCAAATCATGTGTAAGAACTCTGCCACCAACAACCCACATCTTGGGCAAGTTACATTAGTTGGTAGAAAACTCTTGTTATGCCTGTCAGTGGTCAGATACACCCAATGCGGAAAATAAGTTCTTCAATTTAAACCATGCATTTCTAGACACCTTTGGTGTCTGCTTCACGAATGTCTCCAAGGCCTCATCTGTTACGGGCGTCTCCAGATCAGCCTCCCACATTTCCTTCTGCGCCATCAAGGGGCTATCTATGTCCTTCTTAAGGGGTGGGATACAGGCCCAAAACAACCTTAGTGTCTACAGCCACGATACCCAGAAAATGAAAGCCCTGGTGAGTGGGGGGTTCCCCTCTATCCTCAGCCAAGTTCCTCATAATGCGGCCACCACCGCCTCATACACAAGAAAGTGAATTGCTGTTTGTTCTAAGGTCCTGCTCCCCCAGTTCAGAAATATACCTGCAAATGGTCTGCCAGCCAGCTTAACAGAATGCTTGGCTTGTATGTGTGCTTTGTTTTAGTTTTGTCCAAGCAAGGGGTTTAGCAGTATTTAGCGACTGCTCATAACTTCTGCATGAACACTTCTGTGCGTCAATGCTCCAGTACCAACTGTGCCAGCCATGGTCCCTGAGGTGCAAGAGGGCATCAGGGACCCCCCTTGTTCAGCCGCTTGCAACCGCCGCAGCACCCATTGCATTTTGATAGCAGAACCCCCTCTGCCACCGGTCTCTGATGCTTGTCAATCACCACCTGCCTCCTGCTAATCCCCCAAAGTAAAGGAAAACAACAGTTAATCCAGTTCCCTTAAAATAGCCCTTGGAACCACCACAGGGAGCATTCCAAAGAGATATAGAAGCAAAGGGAGAGCCACCATATTTACCACAGCCGCCCTCCTAGCCACCATTAGTGGAAGGGTCTTCCAGCAAAACATCACCATACGCAGGGAGGTCAGGGCTGCGCCTATGTTAACCTCTACTATGTTCACCACTGACCGATAAATGTGGACCCGAAAGTGTTTAAACGATACTGGTTCCCATGTGGCATCCTGCAGCAGAGGGGTAATGTCCCTGTTCAGTTGGGTCAAAAACAGGCATATTTTAGTAAACCAGCAGGCCAGAAATGTTCCCGAACCGGTTCAACAGCTGAATGGCCTTGTTGGGTTCAGATTTCCTATTATGAAGAAAGAGCAACCTGTCATCCGCATATTGCACAATATGATGCCTGCCGCAGCGGCTAAGTACCCTGTTGTAACACCTGCCCATGCTAGCAGCACTTGTCAATGGTTCCACCTCAATGCAAACAATAATGGGGACAGCGGGCAGCCCTGCCTGGTGCCCCTTCCACTTGATAGGCAGCAAAGATGACCGCAGCTCTCCTCACCAGGCCCGTAGGGACAGTAGACAGCAAATGCACTCACTTGATTAAGCCAGAACCAAGGCCCATCCTGAACATCACAGCATACAGGTAGTGCCAGTCCTGACTTTCAAATGATTTCTCACTGTCAACCGACATAACCATCATGCCAGGGAATATATTTGGGGCATATAGCAGAAGAGAGACCAACCTCCATATATTAAGAGCCGTCTTTCATCCCGGAAAAAATCCACCTGATCAGCGTTGATGAGTCGAGTCATATATGGTAGTAGCTTGCCACTAGAATCTCACTCAATATTTTATCGTCGACGTTCAGCATCAATACTGGCAGGTATGCTTTAATGTCGCAGTGTTCTCGGCCCAGTTTAACCTCTCTAGTTCTCATTAAAAGTGTGCTTGCATGCCAGGCCTCATTATACAGCTCCTCCAGCCGGATAGCCAGCATCTCAGTATAAGCAGCATGACATTCTACAGGGAGCCCATTGATAACCAGAAACTTGCCCTTGGCCAGCCTGTGCACTGCTGCGTTAATTTCAGGTTGAGTAATATCAGCACCCAGATTCTCCCCCTACTCGAAAGTAAGCACTGGTAATGATAATTCCTGAAGAAAGGTCTGTGCATCAGCCCCTGTATCTTCCATGCCCCCCTAGTAGAGGTCAATGTAAGACCATTGGAACACCTCATTCATCTCTCCTTGCCCAAACATACGGGTCCCTTCATCCATCTCTAATTTAAGGACCCAGGTGCCCTGTCTGTGAGAGTCTGCCAACCATGCCACAATGTGCACACCCCTTGCCTCCTTGTAGTGATAAAGGTTTTGGCATCCCACATCATGCCTAAGACTGGCTGCTGACAATCCCACTGGTCAAACATGTGTAAAGCCAACTATATAGACCTAAGTGAGGTCAAAAGGTCACAGGAACCTAGACATGCTTTCAATCTAATGACTAGATAAATACAAGTGCTCTTACAAGTACCAAATCAGACATGCCCCAAGGATCAAGAAGTTAATGCGTTATCATGTTCACTGAATACAATTCAATGAATCTCTTGAAGAGTCTTCTCCACTAAAATACTCCTAACAGTGATTCGATGTATACAAAAGAGGGGTCAGGTGCTTAGGCTCTCCGGTCTTTTTAACTCATTTCTATATCACTCAATCAATCAATCAATCAATCAATCAATCATAGCACTTGTATAGCGCGCTACTCACCCGGAAGGGTCTCAAGGCGCTTGGGGGAGGGGGGCCGCTACTGCTCGAACAGCCAGGTCTTGAGTTGTCTCCTGAAGGCGAGGTGGTCCTTGGTCAGCCGAAGGTGGATGGGGAGGGAGTTCCATGTCTTGGCCGCCAGGTAGGAGAAGGATCTGCCTCCGGCGGTGGCTCTTCGGATGCGTGGAACGGCGGCGAGGGCGAGGCTAGCGGACCGTAGCTGGCGGGTGGGCGTGTGGAAGGTCAGGCGGTCGTTGAGGTACTTGGGGCCCAGGTTGTGCAGAGACTTGTGTGCGTGGGTGAGGAGCCTGAACGTGATCCTCTTGTTGACGGGGAGCCAGTGCAGGTTCCTCAGGTGGCCGGAGATGTGGCTGCGTCGAGGGATGTCCAGGATGAGTCGGGTGGAGTCTTTTCTGTAGCTTGGCTGTGGTTCCGGCGTAGAGGGTGTTTCCGTAGTCCAGACGGCTGGTGACGAGGGCCTGGGTGACTGTCTTCCTGGTTTCGACCGGGATCCATCTGAAGATCTTGCGGAGCATGCGGAGGGTGTGAAAGCATGAAGAGGAGACGGCGTTGACTTGTCTGGTCATCGAGAGGGAGGAGTCCAGGATGAAGCCCAGGTTGCGTTCGTAGTCTGTTGGCTTGGGGGTGGTGCCCAGGGCTGGGGGCCACCAGGAGTCGTCCCAGGCGGTGGGTGATGTTCCTAGGATGAGGACTTCCGTCTTGTCTGAGTTCAGTTTCAGGCGGCTGTTCTTCATCCACTCGGCAACGTCTTTCATCCCTTCGTGGAGGCTGGCTCTGGCGGTGTCGGGGTCTCTGGTGAGGGAGAGGATCAGCTGGGTGTCGTCGGCGTAGGAGATGATGTTGAGGTTGTGTTGGCGTGCGATGGCTGCGAGTGGTCTCATGTAGACGTTGAAGAGCGTGGGGCTGAGTGATGATCCTTGCGGGACGCCGCAGGTGACTTCGGTGGCCTCGGAGCGAAACGGGGGGAGGCGGACTCTCTGTGTTCTTCCAGCGAGGAACGAGATGATCCACTTCAGTGCCTTCTCTTGGATGCCGGTGTTGCTGAGGCGTTGGACTAGGGTGCGGTGGCAGACAGTGTCGAACACGGCGGAGAGGTCCAGGAGGATGAGTGCCGCTGTTTCCCCGTTGTCGAGAAGGGTTCGGATGTCGTCGGTGGCTGCGATGAGGGCGGTCTCGGTGCTGTGGTTGGCTCTGAAACCGGACTGCGAGGGGTCGAGGGATCCATTAGTCTCGAGGAAGGCGGCAAGCTGTCTGTTGGCGATCTTCTCGATGACTTTGGCAGGAAAAGGGAGGAGCGAGATGGGGCAGAAGTTTTTGAGGTCGGTGGGGTCCGCTGTTGGTTTCTTCAGTAGGGCGCTGAGCTCGGCATGCTTCCAGCTCTCCGGGAGGTGGCTGTGTCGAAGGAGGTGTTGATGACGTCTCGGAGTTGGGGTGCGATGGTGGAGTCGTCCTTGTTGAAGACGTGGTGGGGGCAGGGGTCGGTTGGAGATCCGGAGTGGATGGTGTTCATCGTGCGGGCTGTGTCTTCGGTGGTCACCGCGGTCCAGGTGCGGAGGGTAGCGGTGGGGTGCGTTGGTTCGACGGTAGGGTGCGAGGATGGTGCGCCGAAGCTGTTGTGGATGTCGGCAATCTTGCGGTGGAAGAACGAGGCGAGGGAGTTGCAGAGAACTTGTGATGGGGTGATGTCGTTGTTGCCGGTGCTGGGGTTGGAGAACTCCTTGACAATGCTGAAGAGTTCCTTGCTGTCGTGGGCGTTGTTGTCCAGTCGCTCCTTCAGTGATTTCTTCTTGGTGGTGCGGATGAGCTGGTGGTGCTTGCGGGTGGCGTGTTTGAGGGAGGTCATGTTGTCAGTGGTCTGGTCGAGGAGCCAGGCTTTCTCGAGGGTGCGGCAGGTCTTCTTGGAGTGCTTGAGTTCATCGGTGAACCAGGGGGCCTTCTTGCTTCTGGGTTGGCTGGGGGGGTTCTTCAGTGGTGCGAGGTTGTTGGCGCAGGCGGTCAGCCAGTGCGTGAGGTTGAGGGCTGCTTCGTTGGGGTCCGGTGTGCTGGCAGGTGGGTTCTGGCTGAGGGAGGTGGTGAGTTGGTCGGCGGTGATCTTGCTCCAGCTTCTGTGAGGAGCCTGTTGCGGGTGGTGGTGGGTGGTGGTTTTTCTGAAGCTGAAGTGGACGCAGCTGTGGTCTGTCCAGTGAAGTCCGGTGGAGTGGCTGAAGGTGATGTGCTTGCTGGATGAGAAGACGGGATCAAGCGTGCGGCCGGCGTAGTGGGTGGAGGTGTTGACCAGTTGCTTGAGTCCGAGGTTGGCGAGGTTGTCCGGCAGAGTGACGGTGTTGCGGTCCTTGTTGTTCTCCAGGTGGAAGTTGAGGTCCCCTATGAGGATGTAGTCGGCGGAGGGGAGGGCGTGTGGGCTGATGAAGTCTGTGATGTCTTCGCTGAATTGTGTGCGTGGTCCCGGGGGTCTGTAGATGAGGGTGCCTCTGAGGGTCGTCTTTGGGTTGGTGTGAATCTGGAAGTGGAGGTGTTCGGCGGCGGTGAAGGTGTCGTCGGCGTTGGTCGTGATGCGGATGGTGTTCTTGTGGACGATGGCGATGCCTCCCCCAGTCTGGTTGACGCGGTCCCTCCTGATGATCTTGTATCCCTCCGGGATGGCGATGGCGATGTCGGAGGCTGAGGAGGCGTTCATCCATGTTTCAGTGAGGAACGCGACGTCTGGTGATGTTGTGTCGAGCAGGTTCCAGAGTTCGACGGCGTGTCTGTGGACGGAGCGGGTGATTAGCAGGATGCACTTGAGGTTGCTGCTGGGGTTTGGCTTGGCGGGTGCGGAACATGTTCGGAGGCAGGTGAACTTGCAGGTTGTGCAGGTGAAGGGTCCGTGGAAGCGTTTCGGTGCGGCCCGGCAGCAGGTGGTGGTCCGGTCGGTATTGAGTGCGTTGAGGGCCGCGGCGTCGTAGGTTTGTCGGGTCGTCTTGCGCCGGTGGGGGCCAGGGGTCCTGGTGCTGGGCGCGGTCCAGGCGCGGACGGGCGCAGACGGGCTTACCTTTGGCGCACCTTCGGCGCGCTTAGGGCGCGCCCGCTGCGTGTCAACGCTGCGCGTTTGCCACTCTGCCATATGTGGAGAGTGGGGGGGCGGAGCGAGGGAGGAGCAGCTGGGAGGCGGGAGCGGGGCGGCGAATGGGAAGGGTGACAGAGGGAAGGGGGCGGGGCCGCAGGGGGGCAGCGGCGGGGAGCGGGGAGGTGGCGGGAAACGCGGCAGGGGCTGGGCGCAACAAGGGGCAAACAAAGGGAGAAATACACCAAAATTAAACAAGGAACAAAATTAATACAACAAGGGGCAAACAGGGGGAGAAATGCACCAAAATTAAACAAAGAACAAAATTAACACAGGGATAGTACAACGCAGCGCAAACAGGGCAAAATGCAGCAACAGCGGACAAGGGCCAGGAGCACAGCTGCAGGCAGCGGTGGCACTCGGCGGGAACGGGGGCTGCCTGGGCTCACTCACGGGGAGTGTGCGCGGTGCGTGGGGTGATCGGACCGGTGACCGGCCCAGAGGGCCAGGGGGAATCCAGCAAAGAGGATCTAGGGATTGGGTCAAAATGCACCGGGAATAATTCTAGATACTCCCCCTGCAACTGTTTCAGTGTATCTTTTGGAATTAATGTTCTTGCTTCTCCTCTGGCCTCAGCTGACTCACTCTTGAAACAAATTAGAAGGCACTCTACAAGGAGGCAAGCGGAAGGTAATGCTAGACCTTACATCCTTGGGTGGTATTAAACCAAACAAATTAGAATTCAGTCCCTTACTTTGCTAAACTATTTTGTTGACAATAAAATTATGTGCATTCTACTCATGCTAACCAGTGCTAAAGTGCTTGTCCACTCTCCTTAAAACATGGTACCATTTACCAACATGAAATTGGAACATTCAATCTACTTGTAAGTTCCTAGTAAATGGTACACCCTTCCCCAGGGCCTGTAAATTAAATGCTGCTAGTGGGCAGCAGCACTTATTGTGGCACTCGCTAAAGTAGCACTATAAAACATATCTCAGGCCTGCCACTGCAGTCTGTAGTGCAGTTCTAAACTGTCGTTTAGACCTGCCAAAATTAGCCTTTTGCCAAACCTTTCTTTATAATGCTTAGAAGTCACCCCCAAGGTAGGCCCTAAAAGCTCATTGGTCAGGGTTCATGGCATTTAAAATGTAGGACATGTGTGCTTAAGTTTTACGTATTATTTTGAGGAACAACTCCTAAAGTCACTTTTCACCGCTGTAAGGCTATATCTCTCATAGGCTAACACCGGATTATCTTATTACACGTAATAAGTGCAATCTCCGGATTGGGGACAGATAACTAATGTTTACACTTAAATTAATTGTGATTTAGAATCCTCTTTATGGGTAAAGATGTCATAATCTTGCATTTGGATGGTGGTAAATCTCTGCTCCACAACCTCCAAGAATCCACACACCTTTTTAAGGGCATTTTACCTGCAGTAGCATGTTTCATCAATTGCCTGAATAAATATAAATACATCACCCCATGGAGATACTCAATGGTGGACTCCTCTTGCCATCCTGTACCATTTTCAAAATTAGCCACATAATCTACAAGGCACCATGATGGGTACAGCCACCTTCCTGGTTGACAAGCTCTCTGCCTTCAGTGGCTCGCAGCACAGGCGTAACCAAGACACAATCAGACTGGAGACAAAGAAGTATAAAAAAGTACAGGCATTGCATCGGAGCTTCCTCATTTGTGTAAGAATATTGTGATCCACATCCCTGTATCCATCAGGATCTCACCAACCCTGCTCAAGAGCTGCAGTCACATCTCTTCAAAGAACACTACATCCTAATGAAGTAACAGTTTATTTCTCTCTCAGTACCAATCACATTTTCACACATTTTCCCTATATTCTTGCCTTTGACCTTCTGCAGTACTGCAGTGGTACTTTCGTTTATTTCACACTATACAAATATCACAATGTAACATACTTAGACACATATCACTTGCCTCCTTCCCACTGCTGTGACGGAGACCAGATGTGGACTACCAGGAAGAATGGCCGCTGATTGACCTGGTGCCTAAATGACCTTCAATTACCCCTTAGACAATGCTGAATGCTCATCCAGTAATCACCAAAACAATGTGCCAGGACTGCTCAGTAATTTCATGAATTCAACAGAACAATGACTCAAACAATTGAACTGTGAAGACCACTATTTCAGTCTCGATTCAATCATCAAATCAAATTGCTTTTATTTTCATTTGACAAAAGAATTGGATTATTTAAGGTTTTTTCAAAAACAAATTTAAATACAAAATATTAAAGTTTATTGACAAAGGGAGCCCCTATTTTTGAGAATCTGAATGGAGCTATCTCGAAGAATATAAGAAAAAATGAAAGTTTTAATAAAAGAACTAGAAATCATTCATACTGTAGAAAAATCTCTATATACAATTCAATCATTCTGTGATACAGTCATATTCATACCAGAAACACTCACTCATACATCCAAGAAAACAGAAAGGAAAAGGTTTGAACAGAAAAGAGGGGGAACCACACCTAAAGAAAGTTTATCTTTATTTTTTTTTTTGGGGGAGGGGGTGCGGTATTACTGTTACTTGATTTGAAAAAGACTAGCTTAGTCTATGACAAAAAGGCCATCTCTCATATTTAACATTTTTTCAAACAAGAAATAAGCAAAAGATGGAATCACAGATTGGCCTAAAAAACAGAAGGTCGACGCGTTTCGAATCCCCTTAGTTGCGGGAATTCTCCTCAGGACCGTGGAGGGGTACTCTGTAAGACAGAAAATTACAAAACCCAGTCTTACTACCTGACCAAAAGAGCAACCTTCAACTTACGAACAGTCACACAACAGTCATGTTTTACCTCTCGGTGCTTTGGTCAATCAATGGATTTGTGTTCTGAAAATGTAGCAAAGACCACTATTAGTGAGCACTCTTGTACTCAGTTTCAGCTTTTTCTGTCACATTTGGAATGGAAAGGACACTTACAAGGCCGGAGGTGTGCCACCGTCACACAGGAATTTAATTTGAATCCAAAACTTTGTCCATATATTCTGGCTGTGGAGTTAAAAAAAAGCCATAGTCCCCACATTAGTCAAAAAAGATTGTACATCATTGAATGCCAAAAAGAAAAACATGGTCTGTTTGTAGATCGGTATGTTTATATAGATCATAATCTTTAAACAAATACATTATTGTTTTAAAATTTTCCTCAACAATCTCTCAAGCAGGTTAAAAATTGAAATCTTCTCCCCCTAGATACATGACATTTAAAAATGGATGCACATACAAATGATTCCTTCGTTTATTTCCTATTCTATTAAAATTAATAAAACCGACTAACTCTATACAAGATTCAAATTCCTCGTTATAAAATTGTAAAACATTATTTCTGACTTATTATAAAACTCTGTACAACCTTTATGAATTTCCCTAGGGCAATTGCAATGTCGATACTAGGTAATTCTGTGATCAGCTCAATTGCTTGCACCTTAGTTCTTATACCATATTTTACAAATATAGGGCGCAGCCAAAGTTTACGCTGATCTAAGATGTTTCTACAGTCCAGCAAAATGAGCAAGGAGTCCCCTTTTGTGCCCAGCCTACATTTACAACACCCATTAGGGTCCAACATTTTGGTTTTAATTTCTTTATTTATTAGCCATGGGTTAATCCCAATACGCAACCTTAGGATCTCTTGCCTAAACCACGGGTTTAGTAGGGTGTCCAGATAGGGGAACCTGTTTTCCTTTGCCCATGCGTTCATCTTGAACGCTACCGATATTTTCTTACAAAGGTATTCCCTGTCCGTACTTCAAGTAGCTACTTGTCCATAGAACTTTAGCTCATTTTTAGTACACTCTACTGTTAGGGAGTCTTGGCATATGTCCACTTTTAAGGTCTCGCAGGCCTGTACCATTCTCTTCCTGCACATTTTTGCCCAATTTAAGTTACTTAGTTGTATCTCTTTTCGACACCATTCTGCAACTTTTTGTCCTTTTTCATTTTCAAGGCGTTTCCAAAATCTAATCACTGCTACTTGTGATTGTACCCCCCCAAGCTGTTGTTTCTAGTTCTGTTCTTATTGCTTGCACCATTGCTGATGGGGGCAGGGATAAAAGATTTTTCAGGCATTTTCCTTCCTCTAGGTCCCAGACTCCCTTACCGCTCAAATAAAGGATTTCTGCTCCATAGAGTACTTGCGATGGGCTCATTGCACTGAAAGCTTTTAATAATGGTCGATGTGACTTATCCCCATAGTCACGGTTAAACATTTTTAAACCAGCGATTGATGTTTGTGCCTTCGCTTTTTGGGCTTCTATGTGTCTTTGCCAATTTAATCTTTTGTCGAACCACACACCTAGGTAGTGGTACTCATTAACAGATTCTAATTTAAGATCCCCTAAAAACCAATTAAACTTAGCCACTGTTTTCCCAAAGCATAGGATTTTTGTCTTGTCTAGGTTTACAGTTGAAAATTTCTTTGTGCAATATTCATTAAAAGAGTTCAGCTTCCTTTAAAGGCCTATATCCACTATTACGAGATCGTGCGCATATAATAGGCATGGCACCTTTTTACCATTCATTCTTGGGCTGGCACTACCCTTAACTTCTAGCCAATACGGTAATTCCGATAAAAATATGGAAAATAGCTGGGGGGCCAGTACACAGCCTTGTCTCAAACCGTTTTCGATTGGTATTTTTGGTGTCAATGACCCCTCGGAGTCCCTAATTACTTGGGCCCAGTTGCCACGGTGCAATTCTTTTAGTATAGTCAACAGGTCTCTTGGGATATTTTTACTAATTAGTGTTTCCCAGAGACAGTCCCTATCCACTGAGTTGAATGCGGCTCGGAAGTCCACGAAGCAGCAGCAGAGCTTTCCGTTCTGCTCCGTTGACTTCCTTGCCATTGCCCATAAAGAGAAGCAGTGGTCTATTGTGGAATGTCCCTCCCTGAAGCCTCCCTGTTCAATGGGTACTATTGAATACTCCTCAACCCAGTCATTTAGTCTATTTAAGACTAATTTTGAGAATACTTTTTCCCCTATGTCTAAAAGATTTATCAGTCTATAATTTTGAGGTTCCCCCATACTGCCCTTTTTAAAGATAGGTCTAATTATTGCGCCCTTCCAGTTTAATGGCATTTTACCTTCTGTTAAAATTACTTGGAATAGCTGGGAGAGGAATCTTGCAAACCACTTTGTTTGAGATTTTAATATTATCGCTGGGAGATTATCCGGCCGTGCGGCCCGGGTTAGGTTCAACTTCTTAATTGTTTCTTCCACACGCTCTTCAGTAAAATTTGATTTGAATTCTTCTGAGATTTCCTGCCAACCATCGGATACTGTATCTCCTGAAGATATTCGGGCTCCATACAGTTCCCTTAGGTATTTATCCCAGGCTGCCTCACTTACGACGCATATCATTTCTCCAGCTCGGGGGGACGATGCTGATTTTATCAATTTCCAGAATTGTCTCAAGTTCTTAGCCTTGATTGATTCTAGCAGCTCGCCCCAGCATTTCTCTTTATAGGCCCTTTTTGCGTCGGAGACCATCTTTTTAAACTCAGCTTTCAAATTAATGATATGCAGCCTGATTCATCAAGGGGCCGTTTTGCGAGCCCCTAATAACGATTCATAGCGAATCGCTATTAAGGACTTGCAAAACGGTATTCATGTAGGAATTGCTAAATAAATAGCGATTCCTACATATTCCTTATTTGCGAGTAGCAATTTGCTACTCGCAAATAAGGAATAACTCCCCATTCATTCCTATGGGCCAAAAGGCCCATAGGAATGAATGGGGAGTATCCCTTATTTGCGAGTAGCAATTTGCTACTCGCAAATAAGATAGCGATTTAAAGGGTGCCAGGGGTGTCCAAAGGACACCCTGTAGCACCCCTTAAATGCACATTTGAACAGGTGTTGCGCACACACATGTCCAAAGGACATGTGTGTGTGTAACATGCAAAAGAAATGCTTTTTACACTATTTTCGCAATTTACCACCAAGTCAGACTTGGTGGTAAATTGCGACCAAATATTGCAATTTCGCAATTTCTAATTGGTTGATGAATTGCATTTAAGGAATCTCTATTAGAGATTCCTTAAATCCAATTCCTCGCAAATATGCGAATTCTTAAATAGCGATTTTTGCATTTGGGATGATGAATCCCAAATGCAAAAATTGCACTCGCAAAAGGCAAGATTCTGAGAATCTTGCCCTTTGCAAGTGCAATTTAGCTTGATGAATCAGGCTGATGGTCTTTTCTCTCTTGGTTTAACTCTTTACTTTGCTTTCTGGCTTCTGCCCTTATCTCCCTTTTTTTACTTTGGCAGTCCATTGAGGACCATTTCAGATGACTGACCCGGTTTATTGTACCTTTTCTTTTATCCTTTTTTAATTCTATTCTAAGGCACTGGACTACTTGGGCTATTTTCTCCTCATACCATTCCAGGTTTTCCCTCTCGTGGTTTACTAATTCTACCTTTAATTGAAATGATTTTAGCTTTTCCTGGTACTCGTCTGTTAATCTTTTTGTCGCCCGTTTTGGGTAATTCACCTCTTGTGGGATCGTCTTTTCTCTTGGTTCCAACCTTCCCCCTTTTAACATCAATTGGAGCGGGTTATGGTCACTACTCTCGCTTTGAAGTACCTTAAATTCCCGCACTAAGGGGAAATTCCAGGCTAGCATGAATACATAGTCAATTGTAGCGTTTTGTGAGCCTTTTTTAAAGGTCTTCTTTGCCGGGCAGTCTGTTTTAAATCTGCAATTTAAGCAAAAAAGGCCCTTTTCCCCTAAATAGTTGACCAAATCCCAATCTTGTTTCGAGGGAACACATGCTGGGAAGCTGGCATAGTTAATTCCATAGGTATCCAGTAGTTCTGTGTACCAGCGATCTGCCTTCATTGGATGCAACTTGTGGTTAAAATCCCCCAAAATTAACAATACGTCTGAGGCATACATTTCTAAAATACCATCTATATCTTGTTTAAAATTCTCCATCTCATTTACATATTCACCCACATTGTCCCACTGCATATAGACATTTATGACAATTATCATTTTGCATGTCTTATCCAGGGTCAGATGATTTAATCTGCAAGCCAATAGCCATTTACACTTTACTTTTAACAGTACTGCATTACTTAATATTTTTGTCAAGATAAGTGTCATAATTACCCCCGATGGGCGGCCAAATCTTTGCCTCATGGCCAGACGATTTAGTTGGTGGTAGCCCTCGAAGATAGGGGTTTCGCCGCATGCCCAGGTCTCTTGTAGGCAGGCAATTGCTACTTTGTTTACTTGTTTCTTTATATGTTCTTGTTTTGTCTCATTGCCTAACCCATTTACATTCCACGATAAGAGACTTAGGCTATGAGGCACCCCTCTCTCCTATTCTATCTCACTTAAGCCACCAGCTTCCCCCATTCCATCCAAGTATCTCTCCGAGGGGTCTCCCAGATAACTACCTTGGCTCCAGTTACCCCACAAGTCCTCTTTTACAGTGTTGTTTATCACTACCTTCAGGCGGCTACCATCTTCTTCGTTAACCTGTTGTAGCCTTACCTGTCTCCTCCCAAGACCTGCATGGCACTTTAGAAAGTTCCTTCTGGGTTGTAATTCGTCCCTTAGATCGTTTTCTGTGATCACCCGTACTCCCCCTTGGAGTATCTCACTGGCTGCTTTCATAATTGCCATTTTTACCAAGTGCCATTTTTACCTGTTTGTAGAAAATTACCTTTGTAGTAGGTTATATTCTTACACTGTCGGATACGTTTATGTTTTGTATGTAGACTCGGTTTCGTTAGACCTAAAGGTAAAAAAGACTAGACATCAAGACTTATTCTCACTAATAGTAGACACAACATGGAAAAATTACTTTAGCAGTCGAAAAGATAAATAAATAGACAGAGCGTATTTGCCGGGCACAAAAACAATGGCGATCTTACCATGCTGCCACCTCCTTGTGCGGCTGCAATGCCGGCTCGCGAAGCGGCTGAACTGGCTTGCTCAAATATAAGGGCCGGTAGCTGTACCAAGTGTATGGAGCATTTACCTTAGTTAGCACTGCGGGGCTCTTGCCATTTTGTATCGTCACTTCTTCTTCTACTCAAGATCGAATGCGGCAATGTTCTGTCGCGTCTATTTGGACGTCGGGCCTCTGTTAAGCATCCTGGGAAATGGAGTTCAATATTCGCCGATGAGAGGCTATATGTGTCTACATCGCGCGACTTCGAATGTCCGTTTTAGTGCCTCCCTTGTTCATTTTTCACTCAAGGTGGTAAATACGAGAAACTAAAAAACAGGGTAAATGTAAGAATATATACTTAACACATAAGGTATGTGTGTCGGTTGAACCATTTTGATTGCACAGCCAGATGGTAGCTGTTGGGGCACGTAGTTCTTAATAAAGCTGCTGTTTGCATCGGTTAGAACAAAGTGGGAATTCTAATGTTTCTCCCTGTTAACCTCTTGTCCAGTGGGGTGGAGAGACGCAGTAGAACTGAATATTTATTGCGTCTCATGAATGACACAGCCAGTTGGTGGCTGCTGGGGGTTGTAGTTCTTGCTGATGCTAAAGATCGCATTTTTAGGGACAAAGTGAGAGTTCTTATCCAGTTGAGAGGCACCTAGTAGCGCTACATATCTGCTGCGTCCTTGTGGCTGCCCCGTCTTCCAATTGTAAGACTACAGATTGAGACAGCGTCTCAACTCGTGAATGTGTAGTGCTTAATTTGACTATCATGAGATGATCCGATTCAGAGACATCACGTATCCCATCTATGCTTATAGGTGGTAAAGTTCAGGCATCTCGTTTAAACCATTGACTGCTGAGTTGTACTTCAGAATTAATATGGCCTGTCTTTTTGATAACTTCGCCTCCATGTCACCTCCTCTGGGGTCAGGCTCGATTTTCGAAATAAGTGTCCATTTTATGTAGTTCTCAGTATGGGCATATTCGTTCCAGTGTTGTACCAATGGTGTTGTTAGGACCATTTTTCGGATCCTGGATTTGTGCTGGGTAATCCGATGTCTGATTTCTTGATTTGTTTTTCCAATGTAAAGTTTTTTACAAGGTATTTCGATTTAAAGTTTGTAAATTTCTCATGCTTCCAGGAAATCCCATTGTGCTGGAACAGATCTCCCTCTATTGTTAGTGGATAGCAGATACATGTCCCACATTTATGGTGTCCAGAGATGGGCGGTAGATTGACATATTCTCGCAAGGTTTGAATTTTCGTTTTTGGGATCGCTGCTCTCACAATTTGACTCGCGATACTTTTGTCTTTTTTGAAAGCGAACAACGGGGCTTTGCCCAATATCGTGTCTAGATCTTTCACTAAATGCCAGTTTTGGTGCATCCAGGACATTAAACTTTAGCAGATTCTAAAGTTAAGTTTAGTTGGCAGAGGCATGCACTATGGCATGGGGGGCTTTTAGTAAGGACTACCATTTTATATATAGCCAACACTACACTTTCCGGCACCAATTTTCATACATGTATTATGAATGCCAACAGGCTCCCACTTGGAATGTTTTTACATGGCAATTACTTCAAAGCCATTCAATAAAGTCTTGCTGAATATAATATAGGTTAATCCCCAATCTCTCATGTCAACCCCCAACAGAAGAGAATTTCTTCGAGTGTCCCACTGGGTTTCAGGTAAGACCTCCTTACATTCATCTGTTGTTCCTTTACCCTCAATTTCTGATGTCATATATCACTTTCAAGCACATGATAATTAGCTCTCAGATTCCTGTGTATGCTTATTAATGCTCACGTCCACTAAGCACTGATATCAAACACATGATATCATTTTTGCCAAAAAGCTTGCTGTTCTTTTCATCACAAAGACTTCGATAAAGGATATCTGAAGTCTAAACCCTGCTGCTACTTTTTTCCTTTCTTTCAGCATTACTCATTTTGACCATCCTCACAAAGAAGGAGGGGACCAGGTAATCCTCAACAGGTGTACTTTTAACTCTCAGACCTTTGAGGCTTGACCTCTTTTTAAACTTTTCCTAATCAATACATGACCCTCACTTGGTTTCCTAAATGTCTGTCAGTTAACCATCCTCCTGCTCCTCTCTTTCAATTTTGTCTACGCCTTTTGCAGAAAAGATTGACCCCTTGCCCTTTAAGGTTTCTCATATTAGGCAATTGTAATCTTAGATGAATAACATAAACTGCTCAGCTGCCCAAAACATCACAGCCACTTGTTCAAAGATGGATTTTTCCAAGAGGCGTAGGCCCCTTCCACAGAGCTGGACATTCATAAGTTCCCATTTTTATAAGTACGGACACTATTGTGGTAACTCAGGCCATTCTACTTCCATGGCCAGACCACTTTGCTTCTTTTTTCTCATTTTCCCAACAATTCTGTGAAATTGCCATTCACTATTTGATGAGCCTAAGAAAATGTGCCTGATATGAACTTCAGTGCTGAAAATGTGAACTGTACTGGATGAAATTGCTTTCACTAAGAAGCTCAACTCACTTAGGACATCTTCAAAGGTACCCTGGTTTACACCTTTGGTGCCGGTTTAATAAAAAGCTAATACGATGAGTGAACAGCTTTAGCATGCCACCTAAGACCTCATGAGCAAATCTAAAGACAATTCTGCCATATGGATTACAGCACTTCTTGGCCTTTTATACCAGTAACTATCAAAGACACATTGAAATAATCAAAGAGGCCTTGAAATAATCAACTTAGCTAAAACCTTACTTCACATAACCCCACCCCACCCAAGGTCTCTGCTTCAATCTCACAGGCATCTTAGTGGAAAAACATTAGGACAACTTTCAGCCCCATCATATTCTCCCAAACACACCAACTCTCCATTCCAGTCCCAATAGCCTTCTGCCTGCCTCTCACTTCACCAATATTCACTTCAACTTGAAAAATATTTGAGCCTATCATCCATCCATCCTACATAAACCAAAATTGATCCTGCTACACTTGCAAACTTTCTGCTTTTAATGAGAAGCTGTTACTCATTATTGTGAGAGTTTTTCTTTCTGCATATTAAATGCATCCTAAATTGAGCTTACACTCACCTAGGTTGTGTTTAGACTGTGCTCCATCTTGCACCGTTGTCACAAAATATCACGCGGGACTGTTGCGGTTCCTTTCATTCTAAATAAAGAACTGGGATACTCACAGTGATATGTCCCAGAGACTGTCCCTCACTGTACCTCACCAAACATATTTCGACAATTCCAGGCTATTGTTATACAATGTACCAATTTGAACACTCGAATAAACTGTAAGAATGCCTGCAAAATGCATGTCTTTCTGTCAAGAGAGAGACTTTGAATGTATTCTGTAGCAAAATATTTATTTTTACTTGTTACCTATTGGTGCATATCTTGAGAACCATGTACTCATTTAAGAATGCATGGATGACTTTGTCTCAATTCCTATAAAAGGACATGCACATTCCTATGTAGAAGAGATCCTTTCCCCCACCTTTAGAAGGCACAATTATAACAAAAGAAAGTAACAAAGGTGGGAGCGAGTTAGTGAGGGGACAATTTCTTGTTTAATATGAAGAACCCTCACTCACCGACCTGGACGGTGACATGCTTCATCATAGGGTTCCCACTGGGTAGACCGAATGTCTGCCCGGTGTGCTTCAACGCCTAATTTTACAGCGGAGCTAGTTTTTGTGTTGTGAATAGTGCAAAAAATGGTGATGTTAAAAGAAAGCAATCTGTGTCTCAAAAAAACTTTCTATTGAGAGACCAGATTGCGTTTGTTTCGAAACAAGTGAAACGGACTGAATTTGCTAATGTACCAAACTCACGGTTTCGTGGACAGTCCTGGATTTTCCCAGCATCCAATTCCCTGTGAAGAGATAAAATAGAAGAATAAATGCGGCGCAGAGCAACATCATAATTAATCCATTGCTGCCCACGTGGTAAATGCAGACGAACATTTAATCTAAAATTCGGGGGTTAACGCTCGACCGCCCTCCACCATATATATATTATGAATTGTGGCATAGTGAGTTGAAACAATTGTGCAGTGTAGCATGCACAGGTTGTTGATTGAGCATGCATTCAAATTGGCACTAGTTCTAGTGATCGCTAGGGCAGTGCTTCTCAAAGTTATGGGCCTGCCTACTAGTTCCATGTGGTTAAACAGTGCGTGCCCCTAAAGACTCCGAGGAGTATTTCCCGCATCTAAAAAATGGAGCGGCCACCATAGTATGTAAAAAATGTTGTGATTACTCAGGAAACCTTATATGTAGACGTATGATGTCCCACTTCTGTGGGCTCACGGCGGGGGTATTCTTCACGCCGGATTCTCTCTTTAGCTGCGTCAAAGCAATTGTGTGGGATTATTGTTGGTTTAAGTTAAAAACAATCTCTCCAAAAACTACATGAATGGCTACGTTCAATAATCCTGAAAATGTTCCCTGATGTACACAGTGTTTCATTTTTAGGAGGAGTGAAAAGAAGAAGTGAAAAGAATGCCTGGAGCCCTCTCTCTGCATTTGTAGAGTTTCCCAGTTAAGCATTATGGCATTTGAAAAAGCCCCTGTAGTCGAGTATCTCTATGGGATACGTTCTGGTCATGTCATCCCATTTGACATGGCACAAACCAGACGTTTGACATTATAACAATATGGGCGATCCCCACAGTCAAGCGTTTCTCTGCTATTATGCCTCCGTATATCCTGCAATAACAGAATAAACCAAAGGTAACTGCATCCGGGTACTATTTATGCCCCTTGTAATCAAAAAGCCACTCTGTGGTCTACCCTATTCACATTGTCCCGTTTCAAACAAATCCTCGTCAGTTAAAACAACCGCACCTTGGTGGAATTGCGGGTGATATCTTTTCAGAAAGAAAGGCAACAGTTGAAAAAACGCACCTTTTCTGGATCTAAGTGTGTTTTACTTTTACAATTATGCGCATAAAATAACACCCCCACGTAGTTATTTGGGAATCTCGACTTACTTAAAATCAGACGACTGCCCTCCTGTACACCTATCTTCTGCACGCCCGTGGCCCGAATGTTGCCGGAAAGGCAAAACACGGAAGCAGAAGTGGTTCCTTGCGGTCACGTGATCCTCATGCCATTCGGTTCTAGCCATATTCTCCTAAAGGGGAACCCCCTGATTGAAGGAGAATTTTATTTAAAATTTCCGCTATGCAAAAAAAAGGGGCAGAATGTTCGAACTGTTGTTCGAATCCCACAGAGGTTGAATGCAAATTATACCTCTGCTATTAACCCTTTAACTGCTGCCGTCGGCCGTTGGACGTTGCGAGCACTACCTCGATGGTGCTGCGGACGTCCAACGGCCGACGCGGCTCTGCCCACTCTGAGGAACTGCCTCACTGCCGCGAAATAACGGCCGCAGCTAAAGTGATAATAGTCGGGATATAATTAATAATTATTTCTAAAATCATAAGACTTTTCTGGAGGACGAATATAAGAAGACAGGGGCTTTTTTTATTATGAACAGGCATGAAATCACATGAGCTTACTGGAAAGGGAATGGCTAAAAAAGACTGGTCATACTGTACATCATAGAGACCAGGGTCTGGTGATTTTGCATCTAGTTATACTAAATGAATTATTACAGTTACCCACTGAAAATGAGAAATAGGGCAAAACAGTGGCAGGGTCCCTATTAAACGGTTGCTTACATCATATTATAGGTTTCTCAGTGGGATTAGAAACCTTATACATATGGAACTCACAGGAAAAGACCTCTCATCGTCGCATTACTGTGCCCCATGGAATATAATCATTCAACCCTATTTGATGTGTGGACAGGCGGTAAATCCACCGTTGTTCTTTCTCGAACAGGCTATCTTGCGTCCCTGCGTAATTCTCCAGTTGTTCTATTATAGTCCATCGAACATCAGCTGGGGTGTGGTTGAATGTAGGTAATGTGCCATCAGTTTGGTGGTGTTCCTTTGTCATCTGATGTTGCTACGATGTTCTCCAATGCGCTGTTTCACTTTTCTTGAGGTCATACCCACATATCTTGATCTGCATGGGCAGGTGATCAGGTATACCACTTTTTTTCGAATTGCAATTCGTGTGTTTCCGTTGGACCCATTGCTTTCCCTGTTCCAGGTCCAGGACCTTAGTTGCAGATGTGAGGTGACATATGCTGCAGCCCCCGCACGGGTAATGACCTGTGATAGGCGGAAGACCCCAAGCATTCAGGACTGTGAGTTCGTCTTCCTGTCTGTGGTTACTGGGGCGGGTGTATTTCCAATGTTTGTTGATGGAACGACTAACCGCATTGGAAATGGGGTTGTATGTCGTGAAACATGTTAATGGTATGTTTCCTGCTGGTTCCTTGGGGATGTCTTCCAGGAGGGCATCCCGGTTTTGATTCCTCGCTCTCTTCCGCCTTTTTTTGAGGATTCTTTCTGGGTATCCCCTTTCCTGCAATCTTCCAGTCAGTTCTTGGGCCTGGTTCTTGAAATCAGGGAGCTCGCTGCAACTACGTTTTAAACATAAGTATGGCCCAAATGGGAGATTCTCTCTTTGTGGTCGTGGATGAAAACTCGAGAAATGCAGCAAATTGTTCTTAGCGGTGGGTTTTTGGTAGGTCTTCGTCTTCAGTTGGCTCCCCACTCTGTTAATAGTCACGCCCAGAAAGACTATTTCATCCTTATTATGATGGTGAGTGAACTTCAAATGAGGATCACATGTGTTGATCCAGTGAAAGAAGGACACAAGTAGGGCCTCTGATCCCTTCCAAATCATGAGGACGTCGTCAATGTACCTTTGCCAGAATGTGATGTTTTGTGAGAAAGGGTTGGTTGGTACTAGAATGTGCTTACATTCGAAGTCATACACATACAGGCCAGCGACACTGGGAGCAAATGTGCTGCCCATAGACGTGCCGGTGGCCTGTAGGTAGATATCATCTTGGTATTGGAAGAAGTTTTGCTTCAGTGCAAGGGTGGCGCAACTCACCACAAAATCCGTTGGTTTTGTAAAGTCCCACACTGCTTGATTTAGAGTTTCAGTTATCACCCTTATTGTGTCGTCCTGGGATATGCAAGTGTAGAAACTTTCAATGTCAAGGGACACCAAAAAACATGGGTCATCTGGCATCTGAATCTCTCGAAGCATAGCTAAGAGGCCCTTAGTATCTTTGATGTAAGTGCTCGTAATTTGTATCAATGGTTTGAGGAAGAAGTCACAGTTTTTTGACAAAGGCTCCAAAGGTGAGCCAATGCCGGAGAGGATAGGTCGTCCTGGTCGTGGAAGCCTGTTCTTATGTGTTTTGGGCAGTGTGTAAAAATACGGAATCTTTCCCTTTGATGCCATCAAAAAGGCGGCTTCCTGTCTGGTGATGTGACCTGTTTCTTCCGCTGTAGTCACCAAATCTGAGATTTCTTTACGTAAGGCTGGTGATGGATCTTCCTGTAGTAAGACACAATTGTCCGTATTGTTTAGAAGTCGTCTGCACTCAATGTCGTAATCCTCCACATCTTGTATTACTAAGCCTCCGCCTTTGTCCGCGGCTTTTATTATGATTTTGGAATTAGTTTGAAGATTTTCCAAAGCTTTATATTCAATCGCTTTCAGGTTTTTGAAGGGTGAAGGATCTGGTATGCTTTCTACTTCATTAAAACAGCTTGTTCAAAAGCTATTAGTTCAGGAGGGACAGTATAAGGAGGTGGTGTGAAAGTTGACCTGGGTCTGAAGCCGATGTCGCTTGTATTCGCCTGAGAGCTTTCCATAGTTTGAGTTTCAAAGAAGCTCTTTAATTTCAATTTACGAAAGAATTCAGCTAATTCGCAATGTAATTTAAAGCGATCCAACCTTGCTGTGGGTATGAACCCAAGGCCCTTATCCAAAAGGGATATCTCATCCCTGCTCAGAGTTGTTGAAGAAAGATTGGTAATCAGGCTCCTAGATTGCTGGGGCCCGCTCGTTGTTCCAGGGTCTTGCTCCTGGTGTTGTCGCCTACTGCCTTTTCTTGTCCCCAATGTACTTGGTTGCCCCCTCTCCTTCTGCCCCTGCCCCTGCTGCCTCGTCCTAAAAAATGTTGGGGATACATGTTCTGTTGATATTGGGGAAAGGACATAGGATGTGGATTCCACCCCATCATTGGTGGAAAAGGGGGTTGTTGGAGGTTTGGATGGAAGTTCCCACCTCCCATTTGGTTGTAGGGGCACCATGGTTGGGGGTTTTATATTCTTCTAGCTCTGCCTCTCCCTTGCGATCTATTTCCTGTACTGCCGGAACTAGATCCGCTAGTTGTGGAGCCCTCATTCCCTGTGATATCAGTATCTATAGTTGTTCTGTTAGGTGGTGTGTAATCTGGGCTTGAGTAGGGATAGGTTTTTTCATATGACCAGCGTTTTAGATCTTTTTGTAATTGTTGGGCCTTAGATTGGGCAAGATTTTCTTTGTACTCGTTTACCTCTTTGTTGAGTTTGTCCAATATTTTTTTATACCCTGTAAGAGTAGTACGGAAATGGGTCTCGGTCACTTGGATTTCTACTAAGAGAGCCTCCGAGAGTCGGAGCACTGTCTTCATGATTAGCACTCCCCAATCACGGGTACAATGCCACGCTATTTGCGCCCACTCTTTTCTAAACGTGGCATTATCCAAGAAAATTCTGGGGCATTAGTCACCAAAAGGCCTTTTGGTGCTGTGTTATTTTTCAGATATTCTTTTATCATTTTGCCGTGTAAGATGGCTCGTATACGGCATCTTTTTGCTCAGAAACTTTGTCCCACTCAGTTGTTTGGGAGATAGTTTGTGCCACTTAGGGGTCTGAAAATAGGGCTGGGTCTGACAAGAGAGCATCTACTTTCTCTCGAGAATAAGAGAGGCCTACATTTTCCATACTAACGGTGAGGAGAAACACGTGAAAACGAGAAAAACAGAATCTATAAAGAGACTCTTGCAGCTCTGCGCTACAATTCACGCATAAACAAAGAGAGAGATAGGGTAAAGAACCACTCTTCAACCCCTGCTAATTATATTGAAACAACAAAAGAGTGATCAGGGGTGTGCATCCAAAACAAGTTAAAGGTTACACTCCCCAAAAGAAAACAACAAAAGAAAGCAACAAAGGTGGGAGCGGGTTAGTGAGGGGACAATTTCTTGTTTAATATGAAGAACCCTCACTCACCGGCCTGGTCGGTGACATGCTTCATCATAGGGTTCCCACCGGGTAGACCGAATGTCTGCCCGGTGTGCTTCAACGCCTGATGTTACAGCGAATTTTGTGTTGTGAATAGTGCAAAAAATGGTGATGTTAAAAGAAAGCAGTCTGTGTCGCAAAAAAACTTTTATTGAGAGACCAGATTGCGTTCGTTTAAAAACAAGTGAAACGGACGCCAAAAGGTTAAAGTTTGAACCAATAGTGTCCTTAGTCTAAAGAATTGTTGGTCGACATGTTTCTGCTCAAATTGGCTTGACGGGCGAGCTTTAATCAGGACCAATCAATACCCCGGGTGGTATACACATGCTAAGGTGTATCCTGTCCTCAGGGCTGAATTTGCTAATATACCAAACTCACGGTTTCGTGGACAGTCCTGGATTTTCTCAGCGTCCAATACCCTGTGAAGAAATAAAAAAGAAGAAAAAATGCGACGCAGAGCAACATCATAATTAATCCATTGCTGCTCACGTGGTAAATGCAGACACATATTTAATCTAACATTCGTGGGTTATCACTCGACCGCCCTCCACCATATATATATTATGAATTGTGGCGCAATAGTGAGTTGATACAATTGCGCAGTGTAGCATGCACAAGTTGTTGATTGAGCATGCATTCAAATTGGCACTAGTTCTAGTGATCGCTAGGGCACTGCTTCTCAAAGTTATGGGCCTGCCTACTAGTTTCGTGTGGTTAAACAGTGCGTGCCCCTAAACACTCCGTGGAGTATTTGCCGCATCCAAAAAATGGAGCCACCACCATTGTATGAAAAACATGTTGTGATTACTCTTGAAATCTTACATGTAGACGTATTATGTCCCGCTTCTGTGTGCTCACGGCGCGGGTATTCTTCACGCCGGATACTCTCTGTAGCAGCATCAAAGCAATTGTGTGGGATTATTGTTGGTTTAAGTTAAAAACAAACTCTCCAAAAACTAAATGAATGGCTATGTTCAATAATCCTGAAAATGTTCCCTGATGTACACAGCATTTCATTTTTAGGAGGAATGAAAAGAAGAAGTGAAAAGAATGCCTGGAGCCCTCTCTCAGCATTTGTAGAGGTTTCCAGGTAAGCATTATGGCATTTGAAAAAGCTCCTGTAGTCGAGTATCTCTATGGGATATGTTCTGGTCATGTCGTCCCATTTGACACCGCACAAACAAGACATTTGACATTATAACAATATGGGCGTTCCCCACAGTCAAGCGTTCCTCTGCTATTATGCCTCCGTATATCCCGCCATAACAGAATAAACCAAAGGTAACAGCATCCGGGTACTATTTATGCCCCTTATAATCAAAAAGCCTCTCTGGGGTCTACCCTATTCACATTGCCCCGTTTCAAACAAATCGGTGCCAGTTAAAATAACCGCTCCTTGCATGGAATTGCGGGTGATACCTTTTCAGAAAGAAAGGCGACAGTTGAAAAAACGCGCCTTTTCTGGATCTAAGTGTGTTTTACTTTTACAATTAAGCGCATATAATAACACCCCCACGTAGTTATTTGGGAATCTCGACTTACTGAAAATCCGACGACTGCCCTCCTGTACACCTATCTGCTGCACGTCCGTGGCCCGAATGTTGCCAGAAAGGCAAAACACAGAAGCAGAGTGCTTCCTTGCGGTCACGTGATCCTCACGTCATTCGGTTCTAGCTGTATTCTCTTAAAGGGGAACCCCCTGATTGAAGGAGAACTTTATTTAAAATTGCCACTGTGCACAAAAAACTTCGAATGTAAGCACATTCTAGTACCAACCAACCCTTTCTCACAAAACATCACATTCTGGCAAAGGTACAATGACGACGTCCTCATGATTTGGAAGGGTTTAGAGGCCCTACTTGTGTCCTCCTTTCACTGGATCAACACGTGTGATCCTCATTTGAAGTTCACTCACCATCATCATAAGGATGAAATGGTCTTTCTGGACGTGACTATTAACAGAGTGTGGAGCCAACTGAAGACGAAGACCTACAAAAAAACCACAGCTAAGAACAATTTACTGCATTTCTCGAGTTTTCACCCACGACCACTCAGAGAGAATCTCCCATTTGGGCAATACTTATGTTTAAAACGTAATTACAGCGAGCTCTCTGATTTCCAGAACCAGGCCCAAGAACTGAACGGAAGATTGCAGGAAAGGGGATACCCAGAAAGAATCCTCAAAAAAAGCCGGAAGAGAGCGAGGAATCAAAACCGGGATGTTCTCCTGGAAGACATCCCCAAGGAACCAGCAGGAAACATACCATTAACATGTGTCACGACATACAACCCCATTTCCAATGCGGATAGTCGTTCCATCAACAAACATTGGAAAATCCTCACCAGCAATAATCATGACTGGACAAAACCCTTGTTCTCCTATAAACGGGCGAGGAGCCTTGAGGATTTTTTGGTCCATACACGACCCCGTAACCACAGACAGGAAGACGAACGCACAGTCCTGAATGCTTGGGGCCTTCGCCTATCACGGGTCATTACCCGTGCGGGGACTGCAGCATATCTCACCTCACATCTGCAACTAAGGTCCTGGATCTGGAACAGGGAAAGCAATGGGTCCAACGAAAACACACAAATTGCAATTCGCAAAACGTGGTATACCTGATCACCTGCCTGTGCAGATCAAGATATGTGGGTATGACCTCAAGAAAAGTGAAACAGCGCATTGGAGAACATCGTATTAACGTCAGATGTCAAAGGAACACCACCAAACTGACGGCGCATTACCTACAATTCAACCACACCCCAGCTGATGTTCGATGGACTATAATAGAACAACTGGAGAATTACGCAGGGACGCAAGATCGCCTGTTCGAGAAAGAACAACGGTGGATTTATCGCCTGTCCACACATCAAATAGAGTTGAATGATAATATTCCATGGGGCACAGTAATGCGATGATGAGAGTTTTTTTCCTCTGAGTTCCATAGGTATAAGGTTTCTAATCCCACTGAGAAACCTATAATATGAAGTAAGCAACCGTTTAATAGGGTCCCTGCTACTGTTTTGCCCTATTTCCCATTTTCAGTGGGTAACTGTAATAATTCATTTAGTATAACTAGATGCAAAATCACCAGACCCTGGTCCCCATGATATACAGTATGACCAGTCTTTTTAGCCACACCCTTTCCAGTAAGCTCATGTGATTTCATGCCTGTTCATAATAATAAAAAAGCCCCTGTCTTCTTATATTCGTCCTCCAGGAAAGTCTTATTGATTTAGAAGTGATTATTTAATATATCCCGACTATTATTAGCAGAGGTATAATTCGCATTCAACCTCTGTGGGATCCGAACAACAGTTCGATCATTCTGTCCCTTTTTTGTGCACAGCGGCAACTTTAAATAAGGTTCTCCTTCTAACAGGGAGTTCCCCTTTAAGAGAATACGGCTAGAACCGAATGACGTGAGGATCACGTAACCGTAAGGAAGCACTTTTGCTTCCGTGTTTTGCCTTTCTGGCAACATCCGGGCCACGGATGTGCAGCAGATAGGTGTACAGGAGGGCAGTAGTCGGATTTTAAGTAAGTCGAGATTCCCAAATAACTACGTGGGGGTGTTATTATATGCCCATAATTGTAAAAGTAAAACACACTTAGATCCAGAAAAGGCGCGTTTTTTCAACTGTCACCTTTCTTTCTGAAAAGATATCACCCGCAATTCCACGCAAGGTGCGGTTGTTTTAACTGACGCCGATTTGTTTGAAACGGGGCAATGTGAATAGGGTAGACCACAGAGTGGCTTTTTGATTATAAGGGGCATAAATAGTACCCGGATGCTGTTACCTTTGGATTATACTGTTATTGCGGGATATACGGAGGCATAATAGGAGAGAAACGCTTGACTGTGGGGAACGCCCATATTGTTATAATGTCAAACGTCTGGTTTGTGCTGTGTCATATGGGACGACATGACCAGAACGTATCCCATAGAGATACTCGACTACAGGGGCTTTTTCAAATGCCATAATGCTTATCTGGGAAACTCTACAAATGCTGAGAGAGGGCTCCAGGCATTCTTTTGACTTCTTCTTTTCATTCCTCCTAAAAATGAAACGCTGTGTACATCAGGGAACATTTTCAGGATTATTGAACAAAGCCATTCATGTAGTTTTTGGAGAGATTGTTTTAACTTAAACTAACAATAATCCCACAATTGCTTTGACGCTGCTACAGAGAGTATCCAGCGTGAAGAATACCCCCGTCGTGAGCCCACAGTGGCGGGATATAATACGTCTACATGTAAGATTTCCCGAGCAATCACAACATGTTTTCCATACTATGGTGGCAGCACCATTTTTTGGATGCGGCAAATACTTCACGGAGTGTTTAGGGGCACGCACTGTTTAACCACACAAAACTAGTAGGCAGGCCAATAACTTTGAGAAGCACTGCCCTAGCGATCACTCAAACTAGTGCCAATTTGAATGCATGCTCAATCAACAACTTGTGCATGCTACACTGCGCAATTGTTTCAACTCACTATTGCGCCACAATTCATAATATATTTATGGTGGAGGGCGGGCAAGAGATAACCCACGAATCTTAGATTAACCCCTTCCATGCTGGGCCGATTCTGCTCCTGTGCTGAAGATTTCAGCGCGGGTGCGGTCATGACGACCCCCAGCCGTCATCAGCACACGAGCACTGTAGTGCATGACGGCTGGGGGCAGTCATCAGCATGGAAGGGGTTAAATGTGTGTCTACATTTACCACGTGGGTAGCAATGGGTTAATTATGATGTTGCTCTGCGCCACATTTTTTCTTCTTTTTTATTTCTTCACAGGGTATTGGACGCTGGGAAAATCCAGGATTGTCCACGAAACCGTGAGTTTGGTACATTAGCAAATTCAGCCCTGAGGACAGGATACACCTTAGCGTGTGTATACCACCCAGGGTATTTACTGGTCCTGATGAAAGCTTGGCTGAGCAAGCCAATTTGAGCAGAAACATGTCGACCAACAATTTCTTACACTAAGGACACTACTGGTTCAAACTTGTGACCTTTTGGCCATCTGTTTCACTTGTTTTTAAACAAACGCAATCTGGTCTCTTAATAAAAAGTTTTTTTGAGACACAGACTGCTTTCTTTTAACATCACCATTTTTTGCACTATTCACAACACAAAAACCAGCTCCGCTGCAACATCAGGCATTGAAGCACACCGGGCAGACATTCGGTCTACCCGGTTCGAACCCTATGATGAAGCATGTCGCCGACCAGGTCGGTGAGTGAGGGTTCTACATTTTAAACAAGAAATTGTACCCTCACTAACCCGCTCCCACCTTTGTTGCTTTATTTTGTTGTTTTCTTTTGAGGAGTGTAACCTTTAACTTGTTTTGGATGCAACCCCTGATCACTCTTTTGTTGTTTCAATATAATTAGAAGGGGTTGAAGAGTGGTTCTTTACCCTATCTCTCTCTTTGTTTATGCGCGAAGGCACAATTATGCCGGATTTAACTTAGAACTTATCCCAAAATAAATGGTACCCCAGTATCTTTATTACTGTATGCTGACGACGCGGTGATTATGGCCCGCACACAGATAGGTCTCCAGAAAGCCATAACAGGTTTCTCATCCTTCATGTCCACGAGAGGCTTAAAGATAAACGAGGGGAAAACATTTACAATGACATGCTCCTTGAGGAAAAACATACCAGACTGCAAAACCTTTGTTAATAGCAGTAAGATAGCGATGACCAAAACCTTTTCCTATCTAGGAATTACATTTAATAATAAGGGTACATGGTCCCCAGCAATAACCTCGAGGAACTTAGCCTTCGCCCGCACAATAGGCGCTCTTAAACACTTTGCTAAAAGATTGGGCAGGAAACCTGTGAACATCTTACTGAAGATATATGCTGCTAAATGCGTGTCTACCGCCGTTTATGGGGCGGGTGTATGGGGCATCGCGGATAGTACGCAGATCCAAACAGTGGAAAATGCTTTCCTTAGGTACCTACTTTCAGTTCCTCGCTCCACGTCCACTACTGTGTGCCACAATGAACTGGACAGAGTCCATATTATAGACCTGATAAAAATAGCACCAGTAATGCTGTGGTATAAGATTTGGACATGCGAGGATACAGGGTTCAATAGGGAAGTAATTAACGACTGTTTAACCCATTCTGCGTCCACCAAACAACCATGGCTAGCCTATGTGAAAAAGTTCTTTCTTTCTATTGGTAAACCAGATCTCTATTCGAACCCCATAACATGCTCACAAATATCAAAAAAATCCCTAAAAATGGCATGTTTGGATTTACTGACAGAACGAAGATGGTACTTAGACGGGCACAAATCTACCATAGTAGCACATCGTAACATCTTACATGGTCCGGGTATTCATGCTTATTTAGCATCAACCTATTCATGTTATCATAGAATGCTCCTGACCCGAATGAGGACGGAGTCGTTCTATAGGCTTGTATCCTTCCCCATGACAAATGATTGGTCTGCAATCATGGAAAAATGCCCGTGTGATGACTTATCTAGACAGTCAAATTTACATTGTATATTTTTCTGTAAGTATTATCAATGGGGGAGAAAAAGATATCTGTTACCACTGCTAAAGTCATGGGGTGTAAGAACTTGTAAAACCGCACTGTTTAGATTATACATGCTGCAAGATGAAGTTACCATAGTGACAGTGATAAAATTCCTGACGTTTATCGTAAAATGTAGGGGGTCCATGGGAAATATATAGGTCTTCTTGGATATACATAAAACTGAAAACTCGTATTATAATGTTCCTTATAAACACCGGATAATACGTATACAGTAGCAGACTGTATGAACTCCAAGAGTCCTGCAAATGAATTTTAGAACTTTTATATATGCAATTTAATGAATTTTATCTATTCTATCTTGATGATAGGTTTTACTGTAAGAAATTTTATATATAAGAAAAATTGTTTAGTTGCTTTTCGTTTTATATTTGTATGTTATGCTTTTATGGTTTTTTGCCAAAACACCGAATAAAGCTATCTTGAATTGAATTGAACTTAGAACTGTACTGAATTTCTAGTACACATGATCTGTATGCTTTGCTGCTGAATTTAATTATGGCATGTTCTATGTAAACTGCCTATTTATTCTTTATATAAAGCTTTGAAGCAACAACCTTTGTATCTCATCCTTACAAGAATTGTTATCACCTGCTACTGAGTTTAATCAATTAGAAAGAAGTGACAGCTCCAGTTGGGAGCATCAAAATTAATATAGGAACTTTACCACTTCCAGTCCTAGCTGTTTGTGCTCCATGAGTTGGATATTAGAATAAGTATGCGCATTGACATGATCAATACAAATTAAAGTTTTGGGTGTATTGCATTCCAGATTCAAACCATTCCATGGCAATTAGCCAAACCTTGTCTTAGCCCTGAATGTCCTCTGCCGATCACTAGATTAAGGAGGTGCAGCCACCCTAAACTGACAGGCTCTGACTATGGAATTCAACACACTCTTGCACTCCATCCTAATAGAAATACCTTAAGATTCTAGTGAGAGGCCAGACACTTGATTGGCTACATTCTTTGTTTGCAAGGCAGGCTCAAGTAATTTCTTCCCATTAAATCTGCTTCTATGACTCTCTTCTGTGGAGTTTTATAGAACTTGGGCATCAGCCCCAGCCTCTTTAACACTTATACTATCTCCAACTATTCCTTAGATACTCCTATGGTTTCATATTTTTTCTCCTATGTGGATGATATGTAATCCACCATGAGCATTACTTGGTACACATTACACACAAAAGTGGTGTACGGGCTGCTTATCAGCCATCGCAAGATAGATGCTGATATTAAACTCCAGCAGTAGGGTAATCATTGTCATTGATCTCTCTACAACTGTCTACAAACACAACTGGTGGCCAATCGGCTTGTACTGTCCCCTCAAGCCACTGGTGTCTGCCAACATCGATTCATCATGTTTGAGCCTTGGTTGTTGTGCAAAAAGAATGATAACAAGAAACAGTCCTTATGGTCTTACATGATGCATTTGCATCTCTTCCGAATGTGTTTCTCTCCACTTGTGACCAACAACGAAGTGCACCCTCTTTTAGCCGCTTGCATGAGCAGCAAATTGTTGCGCTGTGTGGGTCATTTACATAGTGGGCGGGATTCGGGAGTCTTGAGCACACGCCCACTGTGACTCATGACGGCTGGGGCCGTCATGAGCATGCAAGGGGTTAACCCATTTGCATTTGCCACCATGCCATTAACATGACTGAGCCTATCTTGATGATCGTCAATCCTTCAAAAGTCATGATCTCTCACAGGTACTCTAGTGCTTCTCAGAGAATCATCTTGGAGTTGCATATGTGCAGCTTTCTTGCCTGGGAAATCTACTGGTATAGTTTTGATTGTAAGGTCTTGGACCTTCATTGCTGACAAATTTACATTACTCTATTTTCTGTAAAAACTCTTAAAAACTTGTTTTGATATCTTTGTTATAATTATGCAACCCCCATCATTTCTCCTAATGCAGCCCCTTTCATGTACATTCAAGTGCAAGCACCAGCACACCCTTGCCCTCACTTATGGTGATTTAGTATGCCCTACGCCAACGTGAAAGGGCAGGAATGCACCGTATTTAACCAATATGGTGCATTCCTCTCCTTTCCCCCTGCACTGGCACTATTTTGAGAGCCTTGTGCCAATGCAGGCACCCTTGCAACATGGTGCAAGGGTGCCTGTGTTGTTGGCAGAATTGATTTTGTGCAGGAAGTGGCACCTCCCTGCAGGGAAACAATCTTGAGAGGCATTTTCCTATTATATAAAAATATGCCTGACCTGGGGAGGCAAAAGGTTTCGGTGCTTCCCCAGGTATACTTGCTCTTTTAAATCTGGGAAAGTGTCAAAATCCTGGTTTTGCATGGGAAAACCCACCACAACACCCATGGAACACCTCTTAAGCACAGAGTAAGGCAATGCAGCGTTTTGCACTGCTTTGCTTTACTCCAAAAATATGAGAACATTCAAAATCATGTATAGTGGCTTTGTGTGGCCTCAGAGATATGATTTTGTGATTTGTGCTGCCATAGCATCACAAAATGTGACCCTCTGGCGGCACAAGGGGCTGGTAAATATGCCCCCCAGTTTCAAGGGTATCAGTTACCCTATGAAAATAGTAGTCATTAATGAAAACAGTCATTCAATTGCTCAGAGGGTTGAATTGTCATAATAAAACTTAGTGGATTCATGTATTTTTTTGAATATCTTCCCTCATAAGATTTCACACAACAAGAAGCATTGGTGAATGTTTCACTTACTGAAAAATACAGCATAACAATAAAAGATCATTAAGCGGCAATACATACTTTTGAGTTATGCTCTAGGAATTTGATCTTCATTCATAAAATTATTTGAGAAGTCCTAACAAAGTTAAGATCTTTGGTGACATTGCTTTGTTGCCTACTCTGAACAAAGGGTGCAGCACACCAGAGACATTTCTGCTGTCTCTCCTTGTTGTAGTCACAATTTTAAACATTGTTCTTTTTGCAGACAGCTTTGAAATGTATAACATTTTCCAAATATTTCTGTTCAGCTCCAATGCACTTGTGAATAGAAGAACAAAGTATACTTTTGAAGGAAAGTCACAACCCCTCTCAATAGCATAGTTAATGGTCATTCTTTAAATGACACTGTGCCCTTTGCTGTGTGACTTCTGCCCTCTCCATGCTGTGCCAGCCTGCACTTGTGGTGTGGGGGCCAACAAGGCAGACTCTACAAAATCTATAAATAAACGTATTCACATTACTTATAGTTGTTCTGGAAAAGCCAGCCTCCCACTGCCTCTGGCTTGGTCCCTTGGTGCACGGCACATTTGCCCTTAAGCCAATCCGAGATGCGCACCAGTGGCGGCTCCTCCGCTATGGCGAAAGAGCATCGTCCCACTGTTTTCATGCAGTGGAGAAGCAAAAACATAAAATTATAATAACTTTCATTTATTTTATGTTTGTGCTGCTTTGCAGGTGGGTGGGTGGGTGAGGCTACTAGGCGAGCAGGTCAGTGGAGGAGTGGTTTGCCCACTCCTAAGTGCACAGTGACTGTTTGGTCAGCCCTCTTGGGCCCCCAAACCAGTCATATGCACTTTCCCACATCTCCATGCAGGCTGCATAACAGCCTGCATGAAGAACATGCCCACCCTTCCTGCCCCTGGAGGGGTGGTTCAAGGCACTCTGATCAATCACAACTCTGCATTGAAGCATTGTAATTGGCTTTGGGGAGGGAGTCTGGCTGCCTGCGTCCTGTTTCTAAATTGGGAGGCTGGAGAGCAGGAGCACCGACGCGGGACCTGGTGGCAGTAAGTTAAGTGATTTTTTAGATTGTTCTCAATCTCTCCGGCAATCATGACCCTTGCATTACCCCCGGCTACCTACACCGTGTGCATCCCTACCCGTGAGCAATGCCGTCCGCCACCGAATGCGTGCCTTGTCAAATAAGGAGGCATGTACATGTATGCAATTCACACCACAGAGTAACACAAAAATATAACTGTACGCAAGGAAAACATGATGGGGTTCAGAAGACTGTGAGCCAACTTGAACATTTTAGGTGAACTGCAAGCACTAAATCACTCTGCTTAGAAGCATTGGGGCTTATTTGCAAGAAGCCTGTGCTCCATGAGCATAATTTTATTTTACGCTCTGGGGGAGCAGGGCTCTAAGTCATATATATGAGGCGATGCAAAGCCACCCTCCGTGGCTTTGCATGGTCTCATAGATATGTAGTAAGGCCAGGCACTGCAAAGGGCTGTGTTGCCATGCTCTGCTCAAGGAGGCATTCCATGGGCATTGCTGTGGATGAGCCCACGCGACCCGATGGATTTTGATGCTGCCCTAGATTTAAAAAATCGCGTAAACCTGGGGAAGCGCCAAAAACATTATGCATCTCCAGAGTATGACTAATGGGGAGAAATGTCTTAATTTCTCCTCGTTTTTTTCCACTTTTCATGTGTGCTACAGCACACATACAGGCACATGCATCATTGTTGGCTTTTGCAATTCCTTAATTGCGATTTTTAAGGAATCACAATTAAGGAATCGCAAAAGCCTATGCATGTAGACATCGCTTAAAAAATAGCAATTTCTAAACATTCCTTAATTACGACTCGCAAATTGCGACTCGCAATTAAGGAATACCTCCCCATTCATTCCTATGGGCCTAGAGGCCCAAAGGAATGAATGGGAAGACATTCTCAATTTGCGAATCTCAATTAGAGAATCGCAAATTGAGAATGCAATTTCAAGGGTGCCAGGGTGTCAAAAAGACACCCTTTTGCACCCCTGAAATTGATACGTGCACATATGTTGCTCATACACATGCCCTAAGGGCATGTGTGTGCGCATCATGAAACTTTGAAAAATGCACAAAAGTGCATTTTTCAACGTTTTTGCAAATTAATTTGCTCCCCCAAATAGCAAAGTCGCAAATTTTTTTACTTTCATGCATTGCATTTGAGGAATCGCAAAATGCGATTCCTTAAATGCTATCGCAATTCGAGAACTCGCAATTAATTGCGAATTCTCAAATTACCTGGGCCTTGACCCTTGATGCATTGCAAAAGGCTTTGATGCATGTGCCTGTTAGAGCCTTATTTATGATGAATTGCAACACTTTTGCACCGCTGTTGCATCACTTTTTGTGACGCACTGTTGGCGTACCAAATGAGTCATGTTGCACCCTATTTACATAGTGACACATCTAGGCAGATGCGTCACTTTGTAAAGCCCTGCAGTACATTATACCTGTGTCAGGTATAATGTATTCGCCCACAAAAAGAAGTGACGCAATGAAATTATCAGATTTCACGGCGCCACTTCTAGGATGCCACTGCGTCAAAATCGTACGCATGCCTCACAGCAGGTGTAAAACTGACACAGGCACATTTAACAAAGGACTTGCCCATGTGTATTGACCCATTGCTGGAGTTGCGTCACTTTTGCAACACACTCCAGCAATGCGTCATTACTGTGCCTCAGCCGCGGCCGGTAGTGGGAGTACCGGCCCGGCGGTGACGTGGGGAAGGGGAGGGGCAGGGTCACCGCCCGGCCGGTACTCCTACTACCGGCCGTGGCTGCTGCGCCTACAGATACATCAGAAATACTGACGTATCAGTAACTCCTTGCGACATGGAGCACCGTACATTAAATATGGCGCATCCATTGTGTTGTCAAGGAGAACGCACTGAAAACGGTAGCTTCACTGTTTTCACACAGCGATGCAACAGTTTTAATAAATGAGGCCCAAAGAATGAGGAAAATGCCTCCATGGATTGTTTTTATGCAGGAAGGTGACCCTTCCTGCCCAAAAATAAATCCTGCCAACAATGTCTGCATTGGTGCAAGGCAGCCAAAACTGTGCCAGCGCAGTGGGAGAGGACATGAATGCGCTGTATAACATGAATATGGCGCATTCCTGCCCTTTACTTTTTTACGCATGGCAACACAGCAAAGTGATTGTTGCGCTTCCCTGCACTAAAAACTCGTAAACGAGGCCCTTGGATTCCCTCTAGGGCTCTGGTCTCAAGCATGGCATTATTAAATTGGAACTCTGCACAGCAAGCTGAATGATTATACATGCCTAGTTTAATGTGCTGCTGTAAGTCTAATGATGGTTCTCTGCATTATCTTTCCTACGTACCTTACATACCCCCGGGAAGAAGAGCGCGGCCATGATTTCCCCAAACACATCCACACACTCCAAAACAATCTTTTCAGCCAAATTGCTAATCTTTTGGAAAAATACACATATGGCCAAACCAGTGCAGGCTCTTCAAGGCACCGAATGTTTAACCCCACATTAAACATACTACTTTTACATGTAAAAGAGACAAAATCGCGTCGTGTGACAAACAAAACAATCGGAATCTCCTTTCCCTAATGAAAATGTAGAATACCAGAAAGACTGCAGCTGAAAACAGGAAATGCGCATCACTCCTTCATATCGCAGACACAATTAACTTTGAATTATGTGAATTAACCGTGCCTGACAAATTATCATTCAGCTCTGAAATTAAATTCTTTCGTGCCATTAGATTTGTTTGTTAAGCTCAAGCAGGCAAAAGTCGTATTTAATAAAGTAGTAATGACGCTTTGCCGGGAGAGTTATTTCGTTATATACGGATTTATCCAAAATAAATCACTGAGTGGCTATTATTAGCTTATTTGCTAACACCATTGGATCGACCTAATAAAATTAAAAACAGAAAAAAGTTGAATTCAGCGAGTGGCAACGTCTAAAAAGGCAAACTTTCGTTCTAATTACCTCTTTAATTAGATCTTCTCGCGCGGCTGCTTAACTATGCACAACGCACATGATATGAACGCATTTAACATTTGTATTCTATAATTACAACATTATCACTATTTTGCAAAGCAGATGTTGACTTTTGTGTAAATTAGCAAACAGGATGGGGTGGGTAAACCAGGGATCCTTACTATGAAAAATGAATGATGTACGCTAATGGTTTCCTGTTTCTAAGTAATGTCGTTAGAATGTTTTTTTGGTATTTTTCTCATATTTCTTTCACACGCTGGCTTTCAGGCAGTGCACCTACTGTGATATTACTTTTCCTTCAGTCTGATAGAAGCAAATACGCTTTTTTAGTTTGAATGATAAAAATGCATAAAAAATGTTTGAAAACATATTATGATTTTTCCTAAAATACATTTATAAACTTTATTTTTCATTACAACTGTGGGGAATGGACTACACATATATCCCCTTTCGTTTGTAACCCTGACTATGTAGAATTTGTCTCATGGTCTAAATTGCGGGGCCTGCCTAAGATTAAACTTGGAACAACTATCGTAATTTAGGTTTATTTTCTGATTAATAAAAATCATCAAAAAATCCTACATTTTTTAATACATATCATTCACAGAAACGTTGATATAAAATAAATAAAAACAACAAAGTGCAATAAAATGGATCCCATAGTTATCTCAAATAACATAAATATAAGCACATCATATATAAACTTTTCATGGTTGTTGTTACTACATCAGTTTAAAAATCAACATTAAGATAAAAAAATATAGTATAATCTTTACTTGATTACAATCCTGACACGGAACATATAACATTATAAAACATGCTACAATTCAGTTAAAAAGCGATGTGCATGACAATTCATCAGATATTAAAAAGGCAGTGATTTTGTCCTACCATTATAGAAAAACAGATTGCATCAAAGTGGCAAGTGCTTGGCAGACCCTGATGCAGAGGTCTGGCCCGGGACCAGGGTTCAATTCCCGACGCGGCAGGGTCCTGAGCCCAAAATGTCCACGGACTCGATAATTCTCGCCTCGGTGCCTATTCTAATCATGGGGTCCCACGCTGCAACTCTGGGCAATAGTTGCTTAATCTCCACTACGGCGGCCCACCCCGCTGCGGGATGCCTGGCTTTCACCCTGGGGATACCCAGTAGGGGTTATCTCACAGGGAAAAAGCCAGGACGGGTTCCCAAGGCAAGCGCCTTGATGCCTTCGGGTGATATGTGCGCTATATAAGTCGCAATACATTTACATGTACATTTACATTTATATAAAATAAATGAGCATTGCTTCCTAAACAAGCAACTTCATAGACTGCCATCACAATACAATTATCAAATGCATACGTGCTGAAGGATTATATATTTCAGCATACATTGGGTAAAAGGGGTGGTTTGCAACCTATTCATACAGAGACAAAAGTATTATGTAAAAGTGCACTATGATAAAAATGTAAATCATACATTAGATGATAGGTGGGAGGTTTAACCTTCTCTGACGTGGGCAGAAAAAAACCGCGTAGAAAAGGTCTAATGCTCATAGTAAAGATGTAAACATTCTTTCGAAAATGATCAAAACTTTAAAAACTAACGAATCAGTTGAACTAAGGCTCCTGATAACATAGCATGGGAGCCTGCCCACACTGAGTGGGAAGAATGGTTTTCAACCCACTCAAATAAGACAGGATAATTATATCAAAGTGACAAGTGCTTATGGTAACGATGTAAACCTTCTTTCTGCCCTAGTCAAAAACTTTACAAACTGACAAATCGTTGTAATAGAATCACCTGATAAACATAGCATGAGGACATGATGAACAGATTTAACCCCCACTTCTAAAAAATGTTGGCTTCAAGAAAATGCAACGTGCATTAAGCAGGTTTGGGCAAACACATACAATATGAAATAAAGTTTCTTGCAAAAGCCCACACAATCTACATACCTCTAGATGCCCATTTCAGGATCCATTTTGGAGTGCCATCTTTCTTATGTTATCTACCAAATAGAAATTTCAAAATGTGCCCCTCATTTGCGACGGAAACTAAATAAACAAATATTACTGAATTTCCAATCTGTCATAAAAGTTTATCACTTTCCAGGTGTGCTTCTTTGCAGCTAAAGCCTCCTTGACAGCAAGAAATGAGGTAACGTTTGCTTTTCTATTAGAGAACTGATTAAGACAAAGTTTACTCATTTTTGGAAACTCCGACTGTTAATCGAAGCTCTGGAAGGACACTGATAAATAAAATCTCCAAGCACCAGCATATTCAGAATGATTTATTTCGTGCCAACAATTAGTTGCTAAATAGACTACATCTGATAGAGACAAGAAATGCATGCTCTTCAGAAATGTTGATTGTCTCCTTAAAATTCCATTCATATTTCAGCTTGGCCAATTTATTTATTTATTTTATTTATTTTAAATGTTTTATATAGCGTGAAGAAGAACACACATGGGTTATCAGAGAGCTTTCCATATTGGCAGTTAAGAAGGTACAAGCAGTGGCAACTATATCACAAGCATAACAGGAAAGGAACATAACAGATCATAGCAAGCATAACAGATCGATAAAGAACAAGTGTAAACTAGCGCGTCCTGGTTGATTGGGACTTAGCCCAGAAAGTTCATCATCAGTATCTCTTTAACTTCCCTTTTGAAGGAAGCCATGGAATTGTTAAGTCTTATTTCAGGTGGCAAGGAGTTCCAAATTCTTGGTGCAATGCCTGAGAATGCTCAATTGTAGGTTTTCTTTTTATGGAATTTTGGTGGCTTGAGCAGTAAAGTGCTAGAGCCTCTAGAGGATCTAGAGACCCCAGAGAGCTCAAGTGTTTGCGCAAGATATACTGGGGTGTTGAAATGTAAAACCTTGTGGGTCATGCATGCAATTTTGAGATGTGTCCTTGCTACATATGGGAGTCATTTTAGTAATTTCAACTCTGGTGTGATGTGATGATAGCATTTGCAGCTTGTAATGAGCCTTGCAGCGGAGTTGAGAGAGGCCCTAAGTGGCACCATGTTCGATCTAGGAAGGCCACAGAGGGTTGCGGTACCATTATACAGTTTAGAAATCACTAGGGCTTGCACCACAATCTTAAAATCGTTGTGGGGTAGGAACGCTTTATTTTCCTTAGGCCTCTAAGTTGGAAATTTACTTTTTTGGTGAGAGCACTAATGTGCTTTTGCATGTTCAGATGCTTATCTAGCATTATTCCCAGAGAGCTTACAGAATCAATGATGTTTGGTGTGCATTTGAGAGCTGTTAGTTGACACATCCATTCTTCAATGTCTGGAGAGTGTTTGTCTGGTGCGATAAGGAGGAATTCTGTTTTGAGATAGTTTAATATGTCTTTTGGAATTCTGAAAACAGCTTACAAGCCTTGATTATCAAAAAGTCTAGTAGTTTGGCATCCTATTCCTTAAACATAGGTGAGCCGTAAGCAATAGATGAAAGGAGCTTGGCGCCCATAACTTTAAGGAGATGATCATAAGATTGACTCCATTGAGTAGCAGGTAATGACCTAAAAGTGAATATTAAGGACAATGTTATGGCTTTTAAAACATTACATTGACTTTTAAAAGAAACTTTTTTATCAACTATGTTTCTTAAATATTTATAAGTCTTTACAACATTATTAACTTTATTAAGTCTTTCCCTCACTTTCCAAATTTGAAGTTTGGTAGTCAATTTGATTTAATACATTTTCAATTGATGAGATTAGCTGTTGTAATCCTATTGGGTCTGGCTAAGTATTATCATGTCGTCTGCATACTGAAGATATTTTAAGTGGCAATTGGCAAGCTTAGGAGGGTGGGCATTGATGGCTTCCACATGCTGCAACCAATCAGACATAAAAAGATTAAATAGACATAGGGCCAACGCACAACCTTGTTTAAGGCCATTGTAGGTTTTTATTCTCAGATTCAAACTGAAACCATAGCTTGACATGTACCCAACTGTTTGTATACAAGAGAATAACTGCATCCAACAATTTTTGAGGGATTCCCCATCCTGCTTGATTTTTCCATAATATAGCTCATGAGACAGAGTCAAATGCAGCTTTAAGATCAGTGAAGCAAATATATATTTTTAGCTTTTTTTTAAATAGCCAGGAGGGGGAGGGTCAATAAATTAGTAGTTTTAAATTGGCCCTTGTGAAATCCTGATTGAATAATTGGTATTAGATCATGTGCCATTGCCCATTCTCCCAAATCTACCAATAAACAAGAGGCAACAATCTTTGCCTCAACATCAGTTAAAGCAATTAACTGACTATTTAAAGGATTTTCTAGTGGATCACTTTCATAATTTAGCTGCACAATACTTCCTTTCCAGGACTCGGAAACAGACTTCATTAATAGAACCTCATTGTATCGAAGAGTCAAAATCTCGGCCCACAAATCAGGATTGGTTTGAAAAATAGCATTGGGGAGACTATTTGGGCATGGGGCCCTGTTTGCTCTGATCCAGTAAACGAAAGAAACTATTTCTTCTTTATTTAGAGGCTCAAAGCCATACAAAGGAGATGCACAACTATGGCCATGCAAGATCTTTTGAGGCGGCACATATTTCTCGGGGGCATGGTGAAGTGCCAGTTGAGTTGGCAATACTAAGGCCATACAGATTGGTGATACAATCAACCACACATTCTTTTGGGATGTTAGCACAAAAGGCCCTGTTGCCAAATCATTAATTATCCCCCAAAAGACCTTAGAATTATTAGTCTTGATTGCACTTAGTAACCTGTTCCATAGTACCTGTTGGTACTGCATCTTCACCTTCCAGACTTTTTGCTTACAACTCAACTTTTCTCTAAGGGAGCCATGGATTGACCAATGTCATTGACTAAAAACAACCCTTGAGGACTTGTTTAGAGCCTTCTTTTATTGGAATAGATTGGCATATACAACTTAGTGACAGTAGAACTTAGGGGATTAGTCTTGATTGAATGTGCTGCAGTGAATGTGTCCAATAAAGTTGCATGAAGGCCTTCCACTTATCCACCATACTTCCTCCACTTGTCATAATCAAGCCACTATAATTAATCAAAAAATCTGCAAAGTTGAACGCAATCGGGGGTGGTGGGGTTGTTGTTGGGATAAAAAGTCAACGGCATTATTGCTTGTTTTTATTAATGTTTGCTGTAGTCTCCGGGTTACGGAACTGAGCGTAATATGTGTCCTGTGACAAATAAAATCTGATTTAAAAAAAAAAGAAATCTGCAAAGTTCAATATTTCATTCTGGTTGTCAGAGCATCAGACCAATCTTTTCAAGCTGTAGGTAGAAGACACTGCTTGTTGAAGCACATTTGTTTTATGATTGCAGCATACTGGCAGGTCTAAGGTTAAGGACTGAGGGTTATGGTCTCTTTCTACTCTTTGAATAACCTTGTAATATTTAATTTTAGTAGCCAAGCCTTCTAATATAAAAGTATAATCAATAATTGATCCACGCTTATAATTTTTAAATGTTGGTACTTCACTTGACTTTTGCCCTCTCCATGCTTCTTGAAACATCAAGATTTCAAACGTGTGTAGAAAGGATATTGTATCTAAATCTTCCAACAACTTTACAAGACTGTGTACATTCCAGGAGCATAGTCTCATAGGCTTCTTTTTGTTGCTAATATTATTCGTACTTCAGTCCCAACCACCCGATGTTATGTTAGATTGAGTTGCTGGAAGCTATACCCAATCTTCCATTGTAACTTTGTTTTTTGAATGAAGTTCACAAGTGTGTACTCCTGATAACAAGTTTGTGATGGAGAGACCTGTGGCCTTTTTTGGGTTGTTAAGGGGACCAATTGCTCTTCGAAGTAGGGGAGTTGTTTGCTATGAGATAGTATTTGTGATATTAGATGGAACATCTTTTTAGTTGGAATTGCCAACTCCAATACAGAAAGAATATTGAGAGGGAACATTTCTTGACCTCAATGCCCCATTCTGGAAAGTATGAACTGCAACTGATTATTTTGTTTGCGATTTCGTTGTTGGACCATGTGGTGAAAGTATGTTCACATACGGAATTCGGTAGGATTTGCCTTTAGTGGACAGGTGAAAGATCCTCTGACATAATAGAAGATAATTGTGAAATAGAGGTTGTCAGTTTTAATAGTGTCCCTCATGTCATAATGTCATTCACACCTCTGTATTTGTACAAGGAATGAAATATGATTTTTATATCATTAAAATATTCACTTTTCCATGTAGGCCCAGCAGAGGTCACTGCACAGGGTTCCATCTCCGAGTGCAACCCTCCCGCTGTTAAACTATTATACATTTCAGGGAACGTTTGATGAGCTATCAGCAGAATTAATTCAATTTTCCAACCTGCACCCATGCCATTGCCCAGAAGTGAACACGCTGATGGCATTGGGACTAACATACAGTACATTCACTATTTCAGTATTCTCAGTCAATGAAATAGGAATTTGTGATTGATAAACCTCTCTCTTTATTAAAGAATTCGAGCCCCTTCCCTACAATCAAACAATTAACAGAATCAATCCATAAACCCAATCTTACACCAAGTGGCCTGGTAGATTATCTACACATATATTGATAAATGGACCATCGCGTAGTCTCAAAGCATCATTTTGTTTAAACCGCTTACTGCGGCGGACATTCCGCCATGGTGCGGGCATTCTTAGGAGTGGGCGGGGCTGTGTCAGCCAACGGTCGTGTGCAGCACCCAGAAGGTAGTGCTTGCGAGCACGGAACGGGTTAATGCCATCTTTGGTGAAAATTACCTATTGGCGATTTGTAGGGGAACAGTTTCATCTGTAGTATTTAATTACAAAGAGCCTGGTGACTCTGTTGAATATTGTTAACTCCCTATGTGATGTCCACAAGTGAAACTGTTCTCCAAAATCTTCACCCACGATTTAAAGCAATGTTTGAATTCAATAATATTTTGTTTATTACTCAATCGAAATATCAAAAGAATCACAGTACTCTTCATAGTGGAGTGTTCTTCTTGTTGGCAGCCAAACATGCCCCAAAGCAGACTACATCTGGTATATTATGTTATGTTATGTTATGTTGTTTTGTGAAGCATACTAATCACCCGATTGGGTATCTAGGCTCTTGGGCAGGTGTGTGTTCCCCAGTGTGTTTATATGAAGAGCCATGTCTTTTTGTGGTGCACAAGTAGTGAGAAGGAGGGTCTGATGTATTGAAGGAGGTCGTTCCATTCTATGGCTTGGGTGCGATGTTGGTAGAGTGAGAGACATCTAGTTTTGTGAGCTAAATGCTTTAATTCACTTTTGAGGGTATTTGACTTCATTATTCAGAACTTACTATGATTGAAGCTGCATATATTTGGCTTTCTAAGTAATATAATTAATATATATTATAAATATATTACATTCATTTGAAATATAATTAAACATAAAATATGCTTTACAATTTCCTTTAACATTTGATAAACTTTCATACATTTCCATATACTTTACGTTATGTAGATATCTGACATGGGTAAGATCTTTGCCTATGTGTGAAAAGCCACTAGTTTTAACTTTACCCTCAGAAATCTGATTCCTCCCCCCATTACAGGGAGAGAATGAGTGGTACACTTTGTGGTAAATTTGCACTTTTAAATAGTGAATAAGCAAAAGTAGTAAATATACTACATACTACAAAGTATAAAAGTACATTTAGATGTGTAGATTTACTAGTACATATTTAGCTTTGAGAATTGACTTCTTTGTGTGACATAAAGTCTGCTCAGGGATTAGTATCAGAAGTTACTTGTGAGTCAACTCACGAAGAGCATAGATTCAACCTTTTGAAATAGCATGAATGAGGTACAAGACCATAATGCACCATTTGATATGCTGGGAACATGTTCCAAGTTTAGTTGAGTGTTTGTAGTTGAGATTTTCTTTTTTGACTTTTTGTTATTTAATTATTAAAACCTTCATGAAATTAAACATTTTAGTAAAGCATGTTTTAAGTAGACTTAAATGAGTATTGCAGTACCATGATCAAAGTCCATGTAGTTAATTTTACTCTTTATGAGGGATGTTCGGGGTGAAATATTGTTCTGTGTTTGTTCAAATGGGCGTCTAGGTATCCTCTAAATCATTCCCTATTATATGCATCTTCTAGCTTAATTGTCTATCTGGTCCATAATAAACTCTACAGTGCTTAATTTGTAAAAAGTAAAGTGTCAGTTCCTTCGTCAGGAGGCCACTGCAGCTTGCACTACACTTTGCCCTTCCCAGCGCTGCCAATGGCAGTACCAACACAATTAGTAATCATCTCAAGCCTACAAGTATGACAATTCCAACTATTGCAGGCCCCCAAAGCTATAAGAATGGCCATAGTGGCAGTCAATGGGCATTTTTAATGTATATTGAAATAATACACATCTGTTGTTGGACTCACCTTTAAATTAGACAGCGCTGCCATGCACCCGAATGTCACAAGCACTGGTGTTGACAATTAAATGCTGGTGCCAAGCACTGTAAACCACCGGCTCAAATTAAGGGAGAAGTGAAGGTATATATTCACAAAGATGTTATTAAGGATTTCATGATGCATGAGGAAATTGGTCAGTGGGTCTAGGCTTATGAAGTGGCAATCAAGTCCCATAGAGTCTCTGAGAGAGATTGAGAAGCGGGGTTGTGTGACCGCTTTAGCAGTGAAGGAAGGGACACATTGCTAGCTTTGTCCACTGAGGATCAAATGTCCTATGCCCCAATGAAGGAAGCCTTGATAGGTAGGTATGGGTTGACCCCAGAGCTGTATAGACAGAAATTTAGAAACTGCAAGAAGCTGGAGTCAAATACTTGGGTGGAGTTTGTGTCCGATTTTTGTAGAGCACTGGGCGCTTCGGTGAAGGGTAGCAAGATTAATGATTTGCAAGGGTTCTATGATTTTGCTTGCATGGGAGCACTTGTCATAAATTGTTTTCTAGAGCTACGCCAGCACTTGCTTGACAGTAAGCTGACTGACCCCAGAAAGCTTGCTGTGGAGGCGGACCGCTGGGTCAGCAGCAGGGTCCAAAAAGGTTGTGTGGGAGACTCTGCCAAAGGTGAGCAGGGTCCCCAGCAGAAGAGTGGGGGGGACAAGGAAAACAGAAGGAATTCCAAAAAGGGCCCCAAAGTAATCCCCAAGGAAATCAATGTATGGGTTCCCAGCCTCACACTGAGAAGAAGCCATGGATCCCGACAGGTAAGCCTGTTCATAGGGGCTCCAAGGCAAGTTTTGGTTGTGGTCAGGTGGGCCAAGTCCAAGGGGATCCTGGGTGTCCCAAAAAGGTTAATACCCCACCCACTGGTGCACCACCCTGGGAAATGGTTAGTGTAGCCTTGGGGGAGGAGTTGGATGCCCAAGAGGGGTGGGGTCCCACAGAAATGTCCCTAGTCTCTTTAGAAGACAGTGAGATGGTCCCAAGAGCTCATCTGCCTGATAACACTAAGAAGTACAGCCAGTGGGTGACTATCAATGGCCATAGTGTGGAGGCTCTGAGAGACATCAGAACCAGTGTGACAGCTGTCAGTTGTCTACTGGTGTCTAAAGAGCAGGTGGTCGCCAACACATTCTACCCCGTAGTTGCCACTGACAATTCAGAATGCCTCTGCAAAGTGGCACAGGTTCCCTCTGAGTGGGGGTGTCTTACCATGCCTTTTGTTTGCTTACTGAGAGGTACCGCAGAAGTCCTTAGGGTCAGTCCCTTTGAGCTCCTGAATGGGCATCCTGTAAGAGGACCTCTAAGTCTGATGAAAGAAGGCTGGAAATAAGCTCCCAGTAAACCTCCCCAGTATGTATATAGCTTCATGCTGTCCTTCAGAAACCAGACTAAGCGCTTCAAACAACTCGCTCAGGTGAATATGGAAGCCGGCCAGGAAGAGATGAAACATTGGTATGATCAGTATGCCACTCTGATCGAGTTTTAGCCTGGACAGAAGGTGTAGGTATGATCCCAGTGGAGCCCTGTTTGCTCCAAGATAAGTGACCTGGACCATTTGAAGTGGTGGAGTTCAAGACTAAATGTCACCTACCTGGTGGACTTGCAGTCTCCAAGGAACCCTTTGCGGGTCCTGCATGTGAACTCCCTTAAGCCCCACTTGGAGAGGTCCGAAGTGGGCATGCTCCTAGCAACAGGTGCTGGAATGGAGGAGAAGACTGAGCCTCTTCCTGATCTCCTGTCTACAAAGGAGCACAATGGGTCAGTGGATCACTCTCCCCCGCCCTGACTCTTGAACAGCAGAGTGACTGTCGCCAAATGTTGGGACAGTTTGCTGCTCTGTTCTCCCTGACCCCTGGTTTCACTCAGTGGTGTGTCAATGATGTTGACACTGGGAACAGTCCTCCTGTAAAGCACAACATTTACAAAGTGATTGACAGTGTCAAGGCTTGTATCAAGGAAGAGGTCTCCAGGATGTTGCCCTAGGGGTGATTGAGCCCTCAAACAGCCCTTGGGCCAGCCCAGTGGTCTTGGTCCCAAAGGCTTCCGCACCGGTTCCATGCCAGAATTCGGGTTCTGTGTGGATTACCGAGGGCTCAATGGGGTCACCAGGACTGATGTGCACCCCATCCCCAGAGCTGATGAGCTCATAGATCTGTTGGGAGCTGCCCGGTACCTCAGTATGTTTGACTTAATGTCTGGGTACTGGCAGATTGCCTTAACTGGTGGGGTGAAGGAGAGGTAAGCATTCTCAATGCCAGGGGGGCACTACCAATTTCGGGTGTTGCTGTTTGGGTTGAAGAATGCCCCTGCCACCATTCAGAGGTTGGTCAACCAGGTGTTGGGATGGACTGGAGGATTTCAATGCCGCCTACCAATTTGTTTGTCTGTTATTTAATCGTGGTAGCCTGAGTTCCACTGTATGTTCTGTAGTGGCCCCAAAGAAAATTAGTTCTGTGCTTACCTCAATGCCTTGTCTCATCACCTCATTTAAAGCCTTACCAATATTGGACCAGAACCGTTGAAGTTGAGGACACTGCCTGAACATGTGAATGTCATCAGCTCTCTCTTCTCCACATTTTGTACACGCCTTTACCTCCCTACTATAAATCTTGGATAGCTTTTTCGGAGTCTAGAAGGCTCTATGTAATGTGAAGAGATGATTCTTTTTGAGGGGTGCAGATTGTACTGTGTACCATAATGTAGCCATAGATACTTGCCATAGGTGCTGTACATCCTTTGATAAATGCAAAAACAAGAGTTGATGGACAGAATGCAGAACAATGTCATACATTCACCCCAGTACAGAGATCTGGGCCTAAATCCATCATTTTGTTTGCACTCCACACACCCCAGTTCAGACATGGCCATATGCAAATCAGTCTTGACCCTGTGCCTCATGGGAACAGTCCAGCCCGAACAGCCAAGCCATGTCTTCCCTGGACCGGAATCAAGCATCCTAGGACCGGTTTCTGGCTATCAGCCGTCATCAGCCAGGATAGCTTGACTCCAGTGGTGTGGAAAGCACAGGACTCACGTCTGAGCATACCCGTCCCACTCGGGGTGACAAATGCAAAAACAACAGTTGATGGACATAATGCAGAACAATGTCATACATTTACCCCAGTACAGAGATCTGGGCCTAAATCCATCGTTTCTTTGCACTCCACACCACCCCAGTTCAGACATGGCCATTTGCAAATCAGTCTTGACCCTGTGCCTCATGGGAACAGTCTAGCCCGAACTGCAAAGCCATGTCTTCCTGGACCGGAATCAAGCATCCTAGGACCAGTTTCTGGCTATCAGCCATCGTCAGCCAGGTTAGCTTGACTCCAGTGGTGTTGAGAGCACGTGACTCACGTCTGAGCATACCCGTCCCACTCGGGGTGACAAATGCAAAAACAACAGTTGATGGACAGAATGCAAAACAGGGGTGGTGTTGAGTGCAAAAAAAATGATGGATTTTGGCCCAGATCTCTGTACTGGGGTGAATGTATGACATTGTTCTGCATTCTGTCCATCAACTGTTGTGTTTGTACATCCTTTGATGGCAGGTCTCTCTTCCACAGTTCCTCAGGCAGTGTAAAGTCTTCTTCCCCTGCTTGGATCATGGACCAGTACCACATGGACACTTCTTTCATTAATTGGCCTCTCTGTAACTCCTCTAATAAGCTGTTGTTTTCCACCCCATCTTTTCTCAGACCCTTTACCCAGCTTGTCAGTTGATAATATTTAAACTTTGACAATCTTTCCCCTACACTTGCTGACAGGGTTCCCATCCTATCAGCGTTTTATCGTTATTCAACTGTCCCCATTCCACAATCCCTGCCTTTCTTAAGGGAGTCAATAGCTTATCTTCTAAACATACTGCAGTTCCTGGGGAATCTCAAATTGGAGTATGGGTGCTATAGTAAGGAACCTCAACCGATCTTCTTGATTTGGTACCATATTTTACTTTGCAGAGTCTTCAGCCGAATCTTTAAAAAAATATTTAGGGTGCCAAATTTGTAAAGAAAGAAGGTTTCTGCAGTCATTGCATGCAATAGTGGTGGGATTGCAAAGTACTTCCTTGAGAAGTGCCCTGATAATTTTAAATTGGAAAGCCTGACTATACTGTAGGAAATCCTGACTTGCAATTCCTCCTTGTTCTTTTTTCTTTCCCAGATTTCTCCAGGCTATTCTTACCCCCCGGCTGCCCAAATGAAACTATTCAGTCCTCCTTGTAATTTTCGAATCCAAGCAAATTTAAATTCCAGCAGTATTGTGTTAAAAATGTATGATAATTTAGGGAGTATTGTCATCTTTATCACATTAGATCTCCCTATGAAAGATAAAGGTAGGCTAGCCCAGCTTTTTAACAGTTCTCTTGTCTCTTGTCTCCGCCACCTTGATACTGAAATTTACTTGGGGTAGTTCTTCTATGTATTTGTTACTGTAGTGTAGTTCCTATTATCCCAATAGGCTCTGCGCATTGGAATAATACCTTCAATAGTATAGGCCTAGACCAGACGTTAACTAGGTCTTCTATTGTCGATATTAGACTTAAAGTTTTGGGTTTGCCAGCTAGCTCAGAGTTCACTAGAAACTTTCTCGAATAGGCAAGGAGGAGTTGAACCTCCCTGGATAGACAAGAAGGGATTTAGTTTCTGACAACCATAGAACATGACAACTTTGCTCTCCCCTAATCAAGAGTGTATCTCTAGAGTCGTGTGAAAACAAAAGACAACTTATTTTACTCAGTCAGTACGTGCATTCTTAGTCTCACCAGATTGTAGAGAAAAGGAAGAGACGGGCGTGTTCAATAAAAGATGTTATTCATTGATCAGTCTCTTTTCTCATACAAGAGAAATGGATCGATATTATCGCAATACTTATGGTTAAGTAAAGTGCATACAATAAAAGCAGAAGTATAAAATAATACTGTAAAAACATTTATATGGTTTCTAAGCCATAAGGTGGTTTAAAATGGATAAAATAGATACATACACATATACATTTGACTAATCGTACTCAACTGGTGTTTCTAACTACGCCTACCCCGGTGTACCTGACCTAAGCCTAATACGTGGGCGGGAATAGAAAGTAGCAGTTTAAGTTAAGTTTGTTTTGCCAAGTGACTGACTCAAGAATTCTCTGCAAGGGGTTATTCAGTTCTGTACCTGGAATCTAGGATGAATGAGGGATGGTATCTCTCGTCTCTGGTCTCGATATTCCAGGCTGCCTGCGAGGGCTACCCGGAAGCGCCGGAGCTGGATTTCTCGGCAGGAGAAAGCAGCGTCTCGTTCTCAGCGCGTCAGGAAGGCGGGGCTGCGCCAGCGGGGTCTGCTCTGCTCTGGGCTTCGGCAAGTCTGGCTGCTCTGATCTCGTCACCACCGCGTGTGTTTGCTTAAGGCAATACCGGTAATATTTATACCTGTAAGGTGCCGAGATTGACGTAAGGATGGACATAGATACGTCAATAAGGATGTCATACGACTTGGTCGTTAGCACATTCTTTTGCTGAAGTTCTCGATGAAATCAAAACAATGGCCGCAGGGTTTTTCCCAGGTTGTCATAGGTTTGATTTGTTTTGAGAACTCCGTATGCCTTATCAGGGGCTGGAGGAATATCGCTTGTCTAATTAGATGGCAAGCGTTATGACCTAATCAGATAACACGTTCCTGTGCCGTAGTGTGGCTTAATCAGATAACGGTTTCTGCATCATGGGATGGCTGCTAGTTAACTTGTTAACCAGAACAGGGTCAGGAATAGGGGGATCGATACAGAACCTATAAGAATACATCACACCCACTCCACGCTAACTATGGCCATGTTTACGAATCTAGGCATAGTAAAACATACTGTAGAGTATCGTGTATACCTTACCACCCCAAAATACATATAATGCATTTCGAATAATGTAATATACGGAAAAAAATATATTCACATGTACTATATGCACTCAAGCTGTAGAATAATGCTAAAGTAATCACGCATATGTATACATTATTGCTAATTGGTATATGAGAATTTACACATGAAATGGCTCTTAATACAGAAGAAAAAAGGTTGGAGACCATTTCATCACAGAATAAAAATAATTATGAACATACCAGCGGGCAGCTAATGTCTATAAAGTTTCTAAAAATAGAAATTTTAGTTCTCTAAGAATAGTTCTTACTTTAAGCAGAAGATAAGTGTCCCGAAAATTCGTAAAAATATTTTGGGGCTGCTGAAAAAATCGCTGTCCGTGAACTGGAGGGAAAATTGTCCATGTTATTTTGCTATTAAGTTGAAGGCCAAATTCAGGGTGTTGGGAACGCCGTGTGCTAGCTTGCTTAAAAGTCTCTATTTCTGTTCTGGTGAGAACATCATATCATTTAGACTGTCGAAAAAGCTGTCAACAGCTTCCTGGGAGAGTTCCACTAACTCGGAAAAAGGTGTAACCATGCATTCGTGCGCATGATTGTCTCCATTGACGTTTTGATTAGTATTGCTGACAGAAGGTCGTACCTGATCGATGCTGCTTTCATCTTGAACTCCACTACCCCTTAATCGTAGTGGTGAAGTTTCCACGAATGCCGTCATCAGGATTGGCAGCCGTTGAGGGCAGAACAAAGCATGAGCCTTTATCGGACCCAACAATGTTTCTGCATCCATAGGCGCATCCGATTGTAGCGTCAGACAGGTGTCCAACACGCATTCTTCTCCGCACAGCAAGCACCTTAATACAGGTAAAACACATCGATGCCACATTGGTCGAAATGAAAGAAACCAAGTCATGTTCAGGTCTCTAAGCCGGGATAGTCCCAGGATTTTTGATATCCGGTCCCGGTATCCAATGGCTCGGATTGTTTCTTCCCTTGTCGCAGGTGTTTTGTCTGTGACACGGTTTGCCATAACGAAATATCAGGACCAAGAATAGAATTCCTGCAATTACTCCTAAAATGAGGGGAAGTCCGCCAAAAATCGAATGGACGAAATCTGGAAAAATACCCAGTATGGCTTTGAATGGTGTTAATGCCATCGAAAATACTGTCTTAAATACTTTTGAGACTCCACTGGTATCAGAAATATTTAAGATTTCATTCAGGATTTCTGCGAAATGTATGGGGGAATTAGTTGATAACAATGAGTGAATCTCTGCAGTCGTCCTTGCGACTAGGAGATCATACGTTTCTTCTGATGACGTGAGTCTGGTCGGCGTCTGAAGAAGCACTGTTTTCATTCTGCTTAAAGTATCTATTCGAATAGAAGTAATTTTCAAGTTAGGCCATGCCCTTGCCTCCCTGTCTGGAAAGGAGCTGGGGAACAATGAGTGTCCACAGCACATGACCTTCGCAGTCGTAGTTACGAGATAAGGAGTCCCGGGCATAAGACTACAACATCTGCGATCCACAATTAGAATGTAACTCCCGTTATAGAGTCTTTTAAGGAATGGTTCTATCTCTGTTGCAGGTGCGCCTAGCTGGTGACATGAAAGGTTATTTGAGTTCCCTTCACAGGCTCCATGCAAACTAATTCCATTACACAGAAGTGTACCGCTTAGTGACATCGCACAATTATTGCCACTAAGAAACACTTTCTGTCCTTTATTACTGACACATGCATGTGAATAGGGCAAGTTCCATGTTGTCTTAATGTACCCTTTTCCCAATTTTTCGTACATGCCAGCCTGTATATATTTTTGGCAGTATTGAAACCTGAAGGTTGATATTGGAATATTAATTATCCCATGTATTATCCATTCACTGACAGGTCGTTCTGACATTGTCACTGGTAATCTCTCGAGTTTCTCAATGCTCAGGATTGTATAATCAGCACCCTTTTGTGCCATACTGATTTGTTTATCAGTAAGGTTAAAGATATTGAATAGTGATGTTGTGTTGATTAAACGCCAAGGCACATAGCCTGAACGCAGATTTTGTAACGTCCAGCCAAGCTGTACAATAGAACGCAATTGAGACTGACCGTGTTGTAACAACAGTAAGTCTTGCGATATTATGTCGATTGCTGAAGACACAATGCTGTCCAAAGAAAAAATTCTGGAGGACAGAGTCATTAACCCATTGTCCACTACAGAAAGTGATTTTTCCAAATTAATACGGTCAATTTCCCGTATACTTTCTGCTGTCTCAATTTGAGTTACCTTCCAGGCCTCATTGTAAGCTGCATATACAGAGGCTGCTATGAAGCGTTTTTGACGCTGTTTGCGCGGTCCCATAATGAAATCACGCAAGTCAGCACCATCAGTAAGTAAAGTTAGGTGTTGCTTAATTTCTGTCAGTGTGGAAGTTTGTAGCCATTGAAGGCATAATTTGCCCACACTGTAGGTGGTTATTATCCCTGGGTGTTGTCTTTGGGAATATCTAGGGTCTGGCCTGGTCAATTTGAACCCCTGTTTTTTGTTCAGGAATCTGTCTTGACAGTTATTAGTATCTGTGGGCCAGATCAACCACTGTTTCCAATCAGGATGTGTTCTGTTTTGGTTTAATATATAGTTTACGTCTATCTCTTCATCTGTAGAGCTATTGCTGTCCATTGTTGGCTTTGGAATAGACGGTTTATTTAAGTCTTTGATTTTGGCTAAGCCAAGACAGGTGGTTTGTTGAACAGTGTCATTTAAAAATATAATTTGTTCTGGGATCATGCAGGCTCTAAACAATGATTCTATACCTTGTACTTGCCATTCTTTTGTACCCCAAACACTTTTAAATTCAACATTTTTGTCCCAATAATCAAAACCAAAAGTATTCATTTGTTCAAAAAATGAGTCTGAATATATCAATTTCGTGTTTGTTAGCATGGTCTTTGTCCCTGTCTTATTTGACAATTTGAAATAAAACGTTTCAGCATTACTTGTGTTGAACCCTGAAAAGTATGAATATTTGTCGTAAAAGGTTCTTGAGCTTCCTTTTGGAGGGGTTGCACAATGTTCCCATTGATTATAATTTAAAACATTTCTAGGTTGTGCAGATTTATGTAGAAAATGGTTACCATAGTGGTTGTAACAGTACATACTATCATAATTAGTCGAACCCTGCAAATAATCATGTTTGGTAAATTTAGCAGACATCACTAAGTCAGACATCATATTATTTATACTTTCAAAGTCCCAATCATCAGCAAATGAGCTTGTTTTTACAAAGTCACTCAACGAGATTTTAATTTGGTGTGGATATTTCAGGATCTCAACCGGACCATAAATTTCGTAGTCAGTATTGTCCCATGCTACCCCACCCGGTATAGGATTGGCTGTGAAGTTGACTGAAGAAAGTTCTCTTTTCTCGACGTGTGAAGATGTGTGTGGCTTGAGGATCAAGTTGATTTTCTGACTTGCTGTGTCCATTTTAGCATATTTTCCCTCAATGAAGCGTCCCAAAGTTAGTACCATGATGAGCCAAAGTATGAGGATAAATGCACCAAAGCCCACCCAAAATTCAATCCATGGAGAAATCAGATATGTTTCTTTCAGCTGTTTCAAAAGTTCTTTAGCTTTATCTTTAAAGGTTTTTGTTGATGGCTGTGTTTTTGATTCACTTAGGTCTTCAGAGGAATCATCGAAGTTTATGAAGTAGCCGGATGCAGTTCTGTCAATTGTTCCAATTGCTTCAGGATTACTGTTTCTTGCATATTCGTTTGTTACTTCATTGTAGGTTGGTGTGTCTCTACTAAATGTTTTTATTTGGGTTTTCAGAGGTTTAAGTTCCAATGCATTGTTGCATAGTCCTTGTTGTTCTTCTGTAGGCGTTTCGAATGTGATTAGCCTCTTAGTTTGGACCTCTGTATTGGTAGCAAATCTTGGTGTTCTACTACTTATCGGGAGTCCACTTGGCCTACTGTTTGTTATCGGCCACATGATTGTGGTTTTACCAGGTCGATGGATACAACTCGGTTCTCCTTTTTACCAGCAAGCGGCGGTAGTACAACTGATCTTGTCCCGTTGATAGACAAGACAGGAACTTCTTTTCTGTAAGAAGGCCCAAATTCCTTCTTTACCGCGATCTTTTCTCTGACTAGATCCCCGACTTTTGGAATCCAGACAGGTCTTGCTGGGACAGGTGGTGGTTCTTCAGTGGTTGTTGGCTGCTGTTTCAACTTTATGTTGCTCAGGTCTTTTCTTGTTTTGTTTAAGTCCTGCAAAATAGCCAAACGATCTTTGATATCAAAGCTTTTTTCCTTTACCACTGAAGTCTGACTGTCAAGATCTAAGACTAACATCCTAGTTCCAAACAATAATTCGTACGGACTGAATCCCTTCAGAGAATTTCTTGGCAGGTTATTTAGACTATGTTTGACCCACCCAGCTCCCGAACCTAATACCTTTGCTGTTATAGATTGCTTTATGTCACGGTTTTTTCTTTCTACAATTCCGTTCCCCTCAGGGTGAAATGGACAAGAGTACCGCAATGCAATGCCCATGCTGGTCATGGCCTCCTTATAAGCTCGAGAGATAAAAGCAGGACCCTGGTCAGAATGCAGCATGCCAATTGCGTATCAGCCGATAAAGACCTGCAAATCTTTTATAACAGTTCTGGCGTCAGCCGAGCGCTGGGGCCACATCCATATGAATCTCGTGCATGAATCCACTGCGACCAGGATATATTTATAGTTACCATCCCTTTGTAAGGGACCACAGTGGTCCAGATAGACACAGGCTAATGGTTTATCTGAGATTAGAAGGGGCGTCTGCGCTGGTCGTCTCACCGTTGATACTTTCATTCTTTGACATATTTCACATTCTAAAACATAGTTCCTTGTTTGTCTTCTCATTTGTGGCCACCAGTATCTCTGTTTTAACAATGATACTGTGGCTGAGACGCCAGCATGTACAGAAGCGAGCCCTTCGTGTGCCGCTATTATTAGTCCTAACCTATGTTCCATGTTTGGAATTGCCCTATCCCCCACTCCAGGGATTCGAGCAAAAGGAACATTGTTTGCATCAGTTATGTTTGAGTATTTTACTGGAAAGCCTTTCGGGAGTGTTTCTATCGAATCCTTTTCTGTAGCGCTGACAGCCTGTAATATTTCGCTATTTTGTTTTTGACCGTGTGATGGCAGCTACGGAAGCCATTTGCACAGCTGCCTTCGCGGCCTCATCAGCCAATGAATTCCCTGCAACGTGAACGCCATCACGTTGATGACTCAGTGTATGTATCACGTGAGTCTTTGGTAGTTCTTTCTGTAAAAGAACTACTTGTTCCCAGAGCATTTTATGCTTGATTGTGCCTCCTTTTGCATCCTTAAAACCATTCTGAAGCCAGATCTGCAAGTATTCATTGTAAGACTGGACGCAATAATACGAATCGCACACTATGAGTGTGGGGAATTCTCGATCGGTATTTTCAAGCGCCATCTTGAATGCTAGCAGTTCAGCTCGCTGAGCTGTACAGTCTCCCAGAGATTGTGTTTTGGTGATAGCTGGTTTAAATTTTCCTTCGTGCCAGCGACCTTTAACAATCGCGCACGCAGCACTGTAAGCTTGTTTACCCCCCACTGCGGGTTGTGCTGATCCGTCTGTATATATTATACAGCCGTAATGATCTAGAGGCAGAATTTTGGTCGGCGGAGAACATTCGAATTCGTATTGGAGAAATTCTTGTGTTTTTAAATTGGGATCAAATTCGTATACCACGTCTGTTGCAGCAAGAGAATTAGCCCACTGTATCCACCTTGGATGTAGTGCTTTAGCATTCGGAATGCTTGCCTTTGTTACCGCCTCCAAGGCTGGTATCGGTGTCACGATTATTATTCGTTTACCTTGTGCCAGGGCTCGTTCTTTTGCTATAGCTGTCTGTGTTGCAGTAAGAATTTTTTCCGTTGGGCTAAATTTCATTTCAGCTTTAGTGTATAAGTGTGATTTGAATGCAATTGGTACCTTTTCTCCCTCGTTAGAGGTCAGGTATGTGAATCTGCATCTTCCTGGGATGACTCGAATCACAAGATTGCGTGTGTTATCACGTGTTTCTAATTTTGTTTTAATTAACATGTCTGTTTGTAAGGATCTCAAAATTTCTGTGTGTGTTTGAGTCCAATTGGTTCTTTTAAAATCTGGTTTTATTAGATCATAAAGGGGTTTGACCCTTTCTGCGTAATTTGCAATGTATGTTCTTCCGAAATTTAGGAAGCCTAGAATTGACTGTAGGTTTTTTAGTGTTCTAGGTGCTTGGAGTACGGCACATTTCTCTAGGAAATTGTCAGCCAAGCTTTTGCCTTCACTTGATAATTCATATCCTAAGAACAGGACTGTTAGATGGGCAATTCTAGATTTTTTAAAGTTGAATTTGTAACCCTCTGCTGCGAACCCAAGTATTATGGTGTTCACTCTCTTCAAGTGAGTATCCAAGTCATCATCTGTTAGGTATATGTCGTCGACATACAATAATGCTTCATCATCATATGTTTGTAGTAACTCTGTTACTCTTGCTGAGAATAATCCTGGGCTGTTCTTGAACCCTTGGGGTAACCGACAGAATAGTTTTTGAGCGCCATTTATTGAGAACGCAGACAAATATCTGCTCTCTGGTGCTATATTTTGACAAAAGAATCCATTAGAGATGTCTAATGTTGTTTTGTATTTTTTGCGCACTATGTTATTCATTAGCGCTGCACTATGCGAGTTTTGCACTGCAAAAGTTTTGCAACATGAGTTAAGGTGTCTGTAATCCAAAACTAGACGATATGAATTGTCTGGTTTGGAGACAGGAAACAAAGGGTTGTTCATTTGTGAGGTGCAAGTTTCAATCACCCCCTGGTATTCTAGTTGATCTAGGATTTCTTTTACCTGTTTTTTAGCTTCTTGCTTAATTGGGTACTGTCTTTGTGCAGTAGGTTGTGTTTTTAACTGGATTTTGTGAGGAGGAGAGTCCTCATCCCATCCTACGTGATTTTTATATAAAGCAGGAGCTTGAGCTACTGCCCACTTTCTGGCAAGTGTGTATTTTTTATGAATTGGGATATGATTTGAGAAGGCAGGCATAATTATTTCTTCGCCATGAGGGCAGTCCCTGACAAACTCTGGTGGCCAGTCTTTTTCAGCTAGAAGGATGTCATAGCCCTTGGAGAGATTATCCCAAAATAGTCCCCTTATTTTTCTAGTCTTATCCCCTTCTATACGTAAAGTTATTTCATATATTTTGTGAGGTTTGCTAACTCTGGTGTCTGCAGTTTCCACTTGAAGATATTCATTCGTGTCCACTGTCTCCAGATGATTCATAAGGACTTTGCGAGCTATGCTCACTTCTGCTGCGCTGTCTAGCATTGTCTGAGCCCATTCTCCGTTTTTCAGATGTGTCCTCAGTATTCTCGGCATTGTTAACTACTTTAATACTGGCTACCTTCTTTTTTGGAAATTGTAATTTCTTATTTGGATGAGCAGGTTCCTTGTCTTTGGACTTGACGTGCCCTTCCCTGGGTTCCGATCGTCCTCTTCTTTCCGATTTCTGCGAGGAAGTCTGAAAAGATTGAGAGGGACGTGTATCAAAATCTTGATATCTATCCGGTTTCTTTATATTATCCCTATTTCTAAGGTTGTATTTTTTCACAGAGGGCTCACTTTGGGGAGACTTAGGTCCTTGGTCCGGAGATCTTTCTCTCCGCCGAGGAGACCTTCCTCTGGACTGGAATCTCTTTTCTTTTGGATTGGATTGTTTGTTTCCATCCCAGTTCTTCTTTTGACTGTTTAGATGATTTTTAATAAATATTTTTTCAGGACTTTCAATCAGTTGGGGTTTTACTGGTATTCCACCTAAACTATCTCTACCTAGTTCCTCATAGGATTTTTCTATAATTCTGACATTTTTTTTTATAAAACAAGTACATTTGTTTTTTCAGGAATCCACTCTTGAAACCTAAAAGTAACATTTCTTCTGTGGTTATCTCGGCAATAAGGGACTCTCTATGTTCATCTTGTTGTGTTGGAATTTTGAGTTCCTTCAGGTAACCATGAATATATTCTTCTGTAGCCTGCACCTCATCTGTGTATAAGTTTTGGAAGAAATTGATGAAAGCTCCCAGTCATCTGTGGTGACACTCGTCTCATTCTCCTCTCAAATTGCTGAAATGGTGCTCCTGTTTTGTTCAGTCTTTAGTTTCCAAGAAAAAAGTCTCCCGCTACCTTCTGCATACTCGTATTGTACAGCTAACTTGCTTCCCATTTATCTCTAATTCTACTTTCCAGGATGTTTTGTAAATCATTGTTCTTCTCTTTTATACTTTCTTCTATTTTTGTCTGTTCTGATCTAAAGACTCCACCCTCCAGTACCCTATATAACTCCTGGATTTTGATCTCTAATTGATTGATTCAATTCCTTGTATTTCTATTCTTAAAGATAGCAAAACCAGCCATTTCCCTCTAATTACTGTCTTATATGCATTCCAAACCATTTGGAATGGGGAAGCTTTGTGTTGGTCCCAAAGTATTCCTCACTATCTGCTCTCAGTTTCTCTACCATATGTTGCTCTAAAAGGAGGGTTTGGTCTACTGTCCATCTTGAAGTTGCCTGGATATTCTCTACTGTTAGCATCATACAAACTGCAGAGTGGTGAGACAAGTGGGCTGGTATATGCTCAACCTTAATAACGTTTTTACTGAGCACTTTATCCACTAGAAAAAAAGTCTATTCTGGAGGGGTGCCTGTATTTTTTGTTCTTATAGGTGAACCTATTCGATTTGCCCCTTTGCTCTCCCAAATATCCACCAGCCCCAGATCCACTTTATATTTTTCAAGCCATGTCCTCATTTTAGGTACACTAGAGAATTTACAAGGTGGAGGGATATCTTTTTGAGGTCTATTAACCGGTTAAAATCCCCTCCTATCATTACAGGGACCATGATATCTAACAGATGATTGTATGGGGCCTGAATAGCTATATGGTCATCTAGGTGGTCTGTGGTGGACTCCTCGATCAACACCTTTGCTATCCTTTTAAATATTATGGCCATGCCTTTAATACAACAAGACTGATTTGTGCAACAATAATTATCCACCCATTTTTGTTTTTTTCATGATCTCTTCCCATTCCTTCTTCAGCAAGTGTGTTTCCTGGAGAATTGTTATCTCACACTTCACTATTTTATATATTCCCAAAAAGTTTGTCTTTTTGTGTCTGTGTTTTTAATTCTTAATCTGTTTACATTCCACGACATAATATTACGTGTAATGTGGTCATCCATGCTCCCTCGCCCTGATAAATATGCCAAGTGTTATCTTAGTCAAAACTAAGGCCCCATCATGTCTATCCAATTGCACAGAGGACATAACATATTTTTTTCTTTTTTCTTCCATATGTCCCGAACCCTGTGAAAAAAATCATCCTTATTAAATTCATTGTGACCCATCCACCCTCCCACCTCCCCCTGTGGGAAATCCGCCCTTCCTTCTTTGAGCAAATCAGGATTACCCTTTTGAGTACCTTTTCTCCCTAGGCATCACTATTTATTTGTGATATTCCCCCCTCCCCCCTTTATTTTATTTTTACTATTTCTGCTCTGCTTTGATTTAATCTATGAGCTCCCCACTCATTTGGGCCCTCTAATGTTATGCATTTGGTTCCTCCACATTATTTTCAGGGAGGCAGGGAAGCACATTTTTGCAGTGGCTCCCAAGGACCTAAGTTCCTGTATGTGTTGGCCATGTTCCTACTGCCTATTCTGTGCGGCTCTTGAAATGTCTGAGCAGATGCGAATGTGCTGTCCCCTCTTGAAAATATACCATATTTCAGGTTTTTAACCAGGATTTTTTCCTTTAAGAGATATGATTTAAAGTTAACTAGAGTTTTGCGTGGATTTTCCCTCATTTTCCCTTTCTTAAAAAGCTCTTGATGTACTCTCTGGATATATTCCTCTAGACCTAGCTCTTCTAATCCCTGAATGAAATCTTTCAGAAGTTTGATCACAAAGCATACCTTCAGCAACATTCAAAACCCTTACATTATTCCTCCGTGCATTGTTTTCTAGTGTTTCAATCTTATCTTTAGGTTCTTTCTCGCTGGTTCTTAGGCTATATATCTTGCCCTCGTTGATTTCTACTTCTTTCCCCAACTTGTCCAAGGATGTTTTTACCTTTAGTACTCTTTCCATAAGGGTGTTTAACAAGTTTCCTGTATTTTTATCCTGATTCTTCTCTGACTCAGCAAAATGTGCTCTCATTTGGGTGATTTGGGTTTCCATCAGTTTCCCAATTTCTAGTTGTTCATTCTGCTTTTGTGCCTGTGGCAGTGGTTGCTGTGCTATTTCATTTAGATCTGTCTGCAATGTTACTGCTTGTAAAGGGATTTCCTCCTCCAGACCTTCCAGGGCCAGTACTTAAAACCTGTCTGACAGCAAGCTCTTCACCAATGGGACTTTCAAGGCTTCTTGGCATCTCTGCACCTGCCTTGGGCCTTGTCCCCGGGACCACTTAAATTTCTCTAGCTGTTGCGCTTATTATATCCTGCTTGGAGTGCAGAGAAGGCGTAATCTTTACTCTTGTTAACTCGCTTGTTTACCCCAGGTTGATGCGCAGAATCAGGACAATTATGTCCCGATTCGTCCCAAGTCCCTGGGTCTCAACTTGCTTGCTTACTGTAGGCACCATGATGGGGCTTTTTCTCATACTTTCTACCGCAGGGATATTAGCCACCAGATTCCTGATCCATAAACAATAGCTAATTCCCTGGTTCCCTGTACAGCCCTTGTCAATCTACCCTCTTAATGTGTTGCCTCTTGTTTTCCTCTCTTTATTAGGTATAGGGGTGCCGAGCATAACAGAGGGAACTAGAAGATTTTCCTTCCCCCTCTCTGGTCACTTACTGGTGTCATGCGCGTAGCGAGCGGATCATATATTCTTCCTTCACCGAGGTCATCCGCCACAATTTCAAAACCTGCCTCACGACTCTCACAAAGGGAACCCTAGCAGTCGCCCGCTGACTCCAGCACAGCCCTGAGGCCGCCTTTGCCCATGCACCGACGATACACTCTCACCACGCCAGAAGAGCTTCTCAGCTCCTGCAGTGCAGAATCGCCCTTTCCCACTCTTGCATGAATAGGGACTCCCGAAGATCCTGTGGCTTCACAGCCTAATCGGTCAGTGCGCTTTGATTGTGTTTTTATTTTTTAGAAACTTCGCCTTTCCATTACAAGGGGGGTATGCGCTCCGGTTTTCGTTCTGCGTAAGGATCTTAGGTGCTCCCGACCTGACTATCTAGCCAGCCGCCATGTTCCCCCCACCGTCTGATGGATTGTTTGAACCCACAAACTTCCTTGTTCAATAACTGCACGTATCAGCATCCAGGATCCGCACCTCTCTGGATTGCTCCTTCCTGACAGGTTACACCCAGTCGGTTAGCTTGGCCCTCTTCACCTTGAATGCCATTGACCTCATCTGTGGAGCTATACTTTTCAATGCTTACATGACCCCACTCACCAGCATCATCGACACCCACAAAATCAGCATTATATTGTATGATGATGATGATGACACCCAGCTCATACCCTCTCTGACAAGACGTGAAACACCTACACCAGTTTCTTCACCTGTAAGACCAAAGTCACCAGATGGATGAAAACCAACAGCCTCAAGCTCGCTCAACACAGACAAGACAGAAGTAGTAATCTTTGGCAAAGATGTTGTTTTTATATTCAACCTAGTGATCTGTTGAACTTAGACCCATCACCCTCCCTGCATCCCACACGAAACACCTCAGAAAAGGAATCAACAACCAACTTACAATGACTAGCGAAGACAACATAGTCTTCATCTCTTGCTTCCACACACTCAACGGGCTCAAAAATATCCAATGGCTTTTCACCAACAATTCGAAAACCGTCACCCAAGAGATTACCACCAGCAAGCTTAACTATGGACCTGCACTCTATGCTAGAATAAACGGTCAACTGAGAAGAAGAGAAAGGGGAGCACACTGCTTCACCTCCCAGCATAGTTCACCCCTTAGCATTATGGTAAATGCAGTTCATGGTACATGCTTACTTGAATATTACTTGAATAATTCAGTAACTTCAATTCTTTTGCTCTAATTGCCCCCAAATCTTTAGGGACTGCACCCTTGGGTTCCAGGTCATGAATGTCAATCTCAAGCACTCTCATCAGACAACAGCCAAAAGTCTATGTCTTCCTGGTTCTGCTAGCTCCCTTCAGGTTGGCACAGCACACTGTATCCAGGGCCCTCTTACACCCTTCAGTGGAGTAGATCAACAGCGGTCGTCCTAATGGAATAGGCCTGGATCACCTGTCTCTTTGTGGAATCACCCAGAAACCATCTTTCTTAGTCCTCGCAGTAGCTCTCAGAAGCAGGGTTTTAGGTGTTAGCTCAAGTCAAATCTCACAGTCCTCTTCCATTAAGTGTAAGCAGCATACCAAGGGGGGATTAGGATGTCGGGCAGACTTAAGTCCGCCCGCCACCCTAGCGGTAACAGGACCGCCCTCCTGCCATGGGGCAGTCCCGCCATCCCAATTATGATGTGATCGCCACCGCAGTGATCGCATCAGGCATTTTAACATTGTGGCGGGTGCTGCTGGCTGCAGCACCCGCCACAATGGTAAAGTGTAATGTTGTGCATTGCCATGCACAACATGGCTGGCACAGCGCTGCGACTGCCACCTTGTGCATAGCAATGTAGGGGGGTACCATAGGTAACCCCGAAGTGCATCCCCCCACCCCCTCACCTCCGAGGACGCGCAACGGGCCACCAGAGAAAATTCCCGCCAGTCTTTTCATGAGTCCCTTTCTCACTGCTCCATCAGGATTCAAGCAAGCCGGGCCGAAGAGGCTGAAATGCCAGAAACCGGTCCCCGGTAGCTTGTCTCCTTTCTGGTGAAGAATTGGCTTGGTAGTTTGGTCTGCCATGTTCCCATGATGCACTGGGCCAGGGACAGACTAATTTGCATATAGCCAGGTTCTGAGCTGGGATGGGGCAGTGAGATAAATAACGGTGATGGATCAAGCCCTGATCTTTGGACTGGGTAAGAGTGGTCTGCTTAATTCAGACACTCTGTTTATCACCACCCCCTTTTCTGTATAGTCTTTTCATGGCAGCATCGCCACCATGGAAAGGCCTTAAAAGCCAGACATCCTAATATGGATGGCGGTCCCTGCTAGGCGCAGCCACCATATTGTGGCTCAAGTCCGCCCGGCTGGCAATCGGAATGATTGGCGACTGACGGAAAACCAGCGGACGCACTTTGCGTCACCCGCAATACCCCCACCATTATAATATGGCGGGGGTAAATCAGGTTACGATGGCGGGCCGATCCACACCGCCGGGCCGCGGTGGTGATCCGCCCACCATCGTAATCAGCCCCCAAGTCTTACATTCTGCATAATGGTTCAGTAGGTTAATGCATTGTAGTAGAGGTCCTTGGGCAACATATTGGTTGCCAGTTTTGCTACTGGCAAAATAGCTCAGGAGTTATGAACTCGCTGAAAATAGATACACATATCCTTCAAGGCCTGCATTGACATCATTGTAGGTTTTAAATCAATATTTTATTCTTAGTTTCTTTAAATGAGTTCCATTGAATTAGGTAGTAGTAATAAATATACATCAAGTTCTAAAAATGCCTATTTGTATTGTCTGCTATGTAAATCGTGAATACTAGTGCAATCATGCACCTGGACCTACATATCTTACATAAGGCTCAAGCTTAAGAAAGTAAAATGCTGTCCCATTTTATTTCTTCTCTTACTAGTAAAGCAACATACAGACTATATCTTTGTTCAATGTTTGGGTTACCAAGCCTGGCATCATGGGCCGTATTACAGTCAGTTCCCCTGGAACACCACAGACATGTGCTCTCATTTTCTGCAGCCTCGGGCACTGTAATATAATAGAAGAGGGGGCAGATGTTTTGAGCCCTCTTCCATAATACAGATAGTGCCATGCACACAGAGCGCCAGCTCTGTTGGCAGAGGGCATACTTCCATGCTAATCGGTGACACACTCTGCATCTGTGCCCAGGTCCCATTATGGACGTGGGAGCAGAGGCAAAGAGCCTTTCAGGTAGCACACTGACAGTGCATCACACAAAGGTGGTACACAGTCAGTATGCTCCCTGACTAGAACCCCTGCAATATGGAAAGGAATTGTCATGCACTGCACAGACATCGGCTTGCAGGTCGATGCAGCTACCTGCTGCAGGAGGAACTCTGGGGCATATTAGCAATAAATAGTGATAATTATCGCTAAATGCGCTTAGCGCTTTTATTTTTATCGCCTGATATTATCGCAGAGATAACATGCTATTGGAAGTCCAGCGATATTCTCGCATTAACGCCAATGGGGTCTTAATCTGATTATCCACCCCCATTTACTATATAGGTAAGTCAACTTTTTAGCAGGCATTAAATTGCAGCGATAATCGCGCTTAGTGACATTTTTTTATCGCTTCGCCTGCCTTGCTAATAGGCGAGTTTGGGTACGCCCACTTTGCATGTCATTAGCGATAAATATCGCTGACATGCAAAGCGGGCCCTAAACCTGTCGCTATCGCCTAAAAGCTGTCGCTAACTGCTGTTAGTGACAGCTTGCTAATAGGGCAATAATATTATCGCTGCTTTAGCGGGAAAAAGCCCTGCTAAAGCGGCGATATCGCGCTTGCTAATATGCCCCTCTGTTCCCTCTTTAAAGTGCTGGTGGGTGCCACACACACAGCAACAGATGGAGTGGCTAAGTCAATCAGCTGCTCTGTAATACGCAACGTGCTGCCCTTGGGGCAGTGTGGGTTGTTGGCTGCCCGGTGGGCTGCCAATAACCTCTAATAGTATGGATTGTCCCTATTTGTGACGGCACACCTGTTTAAAGATGCGCTATGGTGCTCCGGTAATTGAATTAGGGTCCTCATGTGAGTTTCTGGCAAGACTATCTTTGATAATTTACTCCCTTTTCCATCCATTTAAAAATGCAGGAAAATTGATTTATTTATAGTGTTTTAATTGAACTTAACTGTATATGTAGCTTGCACACCTTCTATTTTCAAGTGATACTTTATGTATCTTCACTGAGTGGTGCCGGCCTACTACCTGACTGACCCCTGTCAGGTTTCTAATATAACTGAGATTTACAGACACCACTGTGCCTAATGTAGGACTGCACTGTTCACACTAGCTCTAGTGCACTATGTTTGTTCAATACCTCTTGACACATGTAACCAAAACTTACTGAAACTATTTTTGTAAACGATTTTTTAAACAAAGCAACCAAACCAGTAATGCATTCTCTTACTAATAAATTTTCTAGACAACAATTCAGTCTTGTTAGTCAAGTTCATTGTTTTTATGTAGTTTCATAAATATGCCATACTTTTTTAACCAATACTGCAATTCAATATCATTGCAAATATATACACATATATAACATCAGTTCAACAAGAAAATATGATTGGTTTCATCTGTGTACTTTCATGGTTTCCCAATGCATTTCGATGCGGTTGCATCTTCGTCAGGGGAATTAACTGTGTAGGACAAATAACAGCGATCATATATACAAAACTATCATTTCATTTGGCAACAATCAATTAAATTATATCATAGGCAATCTTCCAAAGGTAACTTGAATGTGCCCGCACTCCCTGCCCTCCCAAGCACTCTTGTGTACTTCATACTGTGGTTGTCCCTATACATGCTATCAGAATCAAACAAGTGCAATCAACATACGTGTCAACTGAGTGAAAACGTGACTCAAAACATCAGGGGATTCAATTACAAAGAAAAGTGAGAATAAAAACGTACCCTCTGTACAACAACTCCTAGTTGTATCCTTATTTTCAGATGGAATATCTAACCTGCAAGTCAAGTATGATACTCGTGTAAATCAACCAACCGCACAACAAGCTGCCAAATCCAAGTTATATGGATCATTACTTTACTTACTGCTCTCTAGGTAATCGAGTAGAACCCTCCGTTAACACTGCTCTCGCCTCCTACAAAAACGGTAAAAATCATGTTACCCTGTTAATTAAACTCACTAACTGCTGGCGCTCCGCTAGTATTATCACCCTCCAACGTGCAAAAGTTACCGTAGTTGTTACACACGTGCCGTCCTCATCTCCTCGACTCTCCTTCAAACAAAAAAACGCCGTACTGCAAGACGTCATGTCGGGCAATATATAAACCCGTCATCATTAGTTGACCGAGGTCTCCGCCCCTTGTTTTACATTACCACGTTAGTACAATCCGCAATAAATAAGAGCAACTCAAGTGTGGACACAATCCCACAGATCTTAAAGAAATATATTTGTATCAACATACCCTTCGCTCTGCAGCAACAACACCGCTGCTGTCCGTGTTAGCTAGTTGCAAACTACATTTCCATCTCGTCCATGAAAATAGAAAGAGGACTCACGGTTTACCGATGCTGAGCCTCCCGAGTCTGACATACGTGAACCACTACTCCCCACAACGTCTAAATGCTTACTGGACGTTAAGAGAACTCTACAGATGCACGATAAATAATAAGCACAAATGCAAAAGTAAAAATAATAACAGTGGAAATAAAAGTAGAAAAGATAAACGTAGAAATAATGAAAGTGATGCCAATAATAATTGGATCAGTCCACACTTTGTTGTTAACACTTGTCACAATTCTAATCCTGTATTCACACCTTATTATGTTACCACAGTTATTCAAACAATTACAAATAACATGAAAATTCAATTTTCTCATTTAGCCCACCCGGTTTCACGGTATTTAAGTGTCTCATCCAGAATGTCTCTCTCTGCGCTATTCTTATGTTGGGGTCCACATGGGGTTCGACCAACACCTGCTCTAGTACAGTGAATTTTAATTGCGGAATAGTATGTTTTCTTTCTCTCCAATGTTGCGCCAGACTAGATTTTTCTTGCCCTAATCTTATGTTAGACTTATGTTCTGTGATTCGTATCTTAATTTTCCTTGTTGTACGTCCAACATAGACTAGACCACAAGGGCACTTGATGGCATATATCACAGAACTAGTATTGCAGTCTGAAGTATGTCTGAGTTTTATCAGTTTACCTGTATGCGGATGTGCAAAAGTCTCTCCAGTCTGTACATTTCCACAATGGCTACAATTAAAACATTTACGCATTCCTTTTGTTCTCTCGTGCGAAGCCTGCACGTTTTGACGTTTCAATAGTTCTTTCAGATTTTTTGACCTTGACAGTGCGAAAATTGGTTTATCGAAAAAAACCGTCTTAAAGTCTTCTTCTTGCTCAATCATCTCCCACCTCTTTAATATGCTTTTCTTGATCTTCGATGTTAATGTTGATTGCTTCAGCACACACACCTCACGTTTCGATGAGCTTTTTTGCACCTTCTGCAATAGATCTTGTCTGCTTTTTAATATTACTTTCTGTTTTGCCTCTTTGAGTACCTTTTCCGGGTACCCTCTCTTGCTATATTGTTCCGCCATTTCATCTATGTCCTGCATTGCCTTAGATTCATCACTGCTAATTCTTTTAATTCTGGTGAACTGCGAAAATGGCAGATGATTTTTCAGACTTGTTGAGTGAAAACTGGAATAGTGCAACGCATTATTCCTATCAGTTGTCTTCTTGAAAACTGTGGTTGTGATTTTGTCACCTTCCTTAGTTAAAGTGATATCCAAAAAATTGACTGTATGTTGATCAATGTTGTTGGTGAATTTTATCATAGGATGACAGTCATTCAAAATCTCAATTGCTCCTTCCAGTTGTTCCTTAGTGCCTTGCCAAATAATCAAGATGTCATCTATATAACGGATGAATAATCTCAGGTGTTCCTTCCACTCCGGTTTTTCAAGGATGTGTGACTGTTCGAATTTGGCCATAAAAATATTAGCGTATGCGGGCGCCCCCGTAAATCCCATGGATGTCCCTGTCTTCTGAAGGTAGAACCTGGACTGCCAGGAAAAATATCCATGATACAAGCAAAATTGTAAAATTTCCAGTAAGAAAATATTAAGTGATTCCTCGTATTCACTTCTTAGTAACATCCATTCCACAGCCTCCATTCCCTCTCCATGGGGAATTGAGGTGTAGAGTGCCGTTACGTCAATGGTGGCCAGCCATGTTTCACAATCTTTGGGTATTGTCACATTCATGAGTTTATTCAGACAGTCTGTGGTGTCCTGTATGTACGTTATCCAACTTTGCACTAAAGGTTGTAAGTAGTAATCCAAAAATCTGCCTATTGGTTCGTGAAGTGAACCACAACCTGCCACAATGGGGCGGAAAGGAGGGTCTTGCGCGTTCTTGTGCAGTTTGGGTAACATGTAGATATGAGGACGCTTTGGATATTCAGTGATCAGATATCTGTATGTTTTATCATTGATCCATCCTAGATCCTTTGCTTTCTGCAAAATGTCGTGCAACGTGGTTTGAAAAATCATAGTTGGATCTGTATCTAGAGCAATATAAGTGTCAGTGTCCTCCACATGGGATGATACCTTTCGATTATAGTATGCTGTGTCCATCACCACAAGGGCTCCTCCCTTATCTGCTGCTTGAAATGTGAGTTCATGGTTATCCCGTAAGGTCTTTAAGGTTGCCAATTCTGAATGTGTCAGATTCATGTGCTTAGACGTGTTCTTATGTATCTCTGTGAGGTCTTTTTTTACCAATACTTCGAATAGATCCAAAGTCTTATGTGATGTCGGGGGAACAAATGTACTTTTTGGTTTAAAAACCTTCTTGGGAGCATCAGTATCAGGTGCTTGAGGTAAGTTAAAAAAGAACCACCTCAGGCGAAGTTTCCTGGTAAATTTATACAATGCTACTTCCGTCTCCAATGCGTTGGTATTATAGGTCGGTACAAAAGACATACCTTTATTTAGGACATTCAATTGGTTGTCAGTTAGTTCCATACTTGAGATGTTCACCACCAAATCTTCTATCGGTTTTTCCCTCTTGTTTTGACCTTTTGTTGTTGTTCCTTGTCCCCTTCTGACTCGTTTGTTCGGCTTGCTTCTTGGGGGGGGTGATCGGTCCTTCGACCCGATTCTAAAAAAGACTCCTTACTTGACCCACTGGTGGATGCTCCATTACCACTACTAGGTGTGGTTCCTGTTGCCGGTGCTGGTGGTCTACTCGACATCGTGTCTTGTTCAGTTGCCACACTTTCTTCCGATGAAGCTTGAGTTTTCTTAAATGGACGTCTTTGTGCATATACCTCGGCCCACGTGTACACCTCATCCAATTTATAATCAATCGTATCTCTACGAAACTTCCTCAATTTCCTCTCATGTACTTCTTTCTCATGTGTATCTATTATGTCGTTGATTTCTTTTAGTGGCGAGTCCAATTCCTCCTTTGACATCCGTGCTTCCAAATTGGTTTTTAGATCTTGAATCTCAGTAGTCAATTCCTTAAGAATCTCTGATAACTCCTCTATGATTAAGAGTATCAGATCAAGTGAGCATTTATTTAAAATTGAATACCACTTAACCATGAACGGTTTATTAAATTTGAATAGCATTGGTTTCAAAGCAATTCTTAGCCCTCGTGGGATCCGTTTCACCCGGTGGTACTGAATGAGCGTAGAGGCGTGTAGCCTCTGATTTACCTCCCTTCTAAGTGTATATTGTAGTTGCTTAAGAGTTTTGCTGGTTGTGCCTGGAGCTGCTTGGAAAGCTGTTGTCTCCTTTATTAATGAATATATACTTGCAGCTTCTGCCTCCGTATAGCCTTTTACCTCAGCCTGATTGGCTGTAAGATTTGATATTTCTTCAAAATTCATCCTATTTGTATTTATACTTCGGGTGCTAGTTACTAAGTGGGGTAACGTGATAAACTTAACTGTATATGTAGCTTGCACACCTTCTATTTTCAAGTGATACTTTATGTATCTTCACTGAGTGGTGCCGGCCTACTACCTGACTGACCCCTGTCAGGTTTCTAATATAACTGAGATTTACAGACACCACTGTGCCTAATGTAGGACTGCACTGTTCACACTAGCTCTAGTTCAATACCTCTTGACACATGTAACCAAAACTTAAAGTATCACTTGAAAATAGAAGGTGTGCAAGCTACATATACAGTTAAGTTTATCACGTTACCCCACTTAGTAACTAGCACCCGAGGTATAAATACAAATAGGATGAATTTTGAAGAAATATCAAATCTTACAGCCAATCAGGCTGAGGTAAAAGGCTATACGGAGGCAGAAGCTGCAAGTATATATTCATTAATAAAGGAGACAACAGCTTTCCAAGCAGCTCCAGGCACAACCAGCAAAACTCTCAAGCAACTACAATATACACTTAGAAGGGAGGTAAATCAGAGGCTACACGCCTCTACGCTCATTCAGTACCACCGGGTGAAACGGATCCCACGAGGGCTAAGAATTGCTTTGAAACCAATGCTATTCAAATTTAATAAACCGTTCATGGTTAAGTGGTATTCAATTTTAAATAAATGCTCACTTGATCTGATACTCTTAATCATAGAGGAGTTATCAGAGATTCTTAAGGAATTGACTACTGAGATTCAAGATCTAAAAACCAATTTGGAAGCACGGATGTCAAAGGAGGAATTGGACTCGGCACTAAAAGAAATCAACGACATAATAGATACACATGAGAAAGAAGTACATGAGAGGAAATTGAGGAAGTTTCGTAGAGATACGATTGATTATAAATTGGATGAGGTGTACACGTGGGCCGAGGTATATGCACAAAGACGTCCATTTAAGAAAACTCAAGCTTCATCGGAAGAAAGTGTGGCAACTGAACAAGACACGATGTCGAGTAGACCACCAGCACCGGCAACAGGAACCACACCTAGTAGTGGTAATGGAGCATCCACCAGTGGGTCAAGTAAGGAGTCTTTTTTAGAATCGGGTCGAAGGACCGATCACCCCCCCCAAGAAGCAAGCCGAACAAACGAGTCAGAAGGGGACAAGGAACAACAAAAAAAGGTCAAAACAAGAGGGAAAAACCGATAGAAGATTTGGTGGTGAACATCTCAAGTATGGAACTAACTGACAACCAATTGAATGTCCTAAATAAAGGGATGTCTTTTGTACCGACCTATAATACCAACGCATTGGAGACGGAAGTAGCATTGTATAAATTTACCAGGAAACTTCGCCTGAGGTGGTTCTTTTTTAACTTACCTCAAGCACCTGATACTGATGCTCCCAAGAAGGTTTTTAAACCAAAAAGTACATTTGTTCCCCCGACATCACATAAGACTTTGGATCTATTCGAAGTATTGGTAAAAAAAGACCTCACAGAGATACATAAGAACACGTCTAAGCACATGAATCTGACACATTCAGAATTGGCAACCTTAAAGACCTTACGGGATAACCATGAACTCACATTTCAAGCAGCAGATAAGGGAGGAGCCCTTGTGGCGATGGACACAGCATACTATAATCGAAAGGTATCATCCCATGTGGAGGACACTGACACTTATATTGCTCTAGATACAGATCCAACTATGATTTTTCAAACCACGTTGCACGACATTTTGCAGAAAGCAAAGGATCTAGGATGGATCAATGATAAAACATACAGATATCTGATCACTGAATATCCAAAGCGTCCTCATATCTACATGTTACCCAAACTGCACAAGAACGCGCAAGACCCTCCTTTCCGCCCAATTGTGGCAGGTTGTGGTTCAATTCACGAACCAATAGGCAGATTTTTGGATTACTACTTACAACCTTTAGTGCAAAGTTGGATAACGTACATACAGGACACCACAGACTGTCTGAATAAACTCATGAATGTGACAATACCCAAAGATTGTGAAACATGGCTGGCCACCATTGACGTAACGGCACTCTACACCTCAATTCCCCATGGAGAGGGAATGGAGGCTGTGGAATGGATGTTACTAAGAAGTGAATACGAGGAATCACTTAATATTTTCTTACTGGAAATTTTACAATTTTGCTTGTATCATGGATATTTTTCCTGGCAGTCCAGGTTCTACCTTCAGAAGACAGGGACATCCATGGGATTTACGGGGGCGCCCGCATACGCTAATATTTTTATGGCCAAATTCGAACAGTCACACATCCTTGAAAAACCGGAGTGGAAGGAACACCTGAGATTATTCATCCGTTATATAGATGACATCTTGATTATTTGGCAAGGCACTAAGGAACAACTGGAAGGAGCAATTGAGATTTTGAATGACTGTCATCCTATGATAAAATTCACCAACAACATTGATCAACATACAGTCAATTTTTTGGATATCACTTTAACTAAGGAAGGTGACAAAATCACAACCACAGTTTTCAAGAAGACAACTGATAGGAATAATGCGTTGCACTATTCCAGTTTTCACTCAACAAGTCTGAAAAATCATCTGCCATTTTCGCAGTTCACCAGAATTAAAAGAATTAGCAGTGATGAATCTAAGGCAATGCAGGACATAGATGAAATGGCGGAACAATATAGCAAGAGAGCGTACCCGGAAAAGGTACTCAAAGAGGCAAAACAGAAAGTAATATTAAAAAGCAGACAAGATCTATTGCAGAAGGTGCAAAAAAGCTCATCGAAACGTGAGGTGTGTGTGCTGAAGCAATCAACATTAACATCGAAGATCAAGAAAAGCATATTAAAGAGGTGGGAGATGATTGAGCAAGAAGAAGACTTTAAGACGGTTTTTTTCGATAAACCAATTTTCGCACTGTCAAGGTCAAAAAATCTGAAAGAACTATTGAAACGTCAAAACGTGCAGGCTTCGCACGAGAGAACAAAAGGAATGCGTAAATGTTTTAATTGTAGCCATTGTGGAAATGTACAGACTGGAGAGACTTTTGCACATCCGCATACAGGTAAACTGATAAAACTCAGACATACTTCAGACTGCAATACTAGTTCTGTGATATATGCCATCAAGTGCCCTTGTGGTCTAGTCTATGTTGGACGTACAACAAGGAAAATTAAGATACGAATCACAGAACATAAGTCTAACATAAGATTAGGGCAAGAAAAATCTAGTCTGGCGCAACATTGGAGAGAAAGAAAACATACTATTCCGCAATTAAAATTCACTGTACTAGAGCAGGTGTTGGTCGAACCCCATGTGGACCCCAACATAAGAATAGCGCAGAGAGAGACATTCTGGATGAGACACTTAAATACCGTGAAACCGGGTGGGCTAAATGAGAAAATTGAATTTTCATGTTATTTGTAATTGTTTGAATAACTGTGGTAACATAATAAGGTGTGAATACAGGATTAGAATTGTGACAAGTGTTAACAACAAAGTGTGGACTGATCCAATTATTATTGGCATCACTTTCATTATTTCTACGTTTATCTTTTCTACTTTTATTTCCACTGTTATTATTTTTACTTTTGCATTTGTGCTTATTATTTATCGTGCATCTGTAGAGTTCTCTTAACGTCCAGTAAGCATTTAGACGTTGTGGGGAGTAGTGGTTCACGTATGTCAGACTCGGGAGGCTCAGCATCGGTAAACCGTGAGTCCTCTTTCTATTTTCATGGACGAGATGGAAATGTAGTTTGCAACTAGCTAACACGGACAGCAGCGGTGTTGTTGCTGCAGAGCGAAGGGTATGTTGATACAAATATATTTCTTTAAGATCTGTGGGATTGTGTCCACACTTGAGTTGCTCTTATTTATTGCGGATTGTACTAACGTGGTAATGTAAAACAAGGGGCGGAGACCTCGGTCAACTAATGATGACGGGTTTATATATTGCCCGACATGGCGTCTTGCAGTACGGCGTTTTTTTGTTTGAAGGAGAGTCGAGGAGATGAGGACGGCACGTGTGTAACAACTACGGTAACTTTTGCACGTTGGAGGGTGATAATACTAGCGGAGCGCCAGCAGTTAGTGAGTTTAATTAACAGGGTAACATGATTTTTACCGTTTTTGTAGGAGGCGAGAGCAGTGTTAACGGAGGGTTCTACTCGATTACCTAGAGAGCAGTAAGTAAAGTAATGATCCATATAACTTGGATTTGGCAGCTTGTTGTGCGGTTGGTTGATTTACACGAGTATCATACTTGACTTGCAGGTTAGATATTCCATCTGAAAATAAGGATACAACTAGGAGTTGTTGTACAGAGGGTACGTTTTTATTCTCACTTTTCTTTGTAATTGAATCCCCTGATGTTTTGAGTCACGTTTTCACTCAGTTGACACGTATGTTGATTGCACTTGTTTGATTCTGATAGCATGTATAGGGACAACCACAGTATGAAGTACACAAGAGTGCTTGGGAGGGCAGGGAGTGCGGGCACATTCAGGTTACCTTTGGAAGATTGCCTATGATATAATTTAATTGATTGTTGCCAAATGAAATGATAGTTTTGTATATATGATCGCTGTTATTTGTCCTACACAGTTAATTCCCCTGACGAAGATGCAACCGCATCGAAATGCATTGGGAAACCATGAAAGTACACAGATGAAACCAATCATATTTTCTTGTTGAACTGATGTTATATATGTGTATATATTTGCAATGATATTGAATTGCAGTATTGGTTAAAAAAGTATGGCATATTTATGAAACTACATAAAAACAATGAACTTGACTAACAAGACTGAATTGTTGTCTAGAAAATTTATTAGTAAGAGAATGCATTACTGGTTTGGTTGCTTTGTTTAAAAAATCGTTTACAAAAATAGTTTCAGTAAGTTTTGGTTACATGTGTCAAGAGGTATTGAACAAACATAGTGCACTAGAGCTAGTGTGAACAGTGCAGTCCTACATTAGGCACAGTGGTGTCTGTAAATCTTAGTGTTTTAATTGAACCATTTGAAACTTAATATTATCAGGGAAGAGCCTCAAATCCCTCTACTCTTGCATGCTTCACCATGCACTGAATGTGAGCTGCTACTAAACTTTCCCAGGAGACAGTAGAGCTGCTTGATCACAGAATTGGGCTGGATTGCATAAGAATAGTTGCAAGAATCAGAGATGCGGGGGGGAGGAGCTTAGCGCGCACCCAAGATGGTCTATCCTGGGTTATTACTGGCACGGCCCTGCTGATCGTTTATCCGTTTTCGGATTTTGATTTGGACATCGGGAGCTGAAGATATGGCCTTTTGAACTTTTTCGGCTTCTCCATGGTGCTGCCCCCGGGCTTGGTTCTCTGCCAGCCGGACAGTAATTGAACAACAACGGATCACGCGAGCCTCCTCTGCCCGGTTGTCTACTTTCAGTTTCGTTTCAGGTGCCTAGTCCTGCTTGACTTTGTTTCGATCGCCCTGGCCTGCTGCTTTTCACCTCACAGCTGCTCACCGACTGGTGCCTCGGCCCCCTGTCATTTATCACTTGGTGATTGGTTTGCATCTTCATTTCTATATTGTTGCGGGCGGGTCGATTTTAGCCATTTTTACAAGGTCTAGGGCTACCCTTCGGGGCGCACGAACTAAGATGGCCGCCAAGCCTGAGGGAGAGAAACGCAAGACCAGACCGGCAACGAGAGGGGGCTCCGTGCAATCCAATGTCATGGACAGATACACCCTCGTCAAGGGCTCTCTGGGTGGATCAGCTAAATCCCCGGCCATGGTGGGGGAAGACTCCCCGCTGGATGAGGAGCTGTCGTTGAGGGACGTCATGGGCGCCATTGCCGGGATGAAGGCCACACTGGGTCAACAGTATGAGGCCCTGGCCCACAAGTTGGATATTGTCGCGGTCGATATTACCTTGATCAGGGCTGACCTTGCGAAGACTAATGAAAAGGTCAAATCCCTCGATCTAAAGACATCTAGTCTTGTTACTGACGTCTCCGATTTACAGGCAGAGGTCGGTAACTTGCGAGCCGCCCGTGACTATCTCACTCGCCGCCTGGACGACTTTGAGGGCCGTGCAAGACGAAACAACGTCCGTCTGGTTGGTGTCCCGGAAACTTCGGAAGCTTCCTTGGTGGACCTGGTGGTGGAGGATCTGGTCCTGAATCATCTTGCACCCAAGGGCCTCAGCAAATTTTTTGCTGTTGAACGTGCACACAGGATCCCGGGTGGTCCGCCTAAGCTGGGCGCCGCTCCGCGACCCATCATTGCTCGGATTTTCAATTTTCGGGACAGGGACACAATCCTGCAGGCGCGCGCCTATAAGGTCCTACGGCTTATGAGAACACTGCTGTCAGCTTCTACCCGGACTTTACCCAGCAGGTTCAGAAACAGCGGCTAGGATTCCAGGGGGTGAAAAAGAGACTGAGGTCTAGAGACATGAAATACGCCATGCTTTTCTCGGCCAGGTTACGTGTGGTGTACAACGAGCGGACATTTTTCTTTGATCATTCGGGGGCGCCAAGTGACTGGCTGGACACATTGCCCCCTGGCCCGGATCGTTCTGAACACTCTGGACACTCCGGTGGAGCGGAGGGAGGGCCGGTGGAGCAGGAATAAGGGGCTGACTCGGCTCCCGGTCCATCGTATTGACTTTTGGCGGTGGTTTGGTGCTATGCCTTTATTGCTTGCCATCATGCTGTCTTTTTGGGGTGTGGGCGGGGGGATGGGTGAGTCTCCCTCCTCTGGGTTCTTTTTGTAGAATAGTTGAATGTTAGGGTGACAGGCACACTGCAAGTTGGGGTGGCTTTTGAGTCTTATGCAGGGGTGCGGGGTGGGGAGTATGATGTATGGGGTTGATTGGGGGTTGGGGGTTACAGTTTTCATTTCATTCTTTTCTTCAAGGCATATTGTTGATGGTCTCCTGTCGTATAGTGTCGCACACGGTGTGGGGTGGGGACGGGGTTGACCTTTGGGATGGGGGTTAGGGGACTTGAGGTACTGTGTTGGAACGTGAACGGGTTGGGAGATAAGATTAAACGGGGCGTGGTGTTGCAGCTCTTGAGACGGTTGTCCCCTGAGTGGTCCTGCTTCAGGAGACGCATTTGCTTGGCAATACGTGCCACGCGATGAATAGGCGTGGCTATCGTCTCGTCGCGCAATCGGGTTTCACTTCTGGCTCCAGGGGGGTGGGCATTCTGGTTCGGAACTCCCTCCCTCTTGCTGTTGATGACATCATCCTTGATGACAGGGGACGGTACGCTGCCATTGTGGGGCGCTGGGGGGAAGGGTTGTCACCTTTCTCTCTGTCTACGTGCCCCCGGGTCTCCAGACGGCCACTTATGCTGATCTGGGACGGGTGATCTTGGGATTCCCCGAGGGTCTGCTTGTAGTGGGTGGGGATTTTAACTCTGTAGTGTCGGGAATGTGTGATCGCTACCCTCCCCGTGACATTGCAAAGTCACAGTCCTGGTTGGGGGATATCCTGGAGGCTTTGGGGCTCACCGACTGCTGGCGCCTGCTTCATCCTGGGCAACTGCAGTATACCTTCCACTCTGGTGCCCATGGCAGTCTTTCGAGATTAGATTATGTGCTGATGCCCTCCTCCCAGGCCTCCTCCATACGGGAGGTGAAACATCTTGCTAGGGGTATCTCGGATCATTCCCCGCTGTGGTTGGTTGTGGACGCTCACTTGGGGTCGGAGGGTAGGGTGGCCCCGATCCACTCCTGGTATCTCCGCGACCCCAAGGTTAGGGCGAAACTCATTAAAGCGATTGACCACTACTTTGCCGAAAATGTGGGTTCTGTGTCCTCTTCTGTCACGTTGTGGGAAGCGTACAAAACTGTTATTCGGGGCTTGGCTCTCTCCATGATTGGCAATGTCAAGAGAAGTAGGCGGGAGGAGGTTGTTCGTGTTGAAAATGACATCACCCTTCTTGAGGGGGAGTTGGAAACCGAGGTCACCCCGGAGAGGCTGCATCTTTTGGGTCTAAAACAACTTGAGTATAGAGCGCTGGTGACTGATGCTGCAAGGGAGATGAGCAGGGAGCAACAAGGACGATTGTATGATGTGGGGGATAAGGCGGGGAAATTGCTTGCTTGGCTGGATAAGAGGGAACGTGCGAGTCGGGTTGTCCCTGTGATTGTTGATGTGCATGATGTGAGTATCACCGACCCTGCTGGGATTGTTGAATGTTTCGCTGACCACTTTCGGGAAGTGTATTCTCCCGTTTCTGATAGACCGGAACAGGACTCCCACTTGCTCCTGCGTGATATTTCGCTGCCACGTTTGTCTGACCCTGACAGGGATCTTCTAGAGGCTCCGCCTACAATTGATGAGATTGCTACGGCTATTCGCTCGGTTCGCTCGGGGAAGGCTTCGGGTCCTAATGGGCTCCCGGTGGAGCTTTACAAGCTCCGTCTGGATGTGATAGCACCATATCTGCGATCGATGTTCTTGGAATCATTGGAGGCAGGCTCCCTCCCTCCCGACCAAAGGCTGGCTTCCATAGTGGTGATCCACAAGGATGGCAAGCCGCGTGACCGCTGCGCCTCCTTTAGGCCCATATCATTGATTAATGCCGAACCGAAGATTCTGGCCAAAGTACTTGCTACTCGCTTGGTCACAGTTATAGGCGATCTGGTTCACCCGGATCAGTCCGGATTCATACCCCATCGTAACACAGCACTTAATCTTCGACGCCTGCATGGAGTCCTCGCGCGAGCGGCGACCCTGCGTGAACCTGCCATCTTGGCGTCTTTGGACGCCACCATGGCGTTCGATACGCTGGAATGGCCTTATTTATGGGCGGTTCTCTCTAAATTTGGCTTCGGCCCTTCTTTTATTGCCTGGGTGCAATTGCTTTATACCGACCCCTTAGCCCAGGTGGTGGTCAATGGTCGTGTCTCGGCCTCCTTTGCTCTTGGTAGGGGAACGCGCCAGGGCTGTCCTTTGTCCCCTCTCTTGTTCACCCTTGCTTTGGAGCCGTTGGCGGCATGGCTGAGATGGGAACCGTCCTTGAAGGGCATTAGATGGACTCCGGAGTTTGAGGACCGGATATCCTTATATGCAGACGATATACTCCTATAGCTTACGTCACCTCGGAAATCATTGATCGTCCTCTTTGACGTTTTAACTTCTTTCCGTAAAAACTCCGGTTTGGTCATCAACTGGTCGAAGTCTTGCATCTATGTTCTATACGGCGAGGCACCTCTCCTGCCTCGGGGCTGTCCTATTTCGGTGGTGCGGGAGGGATTCAGGTACTTGGGGATTTTTATCACCTGTGCTCCGTTACGAACGCAATTTGTTGCCCACTCTCCAGCGCCTTCGTGCTGATGTGGCAGCGTGGGGCCGGCTCCCTCTCTCTCCTCTGGGACGGGCGGCGTTATTTAAGATGATGTCCCTCCCTCGGTTCCTTTATGCGTTGCAGAATACGCTTGATGTTGTGCCCGCCCGTTACTTCCGGGAGATTGAAAGTCTACAGAGACAATTGGTGTGGGGGGGCCGTTCTCGTATTGCTCTTGCGAAGCTGATGCTCCCGTGGTACGACGGGGGTATCGCGCTCCCGGACATCCGCCGCTACTATTGGGCCTCTCAGCTGGGGGCCATCAACCATTGCACCTACGGTCCTTTGCCAAGCCCGGCGTTTGAAATGGATAGATGGCTGCTGCCTGGTGGAGACTACAACAGGGCTCTGAATGCGAAATCTGTTTGCGGATCTCTCACGGGCCCCACTAGAACAGCGGTGCAGGTGTGGCATCGCGCTACTGCGGCCTTGGGCTGGGCTGATAAGCCGACCCATGCTACCCCGCTTTATGCATCGGAAAAACTTGGCTCCCTCTGGAAGTCGAAGGGTTTTGATAAGTGGGATGTGATCGGTATCAGCAGGGTGAATTATGTGTGGATCAAGGGTAGAGTCAAGACGTTTGAGGAGCTGAAAGTTGAGTATGACTTGAATGATAGAGAATCCTTTCGATACGTGCAAATCCGGCACGCGGTTTTGTCTGTTTCCCCTGGACTCGGATATTCCGGAGGCGTCCCCGCTTGAAGATCGGGTGCTAGACGGGCATGTCCCTGACAGCACGATCTCACTCATATACAAGAAGTTGATCAATGCCAGATCCGACTTACTGAGTAACCTTCGGGAGGTGTGGACTAGTGACGGTCTGGAACTCGACGATGAGGATTGGCAGGCGGCGATTTCCTCCCCGAAGGAGGTGGCTATCCCGGCGCGCCTCCGGTTTGTCCAGCTCAAAATTCTTCATAGGGTCTATGTCACTGGTCCTCGTCTGGTGCGAATGGGGTTCTCTGTGGACGGACTGTGCAGGCGTGGTTGTGGTCTGGTGGGTACGTTCTTCCATATTATTTGGGAATGCCCTGCTTTTCTGAGCTATTGGACTCGCGTGCATGAAGTGATGAGTGAGGTCACGGGTGTGCACTCCATGCCAGAGGCGAGGCGGTGTCTGTTGAATGTCTGGGAGCCGAATGATTATGGCCTTTTGCAGCTTCGATGGGTGACCTTGGGTAATATGATTGCTAAGAGAGACATTGCTCAGTTGTGGGGTGCCCAGAGGCCACCAACAGTTCTGGTGTGGCAACAAAACATGGACTGGTGCATGTTTAGGGAAAAGACAGTGTATGTTTCCCGTGGCACGCCCCGCAAATGGGGGAAAATTTGGAATCAATGGAACGAATACCGTGGTGGTATCTGTACTCCCCCCCCTTCGGGACTGGATACTGCCCTGTCATCCCCCCACCCTGATGTTTCCTCCACAGGAATTTAGCTACCTTGCTTTCTCCTGGACTCCTTCCCCTTCCCCAGTCTCATCACCTACTTCTGGCATTTGATTTGAATATGTATCCCCCCTCCCCAGCACCGATATGACATACTTGTACCGTATTGCCTTGTTTTCTGTTTTTTCTTTTATGTTTATTTGTTGTTAGCAATTAATAAAAAAGATTTTTTTTTAAAAAGAATCAGAGATGCTTTTTTCCTGTTCTACCAGCACTACCTCCAGGTGGCAGCATGAGTCGTAGGATGCTATGTGACTAAATGGCAGAGTTTGGTAAACATGCCAACTTTAGCGATTAACCTGAATACCTAGATTATAGCAGCAAGTCTTTTATCCCTAAGGCAGTCATTGCCATAGCAGTCAATACTATAGCATTAATTGATTAATAGTGAAACCAGCTCTTTCCTTAACTGGAAATATGTAAATTAAGGTATTACCCACTGCATCTTATTTAAAGCGCTTTGACAACCTAATCGGTTCAAGTTACTGAAATGTGCAACGTAACTGATTCTATGTAAACTGATAAATGTAACATGTGCTATGTAAAGCGCTCTGATAACCTAATCGGTTCAAGTTCGCGCTATAGAAAACTCTAAAAATAAAATAAAATAAATAAATAAATAAATGATCTATTATTATTATTTTATCATCCTCAACTTAATGTCCCCATATCTCGTGCAAATGTTTTTCCTCTGTCTGGGACCATGATTTATTGTCTAAGTGAAAAGTCTGATTCTGCATTTCATCTTTCAGAAGCTGTTTCAAATACATAAATTTTCCAGTTCATAACCTAATTAGGGGTTGGCAGAACCCGCGGAATTTTACTCTGCCGAATTCCATGAGATACACAAAAATTCAGTGAGATTCTGCAGAATTCTGGCAATGGGCAAAAAGTATGCTGCCTACAGGGCTGAAAATGTGCACTAACTGCGCCATGCATTGCGAAAGAGTGTGTGGCCATTCAATTTAATTTTGCTGCTGTTTGAGTAGAAAATCTACCCGAACTGCAGCAAATCTACTCAAACGGCCGTCCATCTGACTGTGACTGCTCATTTTCTTTAGTCTTGTAGGAGAAAAATTCTGCCATGCAGCGATTGGCGGAATTTGTCCAGAACTCTGCATTAAACAGTATTACAGAGTGGCTAATATGTCACCCATTGCAAAAGCAGAACGGACCATTCCACCCACCCTAATCCTAACTTGTTGGCCTCCTATTTTTATTATGTTATACTACTTAGTAGTGTTTTACATTTTTTTCAATGGAAAGCACTTCGATATTGTGTTTGGGATTTTATCTTTGAGTAGCTTACATGTGGATTGTTGTATGTTGTTTTTGCCATTTGAAGAGATTCACAGAAACGCCTGCTACATTGGAATCCCAGGCAATGTCCTGCCATGACTCCAAACCACCCAGAACACTGCTGCTAGACTCATACTGAACATTTGCCAAAATAACCACATCTCTCCAGACCCGAACAATATCCACTGTCTCCTCGTCAAGGAAAGATGTAAGTTCAAGCAATTCACCCACGCCTATAAAGCTCCACAACAAGGGGTCAACTTACCTCAGCCACCAGCTCAACTTCTACAAACCCACAATACACCTTAAATCTGGGTCCCAGGCAACCTCCCTCACATCAAAAGGACCAGAAGCGGGGGACGCTCCTTCTCATACCCCACAGCCAAGACCTGGAATGACCACCTGAACCACCTCAGAACTGACCACTCCCTCAAGGTCTTCTGAATGAATCTCAGGACATGGCTGTTCCAGACGAAACAGGCATGATCTCCTCCTCCCCCCTCAGGCCTACCCTTTTCAGCTTCTTGATGCCCTCACAGGTAATTAGCCACACTCTACAAAATTACATCACATTACATAACATTCATCATAAATAAAGCATGCCTCATTTGCAAGTGTTGCTGACCATTGTCTTCTAGACATAAATCAAGCTGCAGAAACCTTACTTTGGTAGGCAGATATTATATCAGATAGACTCAAAGCACAATACATTCAAAAAGATATTCTGATGAAGAACATCATTTAATGGGTTGTCAAAATGATATTTTAGCATGAAAATCTTATGTGCTTACAAACATTGGCATAGTTTTAGACCAGCTGTGCTGTCTTTTTCAGTATTCTGTATTTTGACATCAACTTCTGTTCAATGCAATTTAGTCATATATGCGGTTTTGCTCTTTCTGCCATGATGTAAGACAACATTTAGCCAGTAAGTGTTAGGGTAAGTTAACTGCTAATACAAGAGTAAATTACTTTTACCAATAATAGTGATCTGTAATTTGTTTTGAATATAGGCATGGTCAGCCCTCACTATTATGGTCCATTTGCATTAGTGAGCACTCAATGATAATTTACAATTTGGTGCTCAGAAGAACTTTTCAAGAATCTATATGTGCCTTCTGTGGGAGTGGTTTCTGAACAGAGGTGTCCATTAACAATTCAGACAATCAGATGGGAGCTTCTCCTTTGGCCATGGCCATTAATTAAGATCATATTCGAACCTCCGGTCTGCAGGTAAATAGCAAATTGTCCCTGTATAGGATGTAGCATGTGCCTAGTTAGAAAGCAATTTAGAATCATTGCAGGATTGTTTCTAAACCTGCAGAACAGTGCTATTGCCGGTACCTGGTTAGCTGGTTACAGAACGGCAGTGATGGCAGTGATGTCTGTCAAACAACCTTTGCGTTTTTGGTACCTGCAGTTGGTGTTCATTAACTGTCCCATTTAAGGGTGCAACAGTGACCTTTGAATGGTCAGTAATCTGTCTATCTCCATTTATATAAATGATCCTTCTTCTAGGTCTACCCTTGATCCTTTGAGGTGGGTCTTTTTTGTTTGGATCCTTTTATTGATCTATGATGATATGTAGCAGGGAGGAGCTATGTCAGACATGTTATGGATTTGGCTTGAAAAGTATATGTACTACATGTAAAAAAAGCCTAGCTTGAACCACGGAATGTCAGTGCACTCTCTTCTTGTGGCCAAGTATTATGTGTTCTTGGTAGAAGCAAGTTTTTATCTCCTATGAGTTGGGATCCGTTGAATTGGAACAGCCTCATCATTCGTGCTAAAGGTGGTGTATCGACCTTTCACGTAAGAGATCTTTGAGAGGCATAAGTGAGGAGTGCCAAATTTTAAGATCTTTTGATTGGGCAAAAACCTGATACCACTTGTTACAACTTGTGATGCCCAGAATCAGAGCTACATGTAAAAGCACGTTTTTCAGTATTGCTAAGCAGTCTTCAAGAGTTAGGGCAGGAACAGCCTATTGTTACGTCTGGGAGATATATTCAAGTACTCATTTGGCCTGGTTAAGGGACCACATTCCAGGTTTATAAATTATAACCAAGAAGGTAGTCAATTACTGTCACTGTCACAGCAGTTCCTGGCGATGCCTTTCTCAGTTTGGTACAGGGCTCTGTGTGGGGAATGGAGCCCTGCAACAAACAGTTTTCGTTTTCCATTTTTAAAAAGAACATCGCGAAATAGGATTTTCTTTTTGGAAAAAAGATAATGCTCCCTTCGCAATGAGAGTCCTTTCCCATCACAAGGGGAGCATTTAGCAGTTTTCATTGCCCCTTACTGCCAAGGTTTTCCTGATGGTGACAGGCAGTGAACACTGACCTCTAATTCATCTCATCTCAATCTAGTGAGTGGAATTACAGGTCTGTCTCCGATAACGCTGACTCCACAGGGCCTTCAGAGGGGTTTAACTCCTTCACTGCGGCGGCTATTCCGCCGCAGTGCTAAGGGGGCGGGGCGGCCGCACGGCGCTCCCGTGGTGAGCTGTGCTTGTGACGGAACGGTTCCGTCACGGCTCCGCCTGCTCAATAGAACGCTCAGCGCAGGTGCGGAATTCGCGCCGCTCAGGCGCGGCGAGCGGGCCGTGACGGAACCGTTCCGTCACAAGCACAGCACACCCGAGGCTTGTGACGGAACAGTTCCGTCACAAGCATGCAAGGGGTTAACACTGTTGAGACAGAGTAGTTTCTGCTGTGAATAAACCCATGGTATCCCCACATCTAAATCAAGTGGGTGAAACATTATCTTGGCAGTAAGCATACTCCATCGCAACATACTCCATCGCTGTTGCGACAGAGTATGCTTACCGCCAAGATATAAATCGGGCCCTTAGTACTGTTGATTTATCATTTCCAATTGAAGTTGATCTTATTTTTTGTCTGCAACATTCTGATCGCTATGATGAAATATATTTTTCACAATGCCTACTGCAGTTGTTGTTTGATACATGTGTCTATCAGTTTGGTAACTGTAGATCTATTAGGGGCCCATTCAGGAGAACCTATTGAACTTTTGGCCTGGTTCTGTGCTTGGCTTTACAAACAAAATACTGATGACCAGGACACGCGTGATGATAATGATCTAGCTTGCTTGTGTGTTTTCAATTTTTCCCTCTTTGTTGTTCACCATAGGTTTATTAATACTGCTCTGTCACAACAGTTTTACCATCGCTTTTAGCAATCACTCAAGAAAGGCGGAGTTATATTTAGGGCACTTTAAATTGCAGATGTTTTCATTTACTCCTACACCGAACGATGGATCACAGCACTGCTTTGAACAATGATCAGACAAGATGCTAATTCTCTGGTAAACTTCACTTCTGATGAGCCTGAAAATGTTCGCTGTATTTTCAGTGGCCTAACAGATGCTTGTGCTAGACAGATATGCTTGCTTCTGTACTCATGCTGTTTCCCTTCTTTTTTCACTTATTTCAACCGTGTATATTTAAAGGATTTTAAAGATATGGTAGAAGGCGTTGTGAAAGTGTTTGATGTTCTTCCTTTGGAAGTGCCTTCAGTTTTCATATACACGCCCCCTTTTCTCTGCAGCACTTATTCCAGTGTCTGCTTTTAAGATACAGCATTGTTAGCAGCTGCCTGTAGAGTGTTTTTCCATTCATTTAATTTTGTATCTCAAAAGTCTATTTTCCATCAAAGGGTTGGTGCATACGATGTTCTAATATAATTTTCATCTTTTATAGTCTTCATGTTTTAGTGCCTTTGCCAGACAGACATTGCATCATGTCTGCAGCATAAACATTGCATGTATAGTTTGAGTAATATATTCGCACAATATCCCTTATGGAATTGGTTATTTGGCTCTTTTGTTCATTTTGCAGTGAAGTAGGGGGCTAACATGCCTCCATTTAGAATCGAAATGTTATAATTATATATAACAACTGTGCTCTTGCTTCCTTAGAATTTTCTTATATATCCTCACTTTTGATTAGAAGTTATTACATCAGAATGAACATATTGTGCATTCATAAAGTGTTATTGCCCGCATGAAGCAATATTTTTGTGAAGCAAGTATTGGTAAGTTATTCCCAATGAAGGCGACTGGGATGGTATTGTACTGAATCCAAGAATATTTGATTCATGATAGTTTTATAACCAGTGAGTCTGTGTGTCATTTATTTTGCTCAATGTATGCATTTCATGCATTTCATTTTGCTTAATTCCTAAAGGAGGACTGGCTACATGTGACTATGTTTAGGAACTGTTCATAACCTCCTTTCCCTCAGACTTCTGCTACCTCTTGTCCAGTCATAGCCATGTGTGTTTATCTAATGTGCTTTGATATATTCTAATCAGCCAGTTCTATTTCTAAATTTACTATAGTCTCACTGTATTTTCGATTTTACTGCAATGCTGTTCCTCTCCTACAGTTACTATGGTGTGCCAATAATGTGTCAATATTATTAGTGGGCCCGATTCACAGAACTAACTTAAGACAAAATCCTAAACTTACTATCATTTTGGTATTCATAGAAGGCACTTACTCATTTTGGTATTCACAGAAGGCACTTACTCATTTCGGTATTCACAGAAGTTAGGAGTCCTAACTTTAGGACTCCTAAATGCCTTCTGTGAATACCGAAAGTCTTAAAGGTAGGATTTTTCAGTTTAGGAGTCCTAAAGTTAGGAGTCCTAACTTTACTACTCCTAAACTGAGAAAAACCCTAACTTTAAGACTTTCGGTATTCACAGAAGGCATTTAGGAGTCCTAATGTTAGGACTCCTAACTTTACTACTCCTAAACGGAGAAAAATCCTAACTTTAAGACTTTCGGTATTCACAGAAGGCATTTAGGAATCCTAAAGTTAGAAGTCCTTACATTACTACTCCTAAACTGAGAAAAATACTAACTTTAATAATTACGGTATTCACAGAAGGCATTTAGGAGTCGTTAAGTTAGGACTCCTAACTTCTGTGATTACCGAGATGAGTAAGTGCCTTCTGTGAATACCAAAATGAGTAAGTGCCTACTGTGAATACCAAAATGGTTGTAAGTTTAGGATTTTGTCTTAAGTTAGTTCTGTGAATCGGGCCCAGTGTGATGTTTTATTGCACTCCAAAAGTTCATAATAAGCATGTTGTGCATGTGCTTCAAACATGCACAATCTTAGCTTCTCATCTTGTCATAAAATGTAGATATTTTTAACTGACATGAAGGAAAGTTTTAATTTAGCTAACAAGGTGACAGTGAAAGTTACATAGGGGTGCTAGAAGATTTGAAGTTGGTTCAGTCACAACTTCTGATAGTTTTCTTTTTTACTTTGCAACTTGTGTGAAGCGTGAGGTTTATAACAAGCTGAACCAATATTAGCTGCCATTTTGCCTACTCGCGGGGCTGCAGGTGGATTTTTGACACTTGGCAGCCCACAGTCCCTTGTTTCGAACAGCACTCTTCAAAGCTTCTGCCCATGATCCATCCTGTCCCACCATTCAATACTGTTCCATAGTGCTGCCCAAGCATCAAACACTGTCTTCTGCACCACCACACCTCAACACCTAGTCTGAGCATAGGGAGGGTTTCTGCCACAATTTCCTACCACACGATTCAGGCGGGCATTCTCAGGCAGAAAATCCTCACTGCTCATCAGCCAAGTGGCTAATCTTCATCTGAAAAAAGTTCAGCAATGTCAGAAAACTGTGCCAAGTGACATAGTAGGCAAAGTTTCCCAACACACCTGAGTTGGTGGGTGAAGTACAAAACTCCCCCCCCAACTAATATTATCATTTACTGCTCTGTGCTGATGAGGATCGTGCACAAAATGATGTATTTTCTTTTCTTTTTTTGCATATCGGCTTAGCACAGGGTCTAGCCACTCGCAATAGGATTTAAAAATTGTTAGTGGCTAGACAGTTTGCAGAAGAAGCACTTAACATTAGTCAATTGGTATTCCAAGTAATTGAGACGGTTTATAAGCAAAATGGAGGTGACATACATCATTTTGTTTACAGAGAGAAGCAGACTGGATTCAAACATTGTGCAATATGAAAGCAATTGCCTAAGTGCTATGGAAGCGCTGATTCTCCCTTGTTAACAGCAATTATGTTACTTATTTAATTCACAGCTTTCCTTGAACATTGATTGTTGATGGTTATGTGAGCAGTGTGTTTTTTTATTTGTATTTTGTTTTATAGATACTTAGCACTCATATTTGGTCCTCTCAGGATATTGACCCAAAATTCATTGGCATGGCAGATTTGCACTTTTGGTATTGTGCGCATGACTTATGGAACCTAAATGAGAAAATGTATACATTTTGATACATAACCAATTACATGGATCATGACAGAGTAATTAAAAAGTGCATGGAATAGCTTGGCCTAAATACCACAGGCATATAGCTATGGGGTGACAAACAACTGACCAAGGGCCTTGGCCAGTCATTCTTACAGATAACTGAAGCTAGTTTTGGACCATCATTTGATGTCAGGGTCAGACAGAAACTAGGCACAGTAACCAAAATAAATGTGGCCGCCAGTAGTAAATTAGAAAGCTAAAAAATTGGCCCATGTTTGCAAGTTGGGGAAAGGTATGCAAGACTGCATGGATTTGAGCTTCCTACAGGCAATGTTTGTTTGCATGCTTACCTACAAAGGACATTCTTTCAAAGTTCACTGTGAGATGGCTCTGTGGGAAAACAAACTTTAACCCAATGCCATTGTCTATTACATTGTACATTTCTTACCGTTGACAAACCTATGGTTCCTGGACAGCCCAATTGTTTAATGAAGTGCTTGGGAAAGAATGCAGGAGTAACTAAATTGTATTTGGTGACTACATACGTAAACTAATCATATGATGGACTGACTAGTGGAGTGACACTATGTCATTAAGGTGTCATAAGGACTATGTAAGAAGGAACCCCAAAGGAGGGCCAACACAACACTTTTATTATTTCTTCCAATGGAATGACCATCCACTTAACTATATGTTTTTTTCATTGATATAATGGAGACATTTTACTTTTTTCTTTTTTGGAAAACAACAGAACTATTTCCTCTGATTTTATAATCATCCTTTAAAGTTCTATCTTGGACTGCATTTTTGCTACTGCTGCCGCTGCCTTTTTTCATTCATCCTAGAAGCCTTTTTGCCGAACTAATTGATTTTGCTTTATATTTCCTTTTATGACCATGCTTGTGGACTTGACCTTAGAAGATTTTAAATGGATTCGTCTTACCCCTACTTTAATATTCCTGACTGAGATGCTTAAGAAATTTCTTATCTGTATCGATTATCGAACATTAATACACTAGCAAATTATCGAAATTGCGTGAATCTATTATTATGTCCTGATGTTCTATATCTGAAACTATGCTAAATTAATCTTTTGATGTAAATGCGTTGTAGGGTAAATCAGAAAACCTTTTCAGAATATCAAGTTCTGCTAAATTTCTTTAGAGGATTTGGTCTCACCATTGTGGTACTTTATTTTTACAACATAGTCCTGAGAGTAGTGTATTTGAACCTAATTTCAAATGTGTGAGTTAGTCATGAATTAATTGTCCTCATTGGGTGACTCATGTTAGGTTTTGGACCTCCTAATTCTCACCCATACGTTTGGTGGAGAAAGATCCATCAGAGGGCCATTCACCCCTGTGGTAGGGTAATACTGTGATACATCTAACTGGAGGGGGCCCAGTACAGTTAGAGTAAGTAGTGAATTGAAAGTAGTTAAACTTAACAATATTTATACCGCTTACTCTGGATCAAATCTTTGGTAGCAGAGCTATGGGTCTGCCTAGAGAAATGAAGTTTTAGGATGCCAAAAAGACGGGGAAATTACTGTCAAAGTCCAAAGAACCCAAATTTGTGTTTAGTAAAGAGAAGGATTGATGGAATGCTGCTGGAGTATTGTTCCTGATCAAGTCAACGTGTAGCAGCAAAGGAATGTGCTATTGCTTTTGCTAAGATTGCAGTTTTTGAAATGGCTATGTGTTGTTGAGCAGCGTGAAGTGGTTAGAGTACACATAGTCAAGTCCATATATGATTGTGGTGCTCGATTTAAAGAAGCTGAAGTTGTAAATGGGTCAGTCGTGGCCTAAGCTCTCGATATCATTACTTATGGGTTGTCTCAGTGTAGAAGACACTGAGTAAGTTGTCTGCTGTTTTGCGGTGTTGGTCATGAGATGTCATCAACATCATCTTGGTAAAGGGTTCTCTTTGTGCGTTGGTGGTAAACGGTTGGTATAGTTGATCTCAGGTTCCCAGCAAATAACTGCGTCAATTATGGTGAAATACCACTGGCTGAGATTACATTGAAGTGAGTTATAGTCGGAAAAAAAGTTTGAGTTATCTTATGAGAGTGTATTTCCTTTAGGGGAGCAGGCAGTTTTATTTGTTGCTTCCCTTGTATTGAGATTTTACTTTGAGAAGATGTGCTGAAGATAATTGTAGAGGAAGGTGAGCTGCTGCGGAGAGTAAGATTGATGTCACAGTGTGTCGCACTGTGTTTGGTTGGTTGGTGTAAAGTCACACTGGTATTGGTTCAGATAGCCGAACAAGTGAATTGTGGGAGAAATAAGTTCCTGGATTTTGCGGAAGACATTTGTGAATACCGACTTTTAAATTTAAATGACATTTTTTAAAGCATTACAGAAAATTATAAAGAAAGATGAGACTATGGGGTCGATTCCGATTCGGGAAAAGAAACGTCCATACGATTTGTATCCGGAGCCCTCTCCGTACGAATCGTACCCATCCATCCGAGTCGCGAAGTACGATCCGTATTCCGTGAATCCGTCTGAATCGTCGCGATCCGTACGTATTGCAAGGCTGAAACCGTGAACCGTACGACTCGTACACATACCGTACGACTCGTACACATGCCGTACGACCCGACAAGTACGATCCGGACCGGGATATGAGGACGTGATTCGTACGGTCCACGTCAGGTAAGGGCGAGTCGTACGGAAAAGCACACAAACACATACACACCGTACGGTCCGTACCCCTGCGATCATGGGGTGTACGAGCCGTACCCCCATTGTACGATCGGTGTACGAGCCGTACCCCATGTACGATCGGTATACGAGCCGTACACCCATCATACGATCGGTGTATGATCCGTGCCCCATGTACGATCGGTGTGCGAGCCGTACCCCATGTACGATCGGTGTACGAGCCGTACACCCATCGTACAATGGGTGTACGGCTCGTACACTGATCGTTGATGGGGTATGGCTCGTACACCGATCGTACATGGGGTACGGCTCGTACACCGATCGTACGATGGGTGTACGGCTCGTATACCGATCGTACATGGGGTACGGCTCGTACACCGATCGTATAATTGGGGTACAGCTTGTACACCGATCGTACAATGGGGGTACAGCTCGTACACCGATCGTACAATGGGGGTACGGCTCGTACACCCCATGATCGCAGGGGTACGGTGTGTACCCCTGCGATCATGGAGGGTACACACCGTACCCGGGGGGCCGTTCCGTACCTGTTTCGGCGTGAACTCTGCTTTTACAGCTGTTTTCAGCTCCCGTAGAAAAAGGGTCGTACGGTGCGTACCTGACACGTATCGTACTTGCTGGGTCGTAAAAACCAGCAGCAAACCGTACAGATGTCGCGTACAGCGGGTTCCGAGGGAGAATCGTACAGAGATTAGAGTTGTACGGTGTCTTGTACGACTCGTACGGAGTACGGCTCCTGGTACGAATTGTACTTCGTCGTACGTACGGGACATTTACAGGTACGATTGGTACGGGAAAAAACGCTCCGCACGACGATTCGGAGCGCTTTCTACCGGATCGGAATCGACCCCTATGTATGTTAGAGTTAAGGTAGAAGCATCACCTGAGGATACGCCAGGACACACCATCATGATGGACAAAGGAATACATCCATGTTTGTGCTAGATTTGTGGCACAAACTTACTGAAAAAGATGAGGGTTTACAGTTTCCTTGCTATGGGACATTCAGTTTGAGAATTATTGAAAATTTTGGAAGGAATATGTATGAAATGAAACCACCTCCGAGACCTACTGTATATGAAGCATTAAATACATGGCAACACATGGCACATCAGAAAGAGAAAGAGAAGTATCGAGGGAGATATAGGAAAACTATGGATCATTACAAAGAAGCTAGATGGGATGCACAGCGGAAAAAGTGGAGAGCATATATTGTACTTTCCACAAGATTATATCCTGTTTTAGAAGTTGAAGTAGATTACAAGGGAAGGAGAAAAGAGAAAAAGAATCTTACAGAGATAGAAAAGAATGTCACAGGGAAACAAGAAGAAGAGAATGACATTGAGGATGAACTTTTAAATTATTTATTTTTAAATCGTTCACCACTTTACAATGAGATTCAGAGTGGGGGTTTGATAAACGCTAGTACAGCTGACATGCCAAATACAACTTTAATCCATGACATGTCCAAACAACATACACTTGTTACTCCTGTAAAAGAGAGAGCAGATTATATGGCTCCAATTAATAGAACTGATTTAAATGCTCCAGATGCTTTAACTGTTTCCATTACTATTGGACTTATTGAACCTCTTTACAAATCAAGGTTACAGGTAAATACTGTTTATAATTTGGCAGTACCTCCTGGAGTAAATAAAGTAGAATTGACAAGATCATTGGTTCCAATTCAAAGTGATACTGCTACAGAAGTTAGAAATGTAGGTTATATTCCAAGTCACACTCAATTTAATCTGACGAGCAGAATGTTTCAGAGGAGTCCGTCTTTTTATTTGCCCACGACAATGGGAGGTATAGTTCCAGATACATCTGCATTAAATATGCAATCTAGAATGAGTGCAAATTTCAGCAATGAAAAATGTAATTTAAATATCCAAGAGAGCAATCAGGATTTACTCCTCAAGAATTGGAGGAATGGCTAAAAGGATATAGTAACCAGATTATTATTCAAATGTTGAAAATGCTTCAGTTTCAGCTTCAGTCTTGAGTTTAGATGTAGTTTCACTACAAGCTCCAGTTTTTTTTTCAGCTGTAGCTTCAATTTCAGTTCCAAGTTCAAGTTTGATTCAAATTTCAGTTCTAGAAAAAAAAGCCAATTGATTTGAGTAGACGAAAAGTGGAATTGGATGAAATTATCTTATTTGTTTATTTTATTTATTTATAAAGATTTATATAGTTCAAACGTGACCTGTGAGGGTATCAGAGCACTTTACAAGTGGGTGAAGTAAGAGACAAGTAGGAGACAAGAGAACTGTTTCATTTACGAGAGATGTGTACTTAGAGAAGAATAGCAAGTTGAGGAAACATGACCTTCATGGGAAATCAGCAGGATAGTAGTCATGATCCGTGCTGAGCCAGAATATCGAGTTGGAAATGTCGACTTGCACAAATATCGAGTTGGAAATATCGTGATTCAGAAACATCGACAGCAAGAATATTGTGGTCAAGAATATCGAATTTAGGGTAAGAAATATTGGGCCCCATTAGGATGGCGGGCAGATCGCCCCCTCCGGGCCGGCGGTAGCCATCTCTGGCCCGGTGGGGTTGATCTACCCATCATACACACCTAATAGAACCGACGCCATATTAGGATGGCTGGGGGGTCCGTGGCGGTCGGAAAGACCGTTCGCCGCTTTTCTGTCGGTCCACTCATCGAGCGGGTGGAGAATATGTTTAATATGGTGGCGGTGTCTGCTAGACACTGCCATCCATATTAGGATGAAGGCGGAGATCAGCCTTTCCATGGCAGCATTGCCTCCATGGAAAGGCATGCGGTCTTTGCTTTTGGGGGCCGTTGCGGGCCCCCTGGGTGTTGGGGGGATGAGGGGTGCACATGGGGGTACCTATGGTACCCCCCTGCATTTGCATGCAAAAGGTGGCAGACACCGAGCGGTGCTTGTCACCTTGTGCATGCAAATGCACAACGTGCATTCCCAGCATTGTGGAGGGTGGTGCTCACAGCTGGGAATGGGGGATGCCATCCCACGGTGGCGGTGGCATCCTAATTGCAGGTGCGGGACCGCCGCACCCCTGGAGGACAATCCCGCATTCCTTTATGATGGCGTAATGGACCCCATTGTTTTTAAAAATATAGAAGTCATTAATATTGTTTCCAAAAATATAGGTGATGAAAATATCGATTTTTTAATTAGTATTATGTATTTTAAGTTATATTTTAAATGTATGAGAAATATGTTTTTTGTATAAGTATTGTTTATGTTATTTTATATATGTGTTAATGTTTAATATTTTAATTACATTTTTGTGTTCTGTTGAGTTGCAGGTTTATAGGGTAATAGGGTGATAAGTAATCTAATTATAATATAATAATAATTATTTTTTATTTATTTAATTTTGATTTTATAGTGTTTATTGTGGGAATTAATTTATTTGTAATTAATTAATAATTGGTTGTTAATTAATATTAATTAATTGATCATTAATTATGCTAATTGGTAACTTATAGTAGGTGTGGAATGTGGGGTTTATAGGGGTGAAGGGTGGGAAGTAGTTTATTTTTGATTAATTAATAATTTGTTGTTAATTTATGTTAACTAATTGATTGAAAATGTATAATGAAATGGTGTTATTAAATTTTTTTTAAGTTCAAGTTTATTGAAACAAAGTAGAATAGGAAATGTATGCAGTAACAACTGGGCAGAAAGCAAAAATATGATAAGTGGGATCAATAAACACTTATTCTAAATAACAGAGAAAGGATATGATCAAAAGAAAACAGAAGTAAGATGTAAAAGCAAAGTATAAATTGTATGCGTAAAAGCTATATCACGTGAAAGTAAAATAAAGGCAATAAAATACATCTGGCAAAGTTGCAAAAGAGAAGGATCTTAAAAAATACAACAAGTGGGGAGTTCAAGGAGGTTTGCGGACTTCATCAGAGCCAGCGATGGGACTAGTGATGGCGGTGGAACTGGAAGGGGAACAGTTGAATAAGTATGTGGTGAGAGGAATCCACAGCAGATCTCTCTTAACAGCCAGGGAAATGGGGGTGACATAGTTGGTATCAAGCCTATGATTAAAGCAAATCGCATTCCACCAAGCGGAATAAGTGACGTTTGAGGAATCCTTAAAATTGGAGGTAATCAGGTGCAAGGCAACTGGGAGAAATCAATCTAGTAATTTAAAGTGAGAAGGGTGTTGAGGAAGATTTGGGGAGAAGGAACCCAATAGGATATTAGAAGGGGAAAAGGGGAATTGTATAGAAAAAATAGTATTTATACGGGACCAAACTGAGTGCCAAATAGTGGTGATATTGGGACAATGAAATAACATATGAGGCAAATCAGCATGAGTACAAGGGCATGACCAGCAGGTAGGGGACATGTCAGAGGAGAAGGAAGCCAGTTTAACCGGGGACAATAGCAGACGTTGGTATACATAGGGAAATCGCAACATTCTATTTGGAATAACTTTGGCGCCGGTTGAGCAATCAGGCTGAATTTTTCAGCAACTTTGCCTCGCGGCTCTCCGCTCCTTCCCTGAAAGTTTGGGGGGATTCGTCAAGCGGGGGCTGAGATGAAAGGGGGGTCCCAAAACGTGTTTTCCCCATGTTAATTTCCATAGGGCGGTCTGTCGTAGTTTTAGCTCGAACGGCTGAATGGATTTTCACCAAACTTGGCAAAATTGTAGGGACTGGTAGCCCGATGTGCCTTTGCTATGTCACAAGATATGTGCTCCTGTGGATTTTGAGTAATTTAGGTTTAAAAAAATGTATATATCTGTAAGCGCGCCCCGGTACGCGTACCGGGGAGCGCTCCGGGCGCGCCACGCGACTTGCGCACGGCAAGCTGATTGGTTCTCGGGTGTCTGTAAACATTCGAAACAGTCAGCAGCGGCCGCCATCTTGTGTCTCGGTAGGATTGAGATACAAGAGGTGGCAAAAATCAAAGGGGAAATTAGCAAAAGGGGGCAGGGTACACCTCCCCTGACCCCCTAGGTTTGATGTGGGGGCCATAAAAGGGTCCCGTGGGACAAATTTTTTTTTCTTTTTCGATTTTCGCGGGGGGAGTGCCCGGTACGCGCACCGGGGAGAGTACGAGGGAGCGTACTTAGGTGAAAAATAGTGAAAATAATAGTGTAAAATAATCATTTTGAGTGATTACATGTAGGGTAGATCTGAAAAGAGCTTTTGGGTTCTGTGGCTGTTTTAGGTACCTACAAGTGTGTCCCACACCCACCCACATGCACACAACCCCACACTCACACACCCACACACTCCCCACACACACTTCACACATGCACACTTCCCCCCACAGTCAAACACCCCACACCCCCACATCGACACCTTACACATCCACAGCTACACCCACATCCCACACACCCACACTCAAACACACACCTCACCCCCCTTCCACCACACACACACACATGCACATACACACAAATATCTCACAGACACACCACACACATCCCACACACACATCTCCCCCCCAACACACACAGAGACAACTCACAGACACATCCACATATCTCATATATACATACACATCCTAAACACATACCTCCCACACCCACACACACCCCTCACACACCTCACACACCCACACTCCCACCTACACTCAAACACCCCACACACCCACACACACACCTTACATACCAATATCCCCACCCACATCCATATACCCCACACACCTATACACCTCATCCCCCCTAGACACACAGACACACACATACACACCTCACAGACACCCCTGCACATCCCCCACACACACCTCCCCCACCCCCACACATGGGGAAAACTCAGTGAAACACTAAAATAATAATTTAAAGTGCTTAGAGGTAGGGTATCTCTGAATAGAGTTGTTGTGTTGTGTGGGTGATTTAAGTACCAACATGTAGGTACCAATGCAGAGTCTTATTTTCAAAGTACACCGTTTCCTCTGTAGATAATGTGCATGTTGTTATAGAAGTTAGTGTGGCATGTATATGGAATCTATACCATAGTCTGTCAGGGAAGCAGAAACAACATGGAGGCAGGAGATGAAAAAGAGATGTCAAATACACATTGGAGATAATATAGTGGGAGAAAGGAAGTAACTATGAGCAAAATTACTATGTAACACAAATACGTTGCACAGTATACTATAAGTCTGACTTTATATTATAATCAATTTGGTAATAGTTTATGAATTACATATAATAATGAATAATGTCTCGAACAATTTTTGATTATTAAATATAAATTAATTTTTCTGATTCTTTTTCAAAATTTAATAGAACGTCTAACATTTGACTGTCCGAAATGTTCTCTTATTGAGTGAACATAACTTCCAACATTTGACTGTCAGAAACGTCCTCATATTGAATTAACAAATCCACAGATTCTACACATTGTAGAAGTTCATGGTCCCGTGATCCATCCATGAATTCCAAATCAATGGGTTCAATGATTTCCTCATTGTTCATCTCTAGGACAATTTCAAAGGAAATGTTCTGTTCTCCTTCCATTTTTGTGCTGAAATTTACATTAAAAAAAAATCTGTAGAAATATGGCACTGTTGGGTTTAAGTTCAGACAGGTAGTTTTGATTTTTTAATAGTGAAGTTAACTTTGGGCAATGTATGGTAACAGGCAGGAAGTAGAAATATTAAAAAGTGCCTGTGAAGAAGCGTAAGTAAATTCATAATTATAGCAGAGAAGCCTAAGTCAATTTATAAATATAAAAGAGGAGCCTATCTCTATCTATAACTATAGCAGAGGGACAGTAAATAATTATCAGAAAATGTTTTTACAAATTAACTTAAAGTGCCCCTTACAAATTATCAACTTACTTTAGAGAGAGGTGGAGAAGAAAAAATGCGAAAATCCTTTCAAGATGTACCTCAGGTAGTTGTAGTCAAAATGGCCGTGTTTCCCTCTCATTTTTCATTTATATTCATGTACATAACCAATCAAATGTCAGGAAAAAAAAATAGAAAATGAAAGTAACATTTTAATTGGTTGTCAATTCTAACACTTCAGATGTGTTTTTGTTATGTAATTTACCTCAGGATATTTAGACAGGGCTACAGGCCAAATGGCTGAATGGAATTCCACCAAATTTGGGAAAATGGTAGGGACTGGTATGTAGTATTGCCTATTCTATATTTGGTGAAAGTGTCTCCAGTGGTTTTTATGTAAATCATCTTTTATTATTTTTTTTGGAGCGCTTCCCGGTGCACGCCGCGGTACGCGTACCGGCAGCGCTACGGGAGTCCTCCATTTTGGGTTTCGGTAGATTTGAGTCAGAAAATGGTGGACAAACAACATTGGGAATGGGTATAAGGGGGCACGGTTGGCACTCCCTGACCCTCTAGGTTTTCTGAGGGGGTCTTAGGAGGCCCATATAGGACAAAAAAAATATATTTTTTTTAATTTTCGCGGGGGGAGCGCCCGGTACGCGCACCGGGAAGCGTACCGGGGAGCGTACTTTGGTGAAAAATAGTGAAAAAAGTTAGAAAAAGATAATCATTTGGAGTGATCAGAGATAGGGTAGCCCTGAAAAGGGCTTTTGGGTTCTGTGGCTTATTTAGGTACCTACAAGTAGGTACCAATGCACAGTCTTAAATTCAGGAGGAATATTCTATTCCCTTCATCTGAGAAGTGCACACCATCTTCTCTGTAAATATCTTGCATGTTGTAACGCAAGTTGTTGTTGTATATTGAACCCATTCCATAGTCTCTCATGTAAGCAGAAACAGATTTATTCACATGTTTCCGTGCTTTTTCAAATTGTGGACAAAATTGGTTGGACCACTTCCATTTCTGCCTTTGGCATATATTGGAATATACCAAGGCAGTTTGTGGAAAAAGTGCCATCAATTGATCAAAGGTGTCCTTTAAAAGCATTTCCAGACCTACACCAGTCAAAGTGCCCAAGTCATTTCCTCCACAGTGCAGAATTAACAGGTCAGGGTGTGGCAAATGCAAACAGGTTTTCACCAATGGAATCAATTGGTGACATTTTAATCCTCTGTGGCCAATCCATTTTATGTTCACGTTTGATAAATCAAGGTTGTGTAAATTTCTGTTACTAGCATACCTTTTGAGCCCAGTGGATATAACTATGTCCAATAATCCAGACAGAATACATGGTCAGAGGAGATTCTGGTGCAGTTAGATGAAGTGTGGAAAAGAAATGGCAGTTGGAATAATAGGAGTTTGCCAAAAAAAACCTGTGGAGTTTCAGTGCTCTTGAATCACAAGCAATGATTGGTAGAATGAGATAGGTGAAAACTGAAAGTTAGGGTGCATGGTTGTGTTCTGTGTAAGAAGTAATTTGAATGGTTAAAAAAAAGTTATTTAAAGAAACCTTACACCAGATAAGCTGGTGTATTTGCAGGTCAAACATCCTTGCAGAGGTGATTTACAACATTGTAGAATAAACTTTTAACCCTGGCAGCTCAGTGAGGAGGGAGTTGCTATGGTAACAGGTAGAAAGAGCTGATGGGGGGAAGGGTGTTGGTTTGAATATAGAGAGGAAAGAGTTTTAATTGGTTAACAAAAAGGGATATCTGTGTAGAATTAGAGGTTTTCTGTGCCCTTATGGTTTGCAGTGGTTGGAGAACATACCTTTTGCTCTGCTAAAGAAATATTGGTGTGTGTATCTGACACTGTTGTGAATGTCCTAAAGCATTTGTAAAGGTGAGTTATGATTCATTTAATATACATAGAGACTTGTATACTCTATGGAGAAGATTTGGAAGAAAATTGTGGTCTTTACATGTTGCTTTGTGTCATGCTTTTTGATAATGTTTGGTAAAAGGTTTTTACTGCATAGAGTAATTGTATTTTGTAAAATTGTGAATTTTTTGTCGTGACATGGAATGCTTCTACGTAGGACTTGTGCTGTGTTTTGTAAATGTGATGTAAAAACGATTTTGGGGGAAAAAATAGTTTTTAAATTTTTTAAAAGGAATAAAAAATGTGTGCATGTTTAATAGAAATACATTTGACTCTTTACTATGATGTTACCTGTGTTAACTCAGTGTAGGAAACATATTGAGTTTGTTTGCATAGAGGAATTGTAATTTGTAAAATTGTGAAGCTTCATGTGAAAGCTTTTGACTTAGTCTTATCATTGCTGTGAGGCAGATGGTTGTACATGGGATCTGTGCTGTGTTTCCTAAATGTGATGTTAAAAACGATTTTGGGGAAATTAATGTTTTTTACATATTTGAGTATATTGTGACATAGAGGTTTAAAAAGTGACGCATCTAATTACATGTGTCTCTTTTTAAATATGGTGCAAAAAGGTACATGTTTGGGCTTTCTTGGGGAGCGTAGGTGGTGAGGCGTGTGTCTAAGAGTGCAGTGAACTAGGCTTCATGAAGCCTATCCCTGACTGCACTGTTAGACACAGGTGTGAATTTGACTCTTTACAATGATGTTACATGTGTTAACTCAGTGTAGGAAGCATATTGAGTTTGTTTGCATAGAGGAATTGTATTTTGTAAAATTGTGAAGCTTCATGTGAAAGCTTTTGCCTTTGTCTTATCCCTGCTGTGAGGCAGATGGTTGTACATAGGATCTGTGCTGTGTTTCCTAAATGTGATTTCAAAATCGATTTTGAGAAAATGAATGTTTTTTACATATTTCAGTATATTGTGACGCAGAGGTTTAAAACGTGACGCATCTAATTACATGTGTCTCTTTTTAAATATGGTGCAAAAAAGTACATGTTTGGGCTTTCCTGGGGAGCGTAGGTGGTGAGGCTTGTGTCTAAGAGTGCAGTGGACTAGACTTCATGAAGCATATCCCTGACTGCACTGTTAGACACAGGTGTGAATTTGACTCTTTACAATGATGTTACATGTGTTAACTCAGTGTAGGAAGCATATAGAGTTTGTTTGCATAGAGGAATTGTAATTTGTAAAATTGTGAAGCTTCATGTGAAAGCTTTTGCCTTAGTCTTATCCCTGCTGTGAGGCAGATGGTTGTACATAGGATCTGTGCTGTGTTTCCTAAATGTGATGTCAAAAACGATTTTGGGGAAATGATTTTTTTTTACATATTTGAGTATATTGTGGCGCAGAGGTTTAAAACGTGACACATCTAATTACATGTCTCACTTTTTAAATATGGTGCAAAAAGGTACATGTTTGGGCTTTCCTGGGGAGCGTAGGTAGTGAGGCTTGTGTCTAAAAATGCAGTGGACTAGGCTTCATGAAGCATAAAAATAGTTTTTACATTTTTTAAAAGGAATAAAGAATGTGTGCATGTTTAATCGAAATACATTTGACTCTTTAGAATGATGTTAGCTGTGTTACCTCAGTGTAGGAAGCATATTGAGTTTGTTTGCATAGAGGAATTGTATTTTGTAAAATTGTGAAGCTTCATGTGCAAGATTTTGCCTCAGTCTTATCCCTGCTGTGAGGCAGATGGTTGTAAATATGATCTGTGCTGTGTTTCCTAAATGTGATGTCAAAAACGATTTTGGGGAAAATAAATGGATTTTACATTTTTGAGTATAATGTGGCGCAAAGGTTTAAAAAATGACGCATACATGCGTCACTTTTTAAATATGGGGAAAAAAGGTACATGTTTGGGCTTTCCTGGGGAGCCTAGGTGGTGAGGATTGTATCTAAGTGTGCAGTGGACTAGGCTTCATGAAGCATATCCCTGTCTGCATTCTTAGACACAGGTGTCAATTTGACTCTTAACAATGATGTTAGCTGTGTTTTTAAACAGTGTAGGAAGCTTATTGAGTTTGTTTGCATAGAGAAATTGTATTTTGTAAAATTGTGAAGCTCCATGAGAAATTGTTTGCCTCACTCTTATTCCTGTTGTGAGGCAGGTGATCGACCACTTCAAATTCCTGCATCTGAATATCGAACTGTAAGATTAGATTCTGACGAAGAGTCTAAGTACATCAACAACTACAACCCAGTGATTTTGTCCATGTGGAATGCTAACATGGATATTCAATTCGTTGCTGACAACTCTATTGCTGTGGCTCGATATGTGACGTCTTACATCACAAAAAAAGAAAAGACAGAACTAAAGGAAATGTGGGAGGACATTTCACATGACAAGAAATTATACAGTTACAGTCTGAAGATGTTGTCGCATCGAGAAATTGGAGCGTATGAATGTTCTGATCGATTGTCGTCAGCAAGTCTCTATGCCAAATCTAGAACCATCATTTGGGTGAGTCTAGGTCTTGCTGCAACACGAAATCGAGTTTTGAAATCTGTACAAGAGATAGAGTATTTGGCGGAGAAAGAACCAGAAAGTACAGATATTTTGAAGACAAACATGTTGGATACATACTATCCAAATAGAAGTCATCACCTTGAGAACGCTTGTCTCTATGAAGTTCTGCAGAGATATATTTATAAGAGGAACATCAGAGAAGATATCAATAATGGAATATATGGAGTCATTGGATGTGAAGGATGTCTAGTGAAACAGAAAAAAGGTCATTTGATTAATCATCGCAAATTGAGTAATGATAATCCATATAAAAGAGAATTTTATTATTTGGCTCTTTTGCAACTGTTTAAACCATGGCGTGAAGAAGAGGAACTTCTTGGAGATTTTCTCTGTTATGAAGACTCCTTTAATGCAACAAAGGATACCATAGAATGTCCTGTTTTTCCAAATTATCTGCAAATGTTGAATGAAGAAATAGAGCAAGAAGCCACAATTGCTGCAGAGATTGCGAGAGACAGTTCTCAAGGCAGTCAGAGTTCTGCTTCATTGAGTCAGGATCCACTAGGAGGACCAATTATCCAAAATGAAGCTGCTACTGCCATGGATGAGGTGGAAAGAGCTATGGAACAAGGTCAAGATGATGAAGTTAACTTAGAAGATTTGGTGAAACAACTAAACCTTGAGCAGAAACAGATATATGACGAAGTCACAGAACAGATTGAACATGGATTCAGTCATGAGAAAAAAGAATGCTCATGTACATCATTTAAGCCTGTCCAACTGTACGTGACTGGAGAAGCGGGAACTGGAAAAAGTTTTCTGATTAAAGCCATTGCAACTTATCTGCAGAAAAGGACTGAATCACCGCTGTCTTGTGTTGTTACTGCTCCAACTGGGCTGGCAGCACATAACATTAAAGGGATTACTTTACATCGTTTACTGATGCTGCCAGTGGAGCATGATAACAAATTGGAGTATCACAAGCTATCAGGAGATGCGTGTTCCGAAGTTTCGAGAGTCCTGAAGAAAATGAAACTTCTTATCATTGATGAAGTAAACATGGTGTCAAATATCATGCTTGCTTTTGTGCATTTGAGAATGCAAGAAATTCTTAGAACAGACTATGATGTCTTATTTGGTGGAAAACATATTATTGTTTTTGGAGATCTTCTGCAGTTGACTCCAGTGAAAGGACAACCTGTGTTCAAAATGCTCACACATGAAGATACCAGGAAGTGCTTAGGGAGCATCGGAAACGTTAATATATGGTTAAACTTTAAATATGCAGAACTGCTTCAAAATATGCGGCAGGCAAATGATGAAGATTATAAAAATATTCTACAAGATGTAAGGATCGGAAAAGTAAGTCAGCAAGGGAAAGAAGCTTTACATGCACGGTTAATTTCAAATTTGTACCCAAATGAAAACATTCTTCCAGAGAACATATTCAAGAAAATTAACGAGAAGAAATCTGGCATATGTTTGTTGCCAACTCTGAAAGAATGTTCCATGTTCAACAACAAAATGTTACAGTTAGAAAATGAAGAGATAGTGAAACTGGAAGCTATTGATAAAATAGAGCATATGGGAGCAACAATTATTTTGTCTGAAAATTTGAAATCAAAATTGGATTCATTAGAGAAGACTATATCTAAAACTGCTGGTTTTGAAAAGACTCTGAATGTGTGTTTGATTTGTCGTGTCATTTTAAGAAGGAATTTAAATGTTGAAAGAGGTCTAGTAAATGGAGCAATGGGTTATGTTGTTGGTTTTCTGAATTACAAAAATAGAGATGGAATTGAAAATTTAAAAATTAAATTTGATGACATTGATGAAATAGAACAAATTTGTCGTTGTTCAGCTAGATTTTTGCTCGTGAAAGACTTATATGTTCGCCGAAAACAGTTTCCTATTTGTTTGGCATATGCGGTGACAATTCATAAGTCTCAAGGTTTAAGTGTAGATAGTGCTTTGGTGAACATTGGAAGTTCTGTGTTTAAAGAGGGTATGGCATATGTGGCATTATCACGAGTCAGAACTTTAGCAGGATTGTACTTGATTGAGTGTGATGAAACAAAGATTTGTGCAGATTTAGATTGTGTAAAAGAATACAATAGGTTAAGAAGAGAGTATGCTCCACATTTGCCTCAATATCCTCTGATTGAAAAACGTGTGCTAGGTCGAAAAAGAAGAAATGAAAGTAATTGCAGTGAGGTATCAGCAAAAAGGCATAAAGTAGATAAAAGTGTAATTGTAAAGAGAAACAAAAAGGATTCTGTTGAAGATGTTGTTGGATTTCAGTTTGAAAACAGTTCTGGTGTCAACTGCTATGCTAATGTAGTAGTTAATGTTGTTTTTTTTCTTCAAAATTTACAAAGACAGATTGTTGAAAATCGGGAACAAACATTGTGCTGTTTATTGAATTCTGTGTTAGAGAAATGTAGTAGTGATAGAGCTAAAATAGAAAGTGTTTCAGAAATTAGAAATCTTCTAGATATATGTTCAGGTCAAAATCAATTTTCACAGAATATTCAGCAGGATTGTCAGGAATTTTTAATGTATATGTTTGATGTATTACAAGATGAAGGAGTAGATTTAAAAATCTATTTGGCCTTTCTTATCAATGGCAACATGACTGTGATAACTGTGCTTCATCAAGTACTACTAGAATAGACTCTGAAAGATTTATATATTTAACTTTACCAGACTGCAAATCAGTGTCTTTCAATAATCTAGTTAAAGCAGCGGATCACAATATGGTGTGTACCCAATGTAAGTCTGCAATGCTGTCCACATTATTTCTACAAAATTATGGTCACTATGGTTTTTTAATGTTCCAACGATTTAGACCTGATGGAACTAAATTGACAACTTCTATTAAAAATTTAGTGGCTTCTCAGTTATCGATATCAGGAAGAACCTTTGCAACTGTAGCTATTATTTTTCATGACGGTCCTTCTACAACATCAGGGCATTTCACATGCTATTTAAAAACTTCTAAAGGTTGGACCCAATGTAACAACAATAATTTGACTTTCAAACAACGTTTGCCTTTTGGCTTTATAAATTCATACCTAGTGTTTTTACAGCCAAAATTTAGGTAAAGGTAATTGGCCTATGAAGACGGGAGGAGTACTCATATATACTCATACATCTGACACTATTTGGCCAAATGGAAAGGTGCAAGAATGAGTAAAGAGTCATGACTGAAAAAAAGGAGTATATTAAATTTTTGAAAATATTTCAGATTTTCTTGGAGCTTTTCCTGTAGAAAGTCGATGAAATGGATTTCTAAGTGAACAGCAAAATACTATGTAACGAGAAAAGGACCTCCATGATATACTATTTGGCCACAAGGAAAAGTAAGTCAATCAAAGATTAGCATACATTTGTCGTTTGTCAGTATGTAAGGGTTTTTTTAAAACACAATCTTTTAGATTGTGTTTTTTTTTCCCGCTGTCATATGATGAGTAATTTGAACTCACTGCTTTAAGTGAAATTCAATATATTCTGAGAACAGCAAAAATAAACTATGTAACATGTTGTAGAAATTATTCTATAGTTTGGATTGTATAAATTAAATTGTATTCCCATTCTCTGACATCCACTCTCCCTCGCTTATCTTTGTTTGCTTCTTACTTTTGACCTCTTCTCTCTATTTTTCGTTCACTACTTCTCTGTACTCAGTGCCTCACTCTACTTGTATTATTTTCACTTGTGTTTATCTACCTTCTGTCACTTCTTTTGCAACAACTTCACTGCTCCTCTCTCGTCGTTCTTCATCCCATTTCTTTTACTCTGGTTCCGTTACTACCCATCTGTTCTCAAAAGCGCATTAATCCTTCCCTGCAGTCGCACACAGAATTCAGTCCCTAGCGCTGCGAGGCCTTCGGGTGGTTATGCGCTATACAAATGGAATTTTCAATTCAATTCAATTCAATTCATTTCCTTTTTTTCATTGTCCTTCTCTTTACTTTCATCACCAAATTATTTTTTCTCAGTAGCACTGTTTTAGTCGTGTTCTCCTCCCTTTCCTTTTTTTTGCTCACTTACTTTTTTTCTTTTCTCACTCATTGTACTCCACCTCACTCTGTTTTTCTCTTAGTGTGTCTACCTTATAACTTCCTTAGTCCATTTCCTTCAATTGTTGTATATTATTCTGTCTCACTTCATCCTTTCACTCTATGACTGTTCTTCACTTACTCTCAGTTATCTTCTATTCCTCATTCTTCTAAATGCATCATTAATTAGACTGTTTTCTGTCTCAGTCATTATCTTTTTACTTACTTGTGTTTCCTGATTTAGTTTTGCTAACTCACATTGTTTTAGTATCTTTCTTACTTTCAGTTCATTTCTCTGTACTTCTCTCTCTTTTTCTTAGTGAATCTATATGCCTTACTCATTGTAATTTGCTCTCCTTCTATTTCTTTTTCCCTTTTTTTGTCCTTCTAACTTAGTTTATTTCCCTTATTGTGTTCTTCACTCACTATATTTCTAAATCGAGTGTTATGATGTTTTTAGCTCTTCATTGGTATATTTTATTTAAAATACATATTTTACTAATTATAACTTATATTTTTTTTCTCTCTTTCACAGATACCAACTGTAGTAAAAAAAATTAAAGTTACATTTATTATATGGTAAGTATGACTAAAAAATATAGTTTGTTATCACCCTTTGCTTTAAGGTCACTAACATTTTCTCAATCTACCTCACTCCTGTGTTTTTACTCTGCTTCTCTCACTTATTTTTATTCTCCATGTTTACTCCCCTTCCATTATGGACCCTCTCATATTCAACTTCTTTTGATCCCTATTCTTTACTTCACTTACCCTCTGTTCCCTTCCTTTGCTTATTTACTCATTCTCTTTTTCTTAATGATTTACCTTACTCCTACATATATACCTCATCCCCCTCCCAACACATACACACACCTGTAACATACACCCCACACACACACCACACCTACACATCATACACACAAAAAAAACTCCCACACACACTCCTCAAAAACACACACACATTCCATACACACACATACATTGAACACATATACACCCCACACTCATACACTTCTCACACATATTTCACACACCCTCATCTCTACCCACACCAAAACACTCCACACAACCACACCCACAGACACACCTTACACACCCACACTTTGACCTACACCCACTAACTCCCTGTAAGTCACACACACTGCATTACTTATCTTTTTTTGCTGTTGTACTCAAGCCCATTCAGGTACTGTTCCTTTTACTCTCTTTGTCCTCTCTCTTTGTCACTCACCATGTGTTATCCTAATTCAATATTTCTCCCTCTACCACCCCTCTTTACTTTTACTATTGGTAGCGCACCGGGGTGCGTAACAAGGGGAAAACAAAGAGAAACAGTAAAATAATATTTTAGAGTGCTTTGAGGTAGGGTAGCTGTTATGTTTTGTGGGTGATTTACTTTCTGCACTCCTTCCACTCCTTTTCTCAGTACCTCTGTTCTCACAGTTCTTCATTCCCGTTCACTCAGTCCGTCTATCTTACTGTAATTGTCTCTGTCTCTTCACTCTTTTACTACTTGTTCATTATGCTTTCTCCCTGAAGTTCAAGCACATTACGTTATTTACATTTCTTTGCTGCTTCAATTATTCCCTTTCTGTTACTTCTTCTTTTCCTCTTTTAGTTTTTTTCTCTGTCAATCCACATGTTTTAACTTTATTCGATGTTATCCATCTTATTTCATCCCTCTTTATTTATGCACACTACTTTTTTCTCTCTCTCCTTTACCAGTGTTATTTAAATCTGGTTCCGTTATTACCTTTTATTTGTACATCATTTTTTCTCTTTCCTTTTAGTCTTTACAGACACTCACATTCTTCATGTGCCTCTGCTTTAGTATTCTTCTTCTCTCTTTCTTTGTTTCACAGCCTTATATTTTTTACATTTTCTCTCTTACACTTTGTAATATCTTTTACACTGTTTTACTATGTATTACACAGTACATCTGTGTTGCTCTCTCTTGCTGTCTGTCTCTTAACATTACTCTCTCTTTCTCTTTCTCTTATGCTCTCCTTCTCTTGTTTTTTTTTTCTTTTTTCTTGTGTTGCGCTAACGGGGCGCTCACCGGTGCGCGTACCGGGAAGCGCACCCATGAGAAAAATGAAGTGAAGAGTGCAAAAAATTTTAGTAATTTTTTTAAAATGGGAGGTAGTTTTGAAAAGAACTCTTTTTTAATGTTTTTGTTGTTTTATATTTTTTTTTATTTTTCTGAATTTTTTTTTTTATTTTTTTATTTTTTGAACAATTTTATGTTTTGTTTTGTTTTTTGGGGGGAACAACGAAAAACAGGCATTAGAAAGGGCTCAACAGGAGCAAAAAAAAAAATTCTTTTTTGGGGCGTTTTGAGCACTTGTGGTTTTCAAATGCTCTGTTTATCAAATTGATACTCATATTTGCACATGAGAGTAGGTCACCACAATAAAGGCACACTATCTTCATGTGCACAAAATTCTGTTGGATGTTTGGGACCGTTTCCCTCGCCTCTGGTCCCGACAGAGTTACCTGTGCCGATGTACTGGCCACAGGAGTTGGTGGGTTGTCTTGGAGGTGACGTATCTCTGCAACGCTGTAATTCAGTGGATGCCACCTCTGCATATGACGGTGCATAGTATACTTACCATAACTATACTTTTTGTCTGTACATCTAGATAAAACATCTTTACAAATGAGGCATGTCACATGTCGGGCATTCACTTTTTTTTGGCCTCGAGGAAAAGAATAAAACTGCCAAATAAAACTGTCTTTGTGGTGGGATTTCCGGGGCTCTTCACGTAAGAACTGCCTCCGCTCTACTTCCTCTTCCTCTTCTTCTTCCTCTTCCTCCTCTGGGTTGGGAAGGAACTGTGGAGGTGGTCCTTCCTTCCTAGGTGGTTGTGGTGGTGGTGGGGGTCCACCAGCTGCAGCTACTACAGATGCCATTATTTTAATAAGCAAAAACAGGTCTTCCTCTCACAAAGATGAAAGTCAGAGTGAGGAAAGAAGGAGGGTTTTCATCATTTGGGAGAAAAAAAGTTCTAAACCTATGAAAAGTGTTATTTACAGGTCACATGACCTGTTACGCTTACGTTACGCATCCCGCTCCGCGCCCGGAGCACTTCTGTTAAGCTGCGCTTCGTGCCTCGTTCGTGCACCGGAGCACTTCCGAGTGCGCGAACGCGGCTCGTCATAAGACGCATTACGCGGCAACGCGATACGTCGTGCTTACGCGACGCGTCACGATGTTGTTCTCTAACGCGGCAGTTGTGCAAACGGTACGTTTCCCGGTACGCGGACCGGGTCGCGGCATAAAAATTAGCTAACGGGAAGCTACCCGGTGCGCGGACCGGTAGCGAAACTAAAAACAAAAAATATATATATATATACATAAAAAAAATATATTAAATACATATAAAATATATTTTTCCTTTAAAAGAAGAATACATTTAACAGCTTTTGATATTTGCTATTAAAAAAACATTGAAATTCACTGAAAAAACCATAGGTTATAGACCATATATAGTTAGGAATTAGCATTTACAAAACCTTGAAAATTCACTGAAAAAACCATAGGTTACAGACCATATATAGTTAGGAATTAGCATTTTTAAAACCTTATTTTACTCACACAAAACCATTGACATTCGCATATATAGTTAGTTGTACTAACTATATATTTCGCGCACCCGCAATCCACTTCTGATGATGTCACATATTACATCATTCATGACATGGTCAGTGACATCACTGATGACATCACTGATGACATCTCAAATGACATCACTGATGACATCACTGATGACATCTCATTTGACATGACTGATCACATCACTGATGACATCATTCATGTGATAATACGATGAACTTCTTCAGACTCTAATATAACCTTATATACACTCAGTGTAAACAGACACTCACAGACTGTCACTCATCCATGGAGTTACTCACACACCTAGTCAGTCATGCAAAGAATCAATCACACCTCCATTTCCTCAACTATACAGTTATACACACCTTACTTATTCAAACAGATACTAATACATATTTACTCTCTTATACAATCCCTGATACAATTTCAGAATGATCCATACAGCCACTCACACATTCACTGGCTCTTATGCACAGTTATTTATATATGTCAACTCTCACATATACTGTGTTTTACATATGTTCTTACTTTGACATGTAGCACTGAGATATCCATTCACTCACCAATACACTCATGCACACAGTCAACCGCCCATACAGCTGTTTCTACATGCACTTTTGAACCCATACATCTAGTGAATCAACTGCTCACACATCTGTGCACAGAAAACCATTGAAATTCGCATATATAGTTAGTTGTACTAACTATATATCGCGCACCCGCAATCCACTGCTGATCATGTCACATATTACATCATTCATGACATGGTCAGTGACATCACTGATGACATCACTGATGACATCTCAAATGACATCACTGATGACATCTCAAATGACATCCCTGATGACATCACTGATGACATCTCATTTGACATGGCTGATCACATCACTGATGACATCATTCATGTGATAATAAGATGAACCTCTTCAGACTCTAATATAACCTTAGATACACTCAGTGTAAACAGACACTCACAGACTGTCACTCATCCATGAAGTTACACACACACCTAGTTAGTCATGCAAAGAATCAATCACACCTCCATTTTCTCAAATATACAGTTATACACACCTTACTTATTCAAACAGATACTAACACATATTTACTCTCTTATACAATCCCTGATACAATTTCAGAATGATCCATACAGCCACTCACACATTCACTGGCTCTTATGCTTACGATCAACCCACTGGGGTAAAACTTTGCAATATCTGGGGCACGCCATCACCCACTGGGGAAAGAGTTGTATGGGACCACAAGTACCATCATGCATGCTTTGCATACGCCCAAAAGGGGCGGGACTTGAAAACATATCAGGTGTTCCAATTCAGTGCTGGCAGTTGCTCTGCACCTTAGCCCGTGATCAAGGACATTTATGTTTGAAACGCGTTGGGCTTTTTTAAATAAAAGATCGAAAAGCAACAAACCTCGACTCTGCAGTCTTCAATTAAAAGAGCAAATCTGCGTGTGAGGCGCCTTCACCGAGGGCAACCTTCTTTGTTGGATTTTTAGCGGCTAGTCCAGCCGCGAGGGCGCCCTGCTGCTTGCAGATCCTGCGCATTGAAACCAATACGCGGAAAGGAGCGCAGAGGTCCGTGTTGAAAGACATATGGATTGGCAGAGTGGCAGTTCCTGTGTGCTTACGATCAACCCACTGGGGTAAAACTTTGCAATATCTGGGGCACGCCATCACCCACTGGGGAAAGAGTTGTATGGGACCACAAGTACCATCATGCATGCTTTGCATACGCCCAAAAGGGGCGGGACTTGAAAACATATCAGGTGTTCCAATTCAGTGCTGGCAGTTGCTCTGCACCTTAGCCCGTGATCAAGGACATTTATGTTTGAAACGCATTGGGCTTTTTTAAATAAAAGATCGAAAAGCAACAAACCTCGACTCTGCAGTCTTCAATTAAAGGAGCAAATCTGCGTGTGAGGCGCCTTCACCGAGGGCAACCTTCTTTGTTGGATACATATATATATATATATATATATATATATTACCTACTGGCGATAGCCAGTAGGTATATATAGTTAGGATTTTTTTCCTATGGGATTTTTGAAAATTCTATGTCGAATAACTTTGGCGTTTGAGGACAGAATTGGCTGAAATTTTCAGGAAAATGGAACATTTTGTTTCTGCGCAGCCCCTGAAAATTTGGGGGGGTTTCGTCAAGGGGGGGCCGAGAAAAAAGGGGGGTCCCAAAACGTGTTTTTCCCATGCAATTTTCCATAGGGCGGTTGGCCTCACTTTTAGCCCGAACGGCTGAATGGATTTACACCAAACTTGGCAAAATTGTAGGGACTGGTAGCCCGATGTGCCTTTGCTATGTCTCAAGATATAGGCTCCAGTGGTTTTTACGAAAATTAACTTTGAAAAATATATATTGGGCTACATTGGGCTATATATATGTTGGAGCCCAAATGTAGCCCAATGTAGCCCAATGTAGCCCAATGTAGCCCAATGTAGCCCAAAGATGGCCACCAGAGACAAAAAAAAACAAATGTAGCCCAAATATCAGCCAGATGTAGCCCAACTATAGCCCAATGACAGAATGTCCCAGAGTGTTCTAAAGAACAACTAGAGTGCTAACAGTCCTACTTATTACAAAGGTATGGCACACCTGAAGCCATCTTGATTGGAATAAAGTGGTAACTCTTAAAACATTTAATTTAAAAAGGAACAAAATGAGGGGGTTCATTTTGCCATAGAAAGTATGATTAGCGAATACATGATGAAATCCCGCATACCATCAGTCCGCAAAAAAAATCCTGCATGTACTATTAGGCCGCAAATTAAAATAACGAAAACTTTTAGAACGAATATGCCTTTAGCATACACTAAACAACTAAACTACCCTAAACCCTAAAACACTACCCCCAGCATGACCCTACACTACACAAACAGTACAACACTACCCTAAACCCTAAAACACTACCCCCAGCATGACCCTACACTACACAAACACTACAACACTACCCTAAACCCTAAAACACTACCCCCAGCATGACCCTACACTACGCAAACACTACAACACTACCCAAAACCCTAAAACACTACACCCCAGCATGACCCTACACTACGCAAACACTACACTACCCTAAACCCTAAAACACTACCCCCAGCATGACCCTACACTACGCAAACACTACAACACTACCCTAAACCCTAAAACACTACCCCCAGCATGACCCTACACTACACAAACACTACAATACTACCCTAAACCCTAAAACACTACCCCCAGCATGACCCTACACTACGCAAACACTACACCACTACCCAAAACCCTAAAACACTACACCCCAGCATGACCCTACACTACGCAAACACTACAACACTACCCTAAACCCTAAAACACTACCCCCAGCATGACCCTACACTACACAAACACTACAACACAACCCTAAACCCTAAAACACTACCCCCAGCATGACCCTACACTACACAAACACTACAACACTACCCTAAACCCTAAAACACTACACCCCAGCATGACCCTACACTACGCAAACACTACAACACTACCCTAAACCCTAAAACACTACCCCCAGCATGATCCTACACTACGCAAACACTACCCTAAAACACTACACCCCAGCATGACCCTACACTATGCAAACACTACAACACTACCCTAAACCCTAAAACACTACCCCCAGCATGACCCTACACTACACAAACACTACAACACTACCCTAAACCCTAAAACACTACCCCCAGCATGACCCTACACTACGCAAACACTACAACACTACCCTAAACCCTAAAACACTACCCCCAGCATGACCCTACACTACGCAAACACTACAACACTACCCAAAACCCTAAAACACTACACCCCAGCATGACCCTACACTACGCAAACACTACAACACTACCCTAAACCCTAAAACACTACCCCCAGCATGACCCTACACTACGCAAACATTACAACACTACCCTAAACCCTAAAACACTACCCCCAGCATGACCCTACACTACGCAAACACTACAACACTACCCAAAACCCTAAAACACTACACCCCAGCATGACCCTACACTACGCAAACACTACAACACTACCCTAAACCCTAAAACACTACCCCCAGCATGACCCTACACTACGCAAACACTACAACACTACCCTAAACCCTAAAAAACTACCCCCAGCATGACCCTACACTACGCAAACACTACAACACTACCCAAAACCCTAAAACACTACACCCCAGCATGACCCTATACTACGCAAACACTACAACACTACCCTAAACCCTAAAACACTACCCCCAGCATGACCCTACACTACGCAAACACTACAACACTACCCTAAACCCTAAAACACTACCCCCAGCATGACCCTACACTACGCAAACACTACAACACTACCCTAAACCCTAAAACACAACCCCCAGCATGACCCTACACTACGCAAACACTACAACACTACCCTAAACCCTAAAACACTACCCCCAGCATGACCCTACACTACGCAAACACTGCAACACTACCCAAAACCCTAAAACACTACACCCCAGCATGACCCTACACTACGCAAACACTACACTACCCTAAACCCTAAAACACTACCCCCAGCATGACCCTACACTACGCAAACACTACAACACTACCCTAAACCCTAAAACACTACCCCCAGCATGACCCTACACTACACAAACACTACAATACTACCCTAAACCCTAAAACACTACCCCCAGCATGACCCTACACTACGCAAACACTACACCACTACCCAAAACCCTAAAACACTACACCCCAGCATGACCCTACACTACGCAAACACTACAACACTACCCTAAACCCTAAAACACTACCCCCAGCATGACCCTACACTACACAAACACTACAACACAACCCTAAACCCTAAAACACTACCCCCAGCATGACCCTACACTACACAAACACTACAACACTACCCTAAACCCTAAAACACTACACCCCAGCATGACCCTACACTACGCAAACACTACAACACTACCCTAAACCCTAAAACACTACCCCCAGCATGATCCTACACTACGCAAACACTACCCTAAAACACTACACCCCAGCATGACCCTACACTATGCAAACACTACAACACTACCCTAAACCCTAAAACACTACCCCCAGCATGACCCTACACTACACAAACACTACAACACTACCCTAAACCCTAAAACACTACCCCCAGCATGACCCTACACTACGCAAACACTACAACACTACCCTAAACCCTAAAACACTACCCCCAGCATGACCCTACACTACGCAAACACTACAACACTACCCAAAACCCTAAAACACTACACCCCAGCATGACCCTACACTACGCAAACACTACAACACTACCCTAAACCCTAAAACACTACCCCCAGCATGACCCTACACTACGCAAACATTACAACACTACCCTAAACCCTAAAACACTACCCCCAGCATGACCCTACACTACGCAAACACTACAACACTACCCAAAACCCTAAAACACTACACCCCAGCATGACCCTACACTACGCAAACACTACAACACTACCCTAAACCCTAAAACACTACCCCCAGCATGACCCTACACTACGCAAACACTACAACACTACCCTAAACCCTAAAACACTACCCCCAGCATGACCCTACACTACGCAAACACTACAACACTACCCAAAACCCTAAAACACTACACCCCAGCATGACCCTATACTACGCAAACACTACAACACTACCCTAAACCCTAAAACACTACCCCCAGCATGACCCTACACTACGCAAACACTACAACACTACCCTAAACCCTAAAACACTACCCCCAGCATGACCCTACACTACGCAAACACTACAACACTACCCTAAACCCTAAAACACAACCCCCAGCATGACCCTACACTACGCAAACACTACAACACTACCCTAAACCCTAAAACACTACCCCCAGCATGACCCTACACTACGCAAACACTGCAACACTACCCTAAACCCTAAAACACTACCCCCAGCATGACCCTACACTACGCAAACACTGCAACACTACCCTAAACCCTAAAACACTACACCCCAGCATGACCCTACACTACGCAAACACTACAACACTACCCTAAACCCTAAAACACTACCCCCAGCATGACCCTACACTACGCAAACACTACAACACTACCCTAAACCCTAAAACACTACACCCAGCATGACCCTACACTACGCAAACACTACAACACTACCCTAAACCCTAAAACACTACCCCCCAGCATGACCCTACACTACGCAAACACTACAACACTACCCAAAACCCTAAAACACTACCCCCAGCATGACCCTACACTACGCAAACACTACAACACTACCCAAAACCCTAAAACACTACCCCCAGCATGACCCTACACTACGCAAACACTACAACACTACCCTACACCCTAAAACACTACCCCAGCATGACCCTACACTACGCAAACACTACAACACTACCCTAAACCCTAAAACACTAGCCCCAGCATGACCCTACACTACGCAAACACTACAACACAACCCTAAACCCTAAAACACTACCCCCAGCATGACCCTACACTAAACAACCACCACAACTCTACACTACACTAACACAACACTACACTACACAACACTACACTACACAATCACTAACCCACGAAAAAATTAACACAAACCCACTTACCTCTCTCGTCATCGTGGTTTTCACAACGCAAATGCATTTACCATACATGCCTTTAAAACGTAATTCTTTGTAAAGGCATGCGCGATAAATGCACATGCGTTTTGAAAAAATGCGGGATAATGGTATGCGAGGTCAATGACCTTGCGGGATAATGGTATGCGGACTGAAAGTCTGCGGGACAAAAAATGCGGGAAAATGGCTGCAAACCATGATTAGCAGCAGACTTCCCTGGTGAGCACTAGCTTTACTACAGTGATCTAATGAGCAACTAGAGTGCTAACATTCAGAATTTATGGCAAATGTGTGACACATCTGAATGCCTTCTTGATAGAACCAAAGTAAACAAGCATTGAAAATGCAATAGATCTCGCCCTCGTTTAAGTTAAAGCCATTCTGTTTGTAATGAGGTGGCTTTTTAGCTTTGCTTTTATTAGTGTTTTTAAAACTTTCATGTAAATAACATGCATATGTATGCATATATGTATATGTATGCATGCATTTATATTTATATAGATATGCAGATTATATATGTTTATATATGTATATTACCTACTGGCGATAGCCAGTGGGTATATATAGTTAGGATTTTTTCTCTATGGGATTTCTGAAAATTCTATGTCTAATAACTTTGGCGTTTGTGGACGGAATTGGCTGAAAATTTCAGGAAAATGGCACAATTTGTTTCTAAACAGCCCCTGAAAATTTGAGGGGGGTTTCGTCAAGGGGGGGCCGAGAAAAAAGGGGGGTCCCAAAACGCGTTTTGCACATTCATTTTTCCATAGGGCGGTTGGACTCACTTTTAGCTCGAACGGCTGAATAGATTTACATGAAACTTGGCAAAATTGTAGATATGGTTTGCCCGACGTGCCTTTGCTATGTTTCAATATATGTGCTCCAGTGGATTTTGAGAAATTAACGTTTAAAAAAAATATATATCTGTGACAGCGCTCCGGTTAGCGCCCCGGTTCGCGTACCTGACGCGTAACGGAACTTCGCGAAGCGAAGCTGATTGGCTCTCCGGTGTCTGTCAACATTCTAAACAGTCCGGAGCGGCTGCCATCTTGTCTCTCGGTAGGATCGAGAGACAAGATGTGGTGAAAAACGAAGGGGGAAATGAAGGAAAGGGGGCAAGGTAGACCCCTCCTGACCCCCTAGGATTGATGAGGGGGATATTAAAGTGCCCCGCGGGGCAAAAAATAAAAAATTTTTTTTGCGATTTTACGCCGTAGAGGCGCGTCCCGGTACGCGAACCGGGCAGCTCACCGGGCAGCTAACCGAGCAGCTAACCGGCAGCGTAGCTGTCAACATTGTAAACAGTCCGGAGCGGCCGCCATCTTGTCTCTTGGTAGGTTCGAGAGACAAGATGTGGTGAAAAAAGAAGGGGGAAATGAAGGAAAGGGGACAAGGTAAACCCCTCCTGACCCCCTAGGATTGATGAGGGGGATATTAAAGTCCCCCGCGATTTTTCGCGGTAGAGGCGCTTCCCGGTACGCGAACCGGGCAGCTAACCGGCAGCGTAACGGGAGTCCGCCATCTTGTGTTTTTGGAGCGTCCGGTTCGCGTACCGGGTAGCGTCCCGGTAAGCGTAACAAGGGGAAAACCAAGAAAAACAGTAAAAAAAAAATGAAGGGAATAGATTTCCAGCAAACTTGGCAAAATTGTAGGGACTGTTTGTTTGATGTGCCTTTGCAAGGCCTCAAGATATGTGCACGTGTGGATTTTGTCTAATTAAGGTTAAAAAAAAAATATATATCTGTAAGCGTGCTCCGGCACGCTTACGTTACGGGTTTTGTTTGCGCTGCAGAGCCGATACGTCACGGTTATGCGACCCGTCATGAGGCGTCTCACGTGGCTACGTGATACGTCACGTAATAAAGAATATATTTTACAGCTATAGATATTAGCTTTTAAAAAACCAATGAAATTCACTGAAAAAACCATAGGTTATAGACCATATATAGTTAGGAATTTGCATTTACAAAACCTTGAAAATTCACTGAAAAAAACATAGGTTAGAGACCATATATAGTTAGCTGGACATTTTATTGACATAAAACCAATGAAATTCCATATATAGTTAGTTGCACTAACTATATATCGCGCACCCGCAATCCACTGCTGATGATGTCACATATTACATCATTCATGACATGGTCAGTGACATCACTGATGACATCACTGATGACATCTCAAATGACATCACTGATGACATCACTGATGACATCTCAAATGATATCACTGATGACATCATGACACACCAATACCAGTTACTACATACGCACTCACTGATTCCTACGTCTACACACACATTCACTCATTCACCCATACAATCACTCATACATACAGTCCCTCATTATTACAACACTATCATATGCACTCATACACCTATGCAGACACTCACACACTGCCACTCATCCATGGAGTTACTCACACACCTAGTCAGTCCTGTAAAGAATCAATCACACTTCCATTTCCTCATCTATACAGTTAAACACAGAACACCATACTTCAGTGACATCACTGATGACATCACTGATGACATCTCAAATGACATCACTGATGACATCATGACACACCAATACCAGTTACTACATACGCACTCACTGATTCCTACGTCTACACACACATTCACTCATTCACCCATACAATCACTCATACATACAGTCACTCATTATTACAACACTATCATATGCACTCATACACCTAGTCAGTCCTGTGAAGAATCAATCACACTTCGATTTCCTCATCTATACAGTTAAACACAGAACACCATACTTTTTCACACATATACTAACACATACTTACTCTCTTATACAATCACTGATACAAGTACACATTGATATGCACAGAGTCACACACCTCCCAGCCAGCCACACACACACTCAGTCTTCCATACATCCACTCATTCTTCAATATGTAAAACATATTTAAACTTTACAAAAACACACAGACACTAGATGATGTCATCAGTGATGTCATTTGAGATGTCATCAGTGATGTCATCAGTGATGTCATTTGAGATGTCATCAGTGATGTCATCAGTGATGTCACTGACCATGTCATGAATGATGTAATATGTGACATCATCAGCAGTGGATTGCGGGTGCGCGATATATAGTTAGTGCAACTAACTATATATGGAATTTCATTGGTTTTATGTCAATAAAATGTCCAGCTAACTATATATGGTCTCTAACCTATGGTTTTTTCAGTGAATTTTCAAGGTTTTGTAAATGCAAATTCCTAACTATATATGGTCTATAACCTATGGTTTTTTCAGTGAATATATATATATATATATATATATATATATATATATATATATATATATATATATATATATATATACCTACTGGCGGTCGTCAGTAGGTAGTTATAGTTAGGACCTAGTTTCCATAGGAAATCGGACATTCTATTGGGAATAACTTTGACGTCGGTTGATGAATCTTCGCGAAATTCGCAAAGAAGATGGCCCACTCCACTTCGCTCCTTCCCTGAAAGTTTTGGGAGGATTTTGTCAAGTGGGGGCTGAGAATAAAGGGGGTTCCCAAAACGTATTTTCCCCATGTTATTTTCCATAGGAGGATTAGACACGGCTACAGCCCGAGCGGTTGAACGGAATTACAAGAAATTTGGCAAAATGGTAGAGTCTGATTTGCGGATCATGCTTTTGCTGAAATGGTGTAAATCCTTAACAGTAGTTTCAGAGAAAATTAAAAGAGAAAAAATATATATATCTAGAGGCGCGTACTGTGCACGCACCCATGCGCGCAAGGTGGCCGAATCGGGTGTGCGCGAGCGGAATTCTGATTTGCTGTTAGACTTCTGTCAACATTCCAATCGGTCGAAATCAGGAAGTGTTGGCCGCCATTTTATGTCCGAGGCAGAAGAGAGCCAAAAACAAAAGTGGAAAACTTGAAAAGGGAGTAGGGTAGAGACTCCCTGACCCCCTAGGACTTCTCAGGGTGTCCCTGAAGGACCCCGAAGGGTAAAAATAATGGTTTTTTTTAAATCACGAGATGCACGCACGTTGCACGTACCCTCGAGGTTAAAATCCCGAGGTGCGCGCATGTTGCACGCACGTCAGAAAAGAACCCCCCAAAAAATACAGTTAAATAACAAGTTTGAGTGTTTAGATGTTGGTTGGCTCTAAAAAGAGCCGTTGTGTTCATTGAGTGTTTTTTGTACCTACAAGTAAGTAAGTAATGATGCAGAGTCTAAAATTCAAGAGGAAGACTCTGTTTCCCTCATCTGTGAAATGTACACCGTCTCCTCTATAAATGCCTTGCATGTTGTAACGCAAGTTGTTGTGGTATATAGAAACCATACCATAGTCTCTGAGGAAAGCAGAAACAGACTTATTCACATGTTTCCTTGCTTTCTCAATCTGTGGACAATATTGGTTGTACCAGTTCCATTTTTGCCTTTGGCATATATTAGAATATACAAAGGCAGCTTGTGGAAAAAGTGACATCAATTGCCCAAAGGTGTCCTTTAAAAGCATTTCCAGACCTACCCCAGTCAAAGTGCCTAGGTCATTGCCACCACAGTGCACAATTATGAGGTCAGGGTGTGGGAGATGCAAAAAGGATTTTACCAATGGCATCAATTGGTGACATCTCAATCCTCTCTGGCCAATCCACATAATATCCACATTTGGTAAGTCAAGGTTGAGAAAGCATCTATTTGCCGCATACCTTTTACTCCAGAAAATATAGCTGTGTCCTACAATCCACACTCTAAGCATCTTGAAGGGAGATCTGGTTGTACTCAGATGGGCTCTGGAAATGAAATGGCAGTTTAAAAAGTAGGAGTTTAGAAAAAAATGTGGATAAGATTCAGTGCATTTGAAAAAGAATAAATGATTGGTGGTTTCTGAAAATTCAACATTGAAAACTAGGGTGCATGCTACTGTTTTCTTTTAAGGAGAGATGCTAATGGTTGGGAGAAAGTGATTGAAAGGAACATTGCACAGGATACGCTGCTGTATTGAAAAGTCAAACAATCTTGCTGGTTTGCTTTGCAGATGAAGTTTTCACCTGTGTGTTCAGTTAGGTGTTCTATGGAGTGTTACCATGGTAACAGGCAGAGAGAGCAGTGGGGGAAGGTTGAATATTATGTGAGATTGAAAGTGTTTCAATGTAGACCCAATTAAAATGTTAGTTTGGTTTTGAATTTGTGTGGGAAGATATTTGATTGGTTATCTACAAGAATATGAGTGTAAAATGAGAGGGAAGCTATACCATTGTGTGGTTGCAGTGACTGGTGCACTATTCAGAGATTCTGCTTAAGAAAATCTGGTGTGTGATTGACACTGTTCTAAAACTACAAAAGCATTTTTAAAGATCTATGTTGTGCAGTTTAAGTTAAATTGAAAAATGTATTCTAATGTGGAAGCAGGAGTTTATTTGTACAGAGTCTGATTTTGAATTTGTCTGCTTTGGGAAAAACATTGTGAAAGGGGCATTTGGTACGTTGATGTGTTTGAGGAGATATTTTTTTGCAGTACAGTGCTGTTATTAAAAATATAGAGTTTGTACATGAAGTGGTCTAACCACTTATACACTTGTATATCAAGGTTAGAATTGTCAGATAGTCTCCTTGCAGTCTTGTAAACATTCTGGGTGTGCTGCACAAATGCCATAGAAAATCTTTCAGTAGCAGATAGTAATCTTTTTACTGAATTGCAAGGGATACTGTCATGTGTCTAAGATCACAGTGTGAGTCAGAATTCATTTCAGAAAAATGTGGCAGAATAATTTGCTTAGTTGATGTTTTTTAAAATATGGCAAAAGATGTAGTTATGGAGTGAGTCAGTCCTTAGGACAGTTAGTGCTATAAAGTCCAAAGCAGCATGTGTGTCAGGCCTCTGAATTCCCAAATAGTCTCCATTCTGTGTAATAAAGATCCTGGGTGTGCTGTAGAAATTGCATACCAACGTTCTCTGTAGCATGTAGAAATCATTTCAGTGAATTCTCATTTCTGCATTTTCAGTCCCACCTTGAGCCCCTGCACTGCCTGTACATCACTGCACTGTCCTAAAATCTGAAACAGTATTCCCAGCAAGACTCTCTTTCACTGTAGTAATCATTTTATGGTATTGCAAGGCATAATGTCATGTGTCTAAGATCACAGTGTGAGTCAGAATTCATTTCAGAAAAATGTGGCAAAATAATTTGCTTAGTTGATGTGTTTTAAAATATGGCAAAACATGTAGTCATGGAGTGAGTCAGTCCTTAGGACATTTAGTGCTATAAAGTCCAAAGCAGCATGTGTGCCAGGCCTCTGAATTCCCAAATAGTCTCCATGCTGTGTAATAAAGATTCTGGGTGTGCTGTAGAAATTGCATACCAAATCTCTCTGTAGTATGTAGAAATCATTTCAGTGAATTCTCATTTCTACATTCTCATTCCCACCTTGAGCCCCCACACTGCCTGAACACCACTGCATGGGAAAAAACCTTTACAACGCAACTTTTACAACGCACTACTATTACAACGAAACTTTTACAACGCAACATCCATTACATAGCATGCTATTACAATGCAACCATTACAACGCATGACATTACAATGCATACCATTACAATGCATGTCATTACAACGCAGTCATTACAACGCATACCATTACAACGCATACCATTACCATCCAACACTTACCTTACTGTTGCACTCTCTGGAGTTAGAATAGTAATTTTGACCCTTACACTATCCAACACTTACCCTACTGTTGCACCCCCTGGAGTTAGAATAGTAATTTTTATCCCTACACTATCCAATACTTACCATACATGCAATGTAATGTTATGCATTGTAATGGTATGCGTTGTAAAGGTAGTACGCGTTCTAATGGAATGCGTTGTAAAGGTAGTTTTTTAAAATTCATTGTAATGGTATGCGTTGTAATGAAATGAGTAGTAATGGATGTTGCGTTGTAAAAAATGCGTTGTAAAGATGTGTGTTGTAAAAGTACGCGTTGTAACGTCATACAACCCCACTGCACTGTCCTAAAATCTGAAACAGTACTCCCAGCAAGACTCTCTTTCACTGTAGTAATCATTATATAGTATTGCAAGGCATACTGTCATGTGTCTAAGATCACAGTGTGAGTCAGAATTCATTTCAGAAAAAAGTGGCAGAATAATTTGCTTAGTTGATGTGGTTTAAAATATGGCAAAACATGTAGTCATGGAGTGAGTCAGTCCTTAGGACAGTTAGTGCTATAAAGTTCAAAGCGGTAATTGCAAACACAACAATGATGGACAGAATGTGGATCAATGTCACACATTCACCCCAGTCCAAAGATCTGGGCCCAAATCCATCGTTTTTCCACTCCACACCACCCTGGGTTAGACAATGGCGATATGCAAATCAGCGCTGACCCTGTGCCCCATGGGAACAGTCCAGTCCGAACTACAAAAGCCATGTCCTTCCCAGAACGGAAACAAGCATCCGAGGACCGGACCGGTTTCGAGGTAACACCTCTCATCAGCCCTAAGTGTACTGGGGATGCTCAGACGTGAGTCCCAGGCACTCCACACCACTGGAATCAAGCTAGCCGGGCTGATGAGAGGTGTAACCTCGAAACCGGGCCGGTCCTCGGATGCTTGTTTCCGTTCTGGGAAGTACATGGCTTTTGTAGTTCGGACTGG